>NC_091282.1:285167613-286367613 GCF_032444005.1 Ranitomeya imitator | reverse complement strand
ATTCTCTGTCAGTCAGGCCAGCTAGCTCTAACATCAACTTGATTGACATAGATGCCTTAATTTGTACAGTGCTGTCTCGGTCCAAATCGTGCACATATACATGTCCACATAGTACTGGATTTGGAAACTAAAGGTGCAATACTGTTACTTCAGAGAATTATGCAGTGACAGGCTTATTTAAAGGTCCAAGCTCTTCCTGACAAGGTAGCAGTCGACATAATATCAACTACCCTGCTCAAGCCGCAAGTGTGAAACCAGCCTAAACCCAACACATTGAACTTTTTTATTCGGATACTATTTTTCTTACAAATGCATTGTATTTTAGCAACAGAGTAGAAATCCAGCATTTTAATATTTTCTATTGGCTCGTCTATTACCAATCAGCAATGTGTTTACAGTGCATACAATTAAATACTAACCCATCACGGTTTCCTGCAGTTCCCAAAACTACTATGGTCCTCTCCTGCATCACATGACCTGCTGGCTCAGAGTGTCTTCTGTGTGGACCAGAGGTCATTTTCTCAATGCTCAGAAAGAGGTTCTCGTAGGATTCCACTAAGGCTAGGTTCACATTGCGTTAAGTGCAGTCAGTTCAGCGCACACGCTAACGGACTGCGTTAACGCAAGTGCCGAAAAAGATCACGTTTATGCGATCGCGCTAGCGCAGATGCTCTCTCTGTACTAGCGGTGACGGACCCAAAAACAATGCAGACTGCGTCCGAGGGTCCGTCACAGAATGACGGCAGATCACTAACGCATGCCGATTATGGCATGCGTTAGTGATGCGCTACATAATGGCAGCCAATGGGTGCGCTAACGGATCAGTTACATATCTGTGTACTTTCGGAATCATACTGTCAGGTCACTTTACCATACAGTGAAGATGGTAAATGAACCCCCCCCCCCCCCCCCCAAAAAAAAAAAAAACTATTGTGGAATTGCACTTTTTTTGCAATTTCAACAAACTTGGAAATTTGTTTGCCATTTTCCAGTACACTATATGGTAAAATAAATGTCATTCAAAATAGAACTCGTCCTGCAAAAAACAAGACCACAAATTGCTATATGGCCAGAAATAAAAAAGTTAAGGCTCTTTGAAAAAGGGAGAATGGAAACCCACCCCCTCCCCCCCCCAAAAAAAACAACAACAGAAAATCGCCAATTAGTGAAGGGTTTAAGAATCCCCAGTTAAATTAGAAAAACTGCAAACAAATGTCATTGGATTATTCTATAAAAGCACTTATTATGGCACCGCTGTGGGAGTTTGAAGCGGATATGCTCACCATCATTACTCAATTAAGGCAGCAGGAAATACTCTTTAGTGAACAAAAATGACACAAAATTGCAGATTCACTATAATAAATAAGTTTTAGGTGCAAGCATTGTAGATTGCTGTGAAAAGACAATGAACTCACGCTGGTATGACGAAAATACGGGCTGTCTAACTTCGGAGAGTACTTCTCAAACTAAAATGAAAGAGAAAACAACAGCAAGTCAGTACAAAGAAGGAAAACAGGGAGGTAGCATTCATGCTCAGTCTGTATTAGCTGCCAGCAGTATTCGGGCTATGCCAACAAGTCATGTCCACCTTAACTGTAGCCCATATTGGATAAATCAACCTTTAAAAGGAGTTTTACGTAGAATAAAACTTTTGAGAAAAATTATTCATTTGACCCATTACTAAAATATATATTGTTTAAAAAAAAAAAATAGACTACCAAATTCGGCAAATCATTATATTGTATAGTTAGTAGAAAAAAAAAATGCAATACTAGGCATATATACCGTAAGTTTTATAAAGTATCAAGTTTCCTGAATGGATATTAAGAAGATGAAAGAAGTGTAAATTAAGAAAAAGCTTGAAGATTAACCACTACCCTCCAACTATATCTAGTCCAGAAAGGCGCTGATAATTCTCTGCTCTATACATACAAATGTACTAAATTTGACAGGCAAATAGATAAGGCATTACAAGAAATACAGTAACGACCCTAAAAGTTAGTACACCTGCTGTGAAAAGAAGTGTTAATGTTGTGCCAATGGTAAATGTCTAGAAACAGACTACATTTCCCCAGCAATAAGTAGAGGGGGAGGGAAGGGAATTTGGACTTAGGTGCTCTACTTATCCTCACATTTCGAGCTGGGGTACGCACCATGGGGGGTGCATTTGGCGGCATAAGCTGCGCTGGGGGTAGGCTGGATGTGAAGGGGGTAAATGTGTGCTGGTGCGTGTGTTGGTGCGTGTGTTGGTGCTGGTGAAATTCCGCCCTCAGCAATGGCACAGAGCTGAGGGGGCCACCGGCCCGATCCGAGGTCTGGACCAGAAAACGATTATTCAGCTCCTGCCTGAGAAGTTCATGATCTGCAAGAGACAGAAAGACAAAAAGAACACAGAGGCCCATCGGCCCATCAGTTTCCCCAAAATAATAGTAGGAAAAAGCGCAGATATTCACCTGGCATTCCCTGTTTCTGCAGGTCATGCTGTGGTGGTTTTCTACGTGAGGACTCATTGGTGGAGGTAAGAGAGATGCCTGTGACAAAGTACCAATCAGAATCCCCGAATGAGGCTGGCAATACATGATTGGTTGGTTGAATGATATCAACAGGCTGGTATCTAAAGACAAGAAAGAACACCATGAGTCATCTCAGGAGAAAACACATTGGGGCTTTTAATAAAGCAGAACAACAAGGCACACCCATCTAATCCCAACCCGCATCCCAAATACAGGTCTGAACAGTGGCATTAACCAAAATACCCCCAAAATATGACATTTAAAATTACATAACTTTAGGGTATTGACTCTATATGGGGAAAGGTTACAAGCAACTAGATTACAGAAAAAAAAAATATAATAATAATAATAATATATATATATATATATATATATATATATATATATATATATATATATATGCATGCACACACACACACACACACACACACATATATATATTTATATATAAAACAAACACCCAAAACAAAACATTAAATGGATACAGATATCAAACATCCAAAGCATTCATCCAGCCATCACTCTGCCTACAACAAAACATTAAATGGATACAGATATCAAACATCCAAAGCATTCATCCAGCCACCACTCTGCCTACAACAAAACATTAAATGGATACAGATATCAAACATCCAAAGCATTCATCCAGCCATCACTCTGCCTACAATCTTATGGTGAGTGGGAGGTTGTATTTATGTTTCTTTACTGACTACATTTGACACAGGTGAGTATTGAATTTTGATGGTCCTATAAAGAGCCTCCGAATGATAATGTACCAGTGGATCTGAGTGAAAGGGGTTGTCCCATGAACAAAAGTTTATTTTATTAAATACATCTTAGAATAATTTCCACAATTGGATGTGTTTATTTACAATGTTCCTGTGCTGAGATAATCTTATAAATGTGCCCCTGCTGTGTACTGTGTAATGGCCGTGTCTGACTGTACAGGGACATGGTCTGATCATACCACAGCTCCTGGGGAGGGAAGGAAGGAAAAGAGTACACAGACATTACAGCACGGGATCCCAACCGATTCTTTTTGTGAAGTGAAACATTTCATTGACTATTAAACAATGTTTTACTTCAAATAATTATTTGTGATCCCATGCTGTAATGTCTGTGTACTCTTTTCCTTCCTCCACTGCCCAGGAGCTGTGGTAAGATCAGACCATGTTCCTGTACGGGGCCATTACACAGTACACAGCAGGGGCACATGTTTAAGATTATCTCAGCACAAGGACATTTTACTTAAACACATCCAATTGTGGAATTATTCTTCCAGGAAAAATGGATTAAAAAGAAATGATGTTGGGGGGTGGGGGGGTCGGGGTATGGGCGCCTTTAATGTGAACAGATTTAATATATTTATATAAAAAAAATATAATGAATTTGAAGTTTCCTTTAAAGTTCAAGGCTCTGCACATTGTAATTTCATATTACTGGACTGTGTGCAAAGCAGAGATTAATTCACAATTTCCTGGTTCCTCAAACTGTACCAGCTTGCAGATAAAGGCCGAATATATACCGAAAAGGGACTTTCTGACATATCACAGGTCTGAGCACGGATAGCCGTTGCACCCAAACCCGAAAGGTGTTCGCTTCTAAATGGCCATTCATGGAAGAAAATGTCCCAAGCCCATTCAGCCAGTTATTAAAATTCTCAGACATGACTTTTTAAAAAGGGATCAATATCAAAATAAGACGAAAGTATCAAAGGTCAGGTATTTCCAGTAGTAATAAAAAACAAGTGGTGTCAAAAAGGTTGCTGCAACAGCTTTATTCTGTAAATCAAGAGTTAATCCAAGCTTATGGACTAATGTAAACTATAGGCTATGTGCACACGTAGGAAATGTGGTGCAGAATTTTCTGCACTAAATCTGCATCTGCAGATTTGATGCAGTTTCTGCGCAGTACAATGTAAATCAATGTGAAAAAAAAGCTGTGCACATGGTGCAGAAAAATCTGCTGCAGGACTGCACAAAAGAAGTGACGTGCACTTTAAAATCTGCAGCGTTTCTGCGCAGATTTTTCTGCACCATGCGCAGTTTTTTTTTTCACATTGATTTACATTGTACTGTAAATCACGGTGCAGTTCTGCTGCGTTTCTGCAGCAGAAAAATCTGCAGCAGTTCTGCACCAATTCTGCATCGTGTGCACATACCCTTACAGTATTAACGGTTACATATTGGTAATCAGTTCAGATCCTCAGATTTGTTTTAAGACATAAGTTGGTACATTCGTAGAGAAATCTGTAAAAAGTGCGTTCCATGTCATGGAAACTTGGTAAATGTTCAGCCTGGTCATCGTACTAATTAATGTACTGAGAAGAAGTTTAGTTGCTGCTATTCTTCACTTATGTATTTCACAGATATTAGAAATGCAAACAATAGGTCTCATGTGTCAAAATTGTTGTCAGAGAAAGTGTGGCTATGTTGAAAAAAATTCAATTTATCACTTAAAAAAAAAAAAAAAAAAAAAAGGACACATTTTCTAGGAGACCGTTGCCACATGATGGACCTAGGAGTCTTGCAGAGAACACACACCATTATGACTTCTCTACTCTCTCCCACAGCATACACTCCAACCACACAGAAGTACAGACAGCTATACTTACCCGAATATCCTGCTCCAGCAGGGTGGCTGGGAATTACAAGGCCATTAGTAGGTAAAGATGGTGGCGGCAGTGAAGGAGGGGTAGCAAACATGGCCGGATGGTGCTGGGTTTGAGATCTAATAGCAAAGTGCGAGGTAGCAAGGTTGGGTATGGAGAGGGGCAGACCCGGTCCAGCAGGGTGATGAGAAGGGATCTGGGGGGAAGACGGTAGGTGCTTGGGGAGGCCGATACTTGCTGCACTGCTTGCACTACTGCTCCGGCTGCATGGTGGAAGACAAGAAAACAAAAAACAATTCGGAATTTACAAAAGTATTTTGAAATATCAACACTACATGCTATATTCCTCAAAACAAGGGTATTTCTTTCTATGATTTTCATATGTATAGGAAAATATATGACGCATGCAAACAACATGACAAGCCTAGGGTTAGGTGGATTCATAACTGGCTCAGTGATCATACTCAAAGAGTGGTAATAAATGGTTGCACATCCAATTGGAAGAGTGTTTCAAGTGGGGTACCACCAGACTATCCTGGCCCAGTGTTCAACATTTTTATAAATGATCCAGATAGGGGAACTGAAGGTAAACTGATCAAAATTGGTAGACGATGCAAAGCTAGGATGGATAGCCAACACTAGAGAAGACAGAGAAAGGATTAAGAAGGATCTAGGTAAGCTTGAACAATTGGTGGCGACTAATAGAATGGCATGTAACAGGGAGAAATGCAAGATTCTACATCAGGGCTAGAAAAATGAAAATTACATCTACAGAATGAGAAAGATAGAATGAAGCAACATCAAGTACTTCAGTCAACAGTGTGATGCAGCAGAAAAAAAGGCAAACAGCTCTAGTATGTATTAAGAGAAGTGTAGAGTCTAGATCACGTGAAGTAATTATCCCCCTCTACTCCTCCTTGGTCAGACCTCATCTGGAATACTGTGCCCAGCTGTGGGGATCAAACTTTAAAAAAGACATTGAAAAACTGGAGCAAGTTTAACCCCTTTACCCCCAAGGGTGGTTTGCACGTTAATGACCGGGCCAATTTTTACAATTCTGACCACTGTCCCTTTATGAGGTTATAACTCTGGAACGCTTCAACAGATTCCAGTGATTCTGAGATTGTTTTCTCGTGACATATTGTACTTCACGATAGTGGTAAAATTTCTTTGATATTACCTGCGTTTATTTGTGAAAAAAATGGAAATTTGGCGAAAATTTTGAAAATCTCGCAATTTTCCAACTTTGAATTTTTATGCCCTTAAATCACAGAGATATGTCACACAAAATACATAAGTAACATTTCCAACATGTCTACTTTACATCAGCACAATTTAGGAACCAAAATTTTTTTGTTACGGAGTTATAAGGATTAAAAGTTGGCCAGCAATTTCTCATTTTTACAACACCATTTTTTTTTTTAGGGACTGACTACATCACATTTTAGGTCACTTTGAGGGGTTTATATGATAGAAAATACCCAACTGTGACACCATTCTAAAAACTGCACCCCTCAAGGTGCTCAAAACCACATTCAAGAAGATTATTAACCCTTTAAGTGTTTCACAGGAATTTTTGGAATGTTAAAAAAAAATGAACATTTAATTATTTTTTTTTTTTATTTTACCAAGGGTAACAGGAGAAATTGGACCCCAAAAGTTGTTGTGCAATTTGTCCTGAGTATGCGGATACCCCATATGTGGGGGTAAACCACTGTTTGGGCGCACAGCAGGATGGTGAGCGGACTGCAAACTATGTCCTACGAGGATCGGTTAAAGGATCTGGGAATGTTTAGTGTGCAAAAAAGACTAAGAGGAGACTTAATATCTGTCTACAAATATCTGAAGGGTTGTCACAGTGTAGTAGAATCATCCTTATTCTCATTTGCACATGGAAACACGAGAAGCAATGGAATGAAACTAAAAGGGAGAAGATACAGATTAGATATTAGAAAAATCTTTTTGACAGTGAGGGTGATCAGTAAGTGGAACAGGGTGCCACGAGAGGTGGTGAGTTCTCATTCAACTTGAAGTCTTCAAACAGAGGCTAGACAGACAATCCTACATTGAGCAGGGTGTTGGACACGATGACCGTGGAGGTCCCCTCCAACCAACATTCTATAATTCTAATAGAACTCTAGCAGTGTCATTGTAATTTTTTTCTTCACATTACCTGATGCTTGCGATGCCGTTGTGCTGCGGATGTACAGGGTAACTGAGGTGTGAAGGGATATGATTCTGAGTTCGGAGTTCTGGGGGTAACAACTGAGGTTGAGACAAAGGTCGGGACTGTGGACGAGGTTGGGGTTGTGGTGTAAGTCGTGGTGGAGCCGGAGCTACAAGGGTCGGCTCTTTCTTTACTAGAGGGCTGGCCCGGGTACTGGAGGCTGGTGTGGATGAGGCAGAAGTGACAATAGCAGCAGGAGGTGGTTGTGGACTATGCACAGGAGGAATATAGGGAACTTCCGTGTTCAGCTCTTGGCTGCGCTCCAGCCCAGATACTTTAGGTAGACAAGTCGTTTGTGACTCCGCTTTGTCATTCAAAAGTGCTCCTAAAAAATATAAATATGGCATAGTTATTAGTATAGTGGTCCTGTAAGAGAAAATGATCTATAATGCATATTAGTATCCAACAGCAAACATAATTTAATATTAAAAAGGAGAAAAACACTAATATAAATTAACACCAAGTTATTCATTAGTGATGCAACATTCTGCCATGCATGCACAGTAAAACTCATCCCCTTCACAGCTTTTTTTAAACGTTAACCTTATAACAGATGCTGCTGAGAAGCAATGATAGAATGATGGCTCCAAAAAAAAAAAAAAAAAAAATATGATCTCCGAAAAGCATTAAATAGTATTCACAAATTAATTCCTGTATGGTATGATGATTCCTATATGGGTTACTAATGAAATTGAACATATAAGAAAAGGGTTCATATTTCAGCATCCATCATTCAAATGAAATTGCAGTAAAAACCTTTGGGTAAAGAAAGAAAAAGATACTATTCAAGAATCAGCTCTGTGGATAATTTTGCATATATCAGTAAGGCACAATTACTGCCAGATGGCAAGAAAAAAAAAAAAGTAGAAATCAAAGCTGTATAATCAAATAGTCCACTGACTATAGAATCGTATAGTGCTCCAGGTACTGTTCAGTTGAATGCAGGAGGTCTGGGCACGGTGGCCATAATACAGATATGCCAATATTACAGCAGTCTTCAAGTGGTCCCAAACATTAGCTAGTGACACATGACAAAATAATACTCATGTGGCAGCAGCCTAATGATTCTTTTGTGGCACATGATGATCTGGAATGTTAATTTTATCTAGTTAAACTCTTTGGTCCCTCAGGAAGACATGCTGCCAAAGGAATCCAAAATTTCCCTTTATCCCTCTACAAGCTAAAATAAACATGCATGCTCTGCTGATCTAAACCTGCATGTTTATGAGGGAGTTGGGGGTGATGACAATAGCGAGATGTCTTTAATACATGGCCAGGATTAGACTTAAGTATGGTATCTAGAACAAAAAATAAATAAATAGGCAAAGATTCTCCAAAGTTAACCCCTTCATGACCCAGCCTATTTTGACCTTAAAGACCTTGCCGTTTTTTGCAATTCTGACCAGTGTCCCTTTATGAGGTAATAACTCAGGAACGCTTCAACGGATCCTAGTGGTTCTGAGATTGTTTTTTCGTGACATATTGGGCTTCATGTTAGTGGTAAATTTAGGTCAATAAATTCTGCGTTTATTTGTGATAAAAACAGAAATTTGGCGAAAATTTTGAAAATTTCGCAATTTTCACATTTTGAATTTTTATTCTGTTAAACCAGAGAGATATGTGACACAAAATAGTTAATAAATAACATTTCCCACATGTATACTTTACATCAGCACAATTTTGGAAACAACATTTTTTTTGCTAGGAAGTTATAAGGGTTATTTGACCAGCGATTTCTCATTTTTACAACGAAATTTACAAAACAATTTTTTTTAGGGACCACCTCACATTTGAAGTCAGTTTGAGGGGTCTATATGGCTGAAAATACCCAAAAGTGACACCATTCTAAAAACTGCACCCCTCAACGTACTCAAAACCACATTCAAGAAGTTTATTAACCCTTCAGGTGCTTCACAGCAGCAGAAGCAACATGGAAGGAAAAAATGAACATTTAACTTTTTAGTCACAAAAATTATCTTTTAGCAACAATTTTTTTATTTTCCCAATGGTAAAAGGAGAAACTGAACCACGTAAGTTGTTGTCCAATATGTCCTGAGTACGCTGATACCCCATATGTGGGGGTAAACCACTGTTTGGGCGCACGGCAGGGCTTGGAAGGGAAGGAGCGCCATTTGACTTTTTGAATCAAAAATTGGCTCCACTCTTTAGCGGACACCATGTCACATTTGGAGAGCCCCCGTGTGCCTAAAAATTAGAGCTCCCCCACAAGTGACCCCATTTTGGAAACTAGACGCCCCAGGGAACTTATCTAGATGCATAGTGAGCACTTTGAACCCCCAGGTGCTTCACAAATTGATCCGTAAAAATGAAAAAGTACTTTTTTTTTTCACAAAAAAATTCTTTTAGCCTCAATTTTTTCATTTTCACATGGGCAACAGGATAAAATGGATCCTAAAATTTGTTGGGCGATTTCTCCTGAGTACACTGATACCTCATATGTGGGGGTAAACCACTGTTTGGGCACATGGTAAGGCTCGGAAGGGAAGGAGCGCCATTTGACTTTTTGAATGAAAAATTATCTCCATCGTTAGCGGACACCATGTCGCGTTTGGAAAGCTCCTGTGTGCCTAAACATTGGCGCTCCCCCACAAGTGACCCCATTTTGGAAACTAGACCCCCCAAGGAAGTTATTTAGATGCCTAGTGAGCACTTTAAACCCTCAGGTGCTTCACAAATTGATCTGTAAAAATGAAAAAGTACTTTTTTTTCACAAAAAAAATTCTTTTCGCCTCAATTTTTTCATTATCACATGGGCAATAGGATAAAATGGATCATAAAATTTGTTGGGCAATTTCTCCTGAGTACACTGATACCTCATATGTGGGGGTAAACCACTGTTTGGGCACTCGGCAGGGCTCGGAAGGGAAGGCGCGCCATTTGACTTTTTGAATGGAAAATTAGCTCCAATTGTTAGCGGACACCATGTCGCGTTTGGAGAGCCCCTGTGTGCCTAAACATTGGAGCTCCCCCACAAGTGACCCCATTTTGGAAACTAGACCCCCCAAGGAACTTACGTTTTCTTTCCTCAAAAATAATTATTTAGCCCAGAATTTTTTAATTTTCCCAAGGGTAACAGGAGAAATTTGACCCCAATATTTGTTGTCCAGTTTCTCCTGAGTACGGTGATACCCCATATGTGGGGGTAAACTACTGTTTGGGCACATGCCGGGGCTCGGAATTGAAGTAGTGACGTTTTGAAATGCAGACTTTGATGGAATGCTCTGCGGGCGTCACGTTGCGTTTGCAGAGCCCCTGATGTGGCTAAACAGTAGAAACCCCCCCCAAGTGACCCCATTTTGGAAACTAGACCCCGAAAGGAACTTATCTAGATGTGTGGTGAGCACTTTGAACCCCCAAGTGCTTCATAGAAGTATATAATGCAGAGCCGTGAAAATAATAAATACGTTTTCTTTCCTCAAAAATAATTGTTTAGCCCAGAATTTTTTATTTTCCCAAGGGCTACAGGAGAAATTGGACCCCAAAAGTTGTTGTTCAGTTTCTCCTGAGTACGCTGATACCCCATGTGTGGAGGTAAACCACTGTTTGGGCACACGTCGGGGCTCAGAAGGGAAGTAGTGACTTTTGAAATGCAGACTTTGATGGAATGGTCTGCGGGCGTCACGTTGGGTTTGCAGAGCCCCTGGTGTGCCTAAACAGTAGAAACCCCCCACAAGTGACCCCATTTTAGAAACTAGACCCCCCAAGGAACTTATCTAGATATGTGGTGAGCACTTTGAACCCCCAAGTGCTTCACAGACGTTTACAACGTAGAGCCGTGAAAATAATAAATCATTTTTCTTTCCTCAAAAATGATGTTTTAGCAAGAATTTTTTTATTTTCACAAGGTTATCAGGAGAAATTGGACCCCAGTAATTGTTGCGCAGTTTGTCCTGAGTACACTGATACCCCATATGTGGGGGTAAACCACTGTTTGGGCACACGTCAGGGCTCGGAATTGAGGGAGCACCATTTGACTTTTTGAATACAAGATTGGCTGTAATCAATGGTGGCGCCATGTTGCGTTTGGAGACCCCTGATGTGCCTAAACAGTGGTAACCCCTCAATTCTACCTCCAACACTAACCCCAACACACCCCTAACCCTAATCTCAACTGTAGCCATAACCCTAATCACAACCCTAACCCCAACACACCCCTAACCACAACCCTAACCCCAACACACCCCTAACCCTAACCCTAATTCCAACTGTAGCCATAACCCTAATCACAGCCCTAACCCTAACCCCAACACATCCCTAACCCTAATCCCAACTGTAGCCATAACCCTAATCACAGCCCTAACCCTAACCCCAACACACCCCCTAACCCTAATCCCAACTGTAGCCATAACCCTAATCACAACACACCCCTAACCACAACCCTAATTCCAACCCTAACCCTAAGGTTATGTGCCCACGTTGCGGATTCGTGTGAGATTTTTCAGCATCATTTTTGAAAAATCCGCGGGAAAAAGGCACTGCGTTTTACCTGCGGATTTTCTGCGGATTTCCAGTGTTTTTTGTGCGGATTTCACCTGCGGATTCCTATTGATGAACAGGTGTAAAACGCTGCGGAATCCGCACAAAGAATTGACATGCTGCGGAAAATACAACGCAGCGTTTCCGCGCGGTATTTTCCGCACCATGGGCACAGCGGATTTGGTTTCCATATGTTTACATGGTACTGTACACCTGATGGAACACTGCTGCGAATCCGCAGCGGCCAATCCACTGCGGATCCGCAGCCAAATCCGCACCGTGTGCACATGGCCTAATTCTAAAGGTATGTGCACACGCTGCGGAAAACGCTGCAGATCCGCAGCAGTTTCCCATGAGTTTACAGTTCAATGTAAACCTATGGGAAACAAAAATCGCTGTACACACGCTGCGGAAAAACTGCACGGAAATGCAGCGGTTTACATTCCGCAGCATGTCACTTTGTGCGGTTTTACAACTGCTCAAATAGAAAATCGCAGTTGTAAAACCGCAGTGAAATGCGCAGAAAAAACGCGGTAAATCCGCCATAAATCCGCAGCGGTTTAGCACTGCGGATTTATCAAATCCGCAGCGGAAAAATCCGCCGAGGACCAGAATACGTGTGCACATACCGAAACGCTACCCCTAACCCTAGCCCTAACCCTACCCCTATTCTAACATTAGTGGGGAAAAAAAAAATTCTTTATTTTTTTATTTGCCCTACCTATGGGGGTGACAAAGGGGGGGGGTCATTTATTATTTTTTTTATTTTGATCACTGAGATATAATCTCTCAGTGATCAAAATGCACTTTGGAACGAATCTGCCGGCCGGCAGATTCGGCGGGCGCACTGCGCATGCGCCCGCCATTTTGGAAGATGGCGGCGCCCGGGGAGAAGACGGACGGACCCCGGCAGGATCGGTAAGTATGATAGGGTGGGGGGGAGTACGGGGGGGAAGGGGGGATCGGAGCATGGGGGGGTGAATCGGAGCGCGGGAGGGGTGGAACGGAGCACGGGGGGGTGAATCGGAGCGCGGGAGGGGTGGAACGGAGCAGGGGGGGGGGGGTAGAACGGAGCACGGGGGGGTGGAACGGAGCACTGAGGGGGGTGGATCGGAGTGCAGGGGGGGTGATCGGAGCACGGGGGGGGGGGTGATTGAAGCACGGGGGGAGCGGACAAGAGCACGGGGGGGAGCGGACAAGAGCACGGGGGGGAGCGGAGCACAGGACAGAGGGGAGCCGGAGCAGTGTACCGGACAGATCGGGGGGCTGGGGGGGCGATCGGTGGGGTGGGGGCACATTAGTATTTCCAGCCATGGCCGATGATATTTCAGCATCGGCCATGGCTGGATTGTAATATTTCACCCGTTATAATAGGTGAAATATTACAAATCGCTCTGATTGGCTGTTGAAAGTGAAACTGCCAATCAGAGCGATCGTAGCCACGGGGGGGGTGGCTTCACCCCCCCCCCCCCTGGGCTAAACTACCACTCCCCCTGTCCCTGCAGATCGGGTGAAATGGGAGTTAACACTTCACCCGGCCTGCAGGGACGCGATCTTTCCATGACGCCACATAGGCGTCATGGGTCGGATTGGCACCGACTTTCATGACGCCTACGTGGCGTCAAAGGTCGGGAAGGGGTTAATATTAGAACTCTAAATTCAAAAAATATATATTATTACTAATGTCAAAGCAAACATGTTCATGTGCCAGTGAAATAATAGTGTCTGGTAGAGTAAGAAATACTGTAACAGTTACTATACCCTTATGACAGCTGTCTATGTAAATTTCCTCTTGACGGCTACTTTGACTGTCAAGTATAAAAGTGAAGCAGACATTTGCCTGTTTAATAACGTATACCGGCCAGGTGATGTTAGCTGTAAGGCAGTCACCGGCCCAGCAAGGTCTAGAGAGGAAGTATGGAGGTCTTACAGCCGCTAACCCTACGACACTTGCTTAGAAATGCAATAGTACAAAAGCTTTATTGCTAAAATGGAGGAAACTTCACTCTGCAAATTTTATGTCAACACAAGCAGAATATTACTGGAGTCGACTTATATGGCATTACTCACAACGAAAACCAAAAGGACAGCTTAAACTTTCTAGAACAACTTTAGTCCCCGTCAGTCAACCACATCTTTAAAGGGAATCTGTCAGCAGGTTTTTGGTTCCTCATCTGAGAGCAGCCTGATGTAGGCAAAGAGAAGCCGAATCCAATGCATCACTTAGATCACTGGGTGCAGCTGTTCTGACCATCAAAGTTTTTAGATTAAAAAATGAAGCAAAGCTCAGAAAGCTGCCCCTGCCCCCAACAGGCTCTGTAAACCTAATGTTCATAGACCGCAAGCTGCCTGTCACAGGAGGGGGCACACCAGCTAGTCACAGCAATGATAAGCTCCTGGTGCCAAAACAAACATTGTACCAAACAAAATCTCAGAGGTTGATGAGAGGCATCATTGAAAGCTGTGTTTTAACCCCTACCTTATGCTGTCTTCCTATAAGGACTCTTTCACATGTCAAGAGTTTCATGTATGTGCGGTGACAGTTTTCACACATACCGGAGAGACACACACACACACACAAGTGAGTGGGTCTGTGCACCTTGTGTTTTCACGGACCGTTTGTCCATGGGTAAAACAAGCTGATATGTCAGTTTTTACACAGAATTGTGGCTCGCAAAGCATCCCGCGATGACATCTATGTGTAATCAGAGGGACACGTACCGGTGCTTGGGAATCAGCGGTACAGTTCTTCCACTGCGCCGGGTGATAAAGACAGCTCACATCATTCTCCCTTGCTCGCACTGTATCTATTGAAATAAAAATTACGGCGTGGGGACCCTTCTAATCTTTATAACCAATCTTCCTGAAGCTGACAGCTAAGGGTTGCAGCCAGCAGCTGTCAGTTTTTCCTGGCTGGTTATCAAAAATACAGGGGAACCTTAAATCATTTTTACTTTTATTTACTTATGGCAGTGGCTGACGAATACACTCATCAGCTGCTGCCTGTTCTTGCGGTTATCAGCCAAATACAACTCTTAACATTGTTCCCTGCATGTGAAAGAGCCCTTACACTGCAAAAACCTGCTGACAGATTCCCTTTAAGTAAATATCTCAGGCTCACCGGAGGTCGCAATGGTCAGACCACAGGTGATCTGCACACAGGAGGGCTCAACTGACAGCTACATACAGGGATTGAGCCCTTCCAGGGTGGTGGGCATGAGATTACGTGTATCGGTGAAACCTGCCTTCTTCAGTCAGATCTGATCCAAAGAAGTAAACAATTCATGAACTAGTCTCCTGAGCACCACAGAAACCTAAATCATTTACCTTATTAGAATAGTGGCATCCCAGCGAGCCACATTGCTACTGCTGGGGGGGGGGGGGGGGGGGTGTAGGTTGGGGGGTGGTTAAATAATGTGGCACTAGGCACAATTCATAGCTATCACTGGACTGCAACCCTGGCAATCCATCCAGAATCGGAGGGGTTACCAGCTTCCTCTACGGCAGACGGGAATCCGAATAACCCACAAAGCGATGTATAGAAAGAGCAGAGCTTTCCGGCTGTCACTTACTATTCATATTGATTGTAATCTAGCCCTCTGAGTGAGTTATTAATCACAGCAATTAAATCATGAACACGGCCCTGCTGCACATATTGAGCTCCTACCAACAGATCGATAGCAGCCAACCTCCTGAAGCAATTACTGTTCACTGTAATGTGCTGTCTATTATTTAGAGCAGAGCAAGAAGCTGCCTATAGGAATAGCATAATTCAGGCCGCTGTTACAATTCATGATTGCCGGGTAATACGGCATAGATGCGTGGACCTAGATCTGACCTCAACGGGTGGACAGGTCTCCCCCGACCACACAAGAGGTAATGCATCTCATCAGATTGATATCAACGGGGCTGTCTCTTTTCCAATAGATTAGCCTTTCTGGCAAAATATAGAATGACTAATGCTGGTGAATATAAAAGTAAAAATACATTTTATTTACGGTATATATTGTGTTCTCTAAAGTCAAAGTTAAACCTGCCAAAAACCTGAATAAAACATTCACTGAGTAGCAATGACATTTCCTAGATTGCATATAGCTGTATACATAGGTTACATACATGGATTGTACCAAGAGGCGATCCATGTAATGCGATATGTTTGGAAATGCAAGTATGTCGTTAGGCTGGGAGAAAATAGAAATACTAGAGTGGATGGTTCCTGGAAACATTACATGGCCAGGAGAACTCATCTGATAATTTAGACTTTGCATTCACAGTAGCTTATATACAGTGTGCATGTACTTCTGCTACTGACACTTTCAACTATTTAAATCCCCATTTGAGGAATATTTGGGGAATCACAAACTACCTGGGAAAACCTACAAAATGTCCCAGAAGCCAGTAAAAAAACTTGAAGGTTGGTAGGTACTGACATTAATCTGTATCTATGCCCAGTACACTCGTCAGTTATCGTTACCACTGAATACATTAGAAAAATTATTGTTACGCATCAGGTGCCATAGGCCACAGATAGCGCTCAGCATTTCATAGACATGTACAGTTGCCCCCTTTTTCTGGTCCTGGACAACCCCTACAAACTCTGAGGCTACGTTCCCACGATCCGGAATGAGCAGTGCTTTGGACGTAGCGTATTTTCGCTGCGCCCTAATGCTGCCTTCTATTGAACACATATACCTGCGTGTGTTCAGTGAACCATGCGGACTGACCGTGTTCATAACATTTCTATTGATTACATTTCTGTTGCAGAGACTACAGTTTCCACAAGAGAAGTGGACATGCTGGGTCCTGGAAGACACACCGCATGTCAGTTTCCGCAGGTGTCCCGCAGGTGCAAAGTCGTATAGGGGATTTCTTGAAATCACATCCACTTTGCTGTAAAATACGCAGCGTCAGAACTGCAGCAGTTCCTGAAGGTGGAAGCGTACCCTTAGCGACCCATGACATGCATTTTCATCAGGACCAGCTTCATACCAGGCAGATGGCGGCTGTGTTACATAGTTAGCATCTGCCTGTAACTGCAGCGACCAGAGCGCACTCTGATTACTGCAGTTTAACCATTTAAATGTCATTGTCACTCTCCCGCAGGACCAGCTCTCATAAGCCCCCTGCGACATGATAACTGGAGGTTTGCAGAAGGCCCCTGGTAGCTGACTTTTTGGTGCTCATCTGAAGCTCAGCCACGTAGTAAGCTCCAGAAAAGAACAGCAATATTACAATAATATAGTATACAGTACAAGTTATAGAACGATAACAGAACTAAAAAATGAAGTTTTAAAATATAAAACTGATTTTTGCCAAATTTTAAAAAATACTTTGCTGTTGGTGTCCAGAAAAAATATGGAAAAAAATCAAAATAAATAAAATAAAATCAAAATAAATTACAACAAAATATAAAATTATTGAATGTGCCAGAGTTGTCACTTTTTAGTCGCTGTACTTCCAACCCCCTTCCACCCTAAAAAAAAACTTCAAGGAAAAGTAAAAGAAAAAAAAGAAAAAAAAAATCATGTTGGTCTGGAAAAAAAAAAGCAAGCCCTCATCCTCCATAGATGGATAAATAAAAACATTAGGGGTGTCAAAAAATGGAGTCAAATTATTATTTTTTTTCACAAATTTCCATTTTTTTTCCACTAAAATAAAAAAAAACCGGATAACTCCTTCATATTGCTGTAATCAAACTAATTTGGAGAATCATAATGAAAGCTGTAAAAAATGCATTCTGTGCTAAAATTAATAATGTCATGTTATGACTCTTGGAAGAAGGAAAAAAAAATGAAAAGGAAAAATAAAAAAATCATGGTGGTTAAAGGGAACCCGTCACCCTCAAAATGGAAGGTGAGCTAAGCCCACCGGCATCAGGGGTTTATCTACAGCATTCAGTCTAGAAACAGTCTTGTCTGGCAACAATCCTATATCTAAGATCTATCCCCATGATCTTTTCTCTACAAATGTTCAGTGGTCTAAAGGTACCGTCACATTTTGCGACGCTGCAGCGATATAGACAACGATGCCGATCACTGCAGCGTCGCTGTTTAGGTCGTTGTGTGGTCGCTGGAGAGCTGTCACACAGACAGCTCTCCAGCGACCAACGATGCCGAAGTCCCCGGGTAACCAGGGTAAACATCGGGTTACTAAGCGCAGGGCCGCGCTTAGTAACCGGATGTTTACCCCGGTTACCATTGTAAAAGTTAAAAAAAAAAACAAACAGTACATACTTACATTCCGGTGTCTGTCACGTCCCCCCGGCGTCAGCTTCCCTGCACTGTGTCAGCGCCGGCCGTAAAGCAGAGCACAGCGGTGACGTCACCGCTGTGCTCTGCTTTACGGCCGGCGCTGAGTCAGTGCGGGAAGCTGACGCCGGGGGGACGTGACAGACACCGGAATGTAAGTATGTACTGTTTGTTTTTTTTTTAACTTTTACAATGGTAACCAGGGTAAACATCGGGTTACTAAGCGCGACCCGGCGCTTAGTAACCAGATATTTACCCTGGTTACCAGTGAACACATCGCTGGATCGGCGTCACAAACGCCGATCCAGCGATGACAGCGGGTGATCAGCGACCAAAAAAAAGGTCCTGATCATTCCCAGCGACCAACGATCTCCCAGCAGGGGCCTGATCGTTGGTCGCTGTCACGCATAACGATTTTGTTAATGATATCGTCACAAAAAGCAACAATATCGTTAACGAAATCGTTATGTGTGAAGGTACCTTAAGATGTAATAAGATAGAGAATTCGCTGTAGATAAAACTGGTTGTGGCGTCAGATAAAACAAAATCATTGTAGTAGTCAGATTTCTAGGTTAGATAGGAAAATGGCTGATTGGTCATGAATGGGAAAAATTAATATACCTCCACCTAAGTCAAACAGTCCATATATATCCCTCCACAATCACATTTAGGAATTGCTAAATACACCGACTGTAAAAATGCACAACACACTCAAGCACCATACTATTCATCTACGGGGAATGGGGGGCAATTGTTGGTAGTGGCCAATCATCTGTCAACAATCCTCAGATCATTCTGGTCTATGGGGAAGAGGCGCAAAATACCACCTGAAAACCAAGAGATGAGATACCAGTTGCTAATTAAGACCCCTGATTTGTATGGCAAGTGTCCAATACCTCCTGTTCCCATGACAACACAGTCTAGAAGTGCAAGCAGTCAAGATGGTTTAACCTCTTCACTACTATGCATGTGTGGATATCAGCTATACAAGCATAAAGGACATACACAAGACATGTTTCATGCTAGATGGCATACATGTTCACACATTTCTTTTTCAGTTTTATTTTTTTAAAGCCACAATTATAAATATCATTTTGTGGAAACATGAAGCACTAGATAGTGTTCATCACAGCATTTGTAGAACCGATTTTCTTTATGTTGTTGTCAACAGTCGTCCTCTGTAAGGCCGGGCGCCCACGATCCAGAACTAGCAGCGCTTTGGATGCCGTGTATGTCCGCTGTATCCTAAGCCCTGCCTTCTATTGAACGCAGGTGAATTGGCATGTGTACACTGAACCGTGTGGATTCACCACGTCCAATACACTCTATGGATGTAATTTCTCTTTCTGGGACTAGGGTCTCAAGATAAACAGACATGCTGCACCCTGGAAAGACGCACCGCAAGTCAGTCTCCGCGGGGGTCTATGGACGCATAGTGGATGTGGGACTTCCTGAAATCCCATCCATTATGCTGTAACATCCGGACACTGCGTAAGTACGCAGCAGGTCCTGATGGTGGGCACATACCCTAAGGGAGGCGGCATAGCGGGACTTGCCATCATTAGGTGGTTAGTTCTTTCAGTAGGTGTGGTTCTGGAATGGGTCCTGCCTGCTGCCATAATGGGAGTCCGAGTTGCGAATTGTCAGTAAATTTAGACACGGCAGAATATTTCAGCCTTCAGATTTGTATTGCTGCAGCGCCTACATGTAACACATGAGGATTTGGCTGCGGATTAAGTGCAAGTTTCATCCCGACAAAGGTTGACATCTACAGGAAAAAGACGAAAACCCGTCCCATTTCCAGATTTGATCGTTTACAGCATGCTCCAGTTGTCACCAGGAAATTTAACACATTACGTGGATATTAACCCCATCACTTATACTGTAATTTGCTGTGGACTTTAGAACACGAACGTTTTTCCACACAGACCGGCAGCAGGTGCTGTGTAATAACCAACTTATGTGTAAAACTGGATGTCCAGATGAAAATCAATGTTTCACACAGTTGTGGGACATTAGCCTTAGTAGACACAGCACAACAGGAAGAGTGGTGTAGCCCAACCATTCAGATTTAGCCATTCTACAAATTAACATTATTGGCTTTTATTACAAGTTTTGCTTTGTGACCAATAATGTAAGGAACATGGCCATAAACTACTTTGGCTATTAGAAGCACACAGGGTAATATTTAACTGCTGAAGGGGCCATTATCTCCTGGGTATATGAGCAATGTCCTTTCTTAAGCAGAGCAAGGTTTGGCACTTGTGAAAACACTAATCTGAGAATCAATAAGGTTCCTGCTGCCGGGATACTGCATCCCTCATCATTCTCCTATTGACTAATTCTTAGAGACAAGGAGGGAGAGGGGCTGAGGCTTTCTTCAATGAGGCAGACTGTAGCGTTCTGGAAGATCTAAGCAATGGAGAAGAGAGCAAC
Organism: Ranitomeya imitator; assembly: GCF_032444005.1. Taxonomy (NCBI): domain Eukaryota; kingdom Metazoa; phylum Chordata; class Amphibia; order Anura; family Dendrobatidae; genus Ranitomeya; species Ranitomeya imitator. Next base: position 286,347,081 of record NC_091282.1, on the reverse strand, counting down.
ATCCAAAACCAGAGCCCAAAGAGAAGGGACTTCCTATACAATGCATGCACACATTGTTACTATTCTAACAGTAAGTGGAAGATTATTAGGAGCGAATACAGATTGCCACGCTCATGTGCAGTTAGCGCCAATTTGTGGTGTTTACTTCTATCGCTCCTTACAGCATCTGTGAAGCTTGGTAAATGGTTTGGAAACACTCGGGTGTCATTTTCCAAGTCCTGACGAGCTTTGCTTTTTTATGCCATTGTACACAAGACAGACAGCAGGAACAGAGTCGTCTCAGACCCAGGAAGGTAGGGGCACACATCTTGTCTGGAAACTACCACCACAGGGTTATCATACAGTATTTACACGTTGGATTATTAGGAGCTTCTAAAAGATGACCTGATTGTTCCTAAAGAGATTTCATCTTCTAGCTTGATTACAAACACCACATATTACATGTGTTATCAGAAATTCATCACAATGTAAAAGCCAGAGCAGCGTTTCCCAAATTCCAGTCCTCCAAACCCCCAGAGACCATGTGTTTCAGGTTTCCTTAGTATTACACAGGTCATTTCTGATGCCTTGATAATAATTCAATCAGCTGTCAATAATAAGGAAATATGGGGAAAACATGATCTATTGGAGGTTGGGAAGACTGGAGTTTGGGAAACACTGATGAAAGGCAAAAAAAGAAATCCATGCAGACAAGTGATATACTTATGGGCGCATCCTTTATTTGGATGACCTGATGTGCGACTGCACTACCAAAAGATGGTGCATCTGCTCCCCCCCATAGGCCCTGCAAGGTGTTCCCTGTTTGAAGTCAATACACAGAACTGTCAGACCCCAAGATCAATGCCTGATCTGGTAAGGGAACATAAACATACTAATCCCTCCTGCAAAATGGGGGGGGGCTGGCGACATTCAAGGAAACTTTGGTGCATTGAGCAAATGGACAGTTATTTTGCAGCTTTCAAATTCTCTACGTTATTCTAAAATTATCTGTATCTTCTGTATTTAGATTGTTTTTGCATCTAATTCAACTCCATCTCCAATGAGCAACTTGATCTATAACATTGGCCAATGTGCATATTAATAAGAAAAAAATGACAAGTGATTCATAATTCACAAAATATATAAAAAAAAACAACCAACAAATTTAGCATAAAAGAGTAATTAAAAGTGAACTGCATTGAGACATTCTTACCTGTGGATGCAGCAGGGGAGAAGAGGATCTCTGAGCCAACATTGGAGCACTAAAAAAAAAAAAAGGAACAAAATGTTACACTCAAGATCACAAACAGCCATTTAATTCAATTAATTAACTTACATGTTTCACGTGGTTAAATGTAAGATAAGGACAAAATCTGTGCTTCAAACCTCATGAAAAAACCAAACAAAAAACAGCCAGCCTGTTCTGCGGCTGTTTTATTGTTGGCCTCAAGGGTGCAACATTGAGCTATCAAACAGAAGACAATTAGCAACAGTGAAATATTAAACTGATGGGAGTTGTTTTACAACATTGTATACACTGTGCTACAGCTCCCCAACCACAACACACGTAAACCGATCCAGATGAATTATTGTATTCGTCAGATAGCCCATGACAGCTGAGCGTTTGCATCACCATCATACGACCAGTTAATGGGTACAAATAGCACTTGTACTGCAATGGTTACATGGCTGACCAATGGCTACAAGATGACAAGGTTAACCCCTTTACCCCCAAGGGTGGTTTGCACGTTAATGACCGGGCCAATTTTTACAATTCTGACCACTGTCCCTTTATGAGGTTATAACTCTGGAACGCTTCAATGGATCCTGGTGATTCTGACATTGTTTTCTCGTGACATATTGTACTTCATGACAATGGTAAAAATTATTTGATAGTACCTGCGTTTATTTGTGAAAAAAACGGAAATTTGGCGAAAATTATGAAAATTTCGCAATTTTCCAACTTTGAATTTTTATGCAATTAAATCACAGAGATATGTCACACAAAATACTTAATAAGTAACATTTCCCACATGTCTACTTTACATCAGCACAATTTTGGAACCAAAATTTTTTTTTGTTAGGGAGTTATAAGGGTTAAAAGTTGACCAGCAATTTCTCATTTCTACAACACCATTTTATTTTAGGGACCACATCTCATTTGAAGTCATTTTGAGGGGTCTATATGATAGAAAATACCCAAGTGTGACACCATTCTAAAAACTACACCCCTCAAGGTGCTCAAAACCATATTCAAGAAGTTTATTAACCCTTCTGGTGCTTCACAGGAATTTTTTGAATGTTTAAATAAAAATGAACATTTAACTTTTTTTCACAAAAAATGTAATTCAGCTCCAATTTGTTTTATTTTACCAAGGGTAACAGGAGAAAATGGACCCCAAACATTGTTGTACAATTTGTCCTGAGTATGCCAATACCCCACATGTGGGGGTAAACCACTGTTTGGGCGCATGGCAGAGCTCGGAAGCGAAGGAGCGCCATTTGACTTTTCAATGCAAAATTGACTGGAATTGAGATGGGACGCCATGTTTCGTTTGGAGAGCCCCTGATGTGGCTAAACATTGAAACCCCCCACAAGTGACACCATTTTGGAAAGTAGACCCCCTAAGGAACTTATCTAGAGGTGTGGTGAGCACTTTGACCCAACAAGTGCTTCACAGAAGTTTATAATGTAGAACCGTAAAAATAAAAAATCATATTTTTTCACAAAAATTATCTTTTCGCCCCCAATTTTTTATTTTCCCAAGGGTAAGAGAAGAAATTGGACCCCAAAAGTTGTTGTACAATTTGTCCTGAGTACGCTGATAGCCCATATGTGGGGGTAAACCACTGTTTGGGCGGATGGGAGAGCTCGGAAGGGAAGGAGCGCCGTTTGACTTTTCAATGCAAAATTGACAGGAATTGAGATGGGACGTCATGTTGCGTTTGAAGAGCCACTGATGTGCCTAAACATTGAAACCCCCCACAAGTGACACCATTTTGGAAAGTAGACCCCCTAAGGAACTTATCTAGAGGTGTGGTGAGCACTTTGACCCACCAAGTGCTTCACAGAAGTTTATAATGTAGAACCGTAAAAATAAAAAATCATATTTTTTCACAAAAATTATCTTTTTGCCCCCAATTTTTTATTTTCCCAAGGGTAAGAGAAGAAATTGGACCCCAAAAGTTGTTGTACAATTTGTCCTGAGTACGCGGATACCCCATATGTGGGGGTAAACCACTGTTTGGGTGGATGGGAGAGCTCGGAAGGGAAGGAGCGCCGTTTGACTTTTCAAAGCTAAATTGACAGGAATTGAGATGGGACGCCATGTTGCGTTTGAAGAGCCACTGATGTGCCTAAACATTGAAACCCCCCACAAATGACACCATTTTGGAAAGTAGACCCCCTAAGGAACTTATCTAGAGGTGTGGTGAGCACTTTGACCCACCAAGTGCTTCACAGAAGTTTATAATGCAGAGCCGTAAAAATAAAACAAAATTTTTTTCCCACAAAAATTATTTTTTTAGCCCCCAGTTTTGTATTTTCCTGAGGGTAAGAGGAGAAATTCGACCCCAAAAGTTGTTGTCCAATTTGTCCTGAGTACGCTGATACCCCGTATGTTGGGGGAAACCAACGTTTGAGCGCATGGCAGAGCTCGGAAGGGAAGGAGCGCCATTTGGAATGCAGACTTAGATGGAATGGTCTGCAGACGTCACATTGCGTTTGCAGAACCCCTAATGTACCTAAACAGTAGAAACCCCCCACAAGTGACCCCATATTGGAAACTAGACCCCCCAGGGAACTAATCTAGATGTGTTGTGAGAACTTTGAACCCCCAAGTGTTTCACTACAGTTTATAACGCAGAGCCGTGAAAATAAAAAATCTTTTTTTTCCCCACAAAAAATATGTTTTAGCCCCGAGTTTTGTATTTTCCCAAGGGTAGCAGGAGAAATTGGACCCCAAAAGTTGTTGTCCTATTTGTCCTGAGTACGCTGATACCCCATATGTTGGGGTAAACCCCTGTTTGGGCACACGGGAGAGCTCGGAAGGGAAGAAGCACTGTTTTACTTTTTCAACGCAGAATTGGCTGGAATTGAGATCGGACGCCATGTCGCGTTTGGAGAGCCCCTGATGTGCCTAAACAGTGGAAACCCCCCAATTATAACTGAAACCCTAATCCAAACACATCCCTAACCCTAATCCCAACAGTAACCCTAACAACACCTCTAACCCTGACACACCCCTAACCCTAATCCCAACCCTATTCCCAACCGTAAATGTAATCTAAACCCTAACTGTAACTTTAGCCCCAACCCAAACTGTAGCCCTAGCCCTAACCCTAGCCCTAACCCTAATCCTAACCCTAGCCCTAACCCTAGCCCTAACCCTAGCCCTAACCCTAGCCCTAACCCTAGCCCTAACCCTAACCCTAGCCCTAGCCCTAACCCTAACCCTAGCCCTAACCCTAGCCCTAACCCTAGCCCTAGCCCTAACCCTAGCCCTAACTCTAACCCTAGCCCTAATGGGAAAATGGAAATAAATACATTTTTTTAATTTTTCCCTAACTAAGGGGGTGATGAAGGGGGGTTTGATTTACTTTTATAGCGGGTTTTTTAGCGGATTTTTATGATTGGCAGCCGTCACACACTGAAAGACGCTTTTTATTGCAAAAAATATTTTTTGCGTTACCACATTTTGAGAGCTATAATTTTTCTATATTTTGGTCCACAGAGTCATGTGAGGTCTTGGTTTTTGCGGGACGAGTTGATGTTTTTATTGGTAACATTTTCGGGCACGTGACATTTTTTGATCGCTTTTTATTCCGATTTTTGTGAGGCAGAATGACCAAAAACCAGCTATTCATGAATTTCTTTTGGGGGAGGCGTTTATACCGTTCCGCGTTTGGTAAAATTGATGAAGCAGTTTTATTCTTCGGGTCAGTACGATTACAGCGACACCTCATTTATATCATTTTTTTATGTTTTGGCGCTTTTATACGATAAAAACTATTTTATAGAAAAAATAATTATTTTTGCATCGCTTTATTCTCAGGGCTATAACTTTTTTATTTTTTTGCTGATGATGCTGTATGGCGGCTCGTTTTTTGCGGGACAAGATGACGTTTTCAGCGGTACCATGGTTAGTTATATCTGTCTTTTTGATCGCGTGTTATTCCACTTTTTGTTCGGCGGTATGATAATAAAGCGTTGTTTTTTGCCTCGTTTTTTTTTTTTTTTTCTTACGGTGTTTACTGAAGGGGTTAACTAGTGGGCCAGTTTTATAGGTCGGGCCGTTACGGACGCGGCGATACTAAATATGTGTACTTTTATTGTTTTTTTTTTTTTATTTAGATAAAGAAATGTATTTATGGGAATAATATTTTTATTTTTTTTTCATTATTTTGGAATATTTTTTTTAATTTTTTTTTACACATTTGAAATTTTTTTTTTTTACTTTTTTACTTTGTCCCAGGGGGGGACATCACAGATCAGTGATCTGACAGTTTGCACAGCACTCTGTCAGATCACTGATCTGATAGCAGTGCAGGCTGCTTCACAGTGCCTGCTCTAAGCAGGCTCTGTGAAGCCACCTCCCTCCCTGCAGGACCCGGATCCGCGGCCATCTTGGATCCGGGGCTGGAGGGAGCAGGGAGGGAGGTGAGACCCTCGCAGCAACGCGATCACATCGCGTTGCTGCGGGGGGCTCAGGGAAGCCCGCAGGGAGCCCCCTCCCTGCGCGGTGCTTCCCTGTACCGCCGGCACATCGCGATCATCTTTGATCGCGGTGTGCCGGGGGTTAATGTGCCGGGGGCGGTCCGTGACCGCTCCTGGCACATAGTGCCGGATGTCAGCTGCGATAAACAGCTGACACCCGGCCGCGATCGGCGGCGCTCCCCCCGTGAGCGCTGCCGATCGCATATGACGTACTATTGCGTCCTTGGGAAGAAAAGCCCACCCCACATGGACGCAATAGTACGTCTAATGGCAGAAAGGGGTTAAAGGCCCCTTCACATTAAGCGACGCTGCAGAGATACCGACAACGATCCGGATCGTTGCAGCGTCGCTGTTTGGTCGCTGGAGAGCTGTCACACAGACCGCTCTCCAGCGACCAACGATGCACGTAACCAGGGTAAACATCGGGTAACTAAGCGCAGGGCCGCGCTTAGTAACCCGATGTTTACCCTGGTTACCATCCTAAAAGTAAAAAAAACGAACACTACATACTTACCTAACGCTGTCTGTCCCCGGCGCTCTGCTTCTCTGCACTCCTCTTGTACTGTCTGTGTGAGCACAGCGGCCGGAAAGCAGAGCGGTGACGTCACCGCTCTGCTTTCTGGCTGACCGACGCTCACAGCCAGTACAGGAGGAGTGCAGAGCACAGCGCTGGAGGACAGACAGCGTTAGGTAAGTATGTAGTGTTTTTTTTTTTTACTTTTAGGATGGTAACCAGGGTAAACATCGGGTTACTAAGCGCGGCCCTGCGCTTAGTTACCCGATGTTTACCCTGGTTACCAGCTTAGACATCGCTGAATCGGTGTCACACACGCCGATTCAGCGATGTCAACGGGAGAGACATCCCCGCAGACATCGCTGAATCGGCGTGTGTGACACCGACTCAGCGATGTCTTCACTGGTAACCAGGGTAAACATCGGGTACCTACCGCTATCTGTCCTCCAGCGCTGTGCTCTGCACTCCTCCTGTACTGGCTGTGAGCGTCGGTCAGCCGGAAAGCAGAGCGGTGACGTCACCGCTCTGCTTTCCGGCCGCTGTGCTCACACAGACAGTACAGGAGGAGTGCAGAGCACAGCGCTGGAGGACAGACAGCGTTAGGTAAGTATGTAGTGTTTGTTTTTTTTACTTTTAGGATGGTAACCAGGGTAAACATCGGGTTACTAAGCGCGGCCCTGCGCTTAGTTACCCGATGTTTACCCTGGTTACCGGCATCGTTGGTCGCTGGAGAGCGGTCTGTGTGACAGCTCTCCAGCGACCAAACAGCGACGCTGCAGCGATCCGGATCCTTGTCGGTATCGCTGCAGCGTCGCTTAGGCTACGTTCACATTAGCGTTACGCTAATGTGCGTCGCTATTGCGTCGGCGACGCAGCGGCGACGCGCCCCTATGTTTAACATAGGGGACGCGTGCGTTTTTTTGGTCGTGTTTTTCGACACGTGCGTCGTTTCCGGCGCTAGCGTCGGACGCAAGAAAATGCAACAAGTTGCATTTTTTGTGCGTCCGATTTTCGTCAAAAAACGACGCACGCGTCGCAAAACGCAGCGTTTTTGCGCGCGTTTTGCGCGCGTTTTTTTGCGTCGTGCGTTGCGTCGCCGACGCACCGGCGCGCAACGCAAATGTGAACGTAGCCTAAGTGTGACGGTACCTTTAGACTCCTCAAGGACAGAACTACAGTGTGTAGGACTACTAAAAATTGGAGTCTGCATATCCGCTGTCTTTCCTACACTCCCTATTTATTTATCCCTATATATCACTTGAACACTCAAGACTTTCTTTTCTTAAATGCATGTATCTGGGTCAAAAACATCAAAGCAACAGTTTCATTACAAATTTTGCAGTTTTGTTTTATAGGCTCTTTGTTTCCCTGCAAATTTAATATAGGCTGATCATAAATTAACTGAGAGGAGGTCAGAAATAAACCAATTAAACAAAATTACAAATGTTTCTGTAAAGGTACCGTCACACTCAGCGACAGACGAGCCGACCTAAACTAGATCGCTGGAGAGCCGCTGTAGAGACGTCAAACACAGCAACTCCAGAACGATGCAGGAGCGATCCAGTGACGTAACGGCGACTCACTTCTCGTTCTCGCTGATTGTTAGCTCCATGTAAAACGTTGCTGGCGTCGTCGCTTTTGATGTCAAACATGACGATACACGCCGACCTGGCGACGAAATAAAGTTCTGGGCTTCTAGCTCTGACCAGCGATGGCACAGCGGGATCCAGATCGCTGCTGCGTGTCAAACACAACGAGATCGCTATCCAGGACGCTGCAACATCACGGATTGTTGTCGTTCTCTTTGCAAAGTTGCTGAGTGTGACGGTACCTTTAGTGTAATGATGGTGGAGAAACGAGAGACCAGCCCGGAACCATCAGCCTCCTCCAATTGGAAAACATCTCTCATGGGATAGCGGCTTCTCTATTGGCGGAGGCTGATGGACTGGTCACATGGTCCTCCACCAGCAGCCATTAGATGGACAGCAGTGTTGGTCAGGACAGGAAAAAGTAGCCGACCTCTTTACTTTTCCTTCTTGCTATGGAAACATTTCGGGTATGCGCACAGAGCTTTTCACTTGGATCTCGAAGCGAATATTAATCCAAAATTCACAAACCAGTCTTCCCCTTACTAAACCCCACTCCCTCCAATCTAACTTGGATGCCAAACAATGCTTAAAGGGATTCTAGCACGCCGATCTAAGCTTGCAAACCCGCAAGCAGAATGAATCAGAGCTTAGACTGGCTTCACACTAGCATTCGGCAGGGCTGCGGATGAAATCCTTCCTCCGTTAAGCCCCACCCACTGCCACGCCTCTTCCTTCAGCTCCGCCTACGTCTGCATGTGTGCTGTGTACCCTATCTTTAACATTGGGTACGCAGGCCATGTGGATGTATGCAGATGCCTCCGCATGTGTCCTTTTGACCCTGCGCCGACCGCAACAAAATGCAACATGTTGCGTTCGATGCAGGTCAGCGCAGTGTCAAGACGACACATGCAGAGGCATCTGCATACATCCACATGGCCTGCGTACCCAATGATAGGGTACGCGGGACGCATACGGAGCTGAAGGAAGAGGCGCAGCAGTGGGCGGGGCTTAACAGAGTAACTCTGCAGCCTTGCCGAACGCTAGTGTGAAGCTAGCCTTAGGGTATGTGTCCACGTTCAGGATTGCATCAGGATTTGGTCAGGATTTTATGCAGGTAAAATCCTGACCAAATCTGCACCTGAGGTCACTGGCAGGTCACCTGCGTTGTCCTTGTGTTGTTTCTGCAATGTAAGGACCTGCAGCGTTCTTAAAAGACGCGCCGCATGTGCGTTTTCGCGGGTATGCCGCATGCGTCTTTTAATGCATAGTGGAGATGGGATTTCAGGAAATCCCCTCCACTATGCTGCAACATCTGGACGCTGCGTTTTTGACGCAGTGGCTCAACGTAGTGTCAAAAACGCAGCGTTACCTGAACGTGGAAACATACCCTTAGCTGCACAAGTGCAGCCAGGTATGTTTTTCTCTGACATGCTGGACTATTAAAAAGATCTGCATGCGGAACATAAGAAGACATGAGACTAGTCCAGAGCTGCCCCCCCAAGCAATTCTCCCCACCGCGATGTAGGTGACCATTCGCACTGGTGTTTCAGAGAAAAGCATACCTGGCTGCAATTATGCTGACTGTGGTGAGGGCAGCATGAATTGACTGACATGCTTCCTTTAAGGGTATGTGCACACTGAGTAAAAATTCGGCATCTCTTGGCAGGAAAAACGCAGCTTCAAAAAACACAAATTTTTGATTGGAGTTAAGTCAATAGCGAAAACCGTAGGGCAAAACCGCACAGAGAATTGACAAGCTGCAGATTATTTTCTGCACCAAATATGCAAGTCAAAATACGTAGCTTGTGCATGACACGTCCGGTTTCTCATGCACTTTGCTGGCATCAGTTTTAGTCACAAATCCAAACAGTAAAAACACGACAAAAACACACCAAATCTGCAACGTGTGCACACACAGCCTAAGCATTCTCTAAGCCACTACACTCGTGCCTCTACAATGTGCCAGGCACTGCATTGGTTCTTATTCCATATAAAACGGACCTGGGCAAGCCATGGGGCTGGAAATCAGAGGTCCACGGGGCACACGGTGCCCCGCCCGCTCGCTGTTTCCATCTCTGGCCACTTTCTCCACCAATCAGCGTGTGAAACAGCTGGTGCGATGACGTAATTTCATCACGACGGCTGTGTACTCCGGAGAGTCTGCGCACCAAAGGCAGGGAGTGAAGCAGAGCGCCGGGGAACGGGACCAAGGTGAGTATGTGTTTTTTTTCTCTCTCATGTGCACACGTGGATTTGGTTGCGGATCTGCAGCGGATTGGAGTCAGTTTTTCATGCGTTGTACAGTACCATGCAAACCTATGGAAAACGAAATCTGCAGTGCACATGCTGCGGAAAATACAGCGTGGAAATGCTTCGATTTTCCGCAGCTTGTCAATTTTTTGTGCGGATTCCACAGAGTTTTACTCCTGCTCTTCAATAGGAATCCGCAGGTGGTAAAACGTAGGCGAAATCCGCACACAAAAAACGCAGGAAATCTGCGGGTAATGTTTTTTCAAAAGCGGTGCGGAAAAATCCGCACACGAAGCCGCACATGGGGGCGGCATGCTTCTGCACATCGTGCTGCACATGGGGCATCATGCTTCTGCACATGGTGCTGCACATGGGGACGACATGCTTCTGCACATTGTGTTGCACATGGGGGCGACATGCTTCTGCACATTGTGTTGCACATGGGGGCGACATGCTTCTGCACATCGTGCTGCACATGGGGACGACATGCTGCACATGGGGGTGACGCGCTGCATATGGGGCTGCACATGGGGGCGGCTGTATGGTGCTCATGACACATATAAAGGGCTATTGGGGTGCTCATACGACATACAGAAGGGGCTGTACTCAGGTTCAAACGATATATGGGGGATGTCAGCATATTTAATTCTGCTCAATATTAAGTGATACAATATTAATAAAATTATCAATAATGTGATTATAATATATTGATAATATTGAGCAGAATTCATTTCGGCCTCTTGGTTCGGCCCTCCAGAACAGTTATGGTCTAATGTATCCCCCTTGGGAAAATTAATTGCCCACCCCTGAAATAAAATAACGTTATCACCCTCCCCCACAAAGCTCTCCACGATGCTGTACCATGTATAGATCTTCCTCCCTACATGTGTTCTCACTCTTGCCAATGAGCGAACACCAATATCGCCTATAATCTGAAGCCCCTGCTCCCAATGCTTTTCTTGTACGACAAGTTAAAATAGAACATTTTTAAGTGTATCTAAAAAATCTCACATCTTTTTCATCAAGTATACATTCCCTAATCTAATTCCTTGCCCATATTTACATTATCCCTCAGAACCAGTTCCTTCATCCAACAGTCAACGCTGCATTCTACGCACTTAACATTAGGATATGTGCACACGTTCAGGTTTTTTCGTGGTAAAAACGTTATAAAAACTAATTAAAAACGCATACATTATGCATCCTATCATTTAGAATGCATTCTGCATGTTTTGTGCACATGATACCTTTTTTTTGTGTGAAAAAAAACGCATTGCGGTAAAAAAAGCAGCATGTTCATTAATTTTACAGATTTTCTGCGTTTTTCCTGCTATTCTATGCATTTGGGAAACAACGCACAAAAAACGCATCAAAAACGCGAAAAAAATGCATGCGGATTTCTGGCAAAAATGTCCGGTTTTTGTCAGGAAAATTTCTGCAAGAAATCCTGACGTGTGCACATACCCTGCATAACACGATATGGCTGGATGAACGGCTTATACAGTAATAATTCTTAGGACTAATGCTGCAAGTATCACCAGTAATCCATGCAGTCCTATAGCTAGTATTACATACTTATTTTGGTGGTCTTGGATTTACCAGTTCAAGGTGAAAATCTGGATCATTAGTCTCTATGATCTTTCTAACTTCTCTTCTACAAGTCTTTCAACCCATCAAAAAAGTGTAATAATGGCAAGCAAAATAACAGAACATGCTGATCATTTTTTTTTCAATATTGTGCCACCATCAGTCATATTTTGGCACTGGAGCTCAGCTGAATTCACTTGGAGAAGGTCAAGCTATAATAATAAATACAAAGACTCCTATACAAAATCTAAAAGTTTATATGCATATTATATGGTCAGGATACCAGACACTCTGCTAATATTTGAAAGTCAAAGTCATCAGTGGTAGTAGGAAGCTCCTAAATATTTTAGGTATGTAAAGAAACGCTAGGAAACACCCACATCAACAGTTGGGCATTCTGCACTGTCGCTCAAATTGCCCTGAAGATTGCAGTCATTAATTTGCTATTCAGGGTTTAGCTTCAATCAGCTGAAGTCAATAAGTAACCACCAGCACAAACCGGGTACCAGACGGGGCTTGGCAAAGGACAGAACCTCCCAGCGCAGTCTTGGCAAAGTCTCTATTTATCAGGACGAACATGGAAGATAGAGTGAAAATCAGGCAGGGAAGTAGAAGATGCTGGTAGAAGATATTGAGCAAAGCATTTAGCTAGCTTGTATTCACTGCTTCGTATATAAAAATGTTTTGTTTTTTTAAAGATTGATAGATTTGATCTTGGGCTATCCAAACTATCAGGTTAAAATGTGGAATCTGTGACTGAAAACAGATATGGATGGCATGATAGAATGATCACTAGCCACTCTGGTCAAGCACAATGTACAGTTTATTTTTCAATTAAGTGATGAATCTACCAGTTTATTCTAGCATGTTGGCTGTGGGAGTGTTCGTATGGTCCCACAGCGGCAACGAGGACAAAAAAATCGTCCGTGTGTAGGCAGCCCACCCAAACATCACAATAAATAGAAAAAAAGCACATGCACAAAATAAAAAATGCACACAGGTACAACAGTCTAGACCAATGTTTTCCCAAACCCCATCCTCACAGTCACCAACACATCTTGTTTTCAGGATTTCTTTAGCATGGCACAGGTGAGAGAACCTGGGCCAGTTTCGGATGCCTTAATAATAATAATAATAATAATAATTCTATCCTGTGTGCAATACTAAGGAGATGCTAAAAATATGATGTGTTGGGGCCGTGAGGACGGGGTTTGGGAAACACTGGCTTAGACATTTCAGAGACTTTCCGTTAGTTCTGAGAGATCCATTATGGCAACACAAACATTTGAACGTGGAGGACTGTGTACAGAAGGCAGCTGTAGGGCCAAAACCGTAAGTTCCCAAATAAATTAGCCAATATCCTGATTAACAAAATGTTAATAGGCAAGAACCATCGCACAGATGGAGAGGTGGAATATGGACAAATGTTGCGGTGTCACTGTGGCTGCGCGGCCAAAGCCAAGTCTACCAGCGATGGGCCAATGATTCAAAATAGGCAAAAAATGGCCACAGCAGGTGGCAGAGTATTGCCCGCATGAGCACAAATCTTATTGCAGAAGTTTCCATAACTGGAAATCTGTTCCATTCATCTAAAAGGGGGTTCGTAACAATGAGTGGCACAGTTGCAGAGCTTTCCATGACGTAGATTTTGCCACAATTGTTCAGAAAAAAAAGCACATCTTCCATGGTGATTCTGTCTGGAGAATTTACCTTAAGTTTCAAGCTATGCATTTAAAAGGGTGAAAGCCAGTGTGAAGGTCTGAAACAGATTTTAAATCCTTAGGGTACCGTCACACAGTGCAATTTTGATCGCTACGACGGCACGATTCGTGACGTTCGAGCGATATAGTTACGATATCGCAGTGTCTGACACGCTCCTGCGATCAGGGACCCCGCTGAGAATCGTACGTCGTAGCAGATCGTTTGAAACTTTCTTTCGTCGTCTAGTGTCCCGCTGTGGCGGCATGATCGCATGGTGTAACATATATCGTATACGATGTGCGCATAGTAACCAACGGCTTCTACATCGCACATACGTCATGAAATTATCGCTCCAGCGTCGTAGATTGCAAAGTGTGACAGCAGTCTACGACGCTGGAGCGATATTGTTACGATGCTGGAGCCTCACGGATCGCACCGTTGTAGCGATGAAAATTGCACTGTGTGACGGTACCCTTAGTTCCTACAATGATATACAATTTTCCGCCAGCACTTTGCTGCTTATCACTGCAGATTTTCTGCCAATAAATCCAGCCAAAAATCTGCAACATATTCGGCCCAGTTTGAACACTCTTTAAAAAAAAAAACAAACAAAACAAAAACCGCACTAGCATGACGCAGTATAATAATTTTTCAGATCATTTGCACCATACAGTGAAGAGGCGAACCCATTAGTTACATGGAGCAATTATTGCTGCTCACACATCTCTAGTGACCTTATGGCATAAAGCAGCTGTCATGTTCCATTCTGGCCATCTGTCCCATTTGTACAAATTAACACTGAGGGAGCCACATGGGAGCTGATTAATCACAGGGGGTAAGACATTACATTCAGCTTGTCCATACAGAACAGTCAAGGAGCAGAGACATAGCCAAATAAAATAGGGTACAGAGAAATGAAATAAGAGTACAGAGGAACAAATAGCTACATGACAAAAAGGACATTAGGTTTAGTAGCCTTACATGAAAAAAAAAGTCTAAATATTAGTCAACTTATTTGGTATAAAATACGCTGACACATTATGCTGTAGTGGTGCTTGAAACTCGGTGAGTCATTAAGAATTTTCCATATTTCTGCATAAATTCTAAAACCACATTAACCTTTCACACCAGTCCTAAAATTAGATAAAGAGAACCAAATAAAAAAGGAGTCACAAATAGTAAGGGTATGTGCACACGATGCAGATTTAGTGCAGAACTGCAGCAGATTTTTCTGCAGCAGAAACGCTGCAGAACTGCACTGTGATCACAGTGCAATGTAAATCAATGTGAAAAAAAAAAAAGCTGTGCACATGGTGCAGAAAAATCTGCGCAGAAACGCTGCAGATTTCAAAGAAGTACATGTCACTTCTTTTGTGCAGTTCTGCAGCGTTTCTGCATCTCTCCATAATAGAAATCTGCAGGTGCGTTTTTGATGCGTTTTTTGTGCAGATTTGTGCTCAAAAAAGCATAAAAAACGCATCAAAACGCATAAAAAACGCACCTGCAGATTCTGCCAGGAGATGCAGATTTAGTGCAGAACTGCAGCAGTTTTTTCTGCACCAAATCTGCATCGTGTGCACACAGCCTAAGGCTATGTGCACACCTTGCGGATTCTCTGCAGATCCGCAGCGTTTTTTGAGGTGCAGAAACGCTGCAGATCCGCAATTGATTTACAGTACAATGTAAATCAATGAGAAAAAAAAATGCTGTGCACACTTTGCGGAAAATCCGCTGTGGAAACGCTGCGGTTTAAAAGAAGTAGCATGTCACTTCTTTTTGGTGAATCTGCAGCGTTTTTGTACCCATTCCATTATAGAAAACCGCAGGGGTAAAAAACGCAGCAAATCCGCAAGAAAACCGCAGCAAAAACGCACAAAAAACGCTGCGGAACCGCACAAAAAACGCGACAAATCCGCAGGTGCGTTTTCTGCCAGGAGAGGCAGAATCCGCATCAGAAATTCTAAGCCTAATCCGCAACGTGTGCACATAGCCTAAAGGTACCTTCACACTCAGCGACGCTGCAGCGATACCGACAACGATGTCGATCGCTGCAGCGTCGCTGTAGAGCTGTCACACAGACAGCTCTCCAGCGACCAACGATCCCGAGGTCCCCGGTAACCAGGGTAAACATCGGGTTACTAAGCGCAGGGCCGCGCTTAGTAACTCGATGTATACCATGGTTACCAGCGTAAACGTTTAAAAAAACAAACACTACATACTTACCTTCAGCTGTCTGTCCTCCGGCGCTCTGCTTTCCTCTGCACGGTCAGCCGGAAAGCAGAGCGGTGACGTCACCGCTCTGCTTTCCGGCTGGCCGGCGCTGACACAGGATGCAGGAGGAGTGCAGAGAAGCACAGCGCCGGGGACAGACACCGGAAGGTAAGTATGTAGTGTTTGTTTTTTTAACGTTTACGCTGGTAACCAGGGTAAACATTGGGTTACTAAGCGCGGCCCTGCGCTTAATAACCCGATGTTTACCCTGGTTACCAGTGAAGACATCGCTGGATCGGCGTCACACACGCCGATCCAGCGATGTCAGCGGGAGATCCAGAGACGAAATAAAGTTCTGGACTTTCCTCAGCGACCAACGATCTCCCAGCAGGGGCCTGATCGTTGGTCGCTGTCACACATAACGATTTCCTTAACGATATCGTTGCTACGTCACAAAAAGCAACGATATCGTTAACGATATCGTTATGTGTGAAGGTACCTTTTTTTTTTTAAATTACAAAAATGATACAATAGGTCTCAATGGCAAGAGTATGAACTTTTAAGATTAGCAGATAATTTGAAGGTGAAATTCTAGTCTAGAGTTTTAACTCAATGGGATGACAATCAGGTGCGAGTGGGTGACCTGTTATATAAAGAATAGGGTCATCAAAAGCTGATCTTCACAACAGGCATTTGTGGAAGTGTACCATGGCACAAATAAAGGAGATTTCTGATGAAGTTGTTGACGCTCATCAGTCTTGAAAAGGTTACAAAAACTCTATAAAGAGTTCGGACTCCACCAAAGCACAGTCAGACAGACGGTGTACAAATGGAGAAAATTCAAGATCATCCTCCTCACCAAGAGTTGTCGACCAACAAAGATCACTGGAAAAAGGCAAAACAGCCCCAGCAAGATCACAAAGCAACCCAAGCTAACCTCTAGCAATAAAAGATCTTTCTCAGATTAGATAGTGTTAATGAGTCCACCATCAGGACTACACTGAACAACAACGGCAAGCATGGCAAAATTGCAAGAAAGCCACTGCTCTCCAAAAAGAACATTCCTGCCCGCCACACTTTGCTAAAAAAAAATCACCTGGACAAGCCAGAAGGATACTGGAGAAAATGAAAAAGTGCCACTGTATATATAAGCAAAGAAATTAACGTGTCACAAAGACAGCTACCCTTTGTCTTTATTGCATCCTTTATTGGGTATATTCAGGGCTGAAGAGTTGATGAGCCAATGTTTACGGTAACTATTTTTCTCACACTCCAACTCAGACTCCTTCATAGAAGGCCAAAAATTAGTAGCAACAAATTTACTGTAGTAAAACTGCATCACCAAGATATACTCTTTTTAATACATAAGAGCCTTAGATTGATAGAATATATTTAATATTCTAAAAAAAAAAAAAAATTCCTATAAAAGCTAATAACTTACTAATTAATAAAAAACAAAAAGTCTGGAGGTGGGAAATTTTTACCAATTTTGACTCTATAGCCTTTAAGATATTACCCTCATCTACTAGATTTGTGTCCCGTGCCATGTCAAAAGCTTTTGCATGGATTTAGCATGGACTTACAGCATAAGATACATAGAGGTGGCACTAAATATTCTTCTTCTTTATGGATCACAGCTACTTTGCATACGTTCTATTCATTAAATATTGCTTGCAAGACTCCCTACACCTACTGGAGCTTTTAAAGGAGAACCAGAAGCTCCAAGCAAGCCTTTACATCCAAGAAAACCTTCTTTCAGACTTTATCAGTGGGAGACAGTAGAGCTCTTTTTTCTGAGGCCATTTAAGCAAAAATATATATATTTTTTTTGGATGGCTCTCCTGACTGGAGCAAACGGCCTCATATAGGTCTATAAAGTAGTTAGTTCGGTCAGGACATGTTAGTCAATCCGGTTCTTGAGATCTGAGCACAGTTTGAGTTTCATGGACGAGGGAAGCTGGCCGTAGTTTTAATTACCGTAAGTACCCAATCGTGGTGAAAGGTTCTCCTTAGAAGAAACACATACACAGTACAATGTCTAACAAAACGGAGGAGAAAAAATAAAAAAATAAATTATATATATACACATACACACACATTATATATATATGAATTTACAGTATTTGTTCTATATCAACTGTTTATAGAACAAATTCTCAAATTAAAACTCTTCTTGGAAATGGAATGCGAGGATATATTTTTTTTCTGACTGCTCAGTCCCTGGATACTCAATAAAAGGCGTTTTTTGGACGTGCAGAAGATCAGAGTTGGAAGGAAATGTGCAGGATCCATTACAGAAGGATCCAAATCCAGCACTGGCTCTTTTCCCACAGCTTATCCTAAGTTCAGTTTAAGCCCTGACATCTTTCCAGCTCTTGCCCTCTGTATTTATATGCATAAGATTATCCCTTTCTTCCTTCTGCAAAATGTCACCAATTTAGTTTAGCCTGGGGGCCTATTGAAAGTTTTACCTCTAATTCGGGGAAAGGCATTTTTCAAGCTGTTACCACTTAACTGTACTGATACAGTCACTCGGGAGACTCAATATTGTTTACACATCCTGCTCAGTGGAATAAAGTAGTGTTGCCAGAACTCTGCCTGAGCTGTGAAGGAGACGTTTGCTCTCTGTTTTATGAGATTTCCTCAATTTGTGGCTGTCTCAACGGTCGTAAAAACAGCTGTAAATCAAAAGAGCTCCACAAAATTGCAATAACAAGCATAGAACTGTGCTGCGTGGAGCATAACTGCAGGCAGCAGGAGGTGGAAGGTACCGGCTGATTTAATACCAGGTGCGAGAAATTGTTGGCAGTGCTGGCCCTCATGCAGTGTTAGTGATGGATGCCCACGGAGGAGTCCTAGCCAGCTAGAAAGGATGGGGCCTTGTCTCCGCATCCAAAACACCATGTCTTTACCCTCCTCCCACCACCCTGTCTCAGTAAGGTCTTGTTTCATCGCCTGTGCAAGACCTAGTCTTAGGGTACCGTCACACAGTGAAATTTTCATCGCTACGACGGTACGATCCGTGACGCTCCAGCGTCGTAACAATATCGCTCCAGCGTCGTAGACTGCTGTCACACTTTGCAATCTACGACGCTGGAGCGATAATTTCATGACGTATGTGCGATGTAGAAGCCGTTGGTTACTATGCGCACATCGTATACGATATATGTTACACCATACAATCATGCCGCCACAGCGGGACACTAGACGACGAAAGAAAGTTTCAAACGATCTGCTACGACGTACGATTCTCAGCGGGGTCCCTGATCGCAGGAGCGTGTCAGACATTGCGATATCGCTCGAACGTCACGGATATATCGCTCGAACGTCACGAATCGTGCCGTCGTAGCGATCAAAATTTCACTGTGTGACGGTACCCTTAGACAAATAACTGGAGAAGTCATAACACTGTTTAAGGCATTAGCAGAATTGTGGACTGTATATCAGGCCATGATTATTGAGCAGCTCTCTTGGCCTCAGATCCAATGGCTTTAGCAGATTTCCCATCCATGTGGCTTTAGGATTCTAGAGGATAAAGAGCCTCATATGCTGAAATGAGATCCAGACAAGTCATCATTTATTATCCAGCAGCTCCTTCTACATATCTATATTATTTCATTAGTCATCCAGGAGACAACACTGGAAAGTGCTCCAAGCCCTCATTCTATCACCGATCCACTGGTGCATGTATCAGCCCGATATGTTTAACCCTGAAATGCTGCAGCGTTCCACTCGGGAGACTAGCCGGCGGTCCCTGGTGGCTTCTCCACACCTGCTCCCCTTGAGTGACAGGTCTCTCCTTTTACACACATGCAGGGAGAAACCTGTCAGTCACCGGCAAAGCGATTGGAGAAGCCATAAGGGACCCGCCTGTCTCACTAGTTTCCCGCCAGCTTTTAAAGTATGTATTTCTCAAACATTTCAGCATTTTCAGCCTGCGGATCTGTCAAGGTTTTACAATGGAGAAAAAGAATTTCAAAGGCCAGATTCACACATCCATTTTTCATGGTCTGAATACAGACCACCATGTCCTGATTGTTGACTTCGGTTCAAAAGACCTGCAGCCAGACTCATATATGGCCCATGAGACTGGTAATTTCGGGTCAGGAGACCCATAGCCGGTCCATGCATCATAGTCTGTACTCGGACTACAGGCTATACGCATGGCCATACAGTCATAGGGTGGAGCAGTTCTCAGAAGTCAGGCTGCCTTGGATTGAAGTGCTACCCATTTTTGGGATATTTGTAAGAAAAATATTATGGCACTAAGTAATTGAGTGTAGGGCTACACCGTACGGCATCTTATGGATTACTGTGATACACAGGAAAATAATTGCACACATTTCAAGAAGTTCAGAAATCCTCTGAACAAAATACATTTCCTGCAACAACAATCGATAAGGACAACTTTTGGAGGCAATGTTTTGTGTTTTCAGCAACAACAAAAAAATTGTACAGCCACTGCAATTGCATGCCGATAGTGAATGTCCGGGTCCATTGATTGCACAAAGTATTGATCTGAAGTGTGCAGTTCCTGTATGTAGCGCTCACACAGAGCGGTGTATGGGCTCAATAGTAAGACAAATGGTTCCATACACCCTCTCAGACAGGCCCACAGAAATATTGAGCCCATACATTGCTCTGTGTGCGCACTGCACTTCAATGCAGTGATTTGTGCCATCATTGGGGTCTTGGGGGATAATCGTACTTTTCCAAAAGGAGAGTAGGTGTGTGCGGGTTTTTTTTTTTTTTTTTTTGAGTGTAGGGCAGGTGTGTGGGGAACCTCAGGCCCCAGAGCCATTTACGGCCCTCGATGACGCTTTATCAGGCCCCTGAGCAGATTCTCAGGGACCGCATTCTTGGGCAAGGAGCTGCATTTTGATTGCCACAAGCTCATTAATTTCTTCTTGCTCTGTTAGCACACACTTGCAGTGTTCACTACTGAAGGGCATGCAAAGAAAGATTACGTCCTGAAACCAGTGCCAGAGTCAGGATGTACTTTGTGGGCGGAGATTGTACAGACGCCGAAGGATGGTATAAATATCCAAATGGCCCTTGGCAGGAAAAAAAAAAAGAAAAAAAAAAAAAGATTCCCCACCCCTATGTAGTGCATTTTAGGGTATGTGTACACATAGAATGGTTCTCTGCAGATTTTTCCACAGCGGATTTGATAAATCTGCAGGGCAAAAACGCTGCGATTTTGTTGCGGATTTACCGCGTTTTTTTGTGCGGATTTCACTGCGGTTTTCTATTGGAGCAGGTGTAAAACCGCTGTGGAATCCGCAGAAAGTGACATGCTGCGGAATGTAAACCGCTGCGTTTCTGCGCGTTTTTTCCCCCGCAGCATGGGCACAGCGTTTTCTTTTTCCCATAGGTTTACAATGTAATGTAAACTCATGGGAAACTGAAACGCTGCGGATTCGCAGCAAAATTCGCATTGTGTGCACATAGCCTTAGTATTCGTGTTTATGAAGGGGATGTCACGGACCCTTTAAGCTTTGCACACGGGAAATACACAGTCTGAAGTCACACTGTAGCCATAATATAAGAAAGACGAAATGCTAAGAAAATCAGAGACAAAGCATTCATTTTCATGCTAGTTATGAAACTAGTGAAACATGTCAAGAGAAAAGTGCATTTCCATTCACTTAGCAGGAAACTTGAAAATGGTGAGGAACTTTAAAAAAAATTAGATTGGAAAATTGCAGAATATTTATTTTAATCGTTACT
Source organism: Ranitomeya imitator (assembly GCF_032444005.1). Taxonomy (NCBI): domain Eukaryota; kingdom Metazoa; phylum Chordata; class Amphibia; order Anura; family Dendrobatidae; genus Ranitomeya; species Ranitomeya imitator. The sequence continues at coordinate 286,325,804 of NC_091282.1, read as the reverse complement.
ATTTAATATATATTACATAAGACTAGATAAATCATGTAACGTAAAGCTTTAGAATTGGAGAATTAGACTGCACAAGTAGCAATTCTGTAATATTTCGTGCTTGCCCTGTAGGAGCCATCAACTTAAGACTTTGGAGTGTAGCTTTAGCAGGACAGTAAAGCTGGCAGGGAATTGTAGTACATGCCCACTTACATTGTGGGCACTCCAACATTTATATGCCAAGTTATGCAGTTCTCTGATATATAGCCCTCAAAGTGCCTAACCATATTGTCCCTAAATAATGTGCACAGAAAAAAATCCCCCCCCCCCCTTCCAGAAAAAAAAGGAGCATGCAATGTGTTTGGAGGCGGTTGGCATTTTTTGTAGTGTTTTACACAAATGGCTCAGTTCCCCCTTGAGCTGGCTACGTTCCCTTGCAGGAAGTGAATTCCCATCAGTGCGGGTGTCAGCGCCAATGCACCTGTGACAATAGAGCTCTGGGCTGCAGGCGGCTCCAGCAATGCAAAATGCCAGGCAGGATGCTTTACTCGTTCTGGATCCGTGTCCTCTAGTTTATGTCACACGTGGCTAACAGAGGAGTAAGAGAACTTAGTCACTGCAAAGTCAATTACAACTAATATGCAAAATTGCCATCATATGAGTGAATGATGTAAAACTGAAAACCACATATGGTTGTCGAATTTTCCATTAACATGGCCATAGATAGCTAAAACAAAGCCATACTTAAGAGTCAGGAACGCCTGTACAGTGCAACAGATTAGTCTAGATCCGATATGACAATAGTTTGATATCACCCAGCTGATACGCCGGTAATGTGGTAAGGAATATAATTCTCCTTGCTACACAAGAATGGATAACTCCACTTGAGTTTGGCAAAATCATCTACTGTATTCACAGTCAGGCTGCAGTCACACTAGCAGTATTCGGTCAGTATTTTACATCAGTATTTGTAGCCAAAACCAGGAGTGGGTGATAAATACAGAAGTGCATATGTTTCTATTATAACTTTCCTCTAATTGTTCCAGTCCTGGTTTTGGCTTACAAATACTGATGTAAAATACTGACCAAATACTGCTAGTGTGACGGCAGCCTCACAAACATTTTTTTTCCTTGTACACTTTGTATCGTAGCAAGATACAATTCCTATACGTATCAAGTATATCAGTGCCTAAATGTATAAACAAAAAACCCAAAACACAATTTCTATACTACTGTCTGTATTTTCAGAGGTCAGATCATGGATAATACCAAAACCTGGACCAACAGTCAAACAGCATATTTATCACTTTTATGCACCAAATGTCTCAGCATGATTTTATACACACGTTATAAAACTTATTTTAGATAAATTGGAGGAAGTGTAAGTTTATTGCTTTTTTTTTTGGTTCATGCCATGTGTCAATTTTTATTAACACAGCATTTTTTTTTTCTATATGCAAAAAAAAAAAAAAAAAAATCCTAAGAAACCCTCACTGGTTGCCACTTTTCTGCAATAAAAAACAAAGCTGCAACAAGTATGACATTAACCCCTTTACCCCCAAGGGTGGTTTACACATTAATGAAGGGCCAATTTTTACAATTCTGACCACTGTCCCTTTATCTATCTATATCTTCTATATATATAATTGTCTAAGGTTTTTTCCGTCTGTCTGTCTGTCTTTCTGTCTGTCTGTCTGTCCTGGAAATCCCGGCTCTCTGATTCAATCAGAGACCGGCACAGCATCGACGTAGAAATCCCGCGTCTCTGATTGGTCGAGGCCGCCAGGCCTCGACCAATCAGCAACGGGCACAGCAACAATGATGTCATAAAGGACGTAGACATCCTGCGTCTCTGATTGGTCGAGGCCGCCAGGCCTCGACCAATCAGCAACGGGCACAGCGACGATGATGTCATAATGGTTGCCTCAACCAATCAGCAACGGGCACAGTCTGCCGCGAATTCTGGAATCATCATTGTCCATATACTACGGGGACATGCATATTCTAGAATACCCGATGCGTTAGAATCGGGCCACAATCTAGTCTATATATATAATTGTCTAAGGGTTTTTCCGTCTGTCTGTGTGTCTGTCTGTCCTGGAAATCCCGCGTCTCTGATTGGTCGAGGCTGCCAGACCTCGACCAATCAGCGACGAGCACAGCGACGATGATGTCATAAAGGACGTAGACATCCCGCGTCTCTGATTGGTCGAGGCCGCCAGGCCTCGACCAATCAGCAACGGGCACAGCGACGATGATGTCAAAGGACGTAGAAATCCCACGTTTCTGATTCAGCGACGGGCACAGTATCGACGTAGATGTCATAATGGTTGCCATGGCGACGATGATGTCATAAAGGTTGCCTCGACCAATCAACGACGGGCACAGTCTGCCGCGAATTCTGGAATCATCATTGTCCATATACTACGGGCACAGCATGGCGACGATGTCATAAAGGTTGCCTCGACCAATCAGCGACGGGCACAGTCTGCCGCGAATTCTGGAATCATCATTGTCCATATACTACGGGGACATGCATATTCTAGAATACCCGATGCGTTAGAATCGGGCCACAATCTAGTGAGATTATAACTCTGGAACGGATCCCGGTGATTCTGACATTGTTTTCTCGTGACATATTGTACTTCATGATAGTAGTAACATTTCTTTGATATTACCTGCGTTTATTTGTAAAAAAAAAAAAAAAAAATGGAAATTTTGCGAAAATTCCGCAATTTTCCAACTTTGAATTTTTATGCCCTTAAATCACAGATGTCACACAAAATACATAATAAGTAACATTTCCCACATGTCTACTTTACACCAGCAAAATTTTGGAAACAAAATTTTTTTTTGGTTAGGGAGGTATAAGGGTTAAAAGTTGACCAGCAATTTCTCATTTTTACAGCACCATTTTTTTTTTCTTTTTAGGGACTACATCACATTTGAAGTCACTTTGAGGGGTCTATATGATAGAAAATAACCAAGTGCGACACCATTCTAAAAACTGCACTCCTCAAGGTGCTCAAAACCACATTCAAAAAGTTTATTAACCCTTCATGTGTTTCACAGGGATTTTTGGAATGTTTAAAAAACAAACAAACATTTAACTTTTTCACAAAAAATTTACTTCAGCTCCAATTTGTTTTATTTTCCCAAGGGTAACAGAATAAATTGGACCCCAAAAATTGTTGTACAATTTGTCCCGAGTACGCCGATACCGCATATGTGGGGGTAAACCACTGTTTGGGCGCTTGGCAGAGCTCGGAAGGGAAGGAGCGCTGTTTGGGATGCAGACTTAGATGGATTGGTCTGCAGGCATCACATTGCGTTTGCAGAGACCCTGATGTACCTAAACAGTAGAAACCCCCCACAAGTGACCCCATATTGGAAAGTAGACCCCCTAAGGAACTTACCTAGATGTGTTGTGAGAACTTTGAACCCCCAAGTGTTTCACTACAGTTTATAACGCAGAGCAGTGAAAATAAATCTTTTTTTCCAACAAAAATGATTTTTTAGCCCCCAAATTTTTATTTTCCCAAGGGTAACAAGAGAAACTGGACGCCAAAAGTTGTTGTCCAATTTGTCCTGAGTACGCTGATACCCCATATGTTAGGGTACACCCCTGTTTGGGCGCACGGGAGGGCTCGGAAGGGAAGGAGCACTGGTTTACTTTTTCAACGCAGAATTGGCTGGAGTTGAGATCGGAAGCCATGTCGCGTTTGGAGAGCCCCTGGTGGCCTAAACAGTGGAAACCCCCCAATTCTAACTGAAACCCTAACCCAAACACACCCCTCCAAACACACCCCTAACCACACCCCTTACCCGAACACGACCCTAACCCTAATTCCAACCATACCCCTAACCCCAACCATAACCCTAATCCTGACCCACCCCTAACCCCAATCCCAACCGTAAATGTAATCCAAACCCTAACTTTAGCCCCAACCGGAATGGGAAAATGGAAATAAATACTTTTACTTTATTATTTTTCCATAACTAAGGGGGTGATGAAAGGGGGTTTGAGTTACTTTTGTAGCGGATTTTTATGATTGGCAGCTGTCACACACTAAAAGACGCTTTTTATTGCAAAAAAATAGTTTTTGCTTCTCCACATTTTGAGAGCTATAATTTTTCCATATTTTGGTCCACAGAGTCATGTGAGGTCTTGTTTTTTGTGGGATGAGTTGGTGTTTTTATTGGTATCATTTTCGGGCACGAGACAGTTGCAGATCGCTTTTTATTCCAATTTTTGTGAGGTAGAATGACCAAAAACCAGCTATTCATGAATTTCTTTTTTTGGGGTGGGGGCGTTTATACCGTTCCACGTTTGGTAAAACTGATAAAGCAGTTTTATTCTTCGGGTCAGTACGATTACACTGATACCTCATTTATATGATTTTTTTGTGTTTTGGCGCTTTTATACAATAAAAACTATTTTATATAAAAAATAAATTTTTGCATCGCTTTATTCTGAGGACTAAAACTTTATTTTTTCAATGATGATGCTGTATAGCGGCTCGTTTTTTGTGGGACAAGATGACGTTTTCAGCGGTACCATTTTTTTTCTATCCGTCTTTTTGATTGTGTGTTATTCCACTTTTTGTTCGGCGGTATGATCAAGCGTTTTTTGCCTTTTTTACGGTGTTCACTGAAGGGGTTAACTAATGGGACAGTTCTAGGTGGGGTCATTACGGATGCGGCGATGCTAAATATGTGTACTTTTTTTTTTATTTTTATTTAGATGAAGAAATGTATTTATTGGAACAATATATTTTTTATTTAGGTTTTTTTTTTTTTTTAAACATGTAAATATATATATTTTTTTTTCCTTTGTCCAGGAGTGAGACATCATGTTATAGCGTCAGATCACTGATCTGACACTTTGCACAGCATTGTGTCAGATCAGCAATCTGACAGGAAGTGCTGCAGGATTGCCGGCGCCTGCTCTTAGCAGGTGCTTGCAAGCCACATCCCTGCAGGACACAGAAGGAGCCCCACGGCTATTTTGGATCCGGGGCCTGCAGGGAGTTGACGCTCGGAACAACGTGATCACATCGCGTTGTTCCGAGGGTCTCAGGGAAGCACGCAGGGAGCCCCCTCCCCACGTGATGCTTCCCTATGCCGCCGGAACGTTGCGATCATGTTTGATCGCAGTGTTTCGGGGGTTAATGTGCCAGGAGCGGTCAGTGACTGCTTCTGGCACATAGCGCCGGATGTCAGCTATGATAGCTGACACCTGGCCGCGATCTGCCGCGCTCCCCGTGAGAGCGGCTGATCGGTGATGACGTACTATCCAGTCGGTGGTCATAGGGGTCCAGATTACCTCGACTGGATAGTACGTCGGATGTCAAAGGGGTTAATAGTTTTTATTTTGTTTTTTATTTTTACAGAGCCACTTACTTTAAAGGGGTTTATTTTTACACAATTTTGAATACCGTAAAGAACATGGACATGTGAATGTTGACTGTAGAGGAACAGTGTTACGTCTGATTTTTTGACTGGCGATTAATATAAAAAGGTTAATTATCTCATCTCTATGGTCAACTTAACGCTGCATTTCCGATGTTGCAGATTTTCTGCACCATTTTTGCATCTACTTAGTTACAGCCTGTGCAAACATTGCAGACTTGTCACAAATTTGTTGCTTTATTCTGTACAGACTTGTCAGAAAACCTGAAGGGTTTCCTGATTCCAGCAAAGTGAATAAGAATCCTGAAGTCTCATGCACACATTGCTTATTTTTGACTCTTCAGTAGCGCACAGTGTGAGCCGGAGACTTCCTGCTGGAGACGGCGGTCACGTGTGCCGATACTTCAGAGAAATGAATATTCTGAATATTAATTTCTCTGAAGTATTGGGACAAGTGACCACCAGCCGCAGCAGGAAGCAGGCGGCTGACACTGTGCGCTACTGAAGAGGAATGGATACTCACCGCTCTCTGCGATGAACAGTCCCTGTGAGTATTCTGGCAGCTGTGCTCTGCCTGTGAGCAGCGCATGACGTCCCTGCAATGCGCTGCTTACAAGCATTAAGAAGCTGCTGGCACGAGAACAGGACGCAGCGAGGGAGCGCCATGTAGGGGAGTATAATGTTTTTTTGTTTTTTTTAATCTTTCCTGATGGGGCCATGCATACCAGGAACGGGATGGAGCCAATTATTTATACCAGGATGCCAGAAAAATGAATATGTATTGCTCTCCACGCCCATGGGTGTGGAAAGCAGTGCATATTCATTTCTCTTTAGCAGCGGGCACAAGAGTTTGCTGGAGCCACCGGCTCCAGCCTCCTGTGACCAGATGCTCCGCCGATGCCACTCCCCGAGCCCATAGATCCGGACTATAAGACGCACCCCCCATTTGCCTCCACATTTTGGGAGGAAAAAAGTCCAAAAAACATGGTATTTAAACATTTTTTAAATGATATGACAAGATAATCAAAGCTGGTGAGCATAACACTATGTGTGCAACATGATACACACATAGTATCTAGTATTAAACCTGTTCCTAAGTGCCATATGTATAAATAGTAGAGTAGGCTTAATGCTGAATAGTAAGTATCAGAGGTAGGTATAATGATAAAAAGGTCTGCAATCCCAGTATTACAAATGGATACCAGTTAATAAAAAGTAGCAGACGTGGTGATCAGACAAAAATCAGCACAATGAGTTATTATAGAGTTCAATAATATTCCAACAAGTTTGTAATACTGGGATTACAACTTTTTATGTGTTGAGACCTAACCATTTGTGGTTTTTGGCCTTTTGTCATTATACGTACCTGATAGTAATTATTCAGCATTAAGCCTACACTACTATATACCATATTTTCAGACAATAAGATGCACAGGGCCATAAGATGCACGTAGGTTTTGGAGAAAAATTAGAAAAAAAAATTGAAGCAAAAAACATGGTCAATTATGTACTAATATCCCTTATCCTGGTAAATACACTGCTCAAAAAAAATAAAGGAAACACTTAAACAACAGAATATAACTCCAAGTAAATCAAATTTCTGTGAAATCAAACTGTCCACTTAGGAAGCAACACTGTTTGACAATCAATTTCACATGCTGTTGTGCAAATGGAATAGACAACAGATGGAAATTATTGGCTATTATCAAGACACACTCATTAAAGGAGTGGTTCTGCAGGTGGGGACCACAGACCACATCTCAGTACCAATGCTTTCTGGTTCATGTTTTGGCCACTTTTGAATGTTAGTTGTGCTTTCACACTCATGGTAGCATGAGAGACTCTACAACTCACACAAGTGGCTCAAGTAGTGCAGCTCATCCAGGATGGCACATCAATGCAAGCTGTGGCAAGAAGGTTTGCTGTGTCTGTTAGCGTAGTGTCCAAAGGCTGGAGGCGCTACTAGGAGACCGGCTAGTACACCAGGAAACGTGGATGGGGCCGTAATAGGGCAACAACCCAGCAGCAGGACCGCTACCTCAGCCTTTGTGCAAGGAGGAACAGGAGGAGCACTGCCAGAGCCCTGCAAAATGACCTCCAGTAGGCCACAAGTGGGCATGTGTCTGCTTAAACGGATAGAAAATGACTCCATGAGGATGGTCCGAGTGCCGACGTCCACAGATGGGGGTTGTGCTCACAGCCCAACACTGTGCAGGACGCTTGGCATTTGCCACAGAACACCAGGATTGGCAAATTCGCCACTGGCGCCCTGTGCTCTTCACAGATGAAAGCAGGTTCACACTGAGCACATGTGACACACATGACAGTCTGGGGACGCTGTGGAGAGCGATCTTATGCCTGCAACATCCTTCAGCATGACCGGTTTGGCAGTGGGTCAGTAATGGTGTGGCATTTCTTTGGAGGGCCGCACAGCCCTCTATGTGCTCGTCAGAGGTAGCCTGACTGCCATTAGGTACAGAGATGAGATCCTCAGACCCCTTGTGAGACCACATGCTGGTGCGGTTTGCACTGGGTTCCTCCTAATGCAGTACTATGTCAGACCCCATGTGGCTGGAGTGTGTCAGCAGTTTCTGCAAGATGAAGGCATTGAAGCTATGGATTGGTCCACCCGTTCCCCAGACCTGAATCCGATTGAACACATCTGGACATCAGGTCTCGCACCATCCACCACCATTGAACCACAGACTGTCCTGGAGTTGGCGGATGCTTTAATCCAGATCTGGGAGGAGATTCCTCAGGAGACAATCAGTCACTTCATCAGGAGCATGCCCAAGCATTGTAGGGAGGTCATACAGCGCATGTCGTGTCTCCCCTTTGATGTGGGCTCCGGCGGTGAGCCCATATCAAAGTCGCGACATGTCAGCTGTTTTGTACAGCTGACAAGTGCGTGAAATAGCAGCGGGTGAAATCGCGATTCACCCGCTGCTATTAACCTGTTAAATGCCGCTCTCAAATGCTGACAGCGGCATTTAACTACAGCTTCTGGCCGCGCGGCCGGAAATGAGAGCATCACCGACCCCCGTCACATGATCGGGGGTCGGCGATGCGTCAGGATGGTAACCAGAGGTCCTTGAGACCTCTATGGTTACTGATGCCGGCCTGCTGTGAATGCCCCGTGGTCGGTGCTCATAGCAAGCATGCATTTCAGCTACATAGCAGCGATCTAGTGATCCAATTGAGTGGTGCCAGCCTCCCATGGAGGCTATTGAAGCATGCCAAAAGTTTTTAAAAAAATGTTTTTAAAAATATGAAAAAAAAATAAAAAAGTTTAAATCGCCCCCCACCCCCTTTTCGCCCCATCCAAAATAAAATAATAATAAAAAAAAAATATCAAACCTACACATATTTGGTATTGCCGCATTCAGAATCGCCCAATCAATAAAAAAAAGCATTAACCTGATTGCTAAACTGCAAGTTTCAGCATTTAGTGAACCTAGCAAAAAAGCCAAACAAAAAAAACAAGTGTGGGATTGCATTTTTTTTTTTTACAATTTCACCACACTTGGAATTATTTTCCCATTTTATAGTACAAGACATGGTAAATCCAATGGTGTCGTTCAAAAGTACAACTCGTCCCACAAAAAATAAGCCCTCACATGACCATATTGACGAAAAAATTAAAAAGTTATGGCTCTGGGAATGAGGGGAGCAAAAAACGAAAACGCAAAAAACAAAAAGGGTCGCGGCATGAAAAAAGTGAAAAGAATATTCACCGCTCTCCACACCCATGGATGTGGAGAGCAGTAAATATTCATTTCTCTTTAGCAGCAGGTACAGGGGTTAGCCATAGCAGCCGACTCCTGTCTCCTGTGACCCGCTGCTCGCCCACTTCCCTATCCAAAGCCAGAGCAGGTACTTGAGGACATTAAGACGACCCCCCCATTTTACTCCATATTTTTGGATGAAAAAAGAGCATCTTACAGTCCGAAAAATACAGTATATAGTGGGTACGGAAAGTATTCATACCCCTTTACATTTTTCACGGTTTCATTGCAGCCATTTGGTAAATTCAAAAAAGTTCTTTTTCTCATTAATATTCACTCTGTACCCAATCTCGACTGAAAAAAACAAAAAACAGAAATGTAGTAATTTTTGCAAATTTATTAAAAAAGAAAAAAAAACAAATATCACGCCAAGTATTCAGACCATTTGCTCAGTACTGAGTAGAAGAACCCTTTTGAGCTAGTACAGCCATGAGTCTTCTTGGGAATGATGCAACAAGTTTTTCACACATGGATTTGGGGATCCTCTGCCATTCTTCCTTGCAGATCATCTCCAGTTCAGTCAGGTTGGATGGTGAACTTTGGCGGACAGCCATTTTCAGGTCTCTCCAGAGATACTCAATTGGGTTTAGGTCAGGGCTCTGGCTGGGCCAGTCAAGAATGGTCACAGAGTTGTTCAGAAGCCACTCCTTTGCTATTGTAGCGGTGTGCTTAAGGTCATTGTCTTGTTGGAAGGTGAACCTTCAGCCAAGTCTGAGGTCCAGAGCACTCTGGAAGAGGTTTTCATCCAGGATCTCTCTGTACTTGGCCGCATTCATGTTTCCTTCAATGACAACCAGTCATCCTGCCCCTGCAGCTGAAAATTACCCCATAGCATGATGCTGCCACCATCATGTTTCACTGTTGGGATTGTATTTGTCTCATCAGACTAGAGGAATCTTATTTCTCATAGTCTGGGAGTCCTTCATGTGTTTTTTTTTTTTTTTAGCAAACTAAGCGGGGTTTCATATGTCTTGCACTGAGGAGAGGCTTCTGCCGACCCATTCTGCCATAAAGGCCCGACTGGGTGGAGAGCTGTAGTGATATCTAACTTTATGGAACTTTTTTTCCATCTCCCTACTGCATCTAGGCATTTTCTGTGCTAATTGGTATATTTACCTTGCACACTTGATATTTATATAGGTTTATAAAAAAACTATGCAGTCAAGTGTGGATTACAAGTGTTTTTGATGCGTTTTTGCCACAAAAGCATTAAAAAACACATGTGGCTTTTTACTTTTCCATTTTCTGCGGATTTGAAACACGCACCACAGGTCAGTTGATGCTGAGCAAAAAAGAAGCACATTTCTATAAACTTCCATAAATCATATCCACTCTGTTTGAACTGTAACTCACCGTGGGCACACAGCCAGAGGGTACATTCTCTTATCGCATTACTGCTGCAGATCAAAATTTTCAGCAGTAAGGCCGGGATCACACATGCGAGAAACACGGCTGAGTTTCGCATGTTAATACCGGGCACTGCCGCCTGCACTCCGGAGCGGAGCATGCGGCCGCATGCTCCGCTCCTGATTGCCGGCGGCAGTGCCAGATATTAACATGAGAGACTCGGCCATCTTTCTCGCATGTGTAATCCTGTCCTAACACTGGCAGATTGTGGTTACAATAAAGGTACAGGTAAGGGATACATTTCATTATTTGTATTATGCACCGACATCCAGGGCTGTGGAGTTGGTGTCAATTTTGGTGGAGTCGGAATAAAATGGACAGACTCTGAAAATATATAATAAATTGGGTACAGTAGTACAGTGCTATGTTTTAATAAAAATTTGGTAAAGTTATGAAATGTCCTTATAAATGTCTGCTCTGTTCCTGATAAAATGTAGGCCCCTTAAAAAATAGTGAGGAAAGAATGGTTGTAGATGACGAGGAAAAAGCTAACATATTAAACACCTTCTTCTCCACGGTATTCACGGTGGAAAATGAAATGCTAGGTGAAATCCCAAGAAACAATGAAAACCCTATATTAAGGGTCACCAATCTAACCCAAGAAGAGGTGCGAAACCGGCTAAATAAGATTAAAATAGATAAATCTCCGGGTCCGGATGGCATACACCCACGAGTACTAAGAGAACTAAGTAATGTAATAGATAAACCATTATTTCTTATTTTTAGTGACTCTATAGCGACAGGGTCTGTTCCGCAGGACTGGCGCATAGCAAATGTGGTGCCAATATTCAAAAAGGGCTCTAAAAGTGAACCTGGAAATTATAGGCCAGTAAGTCTAACCTCTATTGTTGGTAAAATATTTGAAGGGTTTCTGAGGGATGTTATTCTGGATTATCTCAATGAGAATAACTGTTTAACTCCATATCAGCATGGGTTTATGAGAAATCGCTCCTGTCAAACCAATCTAATCAGTTTTTATGAAGAGGTAAGCTATAGGCTGGACCACGGTGAGTCATTGGACGTGGTATATCTCGATTTTTCCAAAGCGTTTGATACCGTGCCGCACAAGAGGTTGGTACACAAAATGAGAATGCTTGGTCTGGGGGAACATGTGTGTAAATGGGTTAGTAACTGGCTTAGTGATAGAAAGCAGAGGGTGGTTATAAATGGTATAGTCTCTAACTGGGTCGCTGTGACCAGTGGGGTACCGCAGGGGTCAGTATTGGGACCTGTTCTCTTCAACATATTCATTAATGATCTGGTAAAAGGTTTACACAGTAAAATATCGATATTTGCAGATGATACAAAACTATGTAAAGCAGTTAATACAAGAGAAGATAGTATTCTGCTACAGATGGATCTGGATAAGTTGGAAACTTGGGCTGAAAGGTGGCAGATGAGGTTTAACAATGATAAATGTAAGGTTATACACATGGGAAGAGGGAATCAATATCACCATTACACACTGAACGGGAAACCACTGGGTAAATCTGACAGGGAGAAGGACTTGGGGATCCTAGTTAATGATAAACTTACCTGGAGCAGCCAGTGCCAGGCAGCAGCTGCCAAGGCAAACAGGATCATGGGGTGCATTAAAAGAGGTCTGGATACACATGATGAGAGCATTATACTGCCTCTGTAGAAATCCCTAGTTAGACCGCACATGGAGTACTGTGTCCAGTTTTGGGCACCGGTGCTCAGGAAGGATATAATGGAACTAGAGAGAGTACAAAGGAGGGCAACAAAATTAATAAAGGGGATGGGAGAACTACAATACCCAGATAGATTAGCGAAATTAGGATTATTTAGTCTAGAAAAAAGACGACTGAGGGGCGATCTAATAACCATGTATAAGTATATAAGGGGACAATACAAATATCTCGCTGAGGATCTGTTTATACCAAGGAAGGTGACGGGCACAAGGGGGCATTCTTTGCGTCTGGAGGAGAGAAGGTTTTTCCACCAACATAGAAGAGGATTCTTTACTGTTAGGGCAGTGAGAATCTGGAATTGCTTGCCTGAGGAGGTGGTGATGGCGAACTCAGTCGAGGGGTTCAAGAGAGGCCTGGATGTCTTCCTGGAGCAGAACAATATTGTATCATACAATTATTAGGTTCTGTAGAAGGACGTAGATCTGGGTATTTATTATGATGGAATATAGACTGAACTGGATGGACAAATGTCTTTTTTCGGCCTTACTTACTATGTTACTATGTATGTTACTATGGATCTCGGCTTTTAGGTGAGATGAATCTGTGCTGCACTTTATGTACAACTAAAAATAAGAATAGTGGCGGGTGCACCACTAGAATATAAGCAAGTATATAATGAGGTAACAGGGTGCTACATTAGACATGGAAACAGCAAATATAATCAAAGAAGAAAAAGAGCCAAAAAGAACGTGCACACCTACTACACAATATATAGCAAAATATAGAATAAGTTTTATTACAAGCAAAGACACCATACAAATATAAAATCAATTAAAAAACTGTACCAAAGTACACAACACCCTCATATAACAGCCTATGCAGGAAATGCAATATCTGCAAAAAACACGCTAAATATACTGTACTAATAAACACCTTGTTCACAAGAAATACAATATGAGGTATACCAACATGAATGTTTATAACAAAGATACACAGACCAAGCCCTCTAAAGAACACACACACACACACACTATAGGCGTCCCTATATGTGTCAAATTAAAACAAATGACAGGGCATATAGCGTGTACACATATATAATATGCTGGTGGCCCTGAAAGGGTGAAGGGAATGCTGCAAATGAGTTAAATCTTGCAAAGTACGAGCCTGCAAATAAACCCTGGGAACCACAGAGAGTAGAGAGAAGTAAATCAGGCAATAAATACAACCTGGAGCCCGATCATGTATCTGGCAAAAAAATGTGGACCACAGAGAGAGCAGGAAACAATGTGCAATGCTGAAAAGTGAAGGCAGCAAGGAAAGTAGTCCACAAAACACCCAGGCATATCAGGGCCAAAATGTGGGGTGTGGGAATATCCCACGCGTATCGCTGCTAAAGAGCAGCTTCGTCAGGCACTTTATGTACATGCTCAGTAGTGAGGCAGGGCTGTGGAGTCGGAGCCGTGGAGTCAGGGAAAGTGAGGAGTCGGAGGTCTGGCTTACCGACTCCACCGCCCTGCTGACATTCACAGGATAAACTGAGACACTCGGGATTTGGATCAGCACGCACATAACTATTACAGTAGTGCGTATCCTTTACAGGATCTCATTATTGGCAACTCCCCAATAGTGTACTGCATCTTAACATATTCAGCTCAGAGAGGACCAAGACATTTTACAGTAAAGGTACCTTCACACTCAGCGACGCTGCAGCGATACCGACAACGATGTCGATCGCTGCAGCGTCGCTGTTTGGTCGCTGGAGAGCTGTCACACAGACAGCTCTTCAGCGACCAACGATGCTGGTAACCAGGGTAAACATCGGGTTACTAAGCGCAGGGCCGCGCTTAGTAACCCGATGTTTACCCTGGTTACCATCGTAAAAGTAAAAAAAACAAACACTTCATACTTACCTTCCGCTGTCTGTCCTCGGCGCTGTGCTTCCTGCACTGGCTGTGAGCACAGCGGCCGAAAAGCAGAGCGGTGACGTCACCGCTGTGCTTTCTGGCTGGCCGGCGCTCACAGCCAGTGCAGGAAGCACAGCGCCGAGGACAGACAGCGGAAGGTAAGTATGTAGTGTTTTTTTTTTTTTTTTTTACTTTTACGCTGGTAACCAGGGTAAACATCGGGTTACTAAGCGCGGCCCTGCGCTTAGTAACCCGATGTTTACCCTGGTTACCAGTGAAGACAATCGCTGAATCGGCGTCACACACGCCGATTCAGCGATGTCTGCAGGAGGTCCAGCGACGAAATAAAGTTCTGGACTTTCTGCAGCAACCAACGACATCACAGCAGGATCCTGATCGCTGCTGCGTGTCAAACTGAACGATATCGCTAGCCAGGACGCTGCAATGTCACGGATCGCTAGCGATATCGTTCAGTGTGACGGTACCTTAATAAGAAATGAGTACAGAAGTGAGAAAAAGAACAAAAAATGAAATCAGAACCATGAAATGACAGGGCCCTCCATAAGCAGCACTGCTTATAATAGATGGGAATGAAATAGCCTTCAAACATTACAGGATAAAATGGGCAATGGACAATCACTCCATGTGACACCACTAATATCTTCTATAAATCTTTATTGAAGAGTATTTTCAACTCCCTTAACTTTAGACATTATGTTAATTTATTAAACGGATACGTAGAACATGATAACACGCAGCTTTTATTTTTCCTCCCCACAAGAAATGCAGACTATGGTCAGGAAAGTGCAACAGAAATTACAAGTGTTTTGTTTGCTGTTAAATTCTATCTCAATAAGTAAAAGCTGCAGCAAAAATGCAGAAAAAATTTTTGACATTTTTGCACAATAGATCAAAAACAGCAAGCTAAAAAAAATGCATCGTGTGAATGAGATTTTACATATCACTCATTTTGCTGTTACTGTATGATATATGTATTTTTTGCAGCACTCAAAAAATTTGAAGTGTCAACATGCCCTTAAACCTAAGTGCGCTACAGTTAAATGCCAAAAAAGATTCTTATGAGGTGCATGCATGTTTAGAAATTTTAAACCTTTTGGTCTGTCTTTAAATCACAAAATTAAATCTACAACAATAATTGGGTTTGGGGCAGGCTTAGATTTGCATGGATTTTAGCACCATTTTCTAAATTAGTTTAATTTGGTGGCCTGCTCTCCCTAATCCCATTTATTTTTTGTCATTTCAAAAGACAGGAAAAAGGAAATATCGCAGATGAAGGTGTAAATATGGCATGTGCCATAATTTACCACCTTTTTACGCCACGAAAGGAACACAAATAGCTGAATAGCCTTCTTTATCCTCTTATAATTTGCCCAGTTCTAGTATCATTGAAAAAGCCTTTCTAGTGCTGAATGGGTTAAGTAATGATCTGAACTGAAAACCAAGTCCATAGTGCAGGGAAATCATATCAGGGATTCCAACTGGGCTAGAAAATGAGCTTCTCAATTTTCTTTCAGCTTCAGAAGAAAGGATAAACATTTCACATAATGTAACTGCCTAAGTGCTGGACGCGCCTGGATTGAAGATTTTATATTTCCCCCCTTATTCTTGTTACTTATAGTAAGTCTGGATCACCAAGGCTTACAAATGCACAAAATGATATTTAGACAGAAATTCGACAGAGAAATAAGATGGCGAACACAATCATGGTTCATGTGAAATCATAAAAAAGTGTACTCCACTATAGCAATACAGATGACGAAGATGGCTATCCTAGCCTTTAGCTTAGCCCTGAACAGGAACCTGTCCAGCTGTAGGATCTAATGGGTTGCACCAGATTACAAAAATGTTACTTTTTCCCCCCTCACAGGACAATATCTGTCCATGGATCAAGGCTGCTATTGCATGCAGTTTAGCAATGGGTTAAGGTAAATAGGCTGCTTCCTACACTATAGAAATTGAGAAACATGCATTGAAAGACCCTCTTCATTGATGACAGGGTATGAGAAGGGGGCAGTAGAAACCACATTTATAGAACATTTATGGTATACTAGATGTTGGCCCGATTCTAAAGGTACCGTCACACTAAACGATATCGCTAGCGATCCGTGACGTTGCAGCGTCCTGGCTAGCGATATCGTTCAGTAGGACACACAGCAGCGATCAGAATCCTGCTGTGATGTCGTTGGTCGCTGCAGAAAGTCCAGCACTTTATTTTGTCGCTGGACTTCCTGCTGACATCGCTGAATCGGAGTGTGTGACACCGATTCAGAGATGTCTTCGCCGGTAACCAGGGTAAACATCGGGTTACTAAGCGCAGGGCCGCGCTTAGTAACCCGATGTTTACCATGGTTACCATCCTAAAAGTAAAAAAAAACAAACGCTTCATACTTACCTTCCGCTGTCTGTCCTCCGGCGCTCTGCTTTCCTGCACTCACTGTGAGCACAGCGGCCGGAAAGCAGAGTGGTGACGTCACCGCTGTGCTTTCCGGCCGCTGTGCTCACAGCCAGTACAGAGAAGCACAGCGCCGGGGACAGACAGCGGAAGGTAAGTATGAAGCGTTTGTTTTTTTTACTTTTAGGATGGTAACCAGGGTAAACATCGGGTTACTAAGCACGGCCCTGCGCTTAGTAACCCGATGTTTACCCTGGTTACCGGCATCGTTGGTCGCTGGAGAGCTGTCTGTGTGACAGCTCTCCAGCGACCAAACAGCGACGCTGCAGCGATCCGGATCGTTGTTGGTTGACTCCCCAATCAGAACGCAGTAGCGACCACCAATCAGAACTGAATGGGCGTGGAAAAGGCAATGCAAATGCACGCCTGTGTGACTACAACGTCACACAGGACGTCCCTCATCGAGGTCTGAATCGTCATAATAGCTGCCATGTGACAGGGTCACAACGACCAACGACATTGTTGTACAGGTCACTACAGATCGCCGCATCGCTGCTGCGTCGTTGGGAAGATCTCACTGTTTGACATCTCACCAGCGACCACATAGCGACGCAGCAACGATCCCTGATAGGTCATATCGTTGTCGGGATCGCTTTAGCGTCGCTAAGTGTGACGGGGCCCTAACGCATCGGGTATTCTAGAATATGCATGTCCGCGTAGTATATTGCACAGCCCGCGTAGTATATAGCAATGTGGGCATCATATCCCTGTTAAAGAATAAGAATTAAAATAAAAAATAGTTATATACTCACCTTCCGTTGGCCCCTGGATCCAGGAAGCAGTTACCGACGCTCCTCGAACACTCCGGTCTCAAGAGTGCATTGCGGTCTCACGAGATGACGTAGCGGTCTCGCAAAACTGCTATGTCATCATCTCGCGAGATCGCAATGCATGGACTGGTCACCGGAGCGTCGCAAGGAGCGGGAAAGGCGCCGGAAGGTGAGTATATGATGATTTTTTATTTTTTTTATTATTTTTAGCATTAGATCTTTTTACTATTGATGCTGCATAGGCAGCATCAATAGTAAAAAAGTTGGTCACACAGGGTTAATAGAAGCGTTAATGGAGTGCGTTACACCACGACATAACGCGGTCCATTAGCGCTGCCATTAACCCTGTGTGAGGGCTGACTGGAGGAGAGTATGGAGCGGGCACTGACTGCGGGGAGGAAGGAGCGGCCATGTTGCCGCCGGACTGCGCCCGTCGCTGATTGGTCGTGGCAAAACGCCCACAACCAATCAGCGACTTGGATTCCATGACAGACAGAGGCCACGACCAATGAATATCCGTGACAGAAAGAAAGACAGACAGAAGGACAGACAGAAGGACAGACAGAAAGATGGAAGTGACCCTTAGACAATTATATAGTAGATTGTGTCACTAGGTCATAACTGGACATCCCCTTTTACGGTGTTTAGAGTGAGTGCAGCCAATTTTAAGTGATTGAATCCTATATATCCACACATACTCCTATACAGAGATCTCGAGGACTATGCAGCAGCTCTCTCCTACACCTCTGAAATATGGCTCAGAATAAGAGAATGCACTTTTCGTTCTGTCCCGTAGGGTGATCGACACTCAACACCAAAGAAAATACAAGTCTGTAACTTACAGTAGATTTCGGCAAAAATCATTAACCCCTTCCCGACCTGTGACACAGCGTATGCGTCATGAAAGTCGGTGCCAATCCGACCTGTGATGCATATGCTGTGTCACAGAATGATCGCGTCCCTGCAGGTCGGGTGAAAGGGTTAACTCCAATTTCACCCGACCTACAGGGACAGGGGGAGTGGTACTTCAGCCTGGGGGGGGCGGGGGGGGGGGGGGGCTGGAAGAGGGGGGGCTTTCAGCCCCCCATGGCTGCGATCGCCCTGATTGGCTGTTTCACTTTCAATCAGAGCAATTTGTAATATTTCACCTATAAAAAGTGGTGAAATATTACAATCCAGCCATTGCCGATGCTTCAATATCATCGGCCATGGCTGGAAACCCTGATCTGCCCCCCCCCCCCCCCACCTATCTCCTCCGTCCTCCGTATTGTGTTCCGCTCCCCTCTGTCCCCCTGTCCCCTCCCTGGTCCTCCAATCCACCCCCGTGCTCCGATCTCACCCCCTCATACTTACCGAGCCTCCCGGTGTCCGTCCGTCTTGTCCATGGGCGCCGCCATCTTCCAAAATGGCGGGCGCATGCGCAGTGTGCCCGCCGAATCTGCCGGCCGGCAGATTCGTTACATGTACATTTTGATCAATGTGATAAAACCACAGTGATCAAAAAAAAAAAAAAAAAAAAGTAAATGAAGCCCCCCCTTTATCACCCCCATAGATAGGGACAATAATAAAATAAAGAAAATATATATATTATTTTTTTCCACTAGGGCTAGGGTTATAACTAGGCTATGTGCACATGGTGCGAATTTGGCTGCGGATCCACAGTGTATTCGTAGCAGTTTTCCATCAGGTTTACAGTACCATGTAAACCTATGGAAAACCAAATCCGCTGTGCCCATGGTGTGGAAAATACCGCACGGAAATGCTGAATTGTATTTTCCGCAGCATGTCAATTCTTTGTGCGGATATTTGCAGCGGTTTACACCTGTTCCTCAATAGGAATCCGCAGGTGAAATCCGCACAAAAAACACTGGAAATCCGCGGTAAATCCGCAGGTAAAACACAGTGCCTTTTACCTGCGGATTTTTCAAAAATGGTGCGGAAAAATCTCACAAATCCGCAACGTGGGCACATAGCCTTAGGGTTGGAATTAGAGTAAGGCTATGAGCACACGTTGCGGATTAGGCTTAGGAATTTCTGGTGTAGATTCTGCCTCTCCTGGCAGAAAACGCACCTGCGGATTGGTCGCGTTTTTTGTGCGGTTCTGCAGTGTTTTTTGTGCGTTTTTCTTGCAGATTTGCTGCGTTTTTTACCCCTGCGATTTTCTATAATGGAATGGGTACAAAAACGCTGCAGATTCACAAAAAAGAAGTGACATGCTACTTCTTTTAAACCGCAGCGTTTCCGCAGCGGATTTTCCGCAAAGTGTGCACAGCATTTTTTTTCTCATTGATTTACATTGTACTGTAAATCAATTGCGAATCTGCAGCATTTCTGCACCTCAAAAAACGCTGCGGATCCGCAGAGAATCCGCATCGTCTGCACATACCCTTAGGGTTGGAATTAGGGCTAGGGTTGGAAATCGGGTTAAGATTAGGCTTGTGGTTAGGATTGGAATTAGGGGTGTGTTGGGGTTAGGGTTGTTATTAGGGTTATGGCTAGAGTTGGGATTAGGGTTGTGTTGTGGTTAGTGTTGGAGTTAGAATTGAGGGGTTTCCACTGTTTAGGCACATCAGGGGTCTCCAAACGCAACATGGCGCCACCATTGATTCCAGCCAATGTTGCGTTCATAAAGTCAAATGGTGCTCCCTCCCTTTCGAGCCCCGATGTGCGCCCAAACAGTGGTTTACCCCCACATATGGGGTACCAACATACTCAGGACAAACTGGGCAACAACTATTGCTAAAACAATTTTTGACGAAAGAAAA
Source organism: Ranitomeya imitator (assembly GCF_032444005.1). Taxonomy (NCBI): domain Eukaryota; kingdom Metazoa; phylum Chordata; class Amphibia; order Anura; family Dendrobatidae; genus Ranitomeya; species Ranitomeya imitator. The sequence goes on along the minus strand of NC_091282.1, from coordinate 286,305,657 downwards.
ATTATTTTTTATTTTCACGGCTCTGCGTTGTAAACTTCTGTGAAGCACTTCCAAAATGGGGTCACTTGTGGGGGGTTTCTACTGTTTAGGCACATCAGGGGCTCTGCAAACTCAACGTGACGCCCACAGACCATTCCATTAAAGTCTGCATTTCAAAACGTCACTACTTCCCTTCCGAGCCCCGACATGTTGCCCAAACAGTGGTCCCCCCCGCCCCCACATATGGGGTATCAGCGTACTTTAGACAAACTGGACAACAAATATTGCGGTCCAATTTCTCCTCTTACCCTTGTGAAAATAATAAATTGCTTGCTAAAAAATAATTTTTGAGGAAAGAAAAATGATTTTTTGTTTTCACAGCACTGCCTTGTAAACTTCTGTAAAGCACTTGGGGGTTTAAAGTGCTCACCACACATCTAGATTAGTTCCATGGGAGGTCTAGTTTCAAAAATGGGGTCACTTGTGGGGGAGCTCCAATGTTTAGGCACAAAGGGGCTCTCCAAACGCGACATGGTGTCCGCTAACGATTGGAGCCAATTTTTCATTGAAAAAGTCAAATGGCGCTCGTTCCCTTCCAAGCCCTGCGCCCAAACAGTGGTTTACCCCCACATGTGAGGTATCAGTGTACTAAGGAGAAATTGCCCAATAAATTTTAGAATCCATTTTATCCTGTTGCCCATGTGAAAATGAAAAAATTGAGGCTGAAAGAAATTGTGTGAAAAAAACCAACCAAAAAATTGTTGCTAAAAGATCATTTTTGTGACTAAAAAGTTAAATGTTCATTTTTTCCTTCCATGTTGCTTCTGCGAAGCACCTGAAGGGTTAATAAACTTCTTGAATGTGGTTTTGAGCACCTTGAGGGGTGCAGTTTTTAGAATGGTGTCACTTTTGGGTATTTTCAGCCATATGGACCCCTCAAACGGACTTCAAATGTGAGGTTGTCCCTAAAAAATGGTTTTGTAAATTTCGTTGTAAAAATGAGAAATCGCTGGTCAAATTTTAACCCTTATAACTTCCTAGCAAAAAAAAAATGTTGTTTCCAAAATTGTGCTGATGTAAAGTATACATGTGGGTAATGTTATTTATTAACTATTTTGTGTCACATAACACTCTCGTTTAACAGAATAAAAATTCAAAATTGCGAAATTTTCAAAATTTTTGTTAAATTTCCATTTTTTTCACAAATAAACGCAAAAATTATCGATCTAAATTTACCACTAACATGAAGCCCAATATGTCACGAAAAAACAATCTGAGAACCGCTAGGATCCGTTGAAGCATTCCTGAGTTATTACCTCATAAAGGGACACTGGTCAGAATTGCAAAAAACAGCCAGGTCATTAAGGTCAAAATAGGCTGGGTCATGAAGGGGTTAAAGGGAACCTGTCAGCCCCAAAATCGAAGGCGAGCTAAGCCCACTGGCATCAGGGGCTTATCTACAGCATTCTGGAATGCTGTAAATAAGCCCCCCGATGTAACCTGAAAGATGAGAAAAAGAGGTTAGATTATACTCACCTGTGCGGGCGGTCCGATCGGTGTTGCGGTTCGGGGCCTCCCATCTTCTTACGATGACGTCCTCCTCTTGTCTTCACGCTACGGCGCAGGCGTACTTTGTCTGCCCTGTTGAGGGCAGAGCAAAGTACTGCAGTGCGCAGGCCCCGGGAAAGGTCTATTATCTGGCATTTAAATGTTTCAAATGTTATTCATCTCTCATATGTAGCCAGAGAAGCATCAAAATGTTGGGGGAAACAATTGGTGATACAGGAATGACAAAATCATATCACTTTTGGAAATTACTCATATGATCCATAGTACTCTCCTTTGAAACATTGATGGTGCTTCCAAAAAACACAGTATGCACAATGAGTCATTAAAGCAGGATCTCTGTTAGGACTGCTGGAGCTGCAGAGTGAGGAAAACTCCCTCAGAGATGAAAGAATGGAGGCCTGGGCTAATCTCTCTGATTCTGCACTGCATGGAGGCTTCCTCTGACAGGAGTAGATTGCTGCATGCTGAGAAGGGAGCAATGTCAAATGCCCTCAGTCTCCACAGGGGATGGCAACCCTGCTGAAACCTTCAATGGCTGCAGCAGCTCAAGCGTGTAAAGTGTCCTGAGCCATGCTGGGAACATGGGAATAAGGGAGAGAGGTAGAAGGAGAATATAGAATGCAGATAGGAAGAAACTATCAATACGACGGAGGTTCACAACATACAGTGGTTGTGTGCGATAGCACAAGAGCAGAAGATCTCAAATTCTGAAGGATAGTAACCAAATAAGAGCCAGAATAGCTCCCAGTTGTTTGCTAGAAGCAGTAAATACCCCTGCAGTGACCAAAACAGCCACTGACGAGACGACGTGATAGGTCACAGTTTGTACTTCACGCCAAAGCCGTCTGTGCTGCCCACACGTGCCGGACTTTTCTGTCAACGTGCCTCTTCTATCCTAGTCATTCACACAGGGACTGACGTAAACCTGAGGAGACCTCGTCCCCGGCAGCACAAAACCTTCTAAGGCTATGTTCACAATGAGTTTTTTATGCAAATTTTAAGCTGCGTTTTACAGTACTGATTTCATGAAGTCTCACGCACACACACTGCTATTTTTCCCTGACTGATTATGAAAACATTCTGATACATGCTGCAAAAACCTTAAGGAAGTTGCATTTTGATTTTTTTTGAGGGGCACAAAATGTTAGCATGCACAAGAGACAACAAAAGCTCAGCTAAAACTGCTTTTTGTTAGCAGCTTCTTTACTGCCAAGAGTGGGTTTTGTCTGCAGAAATTAGCCTAAGAGAGAAGAAAATTTAAAAAGGAGGAATAAGATTTCATGTGCTTTTGCCACAAAGTGGCACTGAGGAGCAACCATATTGTATGGATTAATATGTATAAAGGCTAGCAAGGCGCAAGTGATGGGATTGGTGGTAGAGGAGTACTTTTTGCATGTAATTGTAGTTTAAAGGGGAGGAGTGGTACAAAACACCTCACCTAATAAATAGCTGTAAGCCCCCGTGGTCGCTGTCAGTATCTCCACACCTAGCTGCAGTGCGGATAACCACATCCATCCACAAGGCCAGAGCAGGCCCCAGTTATGCATCGCTGGGGTCAGGGATTGGTTGCCACGGTCCTTTGGGTGCTTGGGAAGAAAAGACCTACAAGTCACAACCCAGAGCGACAGCTCTGGAGTGGGCGGCGATTTAACAGGAGAGTATAGGTTTGTCTTATATGCATATACATTATAAAACATGCAAATACTATCCCTTCCACCGTCAGGTCAATTTTTTTTTTTTATTTAATAAAATCCCTTTAAATGATAAAATTCCTAACTTAAATAAACCACTCCCTTTAACGATATATAATGACATGAAGAATTCTAGGAGACAATATTTACTGTAATTGAAGTCCTATGGTAAAGAACCACTGTTCAGTCAGTGTAAACAAGCATTAACCGATAACATCGGGAAAGAAAAGGATCCGGGGTCCTTGGACCTTCAACGGCCGATCTCAGAATACAGAAGCACTGGCAGAGTTCCTGCGCATGATGACGTCGGGAAAGACAGGAAGGCAATCACTTGTTGAACGAGTAAAACGTGCATTCGTGAAGTGTGATCAGAGGTACCAGCTGCACATCGTTCTTTGTAAAGAGATGTGCTTGCAATGATATACCGTAAATATTCTTCTAATCTGAACAGGCCAGTAAGCAACCACAGTTTGGCTTGCATGTAGCCGATGGTTTCAAGGGGGTTGTCAACTACTGGTCAAGCCATTCTTAGCTACTGAAGGGTCCTCCTAAATAAAACACACTTCCCTCATGGACTAGGGCTACTTTTTATGTCACGTGGCCACTGCAGCCTTCTTTATTGTGAATGCAACAGTCACATAACTGCCATCAATGTCACAAGACAGCCAGGAGAGAAATTTGCTATTGGAGAAGGGGTGTTCATCTGGGAGGGGAGAATGTTTTTTTTTTTAATTATTTTTGTGGTAGTAGTGAACAGACCTCTTTATCGGCCACATTCTATTCATGTAACTGGTCCAAGACCTAATGTGTATGGGGCTTTTAAAGCCAGACTGACCGGAGGCCGATTGGTGCAGTTCTGCTGTGGATTTGCAGTTGACCTTCCAAGGCTCTAAGCTCAGATTATCACAATGCTTATTAAAGCAGTTTTGAAATCGGAAATTGAGAAATCTGCAGATGTATCAATGGCAACACATATCGCAGTGTAAAACAATGGGATTTCATTTCTGAACTGTTTACAGCATAGAATTGCAGCCTATATCTATATATAAAAATTCACTGAACATAATCGCTAGGTTCAAGCACACATGCAGATATTGCGCACTTTTAAAAACCTATACAGATGTGGATTCTGAGAATCTTTTGTCATTAGTAAAATATGGCGATGATCCGTCAAGTAGCGGCGCTTCCACATTAAAATCGGATTCACATACAGCAGTTTTTCCTGCAAGTGAAAAGCAATTCCATTCATGTGAATGAAGTTCTTTAGACAGACACTGCTAGCCCTATTCAGATGATGGAGCGGATATTCCGTTGCAAAAATTTCAGCAAATGCAAGTCTGACAAATGCCACCATAAGAAAAAAAAAAAAAAAACCATAGCAAAATTGTTAAGTCTAAGCAAGGAGTATATAAAAGTAGGGAAAGCATATAAGATAAATATCTATCTTTAAATTCACTCCTAGTTTTAGCACAAAAAAAAGTATAAGAGCTATGAAAAACACGATTATTGAAAAAAGCGGAGTTTCATTAAAAAAAAAAAAATCTACAAAAGTACCATACTTTTATTGCTTAATAAAAACAAATCAAACTATTTTTACCACTATAATCATTTGTATTCAGACATTTATTATTCTATTCAGGCAAAAGGTGGAGGAAGAGAATAGTTTTTTGAAAGAATGGATGACAGTGCTTTTGTGGTGTCTCCTGGCTCCAATTTCCTGTCATCCTCAACCTAATTTTTGCTCCAATAATGTCTTTGTTAATGAGCATTCGGGGCTTTTTTGAGTCAGACAGCCCAAACAGATCGTATTTTCTACCCTCTTCCCTCCCAGTGCCTCCGTCTCAAGTCACATCTCAAGAGGACAATCTGGCACCAGAATCAGCCAAATTATACTTCCCTGTAACAGAAGGGAACAAGATGGGCTTTGGACGATCTTTTGCACTCAGTATATATTGAGCACTAAGCATTCAGCGGGTTCTGATGTGAAATATACAATATCATCTAGCACTAATTTGCTGGAGACAAATATGGGAAAGTAAAATATATTGTATAGCTAAACCAATACAAACCAAGAATGCCAGCTCATCAGCTTTCTGTAAAGGCAAACATTACAGAAGATATGGTGCAATGTCAAATTCCACCAAGCAGCTGAAGCAAACAAAAATAGAGCTCTGCTTCTGAGCAAATGTTTTCTCCAAGGTGTAAGCAATTAAATTGCAGTTTCCTAATTACTGTCATTAGAGAAAATGCACACTTAAGAATTGGAACAATGACATTTCCAATCTCTACAGCAAATCTCAAAAAACGTTCAATTCTCAACTATATCTGCCAGATTTCAAAGGCATGGTGAATTTCAGCAGCGGGGTGATGTATTCTCTGAGGAAATGCGCACATGGTTTCAGAGCAGAACCTTTACGTTTTCGAGGAGTTTTGACTTTCTGAGTAGGATTTGGAGAGTTTTCTCTCAGTTTCTGCACAAAACAAAAACAAAACAAAACTGGGCCCATACTCTTACATTAAAGGGTTATCTCTACCCCCACACACACTAATCACCAAACAAATCAAGTTCTCATGTTGATGGGGCTCCCAATTATTTCAAGATCAGGACTTTAGTACCTCGAAAACGAGGCTCTACAGCACTATTATGAATGGAGAAGAAGTGCTTATGTGCGATCTCCGCTCCATTCATTCTCCATGTTACTAAGGCTACGTTCACATTAGCGTTAAGCTAATGTGCGTCGGGTTTGCGTCGGGCGACGCAGCGGCGACGCACTTGTCATGCGCCCTTATACTTAACATGGGGGACGCATGCGTTTTTGTTTGTTGCGTTGTGCGACGCAAGCGTCGTTTTTGCCGCAAGCGTCGGACCAAGAAAACGCAACAAGTTGCATTTTTCTTGCGTCCAAATTTCGCCAAAAACCGACGCATGCGTCGCAAAACGCAGCGTTTTGCGTGCGTTTTGCTGCGTTATTGCGTGCGTTGTGTCGCCGACGCAGCGGCGCACAACGCTAATGTGAACGTAGCCTAAGCGAGCGCTGAACTCGGAAGTCCCATAGACAAATTGAACGGAGGTGCAGTTGCAGAGTCCCATATTAGGATTGGTGGGCAATCACCTAGTTATCCATCTTGAGGACAGCATATAACTTGTTTTCTTCTAAATAACACTTTAGTAGCCAATTTTTTTTAATAGCCAGTTGTGGTGAGCAAATGTGCTCGGATAATGTGTTAGCATGCGCACATTTTATCAAAGCATACTGGGCGTGCTCAAGTAGTATGTTCGAGTCCCTGTGGTTCCATGATTCACGGCTGTTAAGATAGCAGAAACACATGCAGGGATTGTCTGTTTGTGTAACAGCCGTAAAACATACAGCCGCAGGAACCCCAGCACGCCCAAATACTCGGAAAACACGTTATCCAAGCAAGTTTGCTCATCACTAGTAGACAGTCATTAAAGAGCTGCAACAGACTCTTCTCTACACTAAATATTTTACTGACGTAAAAGACAAATCTACATAATCTAATATTACAGACCCTATTGAAGTGGATAACTTATTTTTTTTTAGGAATAACCCTTTAAGTCTTGTTAACATATCAGCACTATATGCTTGGCATATTCACCAAGAAAACCTTCCAGTGTACAGGCTAAGCATACCCACAGACATTAATTGCATGGCACACTTATTTTCTGACTGTTCTCTTTAACGAAAGTACACTAATAGTGTACACACCCTGTAGGAAGGGATATGCAGTATACTGCTCGAGTTATACCTCAGCAATGTGAGGCTCCAAGTTCTTGAGATGGGAGAATATAACTTGCAGAATGTCATTGTGCCTACAGCTCCCATGTGCGTCCATGGTAACAGACTACAAGGAATCCCCGGGTGTAGTCTGATCCTGTAGTTATTCTTCCATGTGTGTGAGCTAGCAGTATTACACCAATAGAAGTATGACCACCGGAAGCAGACTAAGCAGATAGCTGTGGTCTATTACTATAGAGAAATAGATTTGTATTAGAGATTAACACAAAAATGACAAAAAAACGTCATCAAAACTGTATAAAGAGTTGTGTCTTTTTCCCCATTTTTGCTGTATTTGGACAAACAAATCAGTTGCGGAGGAGTACATATCCTGTACATTTACTTCTTCAGTGTATTCGCAAGCAAGGCTCCTCTGTCAATCACCATTAATGTCAATGGAAGATGGACAGCAAGCTACAGTAAAAATCGCTGAAGGACAGAGTCAGCTCTTCACTCAGTTTGGGAATATGTTCATACATAATTCAAGGGCTTTACACAACATCAGAGCAGATTTAAAATCCAGAAACAAAAAGCAGCACTATAGTCACTTAATGCTAAGCAAGCCGGTCTGTTCCAGAGATGAACAGGTGCAGGAATAATCACAGAACCCTAACTAGAGGGGAACATTGCAGTCAGCAGGCCTCGGAGGATCTCTCCATGCTACCTTCACAACCTCGCTTCATCTCCATGATACAGCCACAAAGTTAAACTACACAGGTGTTCAGCAATCTGTACATGTGATAACTGCGTTAATATGGAGCAGATAACAGTTATGTGTTAATAGTGAGGAATCAGTCACTGGGCAATAATCATTCATATTACATCGCTCGTTTAAATTTTTACGCAAAGAGACGAGAATGTACTTGGATGTCTGTAAGGTGGTCAATTAGAGGCGATCAAAACCAGTAATATCGTCAGTGATGGAAAACTAACTGATTAGTTGCCCTTACTTGGGAAAGGGGCCTTGGGAGCTCTGAAACTTAAAAAAAAAAAATTTGATTGAAATACTTCTCAGTCATTCACAGAGGTCCAAGCATCTATTAGATGCGCCAATTCTGGAGCTTTGCACCGGTTCCTCCCACTTGCACTGTAGCGGTGGCAAGTGGGGTAATAAGGGGTTAATGTCACCTTCCTATTGTAAGGTGACATTAAGCCGTCTTAGTAATGGAGAGGTGTCAATAGGACACCTATCCACTACTAATCCTACACTAATCCTATAGTTGTTAAAGGAATGATCAAACACCACACAGTTAGAAAAGTCTTTTAATGAAATAAAACAATATACCCATTTTTTCCATCTTTATTAGTCTTTCATTCCAAGAAAAGCCCTCGATCTCCTGGAAAAAATGTCCAAATAATAAACCAACAATATACCCATACCTGTCCGGCGTACAGTCAGTCCCACGCAGTAATCCATGTCTAGGGCAATGTACAGTTTACAACCAGGACTGCTGCTAATACGACCGCTCCCCGCTGTAAAATACTGGTGAATGAATGAAAAGCTGGGAGCGGAGATTCGGTGAATAGCTGTCACATTAGCAGCACTCCCGGTTGTAAACTGTACATTCCCCTAGACATGGATTACTGCGTTGGACAGTACGCCGGACAGGTATGGTATATTGTTAGTTTATTATTTTGACAGTTTTTCCAGGAGATCAAGGGATTCGCTTGAGGTACCGTCACACTAAGCGACGCTGCAGCGATACCGACAACGATGTCGATCGCTGCAGTGTCGCTATGTGGTCGCTGGAGAGCTGTCACACAGACAGCTCTCCAGCGACCAACGATGCCGAGGTCCCCGGGTAACCAGGGTAAACATCTGGTTACTAAGCGCAGGGCTGCGCTTAGTAACCCGGTGTTTACCCTGGTTACCGTTGTAAATGTAAAAAAAAACAGACAGTACATACTTACATTCCAGGTGTCTGGTCAGGTCCCTCACCTTCAGCTTCCAGCACTGACTGAGCGCCGGCTGTAAAGTACAGCGGTGACGTCACCGCTGTGCTTTGCTTTACGGCTGACCGGGACTCACCAGTCAGTGCGGGAAGCTGAAGGCGAGGGACATGACCAGACACCGGGAATGTAAGTATGTAGTGTTTGTTTTTCTACATTTACAACGGTAACCAGGGTAAACATCGGGTTACTAAGCGTGGCCTTGCGCTTAGTAACCCGATGTTTACCATGGTTACCAGTGAAGACATCGCTGAATCGGCGTCACACACGCCGATTCAGCGATGTCAGCGGGAGATCCAGCGACAAAATAAAGTGCTGGACTTTCCCCAGCGATCAACGATCTCCCAGCAGGGGCCTGATCGTTGGTCGCTGTCACACATAACGATTTAGTTAACGATATCGTTGCTACGTCACAAAAAGCAACTATATCGTTAACGATATCGTTCAGTGTGACAGTACCTTTGGAATGGCAGACTAATAAAGATAGAAAAAAATGTGTATATTGTTTTATTTCATTAAAATATTTTTTTCTAACTGTGTGGTGTGCTCGATTCAGACTTTACCCCCTTAAGCCCCAAGGGTGGTTTTCACGTTAATGACTGGGCCAATTTTTACAATTCTGACCACTGTCCCTTTATGAGGTTATAACTCTGGAATGCTTCAACGGATTCCAGTGATTCTGAGACTGTTTTCTCATGACATATTGGGCTTCATGATAGTGGTAAAATTTCTTTGATATTACCTGCGCTTATTTGTGAAAAAAAAAAAACGGAAATTTGGCAATTTTCCAGCTTTGAATTTTTATGCCCTTAAATCACAGAGATGTCACACAAAAATATTAATAAGTAACATTTCCCACATGTCTACTTTACATCAGCACAATTTTGGAACCAACATTTTTTTTTGTTAGGGAGTTATAAGGGTGAAAAGTTGACCAGCAATTTCTCATTTTTACAATACCATTTTATTTTTAGGGACCACATCACATTTGAAGTCATTTTGAGGGGTCTATATGATAGAAAATAACCAAGTGTGACACCATTCTAAAAACTGCACCCCTCATGGTGCTCAAAACCACATTCAAGAAGTTTATTAACCCTTCAGGTGTTTCACAGGAATTTTTGGAAGGTTTAAAAAAATTAAATAAATAACATTTAACTTTTTTTTTCACAAAACATTTCCTTCAGCTCCAATTTGTTTTATTTTACCAAGGGTAACAAGAAAATGGACCCCAAAAGTTGTTGTACAATTTGTCCTGAGTACGCCGATACCCCATATGTGGGGGTAAACCACTGTTGGGGCGCATGGCAGAGCTCGGAAGGGAAGGAGCGCCATTTGACTTTTCAATGCAAAATTGACTGGATTGAGATGGGACGCCATGTTGTGTTTGGAGAGCCACTGATGTGCCTAAACATTGAAACCCCCCACAAGTGACACCATTTTGGAAATTGGACCACCTAAGGAACTTATCTAGATGTGTTGTGAGAGCTTTGAACTCCCAAGTGTTTCACTACAGTTTATAACGCAGAGCCGTGAAAATAAAAAATCTTTTCCCACAAAAATTATTTTTTTAGCCCCCAATTTTGTATTTTCCCCATGGGTAACATGAGAAATTGGTGTTGTCCAATTTGTCCTGAGTACGCCGATACCTTATATGTGGGGGGGAAAACACCGTTTGGGTGCATGGCACAGCTCGGAAGAGAAAGAACGCCATTTGGAATGCAGACTTAAATGGATTGGTCTGCAGGAGTCAAGTTGCATTTGCAGAGCCCTTGATGTACCTAAACAGTAGAAACCCTAATCCCAACCGTAAATGTAATCCAAACCCTAACTTTAGCCCCAACCCTAACTGTAGCCCTAATCCTAGGCCTAACCCTAATAGGAAAATGGAAATAAATACATTTTTTTAATTTTACTATTTTTCCCCTAACTAAAGGGGGTGATGAAGGGGGTTTGATTTACTTTTATAGCGGGTTTTTATGATTGGCAGCTGTCACACACTAAGACGCTTTTTATTGCAAAAAAATAGTTTTTGCGTCTCCACATATTGAGAGCTATAATTTTTCCATATTTTGGCCCACAGTGTCATGTGAGGTCTTGTTTTTTGTGGAACGAGTTGACGTTTTTATTGGAACCATTTTCTGATCGCTTTTTATGAGGCAGAATGACGAAAAACCAGCTATTCATGAATTTCTTTGTGGGGGGGGGGGGGGGATTTATACCGTTCCACGTTTGGTAAAATTGATATTATTCTACGGGTCAGTACGATTAAAGCGATACCTCATTTATATCATTTTTTTATGTTTGGCGCTTTTATACGATAACTATCTTACAGAAAAAAGGAGGGGCCATGGCTTCCCAGCCTTAGAATAGCAGCCAGCACCTATGAGTTTTGCCGGGTTGGTTGTAAAATATGGGGGGGACCCCACATCGTCTTTTTTCTTTCATTCATTGTTCCCTGCTCATGCTGCTGCCGGCAGAGCAAAGGACAATGGATGAAAACCAGGTTCAGCACCACACGCAGGGGAACAGCTGCTTACAGTTGCGCTGCTTCCCCTGCGGCCGTCCATGCAAACAGAGGACAGTGTACACTGTTCTCCATGTGCACGTGTGTGGGACATTCGGTGGGCCATGTGTCCGGGTAAAAACGCACATCTCAGTGGTTTGCACACGGACACACTGTACGTCAAAACTTGCTGACATCTGCATAGACCCATTCATTTGAATGGGTCGTTTGTCAGGGTCTCTGGTACGTGAGAGAACTGTCACTACACGTACCACGGAGGCACTGACGTGTGAAACCAGCCTAACAAAAAGGGATCACTGTATTTTCTGTAATTTCATTTGATGAAAAAATTACTGAACGATCTGAAAATAGCTACGGTATTTAAAACGGAGTTGTCCCCTTGAAAAAAATCACTAGAAAGTGCCATTCTTAAGTGTTTCTCCATTTTGTCCATTGCCTGTTAAAGGGAACCTGTCACCCCGAAAATCGCGGGTGAGGTAAGCCTACCGGCATCAGGGGCTTATCTGCAGCATTCTGTAATGCTGTAGATAAGCCCCCGATGTTACCTGAAAAAGGAGAAAAAGACGTTAGATTATACTCACCCAGGGGCTGTCCCGCTGCTGGTGAGGTCGGATGGGCGTCTCTGGTCCGCTGCGGCGCCTCCCATCTTCATTACAAGACGTCCTCTTCTGATCTTCAGCCACGGCTCCGGCGCAGGCGTACTTTGCTCTGCCCTCTTGAGGGCAGAGGATAGTACAGCAGTGCGCAGGCGCCGGAAAGGTCAGAGGCCCGGCGCCTGCGCACTGCAGTACTTTGTCTGCCCTCAACAGGGACCATGCATTGATGACACTGATAACATTTTTTCACCTATGTGTTTATACATGGAAGTGTGAATGAGGCCTCAGAAATTTGAAAATCTTCATTGAATATAGCTTTTACCAATGAATTGAGTTGGGAAAAAAAAAATCAATCTAGGAAGAAAAAGTAGATTTCTCGGATATGAAACTAAGCAACTTTGTAATTGTATCTTGGTCACTACTGATTTATGAAAAAATTAACGATCACCAAGTTTAATCCATTTCTAGCAGCAGACACTAGTGTCGCCTTCAGCTGTCAAACAACTGCTGATCAGTGGTCGTAATTCAATGCACACAATCATTAATACACTGTGCATAACAATGTAAATTGGCAGTACATGTCTGATTTACACAGGACCATGTTTTGCAGTTAACATTGCTTTTAAACAGGCATGTTTAGATCGGCTGTTGGTTGGGAATGAGCTTTGCTACAAACACTGCTCTTATCGGCAAATCTAAAGGGATCCTAAAATAGATTACAGGAAGCGGGGGCGGTCTTAGGGTATGTGCACATGATCAGGAATTGGCAGCCCTTTGTCCGCTTCGTCCAAAGTGCTGCAGTCTACTGAAACGCAGGTGAATTTGCACGTGTTCATTGAACCGTGCGGATTCACCAAGTCCAATAAATTGTACAGGTGAAATTTATCTTGCGGAGGCTCGCGTTGCCACAAGAGGAATAGGCATGCTGCAGTCTGGAGAGAGAGGTATAGACATGCTGCGGTCTGGAGAGAGATAAATAGACATGCTGCGGTCTGGAAAAATATATAGACATGCTGCGGTCTGGAGAGAGAGAAATAGACATAATGCTTTCTGGAGAGAGAAAAAAAGACATGCTGCGGTCTGGAGAGAGATAAATAGGCATGCCGCGGTCTGGAGAGAGATATAGACATGCTGCGGTCTGGAGAGAGATATAGACATGCTGCGGACTGGAGAGAGAAATTGACACGCTGCGGTCTGGAGAGAGATAAATAGGCATGCCGCGGTCTGGAGAGAGATATAGACATGCTGCGGTCTGGAGAGAGATATAGACACGCTGCGGTCTGGAGAGAGATAAATAGACACGCTGCGGTCTGGAGAGATATATAGACATGCTGCGGTCTGGAGAGAGATGGCACAAGTCGATCCGTTGAGCCAACGGATTGTGACTGACTGCAAAATACTGATGTGTGAAAGGGGCCTAAGTCGGTGTGGAGTGGGGGCACCAACCTCCGCTGGTAGCTAGGGACAGATTCGCAGTCTAGAGCAGGGAACGCATCCCACTATCTGTATATCTATTTATATACATCTCCCACGTATGGTAAATGTATTTAATTCACATATGTATGCAAACAGTCTTGGGATTTTGATTTTAACCAATATCAATAAAAATGTACAGTTTTTAAAGGGTATTTTTGTTTGTAAGTATTTTTGCTGTATAACAGTATTATGAGGTAGGGAAAGAGACCCCAATTCCGGCAATGTCTCACTTTCTATATTTTGTAAATTATAAGAGGAAAATAGGATTTTTTTGTTTTTAATAAAGTCGTGGTCGTTGCTGCAGGAAGGAAGAGGCAGCAGGAGAGGACGATGCTGCAGGCCGAAGACTGGGAGTATGGGGTTTTCGGCAGTACGAGGAGGTAGGCCCATGGCTTTCATAAAATGTCAAAGGAGCCCCCACACTTCCATGGTTTTCAATGTGGAGGACTTCGGGAAAATGGCTACTAGAAGCGGCACAAGCGCGAATTGAGATCTCATCTCCCGAGATCTTGGTGCAGAGATCTCAATCTGCGCATACGCTGCCTCCGGCTATTTTTTTGGGTCTGCTGCATCCTCTCATTGCTGAACACCCCCCTCCTCCCAGCCTGGGGCCAGCGGCGAGCTCCTGCTGCCACCAGTTTTCTGCAGCAGAAAGCTGAAAAAAAAAAATCCAGTTTGCAAAAAGAAAAAAAAAGGCACTTTTTTTTTTGGGACACCCATAGTGTCTCCACTTTTCCATTTCTGGGCGACGGCTTATTTTGAGCGCCAAGCTGACATTTTTATTGATACCATTTTGGGGTAGATGCAACATTTTGATCGTCTGTTATTACATTTTATTGCAATAAACATTCAGAAGTTTTTAATTTTTTTTCTCGTCCCGCCATTTACAGATTGGATTCTTTTTATATTTGATAGATCAGGCGTTTCTGAACACTAACACCAAATATGTATTTTTTATTGTTTTATTTTGAATACTACTACTTTTTTTTGCTTCAATCGTCTGCTTAGGAGACTTGAAGCTGCGATCGTCTCACTGCTTGTGCTACAGAGCAGGGCTACAATGTGGCTGGCGCTTACAGCAAAGCTGCAATGACAACCACAGGGGTCTCCTTTTATTCTCAACTAGTTGGGCACAACAACAAACGTTTAAAAACAATGAAGATATGCCTGTTAAGTCCGTATGTAGGTGGGGACAGTGACTTCAGCGCTCATTGGGCACCAGGGTCACGTGTCACAACCGCACAAGAGCCCTGGGGAGAGCGAGAGCCGATACAGCGGGAACGGCGCCAACACTGGACCAGAGTATAGATTTTTTTTTAATCAGGGCAAACATTTAGCTCAAGAAGGAGATATTCTAGTAGTGGACAACCTGTTTAAATAAATAGTAACTTAAAAAAAAAAGTCACCAGATGTCGTGTGTAAATAACCTTAAGGGGAAGTACAATTGAGAGAAGAAAAACGGTTTGTAGTTTCTGCACTAAAAAAAATAGCAAACTACTAAACTGTCGACCAAAATGCCATATAAATTGTGCCTAAATCTAATTAATTTCTCACAGGTAATCATCTTCTAGGAACACCTCAGCTAAAAGAAGAAAACTCCTCTCAGCAAGTCAGTGTAATTTTTTTTATTTTTGGATGGGCACAGATATACGATTCCATGCTTCTCCCTGGTAGAGAAATCAACATAAAATAATGACGAGAATATCAGTTTTACAAAAACCTGCTTTTTAAAATCAGATGTGCTTATTTTGGAAAGTATGTCAATCCAGATGCTCCAAGCTGTCTGGATTCTGTCCCAGACTTTACCCCTCCTGGTGCAGTGAGGTGAATGATGTTCCTTTGCGAGATACCCTGGGGCTCTAGCCTGTAACGGATAATGATCTCCATTCCATTTGAGGATTGTTTGTTACAGTAGATTTGTCCAGGACAAAGGAAAGAGAAGACAAATGAATGCAGGCAATTCACTGCTGTCGCTGACTTTTCTTGATACTGGAACCCCAACAGAACACACAGCCATTAGGAAGACCACGTGGTTTCCTCAGTAAGCTCTTCAAGAACTAGGACTGAGGACTGTCACCAGTCCAGTACAAGCCACCATGCACAACGGACCATTGTGGGTCTCCTGCCCTGAACTTGACAGCCTTGTAGGCTTGTAGTTGGTCCGTATATCACAGCACATGACATGTGCAGCTGGCCAAAGGCTATATTCACATAATTCTGTGGAACGTGTGTGCGGTTTTATTTCTCAGACTGCACGTGGAGCCACAGGATTTCATTTATCCATACACACATTCTTTTTAAAAATGTATCCATGTGTCTGGGCTGTGAGATGAACTGTGAGCTGTCAGACAAAATGTCTGGGTGTGCATGTGTGTGCACGTCCCCCGGACTGAAAGCCAGCGGGTCCCAGGAGCAAATAAGCTAATTTTCTCCCAGTAGTCACACATTCAGTAAGTGGGCAATATGGTAACACTACTTATCTGCAGATTAAGCCCATAAGTGCTGGTAAATGGCATTCTGCAAGGCGACAGGTAGTCCCCTTTAAGCCCAAAATTAGGCATCTTGAAACAGTCCAACTACGCACTGGCCATGGTTCTCCCAAACTGAATGCAACAGCCTCATATATATACCCATGAAGCTATGAGTTTAGATTCGGAGACCTGCGTCCAGACTATCCATCACAACACGTACAATGTTATTATTATTATTATTTATTTATATAGCACCATTGATTCCATGGTGCTGTACATGAGAAGGGGTTACATACAAGTTACAAATATCATATACAGTAAACAAACTAACAATGACGGACTGATACAGAGGGGCGAGGACCCTGCCCTTGCGGGCTTACATTCTACAGGATTATGGGGAAGGAGACAGTAGGTTGAGGGTTGCAGGAGCTCCGGTGTTGGTGAGGCGGTAGCTTCGTTGGTGATGTGAACCTATCAGTTCTATACCACTGCATTTATAAGGTTCTGAAGGTTTCTCTTGTTTGCCATGTTACTAGATCCAACTGCCAGGGGGCAATTTACCGTATGAAGGGGGAAAAAAACTCTGGCCAATAAACATTGGCATTTTGAAAGAATTAATTTAACATCATAAACTGACAAGATGCAGATTTCAAGTCCACACCATCATTAGGCTATGTGCACACGATGCGGATTTTGCTGCAGATCCGCAGCTACGGGTCCGCAGCAGTTTCCCATGAGTTTACATTACAATGTAAACCTATGGGAAACAAAACGCTGTGCCCATGCTGCGGAAAAAAATGCGCGGAAATGCAGCGGTTTACATTCCGCAGCATGTCACTTCTTTCTGCGGATTCTGCAGCGGTTTTACACCTGCTCCAATAGAAAACCGCAGTTGTGAAACCGCAGTGAAATCTGCAAAAAAAACGTGGCAAGTCCGCGATAAATCTGTAGCAAAAACAGTGTTTTTGCCCTGAAGATTTATCAAATCCGCTGCGGAAAAATCCGCAGTGGACCATTATACGTGTGCACATAGCCTTGCAGTTACTCTGCAGATTTTCTCTGCACAGTATGGATGACATTTTAGACAAAAATAAAAATCTGCAAAGCAGCTATTAGAATACACATTTTTGATTTTCAAAGAATAAAATCCGCATGTACTTTAGAGTTATGTTAATGGTAAGTGTCCTGGCCCGACTGTGACTTGTAATAACAATAACAAAATGATAGAACCATAATATGCTCTTGTGAAACTGGGTTTCTATAGCCCATTTGCTACTCGTTAGTGACTACATTTCTATTGATTAAAAGTTCTGGGTCACTGAAAAGAAAAAGCAAAACCTGGCCTGATATCTGTAACTAGATGGTGGCCCGATTCTAACGCATCGGGTATTCTAGAATATGCATGTCCACGTAGTATATTGCACAGCCCACTGTACATATATTGCACAGCCTACGTAGGATATTGCACAGCCCACGTAGGATATTGCACAGCCCACGTAGGATATTGCACAGCCCACGTAGGATATTGCACAGCCCACGTAGGATATTGCACAGCCCACGTAGGATATTGCACAGCCCACGTAGGATATTGCACAGCCCACGTAGGATATTGCACAGCCCACGTAGGATATTGCACAGCCCACGTAGGATATTGCACAGCCCACGTAGGATATTGCACAGCCCACGTAGTATATTGCACAGCCCACGTAGGATATTGCCCAGCCCACGTAGGATATTGCCCAGCCCACGTAGGATATTTCCCAGCCACGTAGTATATTGCAGTCACGTAGTATATTGCCCAGGCGCGTATATTGCCCAGCCACGTAGTATATTGCCCAGCCACGTAGTATATTGCCCAGCCACGTAGTATATTGCCCAGCCACGTAGTATATTGCCCAGCCACGTAGTATATTGCCCAGCCACGTAGTATATTGCCCAGCCACGTAGTATATTGCCCAGGCGCGCAGGGCCTGTGATGATGTCGCGGTCACATGACCGTGACATCATGGCAGGTACTTCTCCCATACAATCCTTGGCACCGGAACCTGCCGGAGCGTCGCGAAAGGTGAGTATAGAATGATTTTTTTTTTTTTTTAGAATTGAGAGTCCTCAGTGGTTGATGCCTTTTAATGGCTAACTGAAAAGATGGTAACAAATCGCAAGCTTTCGAGACTACATACGTCTCTTCATCAGGCAAAGACAAACAAATTCTGAAATTTATGCACAACATAGTATAGAAAAAAAAAAAAAGGTCTTCAACGATGCCGAAGTCCCCGGGTAACCAGGGTAAACATCGGGTTACTAAGTGCAGGGCCGCGCTTAGTAACCCGATATTTACCCTGGTTATCATTGTAAAAGTAAAAAAACAAAACAAAAAAAAAAAAAAAAAAAACAGTACATACTCACATTCCTGTCACGTCCCCCAGCGTCAGCTTCCCTGCACTGTGTAAGCCGCTGTGCTCTGCTTTACGGCCGGCGCTGACACAGTCAGTGCAGGGAAGCTGACGGCGGGGGACGTGACAGACATCGGAATGTGAGTATGTACTGTTTTTTTTTTTTTTTAACTTTTACAATAGTAACCAGGGTAAATATCGGGTTACTAAGCGTGCCGCCGATTCAGCGATGACATCGGGTGATCAGCGACCAAAAAAAAAAAAAAAAAAAAAAGTCCTGATCACTCCCAGCAGGGGCCTGATCGTTGGTCGCTGTCACGCATAACGATTTCGTTAACGATATCGTTGCTACGTCACAAAAAGCAACGACATCGTTAACGAAATCGCTATGTGTGAAGGTACCTTTAGAATGAATGCATTATGGCAATTTAACAACAACAAAAAAACACTACAATGTTTAGCATCAAGCAATAGTATAGTTTTTATTGTGTCATTAAAAATGGCAAAGAAAAAAAAAAAAAAAAAATCAATGATATATCAGATGACGTAACCAGATCATAGAACCAGTTGAACACAGCGTTCCTTAGAGGTTTCATATACAAGATCTTTATTCCTCCATAATGACAGCAGCAATGTTTTAATGTGTCTGGTCTTTTTCAATCTAACAAATATCCCACACACAGACTTTTATATACACCCAGTTGAAAGAATTAACCAATCAGAATTGAGGCACAACCACATTGCAAAATGTAACAAATCCATGTTAGGCCGGTTTACATGTCAGTGACTCCGGTACGTGTGGTGACAGTTTCCTCACGTAGCGGAGACACTGACTCACGTAGACACATTACAATGAATGGGTCTCTGCAAATGTCAGCGTGTTTTCACAGACCGCATGTCCGTGTGCAAAACACGGAGACATGTCAGTGTTCGTGGGAGTGCATGGACTCATTAAAGTCAATGGGTGCATGTAAACACATACCACACACGGATGCCGTCCGTGTGCTGTCTGTGTACTGTTTTAAAGTCATAGGGTTAAAATTGAAACAAATTGCTTCAAAAACACGGACACATGGACAGTACACAGACGATAAACACGGATAGCACGCGGATGGCCAACATGCACACATGGATAGCTCTGGGACCATTTCTTCCGGTCCCGGAAATATCTGGACGTGCGAGTGGCCTTACTAACAAAAATACAACTAAAAATCTACATGTGGAGAAATAGTTGACTTGCTTTAGTGCAATCCAATTCAAATATATAAAAATTATACGGCACACAACCAGAAAAACTACAATGTTTAGCATCAGGCAATAGTATCATTTTTATTGTGCGTCTCATTAAAAATGGCTAAAAGGCCAGAACTCGATCATAAGTGACAACGCAAATATGATGGGTGTCTAACACTTAATTGGAAATACAATTCTAACAGCACCTATGGAGTGAACATCAATAGTATTAGCACCAAAACATACACACACCAAAAACATTCTTACCCATAATAAGGGGCACTGTGCAGAGTCCCACTAACTATGCCCACGAACATGTTTTTTCGAGCGTTCTATTTTGCTTCCTCAGGGGGTGCAATGCAGAGGTGCTTATACTATTGATGCACACTCCATAAAGGCTGCAATCAGTGTATTTACCATTAAAGCACAACTCCAGGGTTATTTTCACTTTCATTGTAATGCTGGAGTGGTGTCACTAATGTAAGTCCCCTGCCTATAATAGATATCAGTCGCAGACCGACACCCGGCAGCTGCTCAGTCTTCTGATAGTGGCCGCCACATGGCCCTACACAAATTCTGTTGCGTTTCATGCAGATATCACAAGTTTTTGTGAATTTCACTATGCAATGAACGGGTATAATCTGGGGTGAATCCTCAGATTGAGTTCACGTGATTCTGAAGCGCATTATTTCCATGTAGTCTGAAAGACTTTTTATGCAGTGTAGGTGACATTTGATAGTCTCATCTACTTTGCTGGTACTAAGTAATAAGTCCTGTGTGAACAAATGGGTGCAAATTTCTAAAGCTGGCAAAACCTGTATCCACTGGATGAAATATAAAGTAAACTTCATATCTCTACTTTTAATGTGTCCGGTATGTAAAAGATGTACGAAAGGATATGGAGTCTGTAGCTGAAAGCTTGTTAATCTGCGTGTGTCACCAACCCCATGTTTAATGGACTAACCTGTAAATGAACCTTCGTTCTGACTGCTAGAGATCAAAGTGGCATTTGCAGCCCGAACAGTTTGCGTTCTAGCACTGTACAGTACTGGCAAAGTAACAGGTGTGAGAAGAATGAGTGCTCCATCCCGCTCTAGAGTTGCAGTGAACAGATTAAATGGATTGTCACCTTGTAGCACATGTGTGACTAACAGACAAAGATAGCCCTCTGGAGGTCTGACCAGATGGTTTTATCGGGAGATCCAGCAACAACACATGCTCTAAGCTACACCAAAAAGCTCCTGCACGTCCACCATATGAAAACTGCATGCATTGATCTATACAGTAATATCCCGATACTGTAATTCTAGCGACACCCATTAAGTGAATACCTGTTTAGTAAACATCCTGGATTAGCTGAAGAAACGTATCAAAATTACTTTGCGCTTCTGCAGTGGAAACGGATTGTTGAGATTTTAGCTACTGGATGTTGAATTTTAGAACACAATAACATGATTACAGTCAAAACCTAATATATTGCTGTCATGTCACTGTTCAGTACAGTGAAAGGCTAGGCTGTAGTAATGGCTGTCTTATATCACTATTACATATTTCTAGAGAATTACAAGGTTTTATTCTGGCTGCTGGGATTTCCATTGCCAATGTTACCTTAGCAAAAGTACAGTGTAGAGGAATCTGGCCAGCAGGCAGAAGGGCGACATCTGTGAGAGCGCCCTCCTCTACATATCATGGGGCACACACCTTCAGCAGGTCGGTAATACGGTGCCATAAATTGGTGAAGATGGGTAAGCTGCCTGGCAGCTCTCCAATACAACAGAGAATGTGATAAATGAAACGTGTATCACTCTGTTGCCTTAAGCGCAGCTTGTGCTTGCAAAGACAAAAAGCAAAAAAAAAAAAAAACACCAACCTTTTGTTAGCATTTTAGCCTTTTTTTGTCTCAGCAAAGGGCACAGCATGAAAATACAGTGACACAAATTCCATGCAGACACTCAGCCACGGTTGGGGATAAAAAGGAAGCGTTGTTCTCTAATTGCAAAGAATTCAGCAAAAATGCTCTTCAGTCTAAAAAGGTCAACTGATTAAAATGAAAGATACTTCACAGCTTTACCACTGCTACCCGCACATGCTAGCTGTGCACTCCATACCCGGAGACGGAGCAACCGGCTCAGAGCAAAGCGGAGCATTCGCATTAAATAAAAAAAAAAAAAAAAAAAGATAGAACCTTCAAAGCAAACTACCGTTAGTAAATGTTAGAATGGTCCAGGAATGGATGGAAAGGACTGGAGCAGAGCCATTTACTAAAGATTCTTTTTTGCTAAACCTAGACAACCCCTACACATCACATTCGTTTAAAACAAATTAAAAGAAAATAAAAAATTCCAATTAAAAGTACAGTTGGGACAATAGCTGTAAAAAGGAGATTGTGTCCATCCAGCAAGCCATCAAGGCATACATCTGACACTGGCCAGTCTTCATGAATACCATAGGGCCCTTTTGTGTTATTAAAAAAAACAAACCATATGCCAAGTTTTTCCTAGTGTGCACTTAGCCAATATAGCAAAGGACTGATGCATTATTTTAATGCAGTCACAATTCAGTAGAAACACAGGGGCTTGAGGCCATTACATGGTTATCCAAATGCCGCCTTCAGCTATGAACACATCTATGTTAGAGACTTAAGGCTTACCGTCACACTAAGCGACGCTGCAGCGATACCGTCAACGATCCGGATCGCTGCAGCGTCGCTGTTTGGTCGCTGTAGAGCTGTCACACAGACCGCTCTCCAGCGACCAATGATGCCGGTAACCAGGGTAAACATCGGGTTACTAAGCGCAGGGCCGCGCTTAGTAACCCGATGTTTACCCTGGTTACCATCGTTAAAGTAAAAAAATCAACCGCTACATACTTACCTACCGCTGTCTGTCCTCGGCGCTCTGCTTCTCTGGTCTGGCTGTGAGCGCCGGGCAGCCGGAAAGCAGAGCGGTGACGTCACCGCTCTGCTTTCCGGCCGCTGTGCTCACAGCCAGACCAGAGAAGCAGAGCGCCGAGGACAGACAGCGGTAGGTAAGTATGTAGCGGTTGATTTTTTTACTTTAACGATGGTAACCAGGGTAAACATCGGGTTACTAAGCGTGGCCCTGCGCTTAGTAACCCGATGTTTACCCTGGTTACCAGCGAAGACATCGCTGAATCGGTGTCACACACGCCGATTCAGCGATGTCTACGGGGAGTCCAGCGACGAAACAAAGTTCTGGACTTTCTTCCCCGACCAGCGACAGCACAGCAGGGGCCTGATCGCTGCTGCCTGTCACACTGGACGATATCGCTAGCCAGGACGCTGCAACGTCACGGATCGCTAGCGATATCGTCTAGTGTGACGGTACCTTTAAGGCCCCTTCACATTAAGCGACGCTGCAGCGATACCGACAACGATCCGGATCGCTGCAGCGTCGCTGGAGAGCTGTCACACAGACCGCTCTCCAGCGACCAACGATGCCGGTAACCAGGGTAAACATCGGGTAACTAAGCGCAGGGCCGCGCTTAGTAACCCGATGTTTACCCTGGTTACCATCCTAAAAGTAAAAAAAACAAACAGTACATACTTACCTACAGCTGTCTGTCCCCGGCGCTCTGCACTCCTCCTGTACTGGCTGTGAGCACAGCGGCCGGAAAGCAGAGCGGTGACGTCACCGCTCTGCTTTCCGGCTGACCGACGCTCACAGCCAGTACAGGAGGAGTGCAGAGCAGAGTGCCGGGGACAGACAGCGGTAGGTAAGTATGTAGTGTTTGTTTTTTTTACTTTTAGGATGGTAACCAGGGTAAACATCGGGTTACTAAGCGCGGCCCTGCGCTTAGTTACCCGATGTTTACCCTGGTTACCAGTGAAGACATCGCTGGATCGGTGTCACACACGCCGATCCAGCGATGTCCACGGGAGATCCAGCGACGAAATAAAGTTCTGGACTTTGTTCAGCGACCAACGATCTCCCAGCAGGGGCCTGATCGTTGGTCGCTGTCACACATAACGATTTCCTTAACGATATCGTTGCTACGTCACAAAAAGCAACGATATCGTTAACGATATCGTTATGTGTGAAGGTACCTTTAGTTAAAGCCTGTGATGGAAATGATAGCATAGCGTCAGGGTAAATCAATACTGCCCATCAGTTGTGGCTGGTGATGGTTCCAGCCCAGCAGAATGGTTCCTGTGTAGAACAGTATAGGGGTAAAGAGGCGAAATAGTACTTGGCCATAGGTTATACTTCTAAAGACAGGTGACATTTTATTCTCATTAGTGTGATTAAATAGAGTGAAGAAATGGGCTGTGCAGAAGATGTTACATGGCAGACTGTAGTGACGCATACCACTATATAAGGCTGTCTGAGGTTTTCTGGTACCACATAATGTATATCTGTGTGGCAACATGCACATTAATTAAAAGGCCAGCTCCGAGGAATCTACTAGGAAGATTTCATTTTACAGCACATCATTTTTAAGTGACTTTGTGGCTCTCGGAGTCTGCCAGAACACAACGCTGCGCGATAAAACTGCTACACCTCAGCTCCCAAGGACATTAAATCCTTGTAAAAGTGCCTGCATTTTAAGCAGCCAATATTTCAGTGTGTCAGGCTCTCCTTCCCTGGGGAGAGGATTTAAATGATGGGAAGAGGTAAAATGCATAAACCAAACATAGTTATCGCATTATATTTTGGGAGGTGATTGGGATGTTTTAAACATGGAATGGAAAATTCAGCAGCATAAAATGTAAAACCGCATGAAGAGCACGGTCTGTCTTTCCTTGTGGCTGGGCTGGCACACCAACTACTTAACCATGTGAAGGGCGATCATCAACCCTTGACAAAAGAAGAACATTTATATTTTATGAATGACATTGCTGTAGAAAACGCCATTGTCTTGGGTTCACTGTCTAGGGAAGCATGCACACAGACTTATTTTGCAGCTTTCAGGAGTATATTTGTGGCCAAAAAGTGGGCCAGAAAATATATAACAGGCTAAAATATGTTTGCTGGACATCTGCTACAGACATCAGACCGTGGCCCCGGCCACCAGATGGTGTGCTGTGTTTTGGCAACATGCTGTATTTAAGGGTAGATGCATACAAAAGATAGCGAGAGGAAGGATTAGCTATTCTCAATGAGATTACATAGGGAGAATTCAGGTATTTAAGCTAGTGTAGGCGAGATCATCATGGAGCAGATACTAGATATATCGATCGATCTCTGCAAATACCACACCTCTAGTGCTTTTAACAATTCAGAAGTATGATACTAACTCACAATAATGGAAAGATCTAAATACAAAAGGGAAAATAGATGTGCAACTCCCAAAAAAATACATATACACACACATGGCAGGCTAAGTATAAAAAACAAGAAAAATCCGTTCTCTTGTATCACTCTGAAAGGCAAAAATAAGCCATAGTTAGAAACGTTGGGACAATTGCAAACATTGAATCCACTTTTCCCATAAGAGATAATAGAAGACGCACCACAACGCAGCATTCTTGTAGACTGCAAAATACGCAGAGCACAACCTCAAACATCCCTCTACAGATTGCTTCAGAATGGAGCATGATGTAACTAAATCTAAGCCTCTTCTATCAATGCTCTTGGCCTAATATAGAATGACACTGGCATCACACATCGCAGCAATTAATGTAACCATAGCGAGGTACAGAACGTGCACATCCATTTAAGACTATACCCCACCAATACAAATCCGTTATTTCCCGCAAATGCCCAGTGTCAGGAAACCAGTGAAAACTGGACTTAATTTTTTATTTTCTCCATTGATGTATAGCAGACATAATATTCTCTCCATTACTTGGTTGCTTCTACAGAACACATCTTTCTCCAAAAAAAAGAAAGACAATTTGCAGCCTATCTGGGAAAAAATAAGACAGATTATCTTTAGGGCACTTCTACAGATATCAGGTGCATGCAGTGTCTGGTACCATGACTTCTCAGACATGCCAAAAAGCTGCTCATAGGAGGAAGATCACACCTTGATTAGACAATTTGTATTCGCTCTACATTAATTACCGTACATGAAAGAAAGGAAAAAAAAAAACAGTATTACTCGAAGTGTTAAAAATTGCCAAAAATGGTAAACCCGGATGGCAAAGTCTAACACTTGTGGCTAGCTGACACATTCAATGACTATGAGCGCGTTAGGATAGATCTATTTCTTAATAAGCATTTTGTTAGTCCTTTAAGTGCCCAAAGGAGTCGGTCTCTCAAAGACTTAAAAGTGATATAGGAGGACAGGAGAAAGATGATCACCCACATGCCAGACCTGTCAGTAAATCAAGGCTCGAGTTATTGCTTGTGACAGGTGAACTGTAAGCTGCTAATTATTCCTTGCTGGGTAATCTGCACAGGAGAGGGGATATAAAGGGATTAGCAGTGCTGGCTAAAAAAGGATCAGGTTAACCCCTCAAATGCCAAAGGGCAGTAACAGCCACATTTCATGCCATCTCAGGGATACTGCAAGCAAGCAGCAAAGGACATATATTCTACGCGGCTGATCAAGGTCTAGATGAATGTATGTAAGGAATATTCCACACGGCTGATCAAGGTCTAGATGAATGTAAGGAATATTCTACGCAGCTGATCGGGGTCTAGATGAATGTAAGGAATATTCTACGTGTCTGATCAAGGTCTAGATGAATGTATGTAAGGAAAATTCTACGCGGCTGATCAAGGTCTAGATGAATGTATGTAAGGAATATTCTACGCGGCTGATCAAGGTCTAGATGAATGTATGTAAGGAATATTCTACACGGCTGATCAAGGTCTAGATGAATGTAAGGAATATTCTACACGGCTGATCGGGGTCTAGATGAATGTAAGGCATATTCTACGCTGCTGATCGGGGTCTAGATGAATGTAAGGAATATTCTACGTGTCTGATCAAGGTCTAGATGAATGTATGTAAGGAATATTCTACGCGGCTGATCAAGGTCTAGATGAATGTATGTAAGGAATATTCTACACGGCTGATCAAGGTCTAGATGAATGTAAGGAATATTCTACACGGCTGATCAGGATCTAGATGGATGTAAGGAATATTCTACGCGGCTGATCGGGGTCTAGATGAATGTAAGGAATATTCTACGCGGCTGATCGGGGTCTAGATGAATGTAAGGAATATTCTATGCGGCTGATCAGGGTCTAGAGAGGAATGTAAGGAATATTCTACACAGCTGGTCAGGATCTAGATGAATGTAAGGAATATTCTACATGGATTGATCAGGGTCTAGATCAGTGTTTCCCAAACTCCAGTCCTCCCGGACCCAACAGGTCATGTTTTAATTTCCTTAGTATTGCACAGGTGATGGAAGTATCAGTAGTTCTCTCACTTGTGCAGCACTATGGAAATCCGGAAAACATGCCCTGTTGGGGTCCGTGAGGACTGGAGTTTGGGAAACACTGGAGATGAATGTAAGGAATATTCTACACGGCTGATTATGGGCTAAAGGAATGTAAGGAATATTCTAGGTGGCTGATCAGAGTCTAGATGAATATAAGGAATATTCTACACAGCTGATCATAGGCTAGATGAATATAAGGAACATATTTGCTCACACAGTGTTCATCATTATGGTAAAAGCTAATTTGTTACAAAAAGTGAAAATTGACACCAGATGAGCCATATAGATAATGGAATCAATGTAGAGGAATTTTGGGGCCATTTATACAGGACAAGACTAATGTTTCCTTGGTTTCCAACAGAGAACATTACAGTAATACTATGAAAATTCCTCCAATGTGATAACATGGGTTAAACAGTAACTTTCTAAGAGATATCCACAAGTTATTTTAGATAAGTTGGAAATATAAGAATTTACTTAAGCTTGTAAACACCCAGATATGAGAGACTGGCAACATATGGAGGATATATGTGAAAGCAGAGTCCAGCACTTTCCATATGTTTGTCATTGATCCCTAAAACTCATTAGCAGCCTATTATTTCCTTATATTTACTACTACAGGTGGTGGGATATATCAGCATGACCTGAATAGCACCTAGGCAAAAGCAAAAATAATGGCAGCAATTCCTGTTGATTAAAGCAGACCCTTGATTAATCTAAGGGAGTACCACCATTGTTTTTCAGCTGTTATAACAAGTACAGCAACCATTACTAAACTGGAGATAAACATCCATTTAATGAAGCCAATGTTTAACTACATGTCCTTTTACATGAGCAGAAATATTACAACCAAAGAACACTAATCAGCAATATAGCAAATCGATCAGCGCTCATCACCTGCATTCATATGTTACAGTAATATTAATTTTATTTGGAAACATTCATGCGATCGTTGATTCCCCACCCCCGCAGTGTCATTACAAGGGACAGGCAAATACCTATTTATATGAGGGAATGTGCCGAGGACGGACGATGATTTTACTGTCATCGTAAAGATGCGATCATCAGTTGTCGAATTGCTGGTCACATGTAGAGGTTTCATGCTTGTGTTTTCTATGTTAACACGTTAATATATTTTTTTCTTATATGCATACACAACACAAACAGAAACAGCTATACATCATTCCATATTGGATACGTGTTAGGACAGGTTGTCCTTTGCATGGTCAACTTGAGTTTACGAGTGAAGAATAACGCCACGCCATGAAACAAGGCAAAAATCAGATCTGCAGACGTCGGCAGCCAGGCAGTTGAAGGATAAATTCGGTTTACATCCTTTTCACCAGCGCAGTGTTTGCTAGTAAATAAGATTCCAGGAGAGGCAAGAATATAGCCGCTTACATACCGCACAGACTATGTGAGGCTCATGTGCGGAGGCTCGGGGATTGCATTTCAGGCTCATGGAGAGGTAGAAGATTTTGTGCTCATGCAGATTTGGAGCAGGAAGGTGAGAGGTGGCACTGGATGTGATACCCATCGGCTCTTACTGGCAGCAGACTGCACTAACCACCTATTACTTATGCTGCGAAACCCTGCAAACAAGAAAGACATGTTCCCTGGCACGGAGGACTGACGGCGGATGGGAGCGCCACACCGGATAGGAGACCTGACATTGCGCTTCATGTCAGCAGACAGAGTGCCAAGCAGGGCTGCTCTTCATCTGGAGTGATGACTGCTGCCAGCCCACTAACCCCCGGGCACTGCGCCAGGAGCGTCTGCTCGGTCAACGGGATCAGATTAAATTAGTAACATCCCTCAGGCTTTGCGTTGTTTCTGCTTTCCCTTAAGCTCCCAACTTCAAGAAACAAGAAGCTTTCCACAAATCATCCGCCTGAAAAGCTGCATGACGCCATGTCCAGTGTGTGCCACACAGAGCCCATCCTGCATGGCAATCTGGGGGGCGAGGACCTACCAGCCTTGGTGTGAGGGGTTATTAGGGCTGGACAGGACACAGGAGGGCCGGTGACCCCCCGTACACACTACAGCACTCTGGGGGGCGAGGACCTACCAGCCTCAGTGTGAGGGGTTATTAGGGCTGGACAGGACACAGGAGGGCCGGTGACCCCCGTACACACTACAGCACTCTGGGGGGCGAGGACCTACCAGCCTCTGTGAGGGGTTATAAGGGCTGGACAGGACACAGGAGGGCCGGTGACCCCCGTACACACTACAGCACCTACTAGCCTCGGTGTGAGGGGTTATTAGGGCTGGACAGGACACAGGGGGGCCGGTGACCCCCGTACACACTACAGCACCTACCAGCCTCGGTGTATGGGGTTATTAGGGCTGGACAGGACACAGGAGGGCCGGTGACCCCCGTACACACTACAGCACCTACTAGCCTCGGTGTGAGGGGTTATTAGGGCTGGACAGGACACAGGGGGGCCGGTGACCCTCGTACACACTACAGCACTCTGGGGGGCGAGGACCTACCAGCCTCTGTGAGGGGTTATTAGGGTTGGACAGGACACAGGAGGGCCGGTGACCCCCGTACACACTACAGCACCTACCAGCCTCGGTGTATGGGGTTATTAGGGCTGGACAGGACACAGGAGGGCCGGTGACCCCCGTACACACTACAGCACTCTGGGGGGCGAGGACCTACCAGCCTCTGTGAGGGGTTATTAGGGTTGGACAGGACACAGGAGGGCCGGTGACCCCCGTACACACTACAGCACCTACTAGCCTCGGTGTGAGGGGTTATTAGGGCTGGACAGGACACAGGGGGGCCGGTGACCCTCGTACACACTACAGCACTCTGGGGGGCGAGGACCTACCAGCCTCTGTGAGGGGTTATTAGGGCTGGACAGGACACAGGGGGGCCGGTGACCCTCGTACACACTACAGCACTCTGGGGGGCGAGGACCTACCAGCCTCTGTGAGGGGTTATAAGGGCTGGACAGGACACAGGAGGGCCGGTGACCCCCGTACACACTACAGCACCTACCAGCCTCTGTGTGAGGGGTTATTAGGGCTGGCCCCCGTGCACACAGTGAGTAGAATAGACCCTGTGATGCCAGGCAGGCCCACCAGGATGATCGCTGCAGGAACCTGCCGCTCCCCATCGGGCCGGACAGCTGGCGCAGCGCTCATACACTCCCTACACGCAGGTGGGCGCCGGGTCTTACCGTGGGGTCCCGCGCTCCGGGGATCTCAGGCGGCGGCAATAATCCACAGGCGGACGGGTAAATCCCAAACAGTAAATCCCAAAAAAGGCGTGCAGGCACAAGGGTGGCTGAGCCGCTCTCCTCGGCGCAATCACGGAGCCCTGTACATCCAAACCGCCGTCTCCCTACAGCAGCTCCGTGGCCGGGAGAACCGGTGTAGAGGAAGGAGCGAGCCGTCCCCGGCGTCTTCTGTCAGGAGCGCCCACCATACATATCCCGGGGCCGCACACACGCTCCTCCGCGCCTAGGTGACGGGGTCCATGGTCCCGACTGCAGGAGACAAGCCGCCGCTCCACCACACTGCTCCAGCCTAGTGCTGCTCACCAGCCCGACCAATCCAGCCCGGAGAACACGAGTGCGCTCTAGAGGCAGGCACGAGCAGCTCAGCGGCGGCAGGAAGCTAACCCCTTGTGTGCTGGAAGCAGGCTCTGCCCAGCCCCCACTCTGTGCAGTGTCACACGAGGCTATCGGGCGAGTCCAGGCTTTCTGCTACTTCATAGTAGGAGGAACTCATGACTAGAATGGAGTCCGCTCGCTGCCAGCTCATTTATTGGCCTTTTAATGAAAAGTATAGCGCAGCGTGGCTAGTGTGCCCATGGCTTCTGGGAAGGCTGCTCAGGGGTCACATCGATGGCCGCCGGGTTCTCTGCCTTATTGGGCGGTGATGCAGAGCGCCAGGCTGCGGGGCACATATGGCACCCAGGTATTACACACAGGTGTTCTCAGAATACACAGCTCATGGGCGGAATGGCCCCTCAGTCTCCGCAGCCTTCTCCCCCCGGACAGTCCGAAGAGGGCTTGGTTTTTGTAAGATAAAATGGGTCATTGAATACTATGTACTGAAAATGGGTGTAAAATTCTAAACGCTCCTGCACCCCCGACCTGCTGCCTCCGTGCCCACCGTCCTGTAGAATGGAAGCCCACTAGGGCAGGGTCCGCGCCCCTCTGTACCAGTCTGTCATTGTTAGTTCATTTACTGTAACCTGTATGTAACCCCTTCTCATGTACAGCACCATGGAATCAATGGTGCTATAGAAATGAATAATAAAAAGTGGGGTGAAATGGTGGGAAAAACCTGCACTTCCACCATTAGTTCAGTTTTTTAGGGATTTTGCCTTTACACCGTTTATTAAAACATGACCTAGCATGAATCTCCAGCTCAGCACGGTCACCGCGATACCAAACTTGCATATTTTTATACATGGAAAATGATGATGCCAACCAACCTTGTTTCACCTACACCCGTACGGTTTTTATTTTCGCAGTGACGGATCTGATTGAGGGCTGGCTTAGTGTATTATTAATACTAATTTGGGGTGCGCAAGACATTTTGACAGCTTTTTTTTTTTTTTTAAAGTGGAGCGTCGTGACCTGAAAAACTGCAACACTGGCTTTTTGAAAATTATTTTTTTCTTTACAGCATCATAATTATGGGTTCATTTTATTTTATGCCACATACTTATCTTTTTCCTTAGTATGTCAGTATATAGTGAAAAATATGTCCGGCTTCCCAGGAGCACCAAGATGGCAGTGACTTCAGGCAGGCCCGGACAGTCATGGAAACCCAGTCCACAAGTGTTGGAGGTGGGGATGGGATTTGGTTGGCTTGAGCACTGGCATCTGCTCAAGTACTACTACCCGACACTGACAGAGGTATTTAAACGATTAACAGCAGTGATGGGGTTAAAACGTTACAGGAATAAAGGAAACCCTGTAACCCTCTCTACACCTGCTGCCTTAACTCATTCACTCTAAAATCCTTCTAGCATTGGAGCTGGACCATCAGCTCAGGGAGGCATTAGATTACAGCTGGTGGGCATAGGCTGACACACAGGCGAGCTGCGCCCATTACCATGGGGAAAGGAGAGCAGTGTATGGGAGCAGCCAGTCTCCCCGCTAACTCCACAACAGCAGACATTCAGTTCTCGTTTAGGCAATGTGCACACATTGCGGATTAGCCTCTGGAATTTTTTGTGCGGATTCTGCAGAAAATCCAGGTGCGGATTTGATGCGTTTTTATGCAGATTTAGTGCGGATTTCTTGTTTTTACCCCTGCAGATTTCTATAATGGAATGGGTACAAAAATGCTGCAGATCCGCACAAAAGTAGTGACATGCTACTTTTAATGCGCGGAATTCTCCGAACCCTTAGCACAGCATTTTTTTTCCCATTGATTTACACTGTACTGTAAATGACTTGCAGATCTGCAGCGTTTCTGCGCGGAAAAAAAAAACGCTGCAGATCCGCAGGAAATCCGCAACATGTGCAAATAGACTTAGACGTTCGTGATTTCCCCGACATCCAAAAAAAATCTCTGATTTTCATCAGTGTTTGGTCAGTGACAGTTTATACCATCAGTGTTTGGTCAGTTATTTTCTGGTATAAAGAAATAAATTGCAAAGCTTCTCCCATTCATTACAATGTTACAAACAGATGCACATGAATACAGTGCGCTGTCAGTGATTTTCACAGACCCATAGACTTGTATGGGCACTTTTGAGCTGTGACTTGGTTCAAAAACGCGTCTTTTTTTCTAAAGTATTTGAGGGTTTTTTTGTGGACCACTCAGTCCGCATCAAACCTACAGCCATGTGAACAACCAGATTATAATGGGTACATGTTGAATTTGTGAAAAACCCAGCTAAAACATGCACGATTCAGACGCGTGAATGAGGCCATAGAGAGGGTAAGAGTGGTGAAAAATGTCCTGTACATACATCAGCTTATTCTGAAGAGTGACCTGAAACAATGCAGATATTTTACAGACAAATCAAGAGTTGTGCGCACATGAGGTGTTCCCATTATTTGTTCTAAACCTTTGCTGCAGCAAACAGAAATAGCAAAATGGCCTGTCAGCATTTACGGCCTAAGATTGGAACTG
Organism: Ranitomeya imitator; assembly: GCF_032444005.1. Lineage (NCBI taxonomy): Eukaryota > Metazoa > Chordata > Amphibia > Anura > Dendrobatidae > Ranitomeya > Ranitomeya imitator. Next base: position 286,272,510 of record NC_091282.1, on the reverse strand, counting down.
ATAATGGGGATTCTGCAATCCATTCATAAATACAAAGACAAATTGCCAGGAAACTTTCGCAAGAATCGACAATAAGATGAATCACAGACTTGTCTAGATTTTAAGTTTTGCTGCTTGTGCAGCTTAGGCGTTATGTGCGTTTGGACTCATACTACACAGCGCGCATGTGGAAATGGAGGCACACAGCGTTTCTAAGCACGAATTGTTTTAGGAAAAGATTATGCCAGAATGCAGAAATATCCTACCTTTTGTGTCTATTCATTCATAGGAACTCTCGTTCTGAACCACTGCCCCATGTAATTATGCCCAGTGATGAGCTGACAAACTAGCAAACACCCATGATTTGTCAGATAAATTACCCGTGGGCCTAAAAATTACCGTTGGTCGTTAGCACATCTTTGTGTAAAGAGGGGAGTGCTGCCGACAATAGTGACAGAAGAACAAACAATAGTACGATCAATTGTTCATGCGCACCTCCTCCTGGTCATTGCCAGGCGAAAATGGGTCTTAATCACTGATAGACCTCCTCCTGCCCATTTAAAAAGAGGCACATAAAGTACATATGGGTTTGTCCATTATAACCAGACTGAATCGACATAACTGAATCCACATTTTGCCTAGTCAATTCCAGCCCTGTGCTGATGAGGGCCTAAAGCCTGAAACACGTGTCCACAGGTAGGAATTGGTTGGCTGTGTAAATTTAGAAACTAATCCGCAGCATTGCACGCTTGGCGGTTCCAAGCGCTGTGGATTAGACTGGGGTGGAAAGAGATGATTTGCATAGCTCCGCCTACTGCAAAGGATTCTGGGTAAACCTGCTATTCTTTGTATTATGCTGCTTGCAAGTACTTTCCGTTTCAGGAAAGCATCCACTATGTATTTCCTTTAAGTAGAGGGCTTTTCGGTCTCTTTCGTCCCGCTACATTTAGCCCAACTTGGGTCTCTCCCTAAGGTGGCTAGCATGTATGTATCCACATTTTGCCATCAATCAGCAGGGGTGGAATACCTGATGTACCCAGCTGTGGGGTTGTGGCAGCCAGATTAAGTATTTTGTGTAAAGATAGAGATCAGCAGGCCTGGATTTGTTTGCTTAGGGGTTATCATGGTTTTGTACTGAACCAACAATTAGTTCTCCAGATGGTGTTTTTCCCCTTCTAATCTTTGTCTGCAGATCTGTACTTTATCACTGCACCTTGTACAGCCCCAGGCACACTTGGAAAACCACAGGTTTGGATGATTTCATAAAAGCAGAGCAGTAACAGATCATGAAGTGTTCTAAACAGAAGAAACAATGATGTTTTGAAGTGTTCTGCTTAAAACCCCTGCTCAACATCGAATACGACCTATTTCCACACATTGCACTATACAATACAGATCTTTGTGGCTAAGCTGCACTGAATATCTAAAGCCAGCCATACACATTAGATGGTCTTCATTCTAACAAGATAGCCAACTATTACCATTCACAGGAGCGCTCCTGTGTTCTCTATGAGAAAGCCACTGGGAGAACAATGCAATCAGCAGTTCCGAACTAGAACATGCCCCAACAACATATCTCCAGACGATCAGCCGACATTAGTCTAGTTTGTGTTGGGGCCTTAAAGGAAATCTGTCAGTAGGATCAACCCTATGAAATATCGATATTTGCAGATGATACAAAACTATGTAAAGCAGTTAATACAAGAGAAGATAGTATTCTGCTACAGATGGATCTGGATGAGTTGGAAACTTGGGCTGAAAGGTGGCAGATGAGGTTTAACAATGATAAATGTAAGGTTATACACATGGGAAGAAGGAATCAATGTCACCATTACACACTGAATGGGAAACCACTGGGTAAATCTGACAGGGAGAAGGACTTTGGGATCCTAGTTAATATAGTAGCATAGTAACATAGTTAGTAAGGCCGAAAAAAGACATTTGTCCATCCAGTTCAGCCTATATTCCATCATAATAAATCCCCAGATCTACGTCCTTCTACAGAACCTAATAATTGTATGATACAATATTGTTCTGCCCCAGGAAGACATCCAGGCCTCTCGAACCCCTCGACTGAGTTCGCCATCACCACCTCCTCAGGCAAGCAATTCCAGATTCTCACTGCCCTAACAGTAAAGAATCCTCTTCTATGTTGGTGGAAAAACCTTCTCTCCTCCAGACGCAAAGAATGCCCCCTTGTGCCCGTCACCTTCCTTGGTATAAACAGATCCTCAGCGAGATATTTGTATTGTCCCCTTATATACTTATACATGGTTATTAGATCGCCCCTCAGTCGTCTTTTTTCTAGACTAAATAATCCTAATTTCGCTAATCTATCTGGGTATTGTAGTTCTCCCATCCCCTTTATTAATTTTGTTGCCCTCCTTTGTACTCTCTCTAGTTCCATTATATCCTTCATGAGCACCGGTGCCCAAAACTGGACACAGTACTCCATGTGCGGTCTAACTAGGGATTTGTACAGAGGCAGTATAATGCTCTCATCATGTGTATCCAGACCTCTTTTAATGCACCCCATGATCCTGTTTGCCTTGGCAGCTGCTGCCTGGCACTGGCTGCTCCAGGTAAGTTTATCATTAACTAGGATCCCCAAGTCCTTCTCCCTGTCAGATTTACCCAGTGGTTTCCCATTCAGTGTGTAATGGTGATATTGATTCCTTCTTCCCATGTGTATAACCTTACATTTATCATTGTTAAACCTCATCTGCCACCTTTCAGCCCAAGTTTCCAACTTATCCAGATCCATCTGTAGCAGAATACTATCTTCTCTTGTATTAACTGCTTTACATAGTTTTGTATCATCTGCAAATATCGATATTTTACTGTGTAAACCTTCTACCAGATCATTAATGAATATGTTGAAGAGAACAGGTCCCAATACTGACCCCTGCGGTACCCCACTGGTCACAGCGACCCAGTTAGAGACTATACCATTTATAACCACCCTCTGCTTTCTATCACTAAGCCAGTTACTAACCCATTTACACACATTTTCCCCCAGACCAAGCATTCTCATTTTGTGTACCAACCTCTTGTGCGGCACGGTATCAAACGCTTTGGAAAAATCGAGATATACCACGTCCAATGACTCACCGTGGTCCAGCCTATAGCTTACCTCTTCATAAAAACTGATTAGATTGGTTTGACAGGAGCGATTTCTCATAAACCCATGCTGATATGGAGTTAAACAGTTATTCTCATTGAGATAATCCAGAATAACATCCCTCAGAAACCCTTCAAATATTTTACCAACAATAGAGGTTAGACTTACTGGCCTATAATTTCCAGGTTCACTTTTAGAGCCCTTTTTGAATATTGGCACCACATTTGCTATGCGCCAGTCCTGCGGAACAGATCCTGTCGCTATAGAGTCCCTAAAAATAAGAAATAATGGTTTATCTATTACATTACTTAGTTCCCTTAGTACTCATGGGTGTATGCCATCCGGACCCGGAGATTTATCTATTTTAATCTTATTTAGCCGATTTCGCACCTCTTCTTGGGTTAGATTGGTGACCCTTAATATAGGGTTTTCATTGTTTCTTGGGATTTCACCTAGCATTTCATTTTCCACCGTGAACACCGTGGAGAAGAAGGTGTTTAATATGTTAGCTTTTTCCTCGTCATCTACAACCATTCTTTCCTCACTATTTTTTAAGGGGCCTACATTTTCAGTTTTTATTCTTTTACTATTGATATAGTTGAAGAACAGTTTGGGATTAGTTTTACTCTCCTTAGCAATGTGCTTCTCTGTTTCCTTTTTGGCAGCTTTAATTAGTTTTTTAGATAAAGTATTTTTCTCCCTATAGTTTTTTAGAGCTTCAATGGTGCCATCCTGCTTTAGTAGTGCAAATGCTTTCTTTTTACTGTTAATTGCCTGTCTTACTTCTTTGTTTAGCCACATTGGGTTTTTCCTATTTCTAGTCCTTTTATTCCCACAAGGTATAAACTGCTTACAGTGCCTATTTAGGATGTTCTTAAACATTTCCCATTTATTATCTGTATTCTTATTTCTGAGGATATTGTCCCAGTCTACCAGATTAAGGGCATCTCTAAGCTGGTCAAACTTTGCCTTCCTAAAGTTCAGTGTTTTTGTGACTCCCTGACAAGTCCCCCTAGTGAAAGACAGGTGAAACTGTACAATATTGTGGTCGCTATTTCCTAGATGCCCAACCACCTGCAGATTTGTTATTCTGTCAGGTCTATTAGATAGTATTAGGTCTAAAAGTGCTGCTCCTCTGGTTGGATTCTGCACCAATTGTGAAAGATAATTTTTCTTGGTTATTAGCAGAAACCTGTTGCCTTTATGGGTTTCACAGGTTTCACTTTCCCAGTTAATATCCGGGTACTTAAAGTCCCCCATAACCAGGACCTCATTATGGGTTGCAGCTTCATCTATCTGCTTTAGAAGTAGACTTTCCATGGTTTCTGTTATAATTGGGGGTTTGTAACAGACCCCAATGAGAATTTTGTTACCATTTTTCCCTCCATGAATTTCGACCCATATGGACTCGACATCCTCATTTCCTTCGCTAATATCCTCCCTTAAAGTGGACTTTAGACAAGACTTTACATAGAGACAAACCCCTCCTCCTCTCCGATTTTTACGATCCTTTCTAAACAGACTGTAACCCTGTAAGTTAACTGCCCAGTCATAGCTTTCATCTGACCATGTCTCGGTTATTCCCACTATGTCAAAGTTACCTGTAGATATTTCTGCTTCTAGTTCTTCCATCTTGTTTGTCAGGCTTCTGGCGTTTGCGAGCATGCAGTTTAGAGGATTTTGTTTTGTTCCAATCTCCTCGCTGTGGATTGCTTTAGAAATGTTCTTACCTCCCATCTGAGTATGTTTTCCTGGGTCTTCTTTGTTCAAGTCTAATGTTTTTCTTCCCGTCCCCTCTTCTTCTAGTTTAACGCACTCCTGATGAGTGTAGCGAGTCTTCTGGCGAATGTGTGTTTCCCAGGTTTGTTGAGGTGTAGTCCATCTCTGGCGAGGAGTCCATCGTACCAGTAATTCACACCGTGGTCCAGGAATCCGAATCCTTGTTGTCTGCACCATCGTCTTAGCCAGTTGTTTGCATCAAGGATCCTGTTCCATCTCCTGGTGCCATGCCCGTCTACTGGAAGGATAGAAGAAAAAACTACCTGTGCATCCAGTTCCTTTACTTTCTTCCCCAACTCTTCAAAGTCTTTGCAGATTGTCGGTAGGTCTTTCCTTGCCGTGTCATTGGTGCCAACATGTATCAGAAGAAATGGGTGGACGTCCTTGGAGCTGAAGAGCTTTGGTATCCTATCGGTCACATCCTTGATCATCGCACCTGGAAGGCAGCATACTTCTCTTGCAGTTATGTCCGGTCTGCAGATGGCTGCTTCTGTGCCTCTCAGTAGTGAGTCTCCCACCACCACCACTCTTCGTTGCTTCTTGGCTGTACTTTTTGCTGTCACTTGTTGCTGTGTGCCCTTTTCTTTTTTGCTTGCTGGTATTGCTTCATCCTTAGGTGTGCCATCTTCATCCTCTACAAAGATTTGATATCGGTTCTTCAGTTGTGTGGTTGGTGATTTCTCCATGGTCTTCTTGCTTCTTTTGGTCACATGCTTCCACTCATCTGCTTTTGGAGGTTCTCTGACACTTTTTTCACCTTCTGTGACCAGTAGAGATGCTTCTGTTCTGTCTAGAAAGTCTTCATTCTCTTTGATGAGTTTCAAAGTTGCTATTCTTTCTTCCAGACCCCGCACCTTTTCTTCTAAAAGGGCCACTAGTCTACACTTCTGACAGGTGAAATTTGATTCTTCTTCTGGTCGGTCTGTGAACATGTAGCACATGCTGCAGCTCACCATGTAGGTTGTCACATCTGCCATGTTGCTCCTAGATCCTGCTGACTTGCTGTGTGTTTTCCTTCTTGTGTAATCTACTCAGCCAAGCTCTCTTGCAATAATATCCTACAGGCAAAAATTCCCAACGATCTTCTAGCTTAGGGAGACTTCGCTTTTCCCAGAAGGCACCTGGAATATGCAAATTAGCCTCCTCAAGCTTGAATCCCTGGTTTGGCGATGCTTTCCAAGCAGCTGGTCCCGGCTGTACCCAACGATCTTCTAGCTTAGGGAGACTTCGCTTTTCCCAGAAGGCACCTGGAATATGCAAATTAGCCTCCTCAAGCTTGAATCCCTGGTTTGGCGATGCTTTCCAAGCAGCTGGTCCCGGCTGTACCCAACGATCTTCTAGCTTAGGGAGACTTCGCTTTTCCCAGAAGGCACCTGGAATATGCAAATTAACCTCCTCAAGCTTGAATACCTGGTTTGGCGATGCTTTCCAAGCAGCTGGTCCCGGCTGTACCCAACGATCTTCTAGCTTAGGGAGACTTCGCTTTTCCCAGAAGGCACCTGGAATATGCAAATTAGCCTCCTCAAGCTTGAATCCCTGGTTCAAGCTTGAACTTACCTGGAGCAGCCAGTGCCAGGCAGCAGCTGCCAAGGCAAACAGGATCATGGGGTGCATTAAAAGAGGTCTGGATACACATGATGAGAGCATTATACTGCCTCTGTACAAATCCCTAGTTAGACCGCACATGGAGTACTGTGTCCAGTTTTGGGCACCGGTGCTCAGGAAGGATATAATGGAACTAGAGAGAGTACAAAGGAGGGCAACAAAATTAATAAAGGGGATGGGAGAACTACAATACCCAGATAGATTAGCGAAATTAGGATTATTTAGTCTAGAAAAAAGACGACTGAGGGGCGATCTAATAACCATGTATAAGTATATAAGGGGACAATACAAATATCTCGCTGAGGATCTGTTTATACCAAGGAAGGTGACGGGCACAAGGGGGCATTCTTTGCGTCTGGAGGAGAGAAGGTTTTTCCACCAACATAGAAGAGGATTCTTTACTGTTAGGGCAGTGAGAATCTGGAATTGCTTGCCTGAGGAGGTGGTGATGGCGAACTCAGTCGAGGGGTTCAAGAGAGGCCTGGATGTCTTCCTGGAGCAGAACAATATTGTATCATACAATTAGGTTCTGTAGAAGGACGTAGATCTGGGGATTTATTATGATGGAATATAGGCTGAACTGGATGGACAAATGTCTTTTTTCGGCCTTACTAACTATGTTACTATAAAGCCATTTATATGGGTATGTAGGGTCACAGGAAGTGGAATAAAACGATAGCTTGACATATGTAATGCAATGTCTTATTCCAATTATATCATTGGTTTTTTATATGTAAGTGGGTTATGGGCCAGACACAGACCTGTATGAGAATCTGCCTTAAGAGCTTATTTTTAATAAGAGTTAGGCTAGGTTCATATTGCGTTAGGGCAATCCGTTAAGTGCCCAGCGCTAGCGGACTGCGCTAACGCAATGTTTATTTTGGGGCCGCGTTCGCCCTCCTCGCTAGTGCAGATCCCCTAACCATGACGTACAAAGCCATCCACAACCTGTCTCCTCCATACATCTGTGACCTCGTCTCCCGGTACTTTCCTGCACGCAACCTCCGATCCTCACAAGATCTCCTTCTCTACTCCCCACTTATCTCCTCTTCCCACAATCGTATACAAGATTTCTCTCGCGTATCACCCCTACTCTGGAACTCTCTACCACAACACATCAGACTCTCACCTACCATCGAAACCTTCAAAAAGAACCTGAAGACCCACCTCTTCCGACAAGCCTACAACCTGCTGTAACCACCGATCGACCAAACCGCTGCATGACCAGCTCTATCCTCACCTACTGTATTCTCACCCATCCCTTGTAGATTGTGAGCCCTCGCGGGCAGGGTCCGCTCTCCTCCGGTACCAGTTGTGACTTGTATTGTTTAAGATTATTGTACTTGTTTTTATTATGTATACCCCTCTTCACATGTAAAGCGCCATGGAATAAATGGCGCTATAATAATAAATAATAATAATAATTTTGAACAAAGCTTGGAATGTATTGATCAGAAATGAGAAATGCAAAAGGTCTTAGGCCGGGTGCACACGATGCAGAAGTAGTAACGCTTTGGACGCAGTGCATGTTCGCTGCCATCTATTTAACGCAGGTGAATCCGCGTGTGATCACTGAACCGAGCAGATTCACCACGTTCAATACATTCTATTGGTAACATTTCTCTTGCGGAGAGTCGCATCTCTGCAAGACTAATTGTTATGCTGCAGTCTGGCGAGACGTGCCGCATGTCCGTCTCTGTGGGTGAGCTGCGGGTGTCTGTAGATGCATAGGATTTCTTGAAATTCTGTCCACTATGCTGGAACATCTGGCCACTGCAATTCTGACGCTGCACAAGTATGCAGCGTCCAACCCGCAGCGATTACTGATTGTGTGCACACACCCTTGTGCTTCTCCTTCCTGCTGGATCCACTTCTAGTTGATACAAAACTGGAGAAAGTATTTTCAACCTTAGGCTTCCATGGTGCTTAAACTTCAGTTGTCATGAGCCACCAAAGGTCCAGATGTTACATCCGTATTATAACTTCAGTATGAAAGTGCCTTAAGCAAATGTTGTAAAGGGTCAGGCAAGGGTTTACATTCCGCAAATGTATGTGGCGGTCTGAAATATCTGGATTACTATAAGTATCCATGGTGGAAGCAGCACATGCTAAAATCAGGACAGGCCAGAGTATGCCTAAGGCCGGCGTCACACTGGCGTTTTAAACGGCCGAGTGCAGCAAAAAAAAAAAAAAAAATCGCATTGCACTCGGACCAATGTTAAGCCATGGGGCAGCTCCCAGCAGCTGACTTTTTGTCGGCCGTTTTCCTCGGTCTGAGACAATTGCAGCATGCTGCGATTGTCTCGGACCGAGGAAAACTCTCAGCTCACTCGCACCCATATAAGCCTATGGGTGCGAGTGAGACAGCGCACACCACTCAGATACCATCCGAGTGATGTGCGCTATAAGCGGACCCCAGCAATGGAGGAGATGGAGAAATTCATTTCTCCGCCTACTCCGCGGCTGTGCTCCGATCCTCCTTGTGCGAGACAATCGGAGCACAGACACATGACACTCGGCTCCTGCTCTGCTGCGAGCAGGAGCCGAGTGTCATTAGCATATCGCATCCGATGTTCTCTCATTGGATGCAATACGCCAGTGTGACGCCGGCCTAAATTAGAAGTACTACCCCTGTCACAGATCTTTTTCACGCCAGAGAAATAATGAAGACAGGTAAACCTAATTTTTGGGTACAGGCTTAGGAGGTAGGCTTTGACACCTGCATCACTTGCATTCTATATAAAACAATTTTCATGTCAAGTATGACGCTCAAGAGCAGCTGACCTACAAGAAATAAGATTCTGATGACACTCCATCAATAATGTTTTCTTCACAGCTACCTGCACATATGTACAGAGGTGTCACCATCAATAATAAAATATACTATACCAAACTAGCGCAAAACATAATGGCGACTGTAATCTGAGCAAATCTAAGGCAGCGTTACTGGTTATCAGATCTGGTATTCACACCATACACTGCATCCACTAATGTATGTACATGCAGAAGAAGAAAAGATTAATCCTCCATATTTCATACTGTAATAATGAATCTACACCCCTCCATCCTCCTTCAAACACTACGGAAGGGAAAAATCTAATAAAACAAGAACACAAAGGAGCGTGCTTGGCTTTGTTCTCTAGAACATTCCTCCGCAGCACACGCTGCATTTAAACACTGTCAGTTGCCTGCGGGCATCCCGGGCTGTGTCTCCAATTAAAGGGAACAAGGATCTGGGAGGGCGCTGCCTCCAGTTTGATTGCTTTTGCCTGGGGCAGCAAAATCCTTCTAAATAACAGCAGTATGTATGGATCCTGGGGAATCAAATCATGCCATTGTCTCTTGAATGCATTAACTGTGGCCTTTCTCGCCTGTCATTTCACAGCATCAGTGTTCATTTGTGTTTTTGTGCTACTGGGTGCCTGGGAAGACATGTCAGCATTAACTCCTTCATATCTCTTCCAGTGGAGATGTACTGTGCCAAACACAAAATGTGTTGAACCTTTTCAAACCACACAGGGTGTATACTCATAAGAGCAATGTAAAAAGAATCACTCCCGTTCACAGTTTTAAGATTTTAAGTTATTAACTGCTTTATACTGCAGGTCCAAAATCTTTAGCTTCGCTCAAAATTAATTATATAAAATTGTATGCCATATGATGGAAGAGAGATACTAAAAGTACAATGGTATATGTGAAGACTATGGCAGATTTCCCTGGGTAACGTTATGTTATCAGCAGCTCCAGTTTCCATGGCCTCACTCCTAGGCCGTTACTCGCTAAACGTTTATATAGGGGTCCATTAGTCATACGGAGCCAAGCTCTAGTACATGTCAGTACACTGCAAGCCATTCCCATGTGAAGCACCACATGCTACACAATAGAACACATGCTAAATGGAGAGAAAAACCATGATGTGAACAGGGCATGAAGCATGTACCACTCACAAGCAGCTTGCACCTTTAGGGTACGTGTCCACGTTCAGGATGGCCGGCGGTTTGGACGGAGCGGCAATATCGCTCCGCCCCCTTCTGGGGACACGATGATGCCGGATATGTTCATTGCACACATCCGGAATCATCGCACCCCACACATAGGGCCCTGTGTTTTACGTTGCGACGGCGCAGCGTCGCTGCAAGGTAAACGGACATGCTGCAATCTAAAAAGACGTGCCGCATGTCCGGAATCGCAGGGCCGCCGGATGCGTGTTACCATGCATAGTGGAGACGGGATTTCATTATATCCCCTCCACTATGCTGTAACACCTGGACGCTGCGTGTTTGACGCTGCGGCTCTATGCAGCGTCAAACACGCAGCGTTTCCTGAACGTGGAAACATACCCTAAGTGGCCAATGCACATTAATTAACTGGTTAGTAACCATTATGATAGGAAATGGAATTGGGATTTAGACATCTGAACTAAATGACGAGGAGAACCATTTCTTTCCCAGTTACTGATACAGATATAGTATACACTGGACAACGTATGGTACATTTTTCTACACTTTTAAAGGGTCGAGGTTGACGTTACTTGGAACTTGTGAATGGTGAATTGTGTTACATGAGAACTATGAACCTGTTTTAGGACTGCGACCTGTCTAGCACTGCCAGTATTAACCAGTTTATTAAAGGAAGTCTGTCAGTAGAATCATCCCTCCTAAGCCATCTACATGGGTACACGGGTCACAGGAAGCTGAATAAAATGATACATTGATATCTGTAATCCGATGTCTCATTCCAGAAAAATCCAAGTTTTTCTTGTATGTAAATGAGCTTTTCCAGGCTATGGGGCGGGCACCGTTGTGCATGAGAATCTGCCTCCAGAGCTTACTTTACATGAAGGAGGAGTTACCAGTGTGAGACAAGGTACTAACACAGCACAGGAGAACTGGACTTTGTCTTCTTTTAAACACATTTTTTGCAGTTCTTGAGTTCTGGTGTATTCCAACCCTGTCTGTCTGTAAGATGGAAGCTGAGAGGAACCTGCAAATGTGTCAGGACTCAGGTATAATCACACACAGCTCTGTAGCGAGACCAACGGAGCAGAGAGCGGCCATTACACATCACACTGGTGGATTGATCCTAGTTACAGATTCCCTCAATTCAAATAACGGAGTCCTTATAGTTGGTGAACAACCCTTTTAAAGGGAACCTATTGAAGAAAAAATAGTACATACCTGCAGCTATAGTGGTAAGCTCCAGGTGAATGTTTTCAACACATATGGTAGTTTAATTGAAAATGAGGTTGCAGGTGCTCGCTTCCAGTCATTGGGGTGGCACCAGGGCAGTGTACATTCAGCGAGCTGTTATCATTCCCTCTTGCTCAACATCACGTGTGCAGAGCATAAGGGAAAGGGAGTGATAATTGATTGCCCCTGCACCACCCTAGTGACTGAGCAAGCAGCTGAAGGCAGTATATCATCTAATTTTCGCTCAGCAGCCACACATATAAAATGCTACCTCCACGCCAGCAGATAAATACCAATTCATTGAACATAACAGGTAAAATTGATATAGGCCACTTTAACATGGCCATATTGTGGTCTGTATATTAAACCAGTCTGTATAAGACAAGACTAGAGGTGATCCAAAATGGGAAGTGGAAATGATTCCCTTATACTTTGTGAAGACCTCTTTCACAATCCATAATATGCAAGCCGAACGGTATTGCTAAGCCAAAACCAATTAGTGAAAGTGGCCATGCATCTCTGAATTTTCTTTGGGGCATTGTCATGCACTGCCTCCTCAGGCCCCCCTCAGCATATTCTATCAGTGCTACCTTAAAGGGAATCTGTCACCTCAAAATTCGCCTATAAGCTAAGGCCACCGGCATCAGGTGCTTAAATACAGCATTCTGTAATGCTGAAGATAAGCCCCCCCGATGTAACCTGAAAGAGAAGAAAAACAAGTTAGATTATACTCACCAAGTGGTGGTCCAGTCCGATGGGCGTCGTGGTCCAGGTCAAGCGCCTTCCATCTTCATACGGTGACGTCCTCTTCTTTTCTTCTTGCCGTGGCTCCGGCGCAGGCGTACTTTATCTGACCTGTTGAGGACAGAGCAAAGTACTGCAATGCGCAGGGGCCTGGAAAGGGCAGAGAGGCACTGCAGTACTTTGCTATGCCCTCAACAGGGCAGATAAAGTACGCCTGCGCCGGAGCCGCGGCAAGAAGAAAAGAAGAGGACGTCATCGTATGAAGGTGGGAGGCGCTAGACCTGCACCGCGACGCCCATCGAACTGGACCGCACCGGGACCGCCCCTGGGTGAGTATAATCTAACTTGTTTTTCTTCTATTTAAGGATACATCAGGGGCTTATCTACAGCATTACAGAATGCTGTAGATAAGCCCCTGATGCCGGTGGCCTTAAGGTACCTTCACACATAACGATATCGTTAACGATATCGTTGCTTTTGGTGACGTTGCAACGATATCGTTAAGGAAATCGCTATGTGTGACAGCGACCAACGATCAGGCCCCTGCTGTGCCATCGTTGGTCGCTGAACAAAGTCCAGAACTTTATTTCGTCGCTGGATCTCCCGTGGACATCGCTGGATCGGCGTGTGTGACACCGATCCAGCGATGTCTTCACTGGTAACAAGGGTAAACATCGGGTAACTAAGCGCAGGGCCGCGCTTAGTAACCCGATGTTTACCCTGGTTACCATCCTAAAAGTAAAAAAAACAAACACTACATACTTACCTACCGCTGTCTGTCCCCGGCGCTGTGCTCTGCACTCCTCCTGTACTGGCTGTGAGCGTCGGTCAGCCGGAAAGCAGAGCGGTGACGTCACCGCTCTGCTTCCCGGCCGCTGTGCTCACAGCCAGTACAGGAGGAGTGCAGAGAAGCAGAGCGCCGGGGACAGACAGCGGTAGGTAAGTATGTAGTGTTTGTTTTTTTTACTTTTAGGATGATAACCAGGGTAAACATCGGGTTACTAAGCGCGGCCCTGCGCTTAGTTACCCAATGTCTACCCTGGTTACCGGCATCGTTGGTCGCTGGAGAGCGGTCTGTGTGACAGCTCTCCAGCGACCAAACAGCGACGCTGCAGCGATCCGGATCGTTGTCGGTATCGCTGCAGCGTCGCTTAATGTGAAGGGGCCTTTAGGTTATAGGCAAATTTTTGGGTGACAAATTCCCTTTAAAGGGGTCTACTAAAGATCGACACATCCCCTATCCTGTGAATAGGAGCTAAATGCCTGACTGCTAGGCCACATTTCTATCACATTAAATGGAGTCCTGAGTTTCCTGCTAGAACAGAGGGGTAGTCACGGATGCACAATGGCACTGTGCTTCAAAATCTATGGAGCTAAAGGAGTTTGAGTACAGCTACCTCCAGCAGTCCCATAAACAATGATTGGGGCTGCAAAGCACATGCCAGTCAGGAAACTTAGAATCCCCATTCTCAGGGTACGTGCACACGTCAGGATTTCTTGCAGAAATTTCCTGAAGAAAACCGGAAATTTTCTGCAAGAAATCCGCATTTTTTTTTTTTGCTTTTTTTCCCGATTTTTTTTTAGCATTTTGCAAGCGAAATTAGCTTGCAGAATGCTAAAGTTTTCCAAGCGATCTGTAGCATCGCTTGGAAAACTGACTGTGACAGGTTGGTCACACTTGTCAAACATAGTGTTTGACAAGTGTGACCAACTTTTTACTATAGATGCAGCCTATGCAGCATCAATAGTAAAAGATAAAATGTTTAAAAATAATAAAAAACATGGTTATACTTACCTGCAAACAGCCGATCTCCTCAGCGGCGTCCGTTCCTATAGATGGTGTGTGTGTGCAGGACCTTCGATGACGTCGCGGTCACGCGACCAATCACAAGACGGCGACGTCATCGCAGGTCCTTCACACAGACCATCTATAGGAACGGAAGCGGCAGCATGCACCGATGAGAGGCGGGAAGACTCCGGGGCCATGAGAGGGTGAGTATATGACTTTTTTATTTTAATTTTATTCTCCTCTCCTCCACCCTGGGTACCAACCGCACATAATCTGCTTACTTCCCGCATGGTGGGCATAGCCCCATGCGGAAAGTAAGCAGATCAATGTACTCCTAGGTGTGCGGAATCCCCGCAATTCCGCAAATTTAATGAACATGTTGCTTTTTTTTCCGCAATGCGATTTTTTTCACGTAAAAAAAAATGCAACATTTGCACTAGAAATGCGGAATACACTGTAAATAATAGGAGGCATATGTAAGCGTTTTTTTTTTCGCGTTTTTATAGCGAAAAAACGAGAAAAATACTGAACGTGTGCACATGGCCTCATAATCAGTGGGTGTCTCAGGAGCCAGACACCTATCGCATAGATAGGTGCTAAGTCTTGATCTTGGACCTAACCCTTTTACTACTGGTCAAACAATTATCAGCACAGTAGAAGAGATAAACCTGGGTCACTGATTTACCTATTGGCAAATTTCCATTAATCTTTATGAACAAGCTAGATTTTCACTATGTAATTGTTTAAAATAATTTATTAAGACTATGTAGTCTCTAAAGTGGCAAATAGTGGTCTAGGATAGGAAACTCGTCTAGTTATCAGGTCAGACTCCCCATATATATTAGACTATTAGAGTCCTCCTAAAAACATGAGAAATCTTATAGAAAAACCTCTCTATACTAACAGTGTGCACAGAACCTGATTAAAATGTATGTTGTAACCATGAGGAAACTTGTATGGTGGCTTTCCAATCCTCTTGACACGTTAAGAGTAGACAGGCCTCAGGCATATCTGTGTTTCCAGTATATACTCTGTGTACCCCTTTGAAGCCTTATATGTTCCCTGAGGCTTACATGTCAGCAGCACTTCTCTCACTCTATCCATCAAATTTACACAAATCCCCTTGGTGGACTGCTTTCTAAATGTCTTTACCTGGTGCATTATCCCCGGGCTTAACAATCCAATATCAGTGCGGCCAAAGATAATTACTCTGCATTGATGATAAAACACCCTGAATCCTGGCAGCTGGGGTCATTTGCATCTTCCAGAGCTGGAGATCAATACAGTCCGCAAGAAGTGAAACCTGATTAGATGCTGGGAGCAGGAGAGGAGCGAGGGGAAAGGATATTGCTTAGTAGACTGGAGGGCTTGAATACAGCAGGCAGACAAACCTCAATGCTTGGTGGAATGATTTTCTTCCTAGAAAAATGCCGACAGCCAAACTATCACTGATTGTACCGAAATAACTTCATTGCCCACAATGGTTTGGTTTGAGCTAAGCATACACTTTGCCTTAAAGGGATTGTCCAGGCAACAGGTGCTCTCTACCTGGTGGTTGGATTCTGTAAAAATATCAAGATGAAATATACGCAGCTTGTCACCCCCTTCTTAAAGGGACACTGTCACCTGAATTTGGAGGGAACCATCTTCAGCCATGGAGGCGGGGTTTTGGGGTTTTTGATTCACCCTTTCCTTACCCGCTGGCTGCATGCTGGCTGTAATATTGGATTGAAGTTCATTCTCTGTCCTCCATAGTACACGCCTGCACAAGGTAATCTTGCCTTGCGCAGGCGTGTACTACGGAGGACAGAGAATGAACTTCAATCCAATATTGCAGCCAGCATGCAGCCAGCGGGTAAGGAAAGGGTGAATCAAAAACCCCAAAACCCCGCCTCCATGGCTGAAGATGGTTCCCTCCAAATTCAGGTGACAGTGTCCCTTTAAACTTGCGTAGACCACTCAGTGGTGTGCAGCCAAAATAATGACTGCGGAGTTCAGTAACAACTATTTATCCTGCAATAGCTGCTGCTGAGAAAACATGGCATTACATGGCACCCATTCAAATAAAACAATGTCTTGAGTTTGTCAGAATAGAGCTGCTCTTGTCTTCAGCACATAGAAAGGGAAGTCCTACCACAATGCCATAATAGGGCACATGAACAGTTTGTCTTTATGAGCCAACCCCTTTAAGTCAGAGGATGGCATGTTGCTTCTGTAGTTGTTACTTTTAAATTAGTCATAAATTGTTGAGAAGCTCCAGGAATCCATTCACATGCAAAAACAATGATTTTATCAAAACTGCACCCAGCAGACCAGTAATACATCAATGGAATCAGGGTTTCTGTCCCTGCATTAAGTTGCTCTCAGATCACATAGCAATAACCTGCTGGCAGTTTCCTTAAAATCACTTTCTGGGTTTGGTTTAAAACACTGCAACAAATATTGCAGAGGAATCTTTACAAAAAAATATGGCGTATGAAATCGCCCTGAAGAATGTTGCAGCAGCTATTAACAACATATGCTGAAGAGATACATTGACAGGGATTGGAAGATGGATTTTTGCCATGCTCAGCGCTAATATGATACGATACTGCATCTGACAAACCAAAAAAGTAATCAAACTTGACAGACGCTTGTAAATTGGCCGCGACAGGGAAAGAGCAGAAGCCACATAACATTTGCATTGCGGACTTGCACAGGAGACACTTGTGTGCTTAGCACAGTGACCGAGTGTGATGCACAGCACACCAGCTCCTGGAAGGGTCAAAGGGAAGCGTCCACGTGTTGTAGCACAGCCGCTGCGCACATCTTTGTCCTGTTATTTTTACTAGGACCGCCTATGGGAATTATACTGGAGAGCAGTTAAAACCAACAAGGTCAACAAAAGTTTGAAGTCTAATTGGCCAAAGGAGACTTGTTCTCCGGGTCACACATGGAAATCACTAGTTATTTAAGCCACCCCAGGTTATTAATAAATCTGTCACTATTTCCTCAGCTAAATACCTGCAGGCTCTATCTCTCAGACACGCTTGGTCTGGATATGTTGTGAGACCAATTTTGTATCCTTCCTCCACTGACCGGGCAGGAAGGACAAGCCTCTGGCGCGAACAATGGCCACACGTTCAATTCTAAGCATCCATATGGCTGGCGTTTGATGCCTTCTCCCTGTTCCACACATCTGCAGAAGTCTGACACCATTATTGACCCGTTTGGTCCTACGCATATTGCAGCTTATTATTTGGCCACATTTATATGAGCGACAGAATTTTGTATCAGTTTTTGTGGCTTTTGGGTATGTTCACACATAATAATTTTCCACGCGTTTTTGCTGTTTCCTTGGAGATTTGAAGTAGAGATCTGCAACATGTCAATTCATTCAGGATTTTTGTAGCATTTTTCATCCATTTTAATATGGGGAAATTTAAGCAGCATTTTTCCTGCCAAGAGACACTTTTTGATTCAGAAATGTTTGCAGCAAATAATTAACGTGTGCACATACCCTTGTGATAAAACATCCGGACTGTAAACTGTATAGCTTTCTAGATCCTTCAGAGACCTGCACTCTATGTACACGAGCGCATATTAAGCTTATGTGAAAGCCTCACATCTCCCTTCATAAACCAAAATAGCTCCGCAATGTTTAGCCAATCTCCATAAGGCTTCAGTACCACAACAGGATGTTGGTTACGTTTTGCTAATGAAAAACAGAATATTGCTAGATCCGTAAAGTTAGGTCCACCCATAGCATGGTTTTTATTCCCCAAAATCAGCACATTTACTGCACATTGCACCCTTTCACCTGACATTTCTATAGGCAGAATAAGCACATAACCTGATCCACAACCATTGGACTACAAATAGTTGCTGCTCTTCAAAAGATTATCTGCAGAGCCTCTATTAATATCACATTGAATGTACTAAGCACCAACATGTATCTAAAGAGTTATTCCCCTCCAAATTACTGGCCAGGTGGTAACTTGCTGATCGCAGGGGGTCCAACTGGGAGAACTCTGATCCTGGAGACAGGGTTCTGAAATGCCTGTTAAAATGGAGAAGTGGCCACATCTGCAAGCTACCATCTGCTGCATTGTCTGTGGGTCGTGGAGATAGCGGACTACAGCAGTCCCACAAACAATGAATGAAGTGTACACTCTGCCACAGCTCCACCCAATCGAGCATTCCCTTTTTTTTTTAGATTGGCTGGACCCCCACGGTATACTCGTGTTTGGGGCTCCTACTCCGTGTAAAACATAGCTACTTCTGGGCCTTCTGTATGACTGCACCCACAACCTCCTATTATAAAGTGATATTTCAACAAATACCAGCATGTTATAAACTAGAGGTATAAGGCCATGGCCGCTCATTTCATGGAGGTTACAATACATTCCATTATTATTGCAATGTTTTTAGCTTTGCCAAGAGCTGCGATATCAACAATCTCTTTCCAACTGTAGATGAGGTTACACCGCTGGAGAAGTGTTACCGCAAGTGATGATAACAGGTTTCATGCACGGAGTTGTACGATTGTTTTAATTTAAGCAGTGTAACATCTTGATTCTTTACACAGGCATTCCTTAAAGCGTGTTTATCCTATTAACAACAAATATTTACAATGTGCAGGCCACCTTTAGGGGTAGGCTCACACAAGTGTATTTTTGATCATAGTGTCATCTATGAACTTTCGTGAACTGGCTGAGATTTGGCCACTCAAAAACATTGGATGCCACACAGTACAGTATGTTTTTAAGTTTATGGATAACTTGCAGTTTGTGCTGACATATTGACTACAGCACATTGGCATTTTATGGGCAGCATGGTGGCTCAGTGGTTATGTTCCAGAGTTCAAATCCCACCAAGAGAAACATCTCCTAGGAGCTTGTATGGTCTCCCTGTGTGTTAGGTGTCGAGTTCCCGCCTCTGCACAGGGGGAATCTCGAACCATCTCTGCTGCGGTCTCCCATTCTCATCCAGCCGCAGTGGAGTCTGCTTAGCGGAGACGTTGGTCCCAGTGTCTTGCTCAGTCTCACTCTGTGCATAGGGTTACTGCTGCTTTTCCAGCTTCTGCCATTGAAGCCAGTGCTGGGCAGCGGCGAGCAGACGCTTCTGGGACTAAGTCCTGCACACACTGAGCATTGCCAAGGGCAAGATCTCTCAGTGGAGATCTAGGGTCACATGCTCAGGTACTGCAGCAATTCCATTGGTCCTTCTTTGAAAGGTCCTATACGTGCAGCAGCTATTTAAGGCTCGCATGGCCGCACGGCCATGTGCTAGTATACATTTGTAAACGTGTGTGTGTTGTGAGTGAAAGTCGTTCTTTAAAAAACCCTCCCTATTGGATGACTGTTCGCGGAAGGTGTATAATTGCTGTCTAGCGCCCGACTTACCAAACAGCACGTTACACACCAATACAGCGTCTAGTTGCTGTGTCCGCCAGCGCGGCGCAGTGTGCTTTCACAGCGCTTTCCTTACCCAAGCCTGGGTGGTTAGTGGCGTCCGCCAGTGCGGCACCGCACGCACTCTCGTGCATTCTTTAGTTATTATTTTGGTTACGCTGACACCCCAGTTGCGGTGTCGAGCACAAGTAGTCTACACAGACTCAGATCCCAAGTCTTAGGACTGAGCTCGGAGACTCCTTGCTTGTGCTCTTGTGTGCGGTACCGCGGCCCTGTGACTTAACAGGGTTCGCTTCCTTCACACAGGGTGAAGTTAACCCGTGTGTGTAGTCACATTGTACCGCCATATAGTCCGTCATTACTTGGCAACAGGTTCCATCTCTGCACGGTGGACCCCGGACTGCGAACGCACCTTATTCTAGCTATCTTATTATTTGGTGCGTTCTGCGAGCCCTAACACTGGGTTTGCCTGGTTCTCTGGTTTCCTCCCACACTTCAACGTTATACTGATGGGGAATTTAGAGTGTGAGCACCAATGGGGACAGACATGCTGACTTCTGTAAAGCGCTGTGGAGTTACTGGCGATAAACAAGTAATATAAATGGCTGCTGTAAAAAAAAAAAACAATTGTGTATGGATTGCACACAGGTGACAAGTGAGAAATTAATGTTCCAAGTTTTCTGTATGAGACTTTTTTATACACTTGTGTGAACCATTTACTAACATTTTATTGTGGAATTGGGTTTTCAGCAATGCCATAATATGATATTGTTCTCCTTATACGCTTTAATAGAACTTTGTCACTAGCTGAGAGCAGTATATATCACTTGTTATGCTACTTTTTGTAGTTTTGATAATCCGTGTCATCAGTTGGCAATTATCACTCAGGATTAGTAAACCTGCAGCAATGTAGTCCTCTCCATGATGAGCTCTATATAACCCAGTCCCACCACTAACTGGTAGCTTTCTGCCTAGGCAACGAGTGAACAGAAACCATCAATGATGTATACTACACGAATGAGAGAACAACCAGAGCTCAATCAGATCAATGACTTCTCCAAACTACAGCAAGTAAACGACTTCTCTGGGATCAGGGTCTTTATCTCTACATTATGCTGCTAATGGGGCATTTGTATGTCTGTATTTTCATATAAAGCTCAAAGTTCCTTTTATGGACAAAGCTGGTAAGGCCTCTTTCACACTTCCGTTTTTTACAATCAGTCACAATCCGTCAAAATGTTGAAAAGATGGATCCTGTGCAGATTGTATAAAAATGGGTGCACTGGGTCCGTTATTTTGATGGATCCATCGAGGCTATGTGCACACGTTGTGTATGCGTGTTTGCCACGTTTTTCCACTGCTAAAACGCAAACACAACACAACCCAGGTTAAACATAATTTAAAAAATTGTGATATTCTTACCTTCCGGCGTTCCCGCGGCCTTTCCGATGCTCGCGATGCTGCTGGCAGCTCCCGTTCCCAGTAATGCCTTGCAAAGACCGCTACGTTATCACAGGTCATTCCTCGCATCGGGAAGACTGCCGGGGATGCCAGAAGGTAAGAATATCACATTTTTTTTTTTTTTTTTTAACATTATATCTTTTTACTATTGATTACTATTGATGCTGCATAGGCAGCATCAATAGTAAAAAGAGAGCGAGAGAGAATTTCCTTTGCGGGAAATTCTTCTGCACATGCTCAGTTTCAAAAGACGGAACCCGTCGCTGGATTCCTGCTTTTCACAGTCAGCGACGGATCCTGTGTCCATAGGCTTCCATTATAGACAACGACGGGTAGCGCAGGACCCGTCGCTGAGCGATTTTGTGACGCAAAGAAAAAACGTTCCTCTGTGCGTTGTCTCTGCCCGACGGACAGCAATTTTACAATGGATCCAGTGCACAACGGATGAAACGGAAGGCCATCTGTCACAATCAGTCTATGAGAAAAAAACGGATCCAGCAGAAACATTTGCTGGATCTGTTTTTTTCACAAAACGACACATTGTGACGGAAAATGAAAGACGGAAGTGTGAAAGAGGCCTAAGAGCTTACTGCATAGGAATTACACATCTATATACATAATTGCGAAGGGGTACTTCCGTCTTTCTGTCCTTCTGTCATGGATATTAATTGGTCGTGGCCTCTGTCTATCATGGAAATCCAAGTCGCTGATTGGTCGCCGCAAAACAGCCACGACCAATCAGCGACGGGCACAGTCCGGAAGAAAATGGCCGCTCCATACTCACCGCAGTTAGTGTCCCCGGCGCTCCGCTCCCCGCAGTCAGCGTCCCCTACGCTCCGCTTCCCGCAGTCAGTGTCCCCGGCGCTCCGCTGTTTACTCCCGCACTCAGTGTCCCCTGCGCCCGCTCCATACTCCCCTCCGGTCACCGCTAACACAGGGTTAATGCCGGCGGTAATGCATTCCGTTACCGCCGCTATTAACCCTGTGTGTCCCCAACCTTTTACTATTAATGCTGCCTATGCGGCATCAATAGTAAAAGAAAGTAATGTTAAAAATAGTACAAAAACAAAAAACCTGCTATACTCACCCTCCATTGTCCGCTGAGCCATCTTCCTTTCCCAGCAATGCTTTGTGAAATTACCCATAAGACCTAGCGGTCTCGCGAGACCGCTAAAGTCAAATGGGTAATTTCGCAAAGCATCCTGGGAACGCAAGATGGCGGCAGCCGCGCGCCCATCTGCACAGCGCCGTTGGATCCCAGGAGGCGGAGAGACAAGATGCTGCGGAGCAGCGACGAGAATGGTGAGTATGTTCAACTACAAGGGGCCCTCGGATCGTTAGGTGAGTATGTTTATTTTTTATTTTTTTAACCTGTGACATACGTGGCTCGGTAATCTAGTACGTCACTGGCCAATATCCTACGTGGCTCTGTGCTGTATACTACAAGGCTGGGCAATATACTACGTGGCTGGGCAATATACTACGTGGCTGCCCAATATACTACGTGGCTGGGCAATATACTACGTGACTGCCCAATATACTACGTCGCTGGGCAATATACTACGTCGCTGGGCAATATACTATGTGACTGGGCAATATACTACGTGGCTGGGCAATATATTACGTCGCTGGGCAATATACTACGTCGCTGGACAATATACTACGTGGTTGGGCAATATACTACGTGGCTGGACAATATACTACGTGGACTGACAATATACTACGTGGATATGCATATTCTAGAATAGCCGATGCGTTAGAATCGGGCCACCATCTAGTTGCAGATAATAGTATGCCAGTATGCAGTAAGCTCCTATGCTCCCTCTAGTGGCAGATCTAGTCAGCCGGTTTTCATGCACAAGTACTGTATGAAAACAGGGAAAATACATTTCAAGCTTTTTGTTTTATTGATACACCTGTATTTTAGAGATGAAAGCTTGCAAGCACCCAAATGGTATGTATAGTCTTTTTTTTCCACAAACGTCTACATAAAAGATTAAGTTACCATTGTCTTCTAGCAGAGAAACATCACAATTCCTTGAGAAAATACATCACAAAAAAATGAATGTGTGAATAAGAATGTGTTGATTCCCATTGTATGGAAAAAGATCCAGAATATATAGCCTACTAAAGTGATGTAAGCATACAAGCATGCATTGCTATGTCTGGATTGCCTATAACTGTTACTACAGCTTCTACATGGGAAAAGTTTGTGGAAAAACACCGAATCCCAACAGTTAAAGGGAACCTGTCACCTGAATTTGGCGGGACTGGTTTTGGGTCATATGGGCGGAGTTTTCGGGTGTTTGATTCACCCTTTCCTTACCCGCTGGCTGCATGCTGGCTGAAATATTGGATTGAAGTTCATTCTCTGTCCTCCGTAGTACACGCCTGCACAAGGCAAGATTGCACCTTGAGCAGGCATGTACTACGGAGGACAGAGAATGAACTTCAATCCAATATTGCAGCCATCATGCAGCCAGCGGGTAAGGAAAGGGTGAATCAAACACCCGAAAACTCCGCCCATATGACCCAAAACCAGTCCCGCCAAATTCAGGTGACAGGTTCCCTTTAAAGTCCTTCAATCTATGAGGAAATGAAGCCATTTTCCAGTTGGGAACCTCGGTAGAATTTGTAAATACAATGCTCACATTTGTGTTCATTGGCAGCGGTGAGTGCAGTTCTGTAAGCTATGTGAAAAGCTGGGTCGGACAGGGGCTTTGGGCTGTATGCGGAGAAATGTGTATATGCGTTTCCTCCTGCTGAGGATTTGGCTCAGAAATAAAGCTATGCATTTTATCTCACTTCCTTCAGGAAAACAATTACTTGTTTATAGCTGGTCTTGTGGAGGGAAAGGAGACAAGCAGTAAGATTTTAGGGGAAATGAGGCCAGGAAGGCGCACGCTTTGATGTAGAAAAGCCTTCAACACATGTTATGGGCACAACCCTTCCTGTACTTTACCACTATAGATCCATGTCTGTCTGCGTGCACAAGCCACAATATACACACCCAAATATTTTTTTTGCCTTTTGCAGTATTTCTGTGGGAGTGTGTAACTGTCATACTGTCACCGTCTGGGTTGCGTTTTTACTGCCCATAACTTATTATAAACTGGAATTTTGTCAACAGCTATGTCTAACATATCCGGAAATTAACGTTATCATTTTTGGATTAGGCTAGGGTCACATTGTGTTAGTGCAATCCGTTTAGCGCTAGCGGATTGCGCTAACGCAATGTTTTCTATGGGGCTGGGGTCGCGGTAACGTCCCCGCTCTCGCAGATCCCCGATCTGCGAGAGCGGGGAACGGACCGCGGGCGCGCCTCGGACGCTGCAAGCAGCGTCCGCGGCGCGCCAGGAATCCCCGGCGCGTTGCTAGCGCGTGCCGAACATGGCACGCGCTAGTGAAGCGCGTTCCCATTAGCGTGAATGGGCGCGTTAACGGCCGCGTTGCACGGCGTTAATTTTGCCATGCAACGCTGTCCGTTTAACGCGGTCCCATAACGCAATGGGAACCCAGCCTTAACGAAGAGCTAATATGATTGAAGGCATTCTACATTAAGTAGATCTTTATACATGTGTATTTTGCTTTTAAATCTTCTTTAAACACTGTCACCTGAATTTGGAGGGAACAATCTTCAGCCATGGAGGCGGGGTTTTGGGGTTTTTGATTCACCCTTTCCTTACCCGCCGGCTGCATGCTGGCTGCAATATTGGATTGAAGTTCATTCTCTGTCCTCCATAGTACATGACTGCGCAAGGCAAGATTGCACCTTGAGCAGGCATGTACTACGGAGGACAGAGAATGAACTTCAATCCAATATTGCAGCCAGCGGGGTAAGGAAAGGGTGAATCAAACACCCAAAAACCCCGCCTCCATGGCTGAAGATTGTTCCCTCCAAATTCAGGTGACAGTGTCCCTTTAAAGGGAACCTGTCACATTGAACACACAACCTGCACTGCCAACATCCTATTATAGCGCAAATTGATGTATAGGGTTATGGGAAAATATTCAGTATAACTTGTAATTTGTTCATTTACATCTCTACTCATTTTGAGCTTGAGACCCATAAGTGGTCCTAATCCATGATTGATAGATTTATCTCCACAATGCACGTCCATACAGGAAAAGCTGTCAATTACAGACTGATACCGCGCTCATCGGACTCCTAGTCCCACAGCTTCAGAAATCATTGAATCTTTCCCTACAAAACAATGTATCAGTGTGTTCAGTGCCTTCTTCTGTATAACAAGATGTCTGTGGTTTGAACCGTTCTATCATGGTGCCAGATTCCTTGTAAAGTTATAATAACTGGAGGCAGAAAGATATTATACACCCAGTTGTATGCGTGGAAGTGTTGGAGATGAAAAGATGATATATAACCGCAGTTGGAGCTATAGTTTTCAGAAAACTCAATCCCACCAAGCCATGTGTGAATGTACAAGTAAATGTTTCCAACAGATTGAAGTGCATTTGATATAAAGAGATTTTCTTGGACTACAATACTTAAGGGCTACCCTTAGGATTGGCTGCGAAGATACATTTAGGCCTCATTCAGATGTCTGATTTTTCCAGCTTATTCTGATCAGACTGTGATCTGACTTTGATCAGAGTGTGGTCCGAGTGTCATCAGATTTTCTCGTACATGGAGAAATTGGAAAAAAAAAATTCCATTCTGACAGTCCCTGAAAGTTAATGGATTTATTCACAATCCTATTGACTTACATTACCAATTTTGATCCAACTCTAGTATCAAAATCGGATATGTCTAAGGACATCACAGATATGCAAAAGGTCCTATAGGCTATCACAGGTACAAGTGCTAGTCATGAAAATTTTGGCTAGAACTCATACGCAAAAATCGGATGTCTGAATGACGGCTAAAGCATTGCAACTGCACCAAGAAAAATCAGTTGTGGATATATGAAAATCACAGGATTGATTGATATAATAATGATGGGCATCACTTTTTCATTGCAGTGCTGGAGTCTAAGGTTCACATCCCACCAAGGACAACATCTGCACGGAGTTTGGCGCTCTCCCAATGTCTGTGTGGGTTTCCTCCCACACCCCAACGATATACTGATAGGGAATTTAGATTACAAATAATTATGAGCCCCATTGGGGTCAGGGATGATTATGTCTGTAAAGAGCTGAGGAAATATGGTGCCATATGAATTAAATAAATAATATGCAAACAATGAAAAAGGTGAAATTACATTTTCAAAACATCTCAATCTATTCAGTATCGAGTTTGAGCGCCACATGCAGAAATCCCGCACTTACACCCCTTGGCTGCTATAACTGAGGTTAGAAATGGTTGTCTGAGGATGTTCTGCCACGCTGCATGTACTTGGGCATACAAATGATCAATTCTGGATGTTTTGAAAATGTGGTTTCCAATTTTTGATTATTTACATTTCATTAACATGACTATAAGGGCTCATCTCCACTTGTGAGAAAAACGGACGAGTGCAATCAGATAAAAAATCGGATTGCACTCGGACCAATGTTAATCAATAGGTGACATTCCATTAGCGATTTTTTTCCCAGCCGAAATCGGACTGAGAAAAATCTGTGTCGGCTGAGAAAAAAATCGCAGCATGCTGCGTATTGCCGAGATTCTCGGACGAGACTCGCCAATGCAAGTCAATGGGTGCGAGAAAAAAAACGCACAGCACTCGCACCATGCGAGTGCTGTCCGATTTTAACGCACCCGTGTCCTTAGAAAAGCCGGCAATTCAGCGCAGAGTACAGTAAAATCACACTGACAGGTTAGATGAGAGTAGATATATACACATAGAATACGTATATATACATATATATATGTCAGGGAGACACCTATATATATATATATTTATATTTAATGCAGCGTGAGAGAGCTTTAAAGCTGGTAATTCAATTACCGGCTTTTGCTTTCTCCTAGCTAAACCCGACATGATATGAGACATGGGTTACATACAGTAAACCATCTCATATCACCATTTTTTTTGCATATTCCACACTACTAATGTCAGTAGTGTGTATATGCAAAACTTGGCCGTTCTAGCTATTATATTTAAGGGTTAAATGGCGGAAAAAATTGGCGTGGGCTCCCGCGCAATTTTCTCCGCCAGAGTAGTAAAGCCAGTGACTGAGGGCAGATATTAATAGCCTGGAGAGGGTCCATGGTTATTGGCCCCTTTCCCCCTGGCTAAAAACATCTGCCCCCAGCCACCCCAGAAAAGGCACATCTGGAAGATGCGCCTATTCTGGCACTTGGCCACTCTCTTCCCATTCCCTTGTAGCGGTGGGATATGGGGTAATGAAGAGTTAATGTCACCTTGCTATTGTAAGGTGACATTAAGCCTAATTAATAATGGAGAGGCGTCAATTATGACACCTATCCATTATTAATCCAATTGAATTAAAGGGTTAAAAAAAACACACACATTATTAAAAATTATTTTAATGAAATAAAAACAAAGGTTGTTGTAATATTTTATTTAACGCCCAATCCAATCACTGAAGACCCTCGATCTGTAAATAAAAAATCATAATAAACCAACAATATACATACCTTCCGAGGATCTGTAAAGTCCAACGATGTAAATCCTTCTGAAGGGGTTAAAACATTTTGCAGCCAGGAGTTCTGCTAATGCAACGCTACTCCTCGCTGCAAAACCCCGGGGAATGAAGCTAAATATAGGTCAATGATCTATATTTAGCTTCATTTGCGGTGAGGCGCCCTCTGCTGGCTGTTCATAGATCGTGGGAACTTTCCTAGAAAGCTCCCAGGCTTTCAAGGAAAGCTCCCACGATCAATGAACAGCCAGCAGAGGGCGCCTCACCGCAAATGCAGGTAAATATAGGTCATTGACCTACTTTACCTTCATTCCCTGGGGTTTTGCAGCGAGGAGTAGCGTTGCATTAGCAGAACTCCTGGCTGCAAAAGGTTTTAACCCCTTCAGAAGGATTTACATCGTTGGACTTTACAGATCCTCGGAAGGTATGTATATTGTTGGTTTATTATGTTTTTTTATTTACAGATCGAGGGTCTTCAGTGATTGGATTGGGCGTTAAATAAAATATTACAACAACCTTTGTTTTTATTTCATTAAAATAATTTTTAATAATGTGTGTCTGTTTTTTTTAACCCTTTCATTCAATTGGATTAATAATGGATAGGTGTCATAATTGACGCCTCTCCATTATTAATTAGGCTTAATGTCACCTTACAATAGCAAGGTGACATTAACCCTTCATTACCCCATATCCCACCGCTACACGGGAATGGGAAGAGAGTGGCCAAGTGCCAGAATGGGCGCATCTTCCAGGTGTGCCTTTTCTGGGGTGGCTGGGGGCAGATGTTTTTAGCCAGGGGGGGGGGCCAATAACCATGGACCCTCTCCAGGCTATTAATATCTGCCCTCAGTCACTGGCTTTACCACTCTGGCGGAGAAAATTGCGCGGGAGCCCACGCCAATTTTTTCCGCCATTTAACCCTTAAATATAATAGCTACAACGGCCAAATTTTGCATAGACACACTACTGACATTAGTAGTGTGGAATATGCAAAAAAATGGTGATATGAGATGGTTTACTGTATGTAAACCAGGTCTCATATCATGTCGGGTTTAGGAAGGAGAAAGCAAAAGCCGGTAATTGAATTACCAGTGTTGCGATAAAAAAATCGCATGACACTCGCATGACACTCGCATGGCACTCGCAGACGTTACATCAGTTTTTTCGGTCCGTAAATCGGACCGTTTTTTTCTCACACAAGTGGAGATGAACCCTAAAACTTGTTATTTCCATAAGTCCACGACTTTTCCTTCTTGGTGCTGCCATTTTAATGTTGAGGAGGTTAGAATTAGTGATGAGCGAATATACTCGTTACTTGAGATTTCTCGAGCACGCTTGGGGGTCCTCCGAGTATTTTTTAGTGCTCGGAGATTTAGCTTTTAGCTCCGCAGCTGAATGATTTACATCTGTTAGCCAGCTTGATTGCATGTGGGGATTCCCTAGCAACCAGGCAACCCCCACATGTACTTATGCTGGCTAACAGATGTAAATCATTCAGCTGCGGCAAGAAAAACGAAATCTCTGAGCACTAAAAAATGCTCGGAGGACCCCCGAGCATGCTCGAGAAATCTCGAGTAACGAGTATATTCGCTCATCACTAGTTAGAATATGTGAGTGTCTGATTCCCATCACCCCAGCTGAATGAAGGGGCTTTCACAATTTCAGGCATGGTACATGGGCTTATGCCCAATACTGCAGCTCAGTCCCATTATTCAGCTGATGCGATACTGATGATCTATCTATGCTATGGATAAGCCACTATAGTTCCTCATGTTGTGGCCTAGAGCTGCCCATACACTCATGATTATAGCACTAGCTGCCAACAGTCATTTTACTGTGAGATGCAATAAATGTGACAAAGGCTGAATGAAAGGGAACATCTGTGTAAAACACAATATAAACTGTTTTTTTTCTCTGTTCCAGGTGCAGGGCTTGGCATAATTGGAAAGACACCCTGACAAAAGGCAGACCAGCTCCGGGGACCACGCTCCAACTGTTGAGGAAACATTTCCTGCTTCTGCCCTGGTTACTGAACATCAATCTGTGCACTGCTGGCGATTTTCATGTGACGTTAGGACTTATTGTCTAAAATGAAAACCGCAACTATTCACTATACTACTGTGTGCAATCATCAGTGTAAGGCCAGCCCTATTCTGGATGATGCATTGTCTAATCTGTCTACAACAAGACTATTCTGAATGTAAAGGGTGAATGCTCCACCCCAGTTTTGCTTCCAGATCACAGTGCTCTTCTTCTTTTCAGACAAAGCCAACCCCGCCCGGCTGTGTTAATGAAGGAGATGGATTAATTTAACTGGCGGCCTTGGCTGACAGTGCTATTAATGATCTTCCCTGCCCTGCAGGCAGTAATAGGCCCCAGTGGGACTTCCTGGAGATCACCAATTTGTATAGAGGATTTAGACATCCCATACACACACAAGATGAAGGAAAGAACCCTAGGGGTAGTGGTGAATGAAATGAGAAGCATTCACTTATACCAATCAATCCCTGTGTAATGTCAGTGACAGCTGTCATCACTGTAGATAAATAAGGATTATAGACTTTCCAGCATCACACTGGTTGACCATTCAGTAACGGCCCATTTACAACAACCGCCCAGCAGCTATATACGATTGTTCTGTGGCACAGGACTCCATGTTATTGGCAGCATATAACTTGTTTATGTGGGACGATGTGTTGCTGATAATGATGTTTTTCGGGATGTGTACAAATCATTGCACCCGACGAACAAGCATTTTGCTGATTTGACAGGTGATTGCCTGTTTAGACGGCACAATAAAAAGAAAGTGTTGCTATGAAATCTCATTTTTAGATTATTGGTACATCTAAATGGCCCTGAACGGCCATGAATTTTTCAGGTACTTTCACATGACATAGGTGACTTTAACTGGCAATGAGCATTTTCTAAATCTATTTGAGTTATTAATTAAGGACGGATTCCATGCATTATATATGCCTTGTCAATGACTATGACACATAGAACTACTTTGAAGGTTAAGATATGGAGAAAACAGTAATGAAATGCAAACTAAAGGTCCTTTTCCACAGAGGGATGATTCTTAGGATGCCACCCAAGTTTTTTTTTTTTTTATCAAACACTTGGATCCACAGATCCATTCACACATCCATGAAAATCATAGATCGGAGTATGAAATCTTTGAAACTTCAAGAATTTGCTATTCTGATCTGATGTGGCGGAAAAGAGTAGGACCTAACTTAGCAAGTCTGTGTGCTGTCCTATAAAAAAAATAAACCAGGCAGCAGACAGATATTCACATGGCAGTGTGAATGCACCGACACAACGCCCCAAGTAAACAGGGTCAGAGTATAAACAATGCAAGCACCTCTGCAAAGAAGCCATGTGCTGCCGATAACAATGGGAAGGATTTATGTGACTGATCCCACAAAACCCTCATGATAAAATAATCTGTTTGACTCACCCTAAACTATGTATATACACATGTAGCCAGTGAGGGGAAAGTTGAACTTATTGGGACCCTTATATTTTAATATCATTAGCAACTCCGAGTATACTGCAAAAAAGGGGAATTATCATGATTCAGCCAAGTGCATTTGGTGTGACAATGCACTTAACAAAATGTTGCCTCCCTGTCCGTTAAATGGCAGCTGACGTCACTTATGCCATGCAGACGTCGGCCATGGAAATCTGGCACCTGCGCAGATCAGTGGTCTCCTCGCTTCTGAGAGCACAGGCTTCACTAAGTCTATTGTGATGTGCGGCCACACTCACCCGGAACATGATATTTACAGAGTTATGCACGGTCAACGGAAAGGTATTAATCTCCGGTATTTCCCATTGACCAACATTCTACATTATGAAACATAATAAGATATATGTGGTCCCAAAAACGCTTACCACCTCCGAGCAGTTTTATTTCTATGGGAAGGAAGAGTAGAGATTCTGTGCAGAGCTCACACATCATGTACCAATATTACTCCACAATATCTAACTGGATACATCAACCGTTTAGTCTCCCGACTAAGGAATCAGATATACACACACATTTGCTTTAGCTATAAAGGGGTCAAGTTCTATCACATTTTCATGGAGGTATTGCCTCTCTTAATGTCTAAAATACGAATAGATATACAGAGAAAGAAGAACATTTTCTAATACCTGGGTCCCTGAAGAACAGGCAAAAAAATTAAAACTAAAAAAAACTATTTATGTATCCTGGAATCCCCTGCCATAATTTGTAAGATTTAGGCACAACTGTGCTGATCACCTCAACCAACATATCTAACTTCTACTTCACTGTCCTTTCACTTTGGAATTGTAAAACATTTCAATAGTTACCATGGTGACCCCAGAAGAATTAGACTCTACATAAATGTTATCTATGCAGTCCAAGGCATTCTGAGAAAGGACATTTCACAAGAATAGAATGCCAACTCTGAAGGAGGTTTTTTTTCTATTCTTTCACCATTTATGGAGATCACTGATTATTATGATGGATAAAATGTCGCTATGCTAAGGCATTTATGCTCTGTTCTTCATTTTGTGACAAGGAAAGGAATTGATGTCACCTGGGCCAGCAGATTTTAGTGGGATCAGCCAACCATCATCTATGAGAAGGTGGTAAATCCAAAATATAAAATACAGACAAAAGGGTCTGGGCTCAGAGGGGAGATTTATGCACTGAGAATGTATCTATAGGCAGGGCACTAGCTCTACCAATTTACTAAGGTATAGATTGGCACATTTCTCAAATACAGCGAAATAGAATACTGGTAGTGTGGATTTCTCTAGGATGCGTTTGTAAGTATATTTTATAATTGCTGTTCAGCATTGGAAAAATCCTCTTTTCCGGCATTGAGATGGAACGGGTTAAAATATACAGTCAGATTTCTCCTCCTGCCTGGCAGGGAGCAGCCCTACCCCCAGTGCCACGCTGGTGCTCCCTCTCCGAGATCCTCCTGCTCTGTCAACCCATTTCACATTCGTTCTGCCTCTCGCTGTCAAATTAAAACGCAGCCAGCAACTCATTTCTCCTGCTCTTCGAGTTACAAATTAGTCCATTAAGCTGTCTGTAGCGAAGCCTTTTCCCTCTCCCAGTAATGGCCTCAGAGAATTCCTCCATAATCTTAGCACTCTCCTGGGATGACCGCGGGAGGCGTAGTTCCTGCACATTTCCATGCCACAACCTACTAGACCTCATTCTATTTCTATAGTAAGTAAATAACTTGGCACTCAACTTTGTCGATGGTGATAATAAAGAAAAAAATTTTTTTATTACTTGAATAGCAGCCCAGCATAAACGTTTCGGTCAAACATTTAGACCTTCTTCAGTAAACCGACTGCAAGTGTAATGGTGAGTATGGGGCACTGCTAGATATAGATAGGGTCCTATGGTGTGGTTTCCGCTGGACCTCGGGTAAGTGGAACGCGTATGTGTTTTCCTTCCAGATAGGCTTGTAGGATAACTAGCTAGTATGAATCACTTGGACTAAAAGAGGTGCTGGAAATATACCATAAGTACAGGATATAAGGTAGTGTCCAATATAATAGCATAGAACAATATAAACCTGACCGTAGAAGAGGTTGGATAAAGTATATGTTGGTATGAGGTGCCGGAGAGACGGTAGGTAATCTATCGCACAGGGCTTCTCAGAAAAATTTCAAAAGGAAGGTGTGCTAAAGGTCCGCTCCGGTGTAAGATGGGCAGGTGGTGTGCATCAACGCGGTGTCCGCCGCTGGTTGAATGGCCCTGCAGTTCACCTGTGACAAGTGGCCAGATCTGCATGTAAAGGGTAGATAAGCTGCACATGTAAGAAGCACCGATCCCATCCTGGGGCATCGCAACGCTGCCGAAATGTCTAACCGCCCCTACAGCTCAAGATGGAAATATGAACATAAAAGCCAAGATGTGCACAACCCTTTCCATGGGAAGAGAGAAATAAACAGTAGAATAGCCCAGATCGCTCTGAAGAGAAGGAGTACATGTGTCTGTGCTTCCTCACTGATTGGCAGGTGAAGGCGAGAAGACGGAAAGGGAAAGAAAACTGCTCCAAGTTGTCGATTAGAAGACACTGCTAAAAATGTGTGGTGCTTGGAACGGTGCCATTCTGAACAGATTGGCAGGGCTGATCACAATCACAGCAGGCTGCCTAATGAGTCCCACACAATTTTTCACCCCATATTTTTCCAATAAAAAAGCAGTTAAATACCAACCGCAGCCCCAGCAGTGCTTGCCATCTGGCAGCTTTTATCTCCAGCCATCATTAAAAACACTTCTTGGCAGTTTACACCTCTCTCTCTCTCTACAGATGTGGAACGAATTTTCTGACAACTCTTTGGAGAGAGCAGGAACGGGAAGGAGGGGTGGAGAGAGACATGGGGGATAGGGAGGGGGACAGAGACTGCGGCGAAGGTTTGGGGCTGTGTGTTAAGGAGACGCACTCTAGATAATAAGCTTCTATATAGCACTACAATAACAATGCTATCGACAGAAGTCAGCAAGGAGGATGCACTGCCTAGAATGAGGAGTTAAGGGTTTTTCACCTGCTTGTTCCTCCAATGATTGGCAGCTTGTTTACATGCCTGATTATCGGGATATGAACATTCCGAAGAACACGCTTTCACGATAATCTTGCAGAGTAATAGAATAATCAATAATACTTGCATTTATTTATGAAAAAAAATGATAATTTGGCAAAAATGTAGAAAATTTAGCAATTTTAAAACTTAATTTTTATGCCCTTACATTAGAGAGTGGTGTCACACAAAATAGTTATTAAATAACATTTCCCACGTCTACTTTACATCAGCACAATTTTGGAAACAATTTTTTTTGTTTGTTATGAAGTTATAAGTAGACATGAGCGAATATAGTCAGATCCCTTGTTATTCGGCTCACTAATAGCGGTTACTGAATAGCTGCAGCGGGCCCTGGATACCTAGAGCGCTTCCGATAATCCTGTGTCCAGCGCCGCAGCTGCATGTGTCGCGCCAGTCACAAAACAAAGGCTCTCCTCCATGCATGTATTGCGATCGTCACACAGCCGCGACACAGCCACGGGATTATCGGGAGCACTCCGGGTATCCAGTTTCCCGCTGCAGTTATTTGGTAAGCGCTATTAGCATGCCGAATAAGGAGGGAGCTGATGATGATCGCTCATCTCTAATTATAAGGGTTAAAAGTTGACCAGCATTTTCTCATTTTTCCAACAAAATTTAAAATTTTTTTTTTTAGGGACCACAACACATTTAAACTGACTTTGACGGGTAAAAATGACAGAAAATACCCAAAAGTGACACCATTCTAAAAACTGCACCCTTCAAGGAGCTCAAAACCACATTCAAGAAGTTTATTAACCCTTCAGGTGCTTCATGAGAACAAAAGCAATGTGGAAGGAAAAAATTTACATTTGACGTTTATCACAAAAAAATGCACAACAAATTTTAGGGTCCATTTTTTCCTAAGTACATAGATACCCCCAGTTTGGGCACGAGGCAGGGCTCAGAAGGGAGGCAGCACCGTTTTGACTTTTTGAACGCAAAATTGGCTGGAATCAATGGGGGGCACCATGTCACATTTGTAGACACTCTGATGTGCCTTAACAGTGGAAATCCCCCAATTCTAACTCCAATCCTAACACAGCCCCAACCCCTACACAGCCCTATCACCAACACAGCCCTAACCCCAACACAGCCCTAACCCCAACACTAACTGAAAAGAATGGAAAAATGTAAATGTTTTAATTTTATTATTTTTATTTAAGAGTGTGGCAAAGGGGGGTTTGATTTACTTTTTTTTTATTTTGATCACTGTGATAGGGTCTATCACAGTGATCAAAATGAACCAATAGGAAAAATCTACTGTTGCCAGGTACCGGCGGGGGCACTTTGCATGCGCCCGCCATTTTCTTCCAGGAAGATGACGTGGAGGGCTGAGGAATGGAGCAGGAGGATCCAGGGATGGCGAAGGTATCGGGGGGAGTTCAGGGGACCCCATTTCTCTCTCCTCTGGTATGCTAGATCACATCAGAGGAGAGTGAAGTTAATGGAAAACCAGACCTTTTTTTGTGTGATCACCGTTTTTCAGTGAATAACAGCAATCACATGACATGGGACGGTAAAACCCAACCCGAGCTATGTTCTCCGGGGTCTCAGCTACTCCCAGGAGCCGAGACTCCAAAGATTTTCCAACGCTGGGGGGCGTCATACACTTATTTCTCAGCACCATCAAAAAGTGGCGCTGAGGGATAAAGTATCCTTAACTGCCGCCGTTAAAGGGTGTGTCAGCGGTCGTTAAGGGGTTAAAATAATAAATGGAGGCAGTCTCATATACGAGCGATCTTGTGGATCCAAAGCAAGCAGCTCGAAGGTCTGCGCCCACTCCAGAGGCAGTGTCTGCTTTGTTCAGAAGTCATAGGCCAGCTGCAGCAGTCAGGTGACTAATGAGTGCGGCATCAGAGAAACATCCAATGACGCAATCTGTCAATCACCTGATTGTTGCAACGAATCGCAAGCTACGATTTCTGAAAGGAGCAATCACCACTTCTGGAGACCTCCAGAGCTTCCTTTACTAGATGTACTAGGATTCTAAAAGGGGATTATGCCTTTTTTTCAGGAATGGATGTTGTTGTTTTTTTAAATAAACTAAGTATTTCACTGTCAGACTACCCCTCTAAGGCCTAAAATCTGATAATGAAGCAAAGAAATTAATGTTAGACAGAACAAATGGGCGGTAAGGTTCATTGAAGACATCTAATTCTGTTTTGTGAAGAGGTCTCGAGTTCCCACTTCTGCACAGGGGGAATCTCGGGCCGTCTCCACTGCGGTCTCCCATTCCTATCCAGCCGCAGTGGAGTCTGCTCAGCAGGGACGTCGGTCCCAGCGTCTTGCTCGGTCTCGCTCTGTACAGAGAGTTACTGCTGCTTCTTCAGCTCCTGCCATTGAAGTCAGTGCTGGTCAGCAGCGAGCGGACTTCTCTGGGACTAAGTCCTTATTTGCGCACACTGAGCATGCCCAGGGCAAGATCTCCCGTTGGAGATCGAGGGTCATGTGCTCAGGCTCTGCAGCGCATTCCATTGGTCCTCTTGGCAGGTCTTGGAAGGGCAAAGTTTCTGTGGCCACTTCCTGTCCTGCAACTATATAAACTACGCATGACCGCACGGCCATGCGCTAGTGTACAATTATTATGTGTGTGTGTAGATGGATGTATGTCGATGGATGAAAGCTCCTAAATATCCCTCCCTAGAGTTGTTGATTGCTCGCGGATGATGGTAGCTCTCTAGCGCCCGACTATCCATCTGTATGTTACACACATCACAGCGTCCTATAGCTGTGCCTGCCAGTACGGCGCCGTGCGCTTGCCTTGCGCTTTCCATACCCAAGCCTGGGTGGTTAGTGGCGTCCGTCAGTGCGGCATCGCACACACTCTTGTGCTCATATATTGCTGATAAGGTTCTGTACACACCCAGTTGCGGTGTTGTGCCAGCAAGGGTCTAATCGGACTTCAATCCCTTTTAGGGTTAAGTTCGCTGACTACTTGCTCGCGCTCTATGTGCGGTACCGCGGTCCTGTGACTTAACAGGATCGCTTTCTTCACGTTGGGTGAGGTTTAACCCACGTGTTTATACTTTTAAGTACCGCCATATAGTCTGTCATTTACTAGCAGCGGGTTTCGCCTGCACGGTGGACCCCGGACTGTGAACGCATCTATATCATCTTTCTGGGTGCGTTCCGCCAGTCCTAACATTACACTAGCGCCAGGGTCTGGCTAGTGATGACAGACAAACAGCAATCCTTCCGGTATATCCAGCAGCTGGAGGGTAGGTTGGCGGCTCTCGAGAGCGCAACCTCAGCTGTGGATGTTACCGCAGTTGCTGTACAGGCTGCCAGCGTGGCTGCAGCAACTTTGTCCATTGCCACTCCTGTTCCGACATTTTCTCGCCTCCCGCTGCCAGAAAAATTTTCTGGTGATAGCAAATTTTGTAGGGGATTTGTGAGTCAGTGCTCTATTCATCTTGAGCTCCTGGCTGCACGCTTCCCCACAGAGCGGGCTAAGGTGGGATTTATTGTATCTCTATTGTCGGACAGGACGTTGGAATGGGCTACACCGCTGTGGGAGCGTGGCGATCATGTGGTGCAGAGTGCTCCGTTGTTTTTGAGCACTCTGAAACAGGTCTTTTTAGGACCTCAAGTCACCCATGATACAGCGCTCCAACTGCTGGCATTAACTCAGGGTAAGTCCTTGGTCAGTCATTTTGCCGTCCAATTCCGCACTCTAGCATCTGAGCTGGAATGGTCGGGTAAAGCTCTTATCCCCATATTTTGGAGGGGCTTGGCTGACCACGTAAAGGACGCTCTGGCCACTAGGGAGATTCCTGCCACACTGGAGGAGTTAATAACAGTCTCCACTCGAATTGATCTCCGTTTTAACGAGCGGAGGTTAGAGCGAGCCCAGTGTAGGCAGAGGTTTCGGCTGGCTCCTACTTTCGCCAAACCTCTGGAATCTCCGGTCCTGGTTCCTGAGTTACATGAGGCCAGAGAAGTGTCACAAGCGGGATCTAAGTCCCGGACCGCTTGTGCACTCAGGGTCTGTCATGTTTGCCAGCAGTCAGGACATCTAGCCACCAGATGTCCTCAGCGGTCGAGGAAACGTCAGCGTCTAGTGGTCGTAGGTGGAGGTACACTAGACACGGCGACGTTTGCCTCTAAATTGTCCTTTAAGGGGACAATTACTATAGGCTCATTCTCCCACTAGGTAGAGCTCTGCGTGGATTCTGGGGCGGAGGGCAATTTTATGTCTTCTGCCTTTGCCCAACGTCACGCAATACATAGTAACATAGTTAGTAAGGCCGAAAAAAGACATTTGTCCATCCAGTTCAGCCTATATTCCATCATAATAAATCCCCAGATCTACGTCCTTCTACAGAACCTAATTGTATGATACAATATTGTTCTGCTCCAGGAAG
Organism: Ranitomeya imitator; assembly: GCF_032444005.1. Lineage (NCBI taxonomy): Eukaryota > Metazoa > Chordata > Amphibia > Anura > Dendrobatidae > Ranitomeya > Ranitomeya imitator. The sequence goes on along the minus strand of NC_091282.1, from coordinate 286,233,922 downwards.
ACATCCAGGCCTCTCTTGAACCCCTCGACTGAGTTCGCCATCACCACCTCCTCAGGCAAGCAATTCCAGATTCTCACTGCCCTAACAGTAAAGAATCCTCTTCTATGTTGGTGGAAAAACCTTCTCTCCTCCAGACGCAAAGAATGCCCCCTTGTGCCCGTCACCTTCCTTGGTATAAACAGATCCTCAGCGAGATATTTATATTGTCCCCTTATATACTTATACATGGTTATTAGATCGCCCCTCAGTCGTCTTTTTTCTAGACTAAATAATCCTAATTTCGCTAATCTATCTGGGTATTGTAGTTCTCCCATCCCCTTTATTAATTTTGTTGCCCTCCTTTGTACTCTCTCTAGTTCCATTATATCCTTCCTGAGCACCGGTGCCCAAAACTGGACACAGTACTCCATGTGCGGTCTAACTAGGGATTTGTACAGAGGCAGTATAATGCTCTCATCATGTGTATCCAGACCTCTTTTAATGCACCCCATGATCCTGTTTGCCTTGGCAGCTGCTGCCTGGCACTGGCTGCTCCAGGTAAGTTTATCATTAACTAGGATCCCCAAGTCCTTCTCCCTGTCAGATTTACCCAGTGGTTTCCCATTCAGTGTGTAATGGTGACATTGATTCCTTCTTCCCATGTGTATAACCTTACATTTATCATTGTTAAACCTCATCTGCCACCTTTCAGCCCAAGTTTCTAACTTATCCAGATCCATCTGTAGCACAATACTATCTTCTCTTGTATTAACTGCTTTACATAGTTTTGTATCATCTGCAAATATCGATATTTTACTGTGTAAACCTTCTACCAGATCATTAATGAATATGTTGAAGAGAACAGGTCCCAATACTGACCCCTGCGGTACCCCACTGGTCACAGCGACCCAGTTAGAGACTATACCATTTATAACCACCCTCTGCTTTCTATCACTAAGCCAGTTACTAACCCATTTACACACAATTTCCCCCAGACCAAGCATTCTCATTTTGTGTACCAACCTCTTGTGCGGCACGGTATCAAACGCTTTGGAAAAATCGAGATATACCACGTCCAATGACTCACCGTGGTCCAGCCTATAGCTTACCTCTTCATAAAAACTGATTAGATTGGTTTGACAGGAGCGATTTCTCATAAATCCATGCTGATATGGAGTTAAACAGTTATTCTCATTGAGATTATCCAGAATAACATCCCTCAGAAACCCTTCAAATATTTTACCAACAATAGAGGTTAGACTTACTGGCCTATAATTTCCAGGTTCACTTTTAGAGCCCTTTTTGAATATTGGCACCACATTTGCTATGCGCCAATCCTGCGGAACAGACCCTGTCGCTATAGAGTCCCTAAAAATAAGAAATAATGGTTTATCTATTACATTACTTAGTTCTCTTAGTACTCGTGGGTGTATGCCATCCAGACCCGGAGATTTATCTATTTTAATCTTATTTAGCCGGTTTCGCACCTCTTCTTGGGTTAGATTGGTGACCCTTAATATAGGGTTTTCATTGTTTCTTGGGATTTCACCTAGCATTTCATTTTCCACCGTGAATACCGTGGAGAAGAAGGTGTTTAATATAATAGCTTTTTCCTCGTCATCTACAACCATTCTTTCCTCACTATATTTTAAGGGGCCTACATTTTCAGTTTTTATTCTTTTACTATTGATATAGTTGAAGAACAGTTTGGGATTAGTTTTACTCTCCTTAGCAATGTGCTTCTCTGTTTCCTTTTTGGCAGCTTTAATTAGTTTTTTAGATAAAGTATTTTTCTCCCTATAGTTTTTTAGAGCTTCAATGGTGCCATCCTGCTTTAGTAGTGCAAATGCTTTCTTTTTACTGTTAATTGCCTGTCTTACTTCTTTGTTTAGCCACATTGGGTTTTTCCTATTTCTACCAGATTAAGGGCATCTCTAAGCTGGTCAAACTTTGCCTTCCTAAAGTTCAGTGTTTTTGTGACTCACTGACAAGTCCCCCTAGTGAAAGACAGGTGAAACTGTACAATATTGTGGTCGCAATTTCCTAGATGCCCGACCACTTGCAGATTTGTTATTCTGTCAGGTCTATTAGATAGTATTAGGTCTAAAAGTGCTGCTCCTCTGGTTGGTTTCTGCACCAATTGTGAAAGATAATTTTTCTTGGTTATTAGCAGAAACCTGTTGCCTTTATGGGTTTCACAGGTTTCTGTTTCCCAGTTAATATCTGGGTAGTTAAAGTCCCCCATAACCAGGACCTCATTATGGGTTGCAGCTTCATCTATCTGCTTTAGAAGTAGACTTTCCATGGTTTCTGTTATATTTGGGGGTTTGTAACAGACCCCAATGAGAATTTTGTTACCATTTTTCCCTCCATGAATTTCGACCCATATGGACTCGACATCCTCATTTCCTTCGCTAATATCCTCCCTTAAAGTGGACTTTAGACAAGACTTTACATAGAGACAAACCCTTCCTCCTCTCCGATTTTTATGATCCTTTCTAAACAGACTGTAACCCTGTAAGTTAACTGCCCAGTCATAGCTTTTATCTAACCATGTCTCGGTTATTCCCACTATGTCAAAGTTACCTGTAGATATTTCTGCTTCTAGTTCTTCCATCTTGTTTGTCAGGCTTCTGGCGTTTGCGAGCATGCAGTTTAGAGGATTTTGTTTTGTTCCAATCTCCTCGCTGTGGATTGTTTTAGAAATGTTCTTACCTCCCTTCTGAGTATGTTTTCCTGGATCTTCTTTGTTCAAGTCTAATGTTTTTCTTCCCGTCCCCTCTTCTTCTAGTTTAACGCCCTCCTGATGAGTGTAGCGAGTCTTCTGGTGAATGTGTGTTTCCCAGGTTTGTTGAGGTGTAGTCCGTCTCTGGCGAGGAGTCCATCGTACAAGTAATTCACACCGTGGTCCAGGAATCCGAATCCTTGTTGTCTGCACCATCGTCTTAGCCAGTTGTTTGCATCAAGGATCCTGTTCCATCTCCTGGTGCCATGCCCGTCTACTGGAAGGATAGAAGAAAAAACTACCTGTGCATCCAGTTCCTTTACTTTCTTCCCCAACTCTTCAAAGTCTTTGCAGATTGTCAGTAGGTCCTTCCTTGCCGTGTCATTGGTGCCAACATGTATCAGAAGAAATGGGTGGACGTCCTTGGAGTTGAAGAGCTTTGGTATCCTATCGGTCACATCCTTGATCATCGCACCTGGAAGGCAGCATACTTCTCTTGCAGTTATGTCCGGTCTGCAGATGGCTGCTTCTGTGCCTCTCAGTAGTGAGTCTCCCACCACCACCACTCTTCGTTGCTTCTTGGCTGTACTTTTTGCTGTCACTTGTTGCTGTGTGCCCTTTTCTTTTTTGCTTGCTGGTATTGCTTCATCCTTAGGTGTGCCATCTTCATCCTCTACAAAGATTTGATATCGGTTCTTCAGTTGTGTGGTTGGTGATTTCTCCATGGTCTTCTTGCTTCTTTTGGTCACATGCTTCCACTCATCTGCTTTTGGAGGTTCTCTGACACTTTTTTCACCTTCTGTGACCAGTAGAGATGCTTCTGTTCTGTCTAGAAAGTCTTCATTCTCTTTGATGAATTTCAAAGTTGCTATTCTTTCTTCCAGACCCCGCACCTTTTCTTCTAAAAGGGCCACTAGTCTACACTTCTGACAGGTGAAATTTAATTCTTCTTCTGGTCGATCTGTGAACATGTAGCACATGCTGCAGCTCACCATGTAGGTTGTCACATCTGCCATGTTGCTCCTAGATCCTGCTGACTTGCTGTGTGTTTTCCTTCTTGTGTAATCTACTCAGCCAAGCTCTCTTGCATTAATGTCCTACAGGCAAAAAAGGTTTGGTGATTCTTTCCAAGCAGCTGGTCCCGGCTGTACCCAACGATCTTCTAGCTTAGGGAGACTCTTCGCTTTTCCCAGAAGGCACCTGGAATATGCAAATTAGCCTCCTCAAGCTTGAATCCCTGGTTTGGTGATTCCCTGGTTATGCTAGCTCAACCTGTAACGGTACGAGTGGTGAATGGGTCGACACTGCCCTCACAGATAACACACCAGACCATCCCTTTTAAACTGTCCATGTCGCCATCTCATCAGGAGATTATTTCTCTGCTCGTCATTCCAGAAGGAATTGATGAGGTCCTGTTGGGAATACCTTGGCTACGGGACCACTCTCCTCATATCGAGTGGTCCTCAGGCAGAATTCTGGGATGGGGTGAATCTTGTGGGGGTAGGTGTCAGAGGGAGTGCGTTCAGGTTGCTACAACAGAGGTACCCGCAGATCTATCCTCTCTCCCCAAGCAGTATTGGTCTTATGCAGACGTGTTCTCCAAAAAGGCGGCGGAGACCCTTCCGCCCCATCGCCCCTATGATTGTACTATTGACCTCTTGCCTGGTGCTGAGCCTCCCCGGGGTAGAGTCTATCCGCTATCTCTCCCGGAGACGGAGGCAATGTCACAGTACATCCAGGAAAATCTGGCAAGAGGGTTCATCAGGAAGTCAGTGTCTCCTGCTGGGGCAGGATTCTTCTTCGTGCAGAAGAATGGGGAATTGCGTCCATGCATAGACTACAGGGGTCTTAACGCCATCACCGTTTAGAATAAGTACCCTTTGCCTTTGATATCTCAGCTATTCGATAGGCTTCGGGGAGCAAGGGTATTTACTAAATTAGATCTGCGGGGTGCTTACAACCTGATTCGCATCCGTGAGGGGGACGAATGGAAGACGGCGTTTAACACCAGGGATGGGCACTATGAATATCTGGTGATGCCCTTTGGGCTCTGTAATGCCCCAGCCGTTTTCCAAGACTTTGTGAACGATATCTTCCGGGATATGCTTTCCACCTCGGTCGTAGTCTATCTGGATGATATTCTCATCTACTCTCCAGATATTGACTCCCACCGGAGAGATGTTTCCAGAGTCTTTGACCTCCTACGGGCAAACTCCCTCTATGCCCAGTTTGAAAAGTGTATGTTTGAGCAGGAGTCCTTACCTTTCCTAGGCTACATCATCTCAGCCCAGGGATTGGCTATGGATCCTGCCAAACTACAGGCTGTGATGGACTGGCAGGAACCCCATTCTCTTAAAGCGGTGCAGCGCTTTATGGGATTCATCAATTATTATCGCCAGTTCATCCCGCACTTCTCAACTTTGGTAGCTCCCTTGGTTGCCCTCACCAAGAAGGGGGCGAATCCCAAATTGTGGTCTGAGGAGGTCTCCAAGGCCTTCATCTCTATAAAGTCACACTTCGCTAGCGCTCCCATCCTACATCGCCCCGATGTTGATAAGCCATTTATCATGGAAGTGGATGCCTCTTCTGTTGGTGCTGGAGCAGTCCTCTTCCAAAAGGATGCTCAAGGTCGGAAGCATCCTTGCTTCTTTTTCTCCAAGACGTTCGCACCAGCAGAGAGGAATTATTCCATCGGGGACAGGGAGTTGCTAGCCATGAAGTTGGCTTTCTCGGAGTGGAGACATCTCTTGGAGGGAGCACGTTTTCCCTTCCAAGTCTTCACAGACCATAAAAATTTGGTGTACCTGCAGACAGCTCAGCGGTTGAATTCTCGCCAGGCCAGATGGTCCTTGTTCTTCTCCCGGTTTCATTTCACCCTCCATTTCCTTTCTGGGGAGAAGAACATTCGGGCCGACGCTCTCTCTCGCTCCGTTGTGTCATCTGCGGAGGAGGAGCCTCGGCTTATTGTCCCCACCGAGAGCCTGAGAACTGTGGCTCCGGTTTCGCTGGAGTCTGTGCCCCCGGGCAAGACTTTTGTTCCATCCAGTTTGCGACCGGAGGTTGTTTCTTGGGCGCACTCGTCCAGGGTGGGTGGACATTTTGGTACTAAAAGGACATCTGAGTTACTGGCGAGGACATACTGGTGGCCGCATATGGCCCGTGATGTCGCGGAGTATGATCGGGCGTGTGTCTCTTGTGCCAGGAACAAGACTCCTCGGCAACGGCCAGCTGGTTTGCTTTATCCTTTGCCCGTGGCGGACAGGCCCTGGGAGATGGTCGGGATGGACTTTGTGGTGGGCTTGCCCAAGTCTCGTAACTGCACCATTATCTGGGTGATCACCGACCATTTTTCCAAAATGGTGCATTTGGTGCCTCTTCCACGGCTACCATCTGCACGGGCGTTGGCTGTCTTGTTTATCAAGCATATCTTTCGCCTACACGGTATGCCAGACAAAATTGTTAGTGACCGGGGTCCCCAGTTTGCGTCTCGATTCTGGAGAGAGCTTTGTCGTCTACTCAGTATTGAGTTAAATCTCTCTTCGGCATATCATCCAGAGACGAATGGTTTGGTTGAAAGGGCCAACCAGACCTTGGTCACATATCTGCGACATTTTGTTTCTGCCAGGCAGGATGACTGGGCATCCTTGCTACCGTGGGCAGAGTTTGCACTTAACAATGCCGTAGCCGACTCCACCGGTCAGACTCCATTCCTCTTAAATTACGGCCAGCATCCGCGTGTTCCTGTGCCCATGCCTGTGTCTTCCGCTGATTCCAGGGTGGCAGACTGGGCTGTGGAGGCACGGGACATTTGGGATCGCACGCAGGATGCCATTCGGGCCTCCAAGGAGAGAATGAGGTCCTCCGCCGATGTTCATCGGCGCCCCGCTCCGACCTTTGCCCCTGGCGACTTGGTGTGGCTCTCCGCCCGTAACATCAGGCTGCGAGTTGAGTCCACTAAGTTTGCTCCTCGCTACTTGGGTCCCTTCAAGGTTCTCGAACAGGTTAATCCCGTGGTCTACCGTCTGGCTCTTCCTCCACGCTTGGGTATCACCAACACCTTTCACGTGTCCCTCTTGAAACCCGTATACATGTCCCGGTTTTCCGAGTCATCTGCAGGGACATCGGGTTCGTCTACGGACGATTATGAGGTGAACGCTATTTTGGGGTGCAAGGTGGTACGCGGCAAAAAGTTCTATTTGGTGGATTGGAAGGGTTATGGCCCAGAGGACAGGTCATGGGAACCTGCTGAAAACATTCGGGCCCCGCAGCTCATTGCTGCCTTCGAGCGTAGCGAGGCCCAAGGAGGGGGGGGCCCTAGGAGGGGGGGTAATGTTAGGTCTCGAGTTCCCACTTCTGCACAGGGGGAATCTCGGGCCGTCTCCGCTGCGGTCTCCCATTCCTATCCAGCCGCAGTGGAGTCTGCTCAGCAGGGACGTCGGTCCCAGCGTCTTGCTCGGTCTCGCTCTGTACAGAGAGTTACTGCTGCTTCTTCAGCTCCTGCCATTGAAGTCAGTGCTGGTCAGCAGCGAGCGGACTTCTCTGGGACTAAGTCCTTATTTGCGCACACTGAGCATGCCCAGGGCAAGATCTCCCGTTGGAGATCGAGGGTAATGTGCTCAGGCTCTGCAGCGCATTCCATTGGTCCTCTTGGCAGGTCTTGGAAGGGCAAAGTTTCTGTGGCCACTTCCTGTCCTGCAACTATATAAACTGCGCATGACCGCACGGCCATGCGCTAGTGTACAATTATTATGTGTGTGTGTAGATGGATGTATGTCGATGGATGAAAGCTCCTAAATATCCCTCCCTAGAGTTGTTGATTGCTCGCGGATGATGGTAGCTCTCTAGCGCCCGACTATCCATCTGTATGTTACACACATCACAGCGTCCTATAGCTGTGCCTGCCAGTACGGCGCCGTGCGCTTGCCTTGCGCTTTCCATACCCAAGCCTGGGTGGTTAGTGGCGTCCGTCAGTGCGGCATCGCACGCACTCTTGTGCTCATATATTGCTGATAAGGTTCTGTACACACCCAGTTGCGGTGTTGTGCCAGCAAGGGTCTAATCGGACTTCAATCCCTTTTGGGGTTAAGTTCGCTGACTACTTGCTCGCGCTCTATGTGCGGTACCGCGGTCCTGTGACTTAACAGGATCGCTTTCTTCACGTTGGGTGAGGTTTAACCCACGTGTTTATACTTGTAAGTACCGCCATCTAGTCTGTCATTTACTAGCAGCGGGTTTCGCCTGCACGGTGGACCCCGGACTGCGAACGCATCGATATCATCTTTCTGGGTGCGTTCCGCCAGTCCTAACAGACAGTTACAGTGCAAAAGTTTTAGGCAGCTGTGGAGAAAATGCTGCAAAGTAAGAATGCTTTAAAAGAAGAAGGGTTATTGTTAATCAATTAAGGAAACAAATCTAAATAAAATCAATATTATAAAAAGCAACAGTATTGACCACTAAGCCAACCATGCTGACAATACTCCAGTATATTGGGGCATCCCAGTCGAGTCTCATTCTCTGAATTGTGGGGGTGCCAAAAGTAGGAACAACCTTCCTATATCATGTAGCACATGTTCCGAAGGAGTTGCCAATTGGGAGTATGCCTTTTTAAAGTTATACTTTGAGTAACTGATGAACCGTTTTATTCATAGTAAAGAGCCTAAATTGGTTGCACATGACACAAAGGGAGGATACAACCAGGATACAAGGAGAGGACTCCTTTTATGCCCTGCACCTCAGTTTTGCTCAATTCCTTCTGTGGTGAGGACAACGGTTGTGATATTCGTAGTTTTATCTAATGTCAACAAGCTACAGTAGCTATAATCCATAGTTTGTCCCCATATTTGTGCTTGTAATGGTGATTACAGATCGCTACTGTTGCAAGCACTTTGAATAAAACAGCACAAGGCAAAGCACTGCAGGCGGATGTTAAATCATATGCCCTAAGGCAAAGCACTCAACCACTTATTAAAGGGTTCAGTGTCAATTCAGCCTGTTTACTGATAAACAACAAATCAATTAACAAATGACTTGAATGACTTTCTATACCTGAGAGAAGAGATTGCTCTATTGTAACAGAGTGAAGACAAACAACACAAGACTATGTAGCCATGAGCAGCACTAAATGCTTCAGGATATCCTGATTTGTAGGTATGAAATTGACCTAGTTGCCAAGAAGTACACACATTTATACACTGGTACATTATGGTCAACTAAATGCTGGATCCCACTACCATTAAAACCACTGATACCTTGTCTACTTCTATATTAGATAGGCAACAACTCAAAGTCTAATAAAACTCGAGATTTAGCAATAAAAATTAGAACAATTATAGTTACAAGTTGACTGGAGCAGACATGGCACTCCATATGCCAGGAGCAGGTTAACAGGGAGCCAGCCTGGCTTGTGACTGACAGACAGCACACAGGTCAATGCCCAGGGTCATGTTTCACAAAGAAATGAGAACAGTGCCTGCAGCTAAATTCACAGCTCCTGACAAGGCAGCTCCCTGCAGGGGGAGGGACACAAAATTACCAGTGGTGTGTATTTGTTTACATAGTCAACAGCGATTTGGTCATTACAGGAGATGGCTGGGGTAAGTGCTGTTTTCATAGCCATCATTGGAAGCGCCACTGTTTAAAGCACTTTACACCTCTGCTGTGGGAGGATTACAGGAATGAAGTGTTGTAGTAATTAAAAGGATTCTCTTATTAACAGCAGCTAATTCAATTTTACACACTGCAACTATCTTGATAGACATTGGGAAAAGTGCTGTTCTTTATTTACAGCAGTGAGGAAATGTCTGATGTAAAGCTATAGCTTTAATGACTTCTCTCCCACACCTTTCCCTCCATCTGCCTGTATTCCAATCATTATCATACTTTTAGTAACCTTAACAACATGGAATTAAAAAATTGAAAAGATTACATGCCAAGTATGTTATGCCTCACACATTACAGATACAAATAAAAATTGAAAGATTAACCTTACTCTCCATCTAAGATGATTGTCAGAGTTCCCCTCCAGCAGCTGAAATCTCACCATGCTCAGAACAAGCTGCAGCTGCGTGGGTGGATAGAGACTGAATGCAATTGGACTCTTTGAAAACAAATTATCTTTTTCAGCTTGGGTCCTGCTCTGTCTACATCTACACGGAGGTTGGAGGACACAAGGTGAGGTTTTTATGCTAGAAGTTAGGACCGTCCCCAGATTGGGTGCACCTTGTCAAGGTGGGGTTTCTTTTACAGTTTTTTTTTCTTGCAAAATAGTGCTAAGTACCTTATGTTATCTACATATACTATTACTATTTACTTACTATGGGGTATTTGCTCATTTATCTTTAGTTTTGCCTGTTAAATGGCTACAATGTGACAGTGCTCCTACACATTGCACATATACCAACTTACATTCCGGTTCATTTTTGTTTTTTCTACAGCATTAGCAGACTTCTCTCCCACACCTTTCCTTCTATCTGCCTTTATTCAGGTCATTATCATACTTTTAGTATCCTTAACATGGAAATAATGCGAAAATGGAAAAGATTAATTGCCAAGTATGTTATGCCTCGCACATTTTTAGCACAAAAACAAATGGAATTTTAAATTTTTAACCTCAATCTCCAAGTTTGGACTGACAGCATCTCAGTTTCCTTCCTCCCTCCGGCAGCTGAAATCTCACCCTGCTCAGAACAAGCTGCCGATATCAGGTTGGATGGGTGGGTAGAGACTAAATACGAATGGACCCTTTAAAAACCTATGTGCTTTTCAGTATCATGCTACACTTAGAAAATGCTCATTTCAATATAAGGCAAAAAAAAATCTTAAAAGTTTATACATTAGTTCTGACATGGATTTTAAAGCAAATACACAAGCGTCACCAGGTCTAAGAAATCTATTAGCTTAAAATTTCTAAATTCTAACATTTGTGACCGTTTCACACATTAACATGGGTTGTAAAAGTGCATAAATCATAAATCCAAGGAAAAACGTGAAACTACAAGATATTATGAGATGGGCCCGACTATTTGCCAGTCAGCTCTGTTTTGAAACTACCATTGGGATGACCCAGCTATGCGACAAACAAGTGGACAGTATGGATATAACTGAGAAGTATAAATTTAACAAGAGTCAATGCCAATGTAGACTAACTCTGCCAGGCAACCTTTCAGGGTTCTTTGCATTGTGTTTTGAGGAGCGGACTGCTCCCAGGCCTCTCGTCTTTATGTTGCTCCTGGTTGAATCACTATTCAGGTCGGACAAGAGTCATCGCAATGCTGGCCTGAACGGCGAGGATCATGAACCAACCAATGCTCAATTCCTCTCCATCTACTGTTCACCTAATTTAACCATGAACAGAGAAATTCAGAAATCAATGTCAGACACTTGTCATTACCAGCTTTTAATAAGATTTATGCTCTTTATGTTAATTGTATGCATATAACAAGAGCTGTAATATCTTAAAAGACCAAATGAAAAATATTTCCATAAAACATACCACCATTAGGGTAGCGCTGTGATCTATGGCAATAGCTTTCCTACAGTGCCAAAAGAAGCCAAATGTAGTCCAAGACATACCTCCGTAGGAGGAAATCCTCCGTAGGAGGAAGTCCCTGAGCACACATTATAATGCCAATCATCAATAAACATGTGGCAGATAGAACACACTGTAACAAATGAACATCCTGTATAAAGGTACTTTATTAATATAACCAGGTACAAGTGTATACACATTATAGTATTAACGTTCATCGGTAAATGAGAACCCTGGGCAATCCGAGAGTGCGTGATTGTGGGCAGATTGGAAGTGACAGCCATCAGACAATCTGATAATTATCGGGCTCTATATGTATTAACCGTGGTAAACAGAAAATATGTCATTGCACAGACACTTTCATCCCACTGTAATGCATGTGAAAACACACAAAAGACGCCGCCACCAGACACTACAATACATAAAATGCCTAGGGAATCCGTCCAAAACCTGAGGAAGCAAAACATACAAATCTGTTTTATTGCCTCCCAGCAAACCTGCAAACAATTACCGCTAGGACCATAATGACTGAATAAAGTGCACTTTGCTGCTGCATTTTACAATTACTTCATCATATAAAAGCCAAATATGAAAAATTAGGAGGGATCCCCCAACTCATGTCCCCATATGGATTACATCTCTCAGAGACGCAGAGCTGCAGGGAGACTTTTGAGGTCTTGGTTTGCATTTAATCTTTGTCTAATTAGACATTGTGGGGGAAAATGAAAACCAGAAAACATCAGAGCTAAATCACAGCAAATGCTATATTTAGGCCACACAAGCATATAATGTTCACAGTACCGTATATACTCGAGTATAAGCCGACCCGAGTATAAGCCGACCCCCCTAATTTTGCCACAAAAAACTGGGAAAACTTATTGACTCGAGTATAAGCCTAGGGTGGAAATGCAGCATTTACCGGTGAATTTCAAAAATAAAAATAGATCATTATTTCCCCATAGCTGTGCCATACAGTGCTCTGCACCGTTCATATTTCCCCATAGATGTGCCATATACGGTGCCCTGCACCGTTCACTGTGCCCCATAGATGTGCCATATACGGTGCTCTGCAGCGTTCACTCTGCCCCATAGATGTGCCATATACGGTGCTCTGCACCGTTCATTGTGCCCCATAGATGTGCCATATACGGTGCCCTGCACCGTTCACTGTGCCCCATAGATGTGCCATATACGGTGCTCTGCACCGTTCATTGTGCCCCATAGATGCTCCACATAAATCTCTGCCGCCGCCGCTGCTGCAATAAAAAAAAAAAACACACATACTCACCTCCCTTGATTGCAGCTCCCGGCGTCTCGTTCCGGCGCCTCCATCTTCCCGGCGTCTCTGCTCTGACTAATCAGGCAGAGGGCGCCGCGCACACTATATGCGTCATCGCGCCCTCTGCCTGAACAGTCAGAGCGCAGACGCCGGGAAGATGGAGGCGCCGGCCGGGAAGATGGAGCGACGCTCGGCGGCTGGAACGAGGACAGGTGAATATGCTATACTTACCTAGTCCTGGCGATCCTCGCGCTGTCCCTCTGCCTGGTCTTCGGTGCCGCAGCTTCTTTCTCTATCAGCGGTCACCGGCACCACTGAGTAGAGGAATGAATAGGCGGCTCCGCCCCTATGGGAGGTGGAGCCGCTTATTCATTTCTGTAATAAGCGGTCCCACGTGACTGCTGAAGAGGGGAAGAAGCTGCAGCACAGAAGACCGTGGGACGGCAGCGACAGCGCGAGGATCGCTGGGACTAGGTAAGTATGCCTCAGCGCCCTCACCCGCCGACCCTGCCACCCACCTTGACTCGAGTATAAGCCGAGAGGGGCACTTTCAGCCCAAAATTTTGGGCTGAAAATCTCGGCTTATACTCGAGTATATACGGTAATTTAAAAAAATCATGGAGTGTGTACTGAAAATATTAGGGTCGTATTTGTCTGGCTGAATTTCAGACAACGGATTCTGCTAGAGAGTTCCAACAATGATGAGAATACTTGTTTGTTTAAATGGACACTGTGGGGGAAAAGAAAGTTGACCGTGCTGCCACCACAGTCTCATGTGGGTTTCTGAGCCACGGTGCAGCAACTACGCAGAAAGGCACAAGCGGACAACAGCATACGTACATAATCCGGAGTATGCTGCTGTTATCACAACGGTTTCCTGTTGATGATGTAAAATATTTACCAACCATCTAATTAAGGTAAAAATTGCTAAATTTCAGTTTTGTTTTAGATAAAGATTGTGATATGGAAAACTAAAAAAAAAAAATGCAAATACATTTTCCACAAAAACCCGACTTGGGGCCTGTGCACACAATGCAGATTTGTTGCTCTTTTTCTGTGCAAATTTGTCACAAAACCTGAAGGGTTTCCTGATGCCAGCAAAGTGAATGGGAATTCTAAGGGTATGTGCACACGTTGCAGAAAAGTGTGCGGCTTTTTCTGTGTTTTTTTTTTTTTGCAGCTTCCACATGTGGATTCCTATTATGGAGCAGGTGTAAACCGCTGCGGAATCTGCACAAAGAATTGACATGCTGCGGAATAAACAACGCTGCATTTCCGCACAGTACTTTCCGCAGCATGTGCACTGCGGATTTTGTTTTCCATCGGCTCACATGGTACTGTACAACGCAAGGAAAACTGCTGCGAATCCGAAGCGGCCAATCCGCTGCGAATCCGCAACGTGTGCACATACCTTGAAGTCTTATGCACGCGTTGATTATTTTTTCTTGCAGATTTAAATCTTAATCATATTAATTCTTTCAGCATTTTGCTCATATGAATTATTGGAGCAACATCTGCACCAAACACGCATGTAAAAAAACATGTACTGTATACAGCTGTTTTGCTGTAAAGAGTCTGAAACGGTGCAAACATGTCTGCACCAAATACTTAACGTGTGCACATACCCTTAAAAGGGGTTTTGTTTGATGACAGAATAATGATGATTTATCAAACATATTGATGATCTTTATTGTTGACATAGCGTATTCAAAAGAATAGGAGCTGATCAGAAGTCGGGAATGGAGCATTGCTGGAGCAAATGACAGTGGGGGACACCATCAATCTCATATTGTGTACTATCTGGTGGAGAAGACATCAATATGCGGTGACCAGACAGTATTTCAATCTTTAAGTCAAAGTCAACCAAGTTAAAAATTAGTATTTTGTCTTTCTCATAAAGGGGTTTTCCATGATTAAACTGCAGTAGCAGCTGGAGCAGGTGTCAGCGAGTAAAGATCACGATTAGTGATGAGCGAATATACTCGTTACTCGAGATTTCTCGAGCACGTTCGGGGGTCCTCCAAGTATTTTTTAGTGCTCGGAGATTTAGTTTTTCTTGCCGCAGCTGAATGATTTACAGCTATTAGCCAGCATAAGAGTACATGTGGGGATTCCCTAGCAACCAGGCAACCCCCACATGTACTTATGCTGGCTAAGGCTAGTTTCACACTGGCGTTTTTTTGCCAGACGTCGCAATGCGTCGTTTATGGCAAAAAACGCATCCTGCAAAGTTGTTTGCAGGATGCGTTTTTGCCCCATAGATTAACATTAGCGACGCATTGCGACGCTTTGCCATACGTCGCAACCATCGTGCGACGGTTGCGCCGTGTTGTGGCGGACCGCTGGGAGCAAAAAACGTTAAATGTAACATTTTTTGCTCCTGACGGACCGCTTTTTCCGCCCCCACCTCCCGCACTTCACAATGGGGCAGCGGATGCGCCGGAGAAATGCATCCGCTGCACCTATTGTGCAGTGCATCAAACGCTAGCGTCGGAATCTCTGCCCGACGCATTGCGACGGGGAGATTCCGACGCTAGTGTGAAAGTAGCCTTACAGATGTAAATCATTCAGCTGCAGCAAGAAAAACTAAGTTTCCGAGCACTAAAAAATACTCTGAGGACCCCCGAGCATGCTCGAGAAATCTCAAGTAACGAGTATATTCACTCATCACTAATCACGATACTTATTTTTAACCTGTGAAAACTCATGGGTTAGAAATGTTTAAAATGAGTTGGCCATCCCCAGAATACTAAATAAAACACTTTTCAGACATGTTGGGGGCTCTGCCACTATGAAAATCAAACCTGTAGTGCAGATTTTAGTGGCTTAGTAGCGAAAAAACAGAAAAGATTTATATTGTTTGAAAATGAGAGGGCTTTGGGTGCACAATGGGCTGTCATTGGTAACTCTTCTGAAATATATAATATAGCTGGAAATTATTAAACAAAGCAAGTCTGCTCTCCGGCATAATTGTGTATACATTGATATATTAACCCCTTCGTAACTGGGCCACATTTCTTAAATTTGACCAGTGTCACTTTATGTGGGAATAACTCTGGAGCGCTTCAACAAATAATACTGATTTTGAGATTGTTTTTCGTGGCATATTATAATTTATGATAATGGTAAATTTAGGTCAACATTTTTTATAAATAAACACAAAACATACCAGAAATTTGACAGAAATGTGAAAATCTTTGCAATTTTCAAACTTTGAATGATTATCCCTTTAACTTCTTCATGACCGAAGCTTTTTTCGGTTTTGTGTTTTCGTTTTTCTCTCCCCTCCTTCCCAGAGCCATAACTTTTTTTATTTTACTGTCAATATGGCTATGTGAGGGCTTAATTTGTGCGCGACGAGTTGTACTTTTGAATGACATCATTGGTTTTAGCATGTTATGTACTTGAAAATGGGAAAAGTATTCCAAGTGCGGTGAAACTGCAAAAAAAAGTGCAATCCCACAGTTGTTTTTTGTTTGGCTTTTTTGCTAGGATCACTAAATGCTAAAATTGACCTGCCATTATGATTCTGAAACCCGTACTGTCTCCAATTTTTGTGATCTTGCGTTGGGTGAGGGCTTATTTTTTGCGTGCTGAGCTGACGTTTTTAATGATACCATTTCGGTGCAGATACGTTCTTTTGATCACCCGTTATTGCCCTTTAATGCAATGTCGCGGTGACCAAAAAAACGTAATTCTGGGGTTTTGACTTTTTTTTGCTACACCGTTTAGTGATCAGGTTAATCCTCTTTTTTTATTGATAGATTGGGCAATTCTGAATGCGGCGATACCAAATATGTGTATGTTTGATTTTTTTATGGTTTTATTTTGAATGGGGTGATTTAAACTTTTATTTTTTTTTTATATTTTTTAAACTATTTTTCTTTAAGTTTTGGCATGCTTCAATAGCCTCCATGGGAGGCTAGAAGCTGCCACAACTTGATTGGCTCTGCTACATAGAGGCGATGCTCAGATCGCCTCTATGTAGCAGAATTACTGCATTGCTATGAGCGCCGCCCACAGGGTGGCACGCATAGCAATCCGGCATCAACAACCATAGAGGTCTCAAGGAGACCTCTGGCTGTTATGCCGACGTACTTATGACCCCCCCCCGATTACGTGACGGAGATCAATGGTGCACGTATTTCTGGCCCAATGGCCGGAAGCGCAGGTTAAAAGCCGCTGTCAGAGTTTGACAGTGGCATTTAACTAGTTAACAGTAGATCCACCCGTGCCTATTGCAGGCACATGTCAGCTGTTCAAAACAGCTGACATGTCCCGGCTTTAATGCGGGGTCAACGCCGGAGCCCATATCAAAGCAGGGGTACTGCCATTGGACATACTATCCCGTCCAATGGCAGTAAGGGGTTAATCCAGATAGTCATACCACAGAGAAACCGTAATAATACCATTTTAAAAATCACATCCTTCGACATATTTAAAACTGCTGTCAGGTAGCTAATTAACCCTTCAGGTGATTTTCAGGAATTAATGCAAAACGACTTAACAGGAATGAAAAAGTGTATTTTTACCACCAAAATGTTTCTAACTTTCAAATAGGTCATTATACCTGGCAGACTGTGAGGTCGCTATTTGACCATGAACTGCCATGACAAACATCAGGACCACACAATCATGATCTCAGTGTGCCCATGGGGATAAAGAAGGAGCCCCCATACTCTGTTAACCATTTATATGATGTAGTCACTATTGACAGCAGCATCTAAGGGGTTAAACAGATTTGAACGGTGCAAACACTGATCGTGGCTGATGCAGCAAGTTATCAGCTATAGTGTACAGCTGACAGCTGCTGGATTGTCAACTGTATGGGGAGGCTAGTCTCTTATATCTCTGGTCAGTAAAAAGATGTATTAAGGGGTTATTCATAATGAAATACTTCATATTAAGCTCTATGAAAAACAAAGTGCAATAGATGCTTATCAAAGTAATATCTAGCTCATGTCTACTAGACCGTAGATATCTTACATTGCTATTTCTCCATCCATATTTGGGTAGGTTCACCAAATTAGAGGACTGTGCCCCCAATCCAGCAGTCCACCCTGATAGTGTCTTTCTCTTTTATTTCAGCAGAGACACATCAGGAGGAAATACTCATAAAACGATCCCTCTGATTTTCTACAGCTCTGCAGGCACAATTAAAATCATTTTAAACAGTGATGAGCTCTGGAGATGCACAGAAGCATAAATTTGGTGGCTAATCGCAGCAGCACTTAATTTCCACGGGCTGTTTCTAATTAGCATTAATGTTCCTCAATAAGCCTGCACTCTCGCTGAACTCCTGCTCTGGCACATAGCTTGCTGCTCGAGTATCTGTCCTGACGCCATTTCCCCACCCACCTTTCCCAGTGAGCTGGATAGATATGGTTCTCAGGCATCAAGGCAGATGAGTATCTGCAATGCTGCCTACTGCCTGCAACTATAACACACAATACCCAAACTGGTGCCATCAATGACATATCTCCGTGACCCCACACACTGCATAATCTTGTTAACTACCTGCCTGTTCTATCCGATGCCGGCTCAGAGAAGTCATTAACCGCTCCTGCTGGCGATTCAGCTGCTCCACGTCAGCAGAGCAGCTCTTCCTCTTCTGGGCTGCTCTGGAGACTGGGCGCGACTGACTTCATGATGATTGACAGTCTGCTTCCTGCAGCCTGAGCATCCCCATATGCAGCCTGTACACCTCCATGTACCCCTGTACCCTGATTACCGGTCACCTGTGCCCCTTCTTCCCCTTCATGGGAAAACACTTCACTTCCTGCAATCTCTAGGATGGCTCCTCCCATACGAGTCACATGGGCGTAACGTCACCACAGATCCTTCACCTTTAGGATTCATCGTCCCTTCCGTCTTGGCAGGGAGTTTATTACTGCTGCTCTGCCCAGGCAGCACTCACCCACCACCTTCCGACCCCATCTTCCTAAATTAAAATGGTGGTATTGACACTATGTCAATCAGAAAAAAGGGGCACATTTTTAAAAAATAAATACATTTAAAAATTTTACTTCTTCATGGTGGCGCCGACCCCTGCAACCTGCCTGGTGGCAAATACGGCCCTGGCTATATGTCCAACGTATGAATGAAGAAAAGCTCCCAGTGACTACATCAAGCATATCAAGAGAGCTCCATTCTCTTCATACCTTTTTATTCAACTGTATAGAATAGCCCAGCAGACTGTGCTTCCCTGTACAGAGAGCTGCCCCCAAAAATGTAGACTTCTAAGACCTAAAAGGTAACGAATGCCCCTGAAGGCCTATATAGTGCCTTTGATGGAAGGCTCGAATGCAGAGTACTCCTCACACTGACTAATGGTGGGCAGGATTACATATGCTGCTTTCTTACTGTATATTCTTCACAAGATCCTGTAACCCCTATCTGTAGCCCGCACTTGTTCTCTGTAATTCGCTCCCTGCTTTCAGCCCTGTGCTCACTTTTCTGCCTTTTTGCCTCTCTTCTGTTCTGCATCAGATTTTTCTCTCTCTTCACGTCTCTTTACTTCGGAGAATATTTTCCCTGCAAATTGCTTTTAAATTAAAGAAGGTGATGAAAGCAATGTGCCGTCTCAGCAATTTCCCAGGTGCGCCTAATCTAATTTCATTAAGAAGATCAGAACGAATGATCGCTACGGTCCAAACATTAAGTCTGTCCGTTTCTCTATGAAAAGCCATTAAGCCTGTCATGGCGTCTGCGGGTGGGCTCTCTATTATTGCACATGAAGGCCGCGCTTTGCTTCCCCCGTCAGCTGTCGGGATCACTAGAGCACATCGCAGAGCTGCTGTCAAACCCTGAAGCAAAAAACCTCCTAGCAGACGGCAGGCGTTAACTCATTCCTATTCACTGTGCAGTGAAAAATTCACATTCCTTCCATCAGTTTACTAGTCTATTTATTACAGATATTTGTGCGGCACATCAGGATGGCGATCTGCTCTTGTAGATACACTCCTTAGCAGCTGTCAATGTTGGTGATACCGCTACAGAACGGCAGCGGTCCATGCTTTGTGGCCAGTATTGACAACATACGGATACCAATATCGGCACAGGCTTCAGATGCAAGGATGTATTTCTAAACTAGATTTGACTCTTTATATAGTGATATTAAGAACCCTTACCAAACTAACTCTTAAATTCTCAATTTCCTGTTACGTTCAATCTGACAGATTAATCATTTTGATCCCTCTGGTTACTCAAGGTAAAAAAAAACAAAAAACTAAAGAGCTTGTAGAGAAACTGGACCCGAGTTCTTCAGAAAACCGAGGAGGTTTTGTTTTTTTTACCGCTGGGAGCTGCTTATGGCGTTGTCCTTCAAGAGTCGTCATCTCAATCCTTGACAGATGAGAACACAAAGAAACTCGATGAAGTCCTCTGTAACACTTGAGTTTTTCACTATGTGATATCTGTGGGCTACCTCAGAGGACATGGTATAAAAAAAGGTAAAGCTCCCAGGTTCTAATAAGATCTGATCATACCTGCTATAGAAGATCATGTATAAGCTCTGCAGTCACGGGATATTATGTTTTTATTAAAGAAGCCATGAGCCTTTTTTTTAGCTCCAATTAGTTTCAAACTATGATAAGAAACTTATTTTCTGCTTCTTAGGAACTGAAAAGTCATATAACCGAGTTTAAACTGTGCAACAGACTAGAACTAAAATAAGGCACATACATGTCTATCATTTATCTCTGCTTATTGTCTCCACAGTATATTAAAATAGCCATCCAATTTTAAGAAAGTCGTGTTATAAGTTTATGAAGCTTTAGAAAGGCGAAGCGAGAAATCACTTACCGGTATGTCATCAACCCTGACAATATATTAAATGGCTTGGCCTTTTCTCTCTCTATAAAGGCCAGGTTCAGACAGCCATATTTCATGGTCCATCTGAAGCCAGTGCTGACCCCAGGTCTCCTGATGGGTATTTATCAAGTTCTTATGAGGCTGTAAGTTTGGGTCAGGAGACCCGTGCTCAGTCCAGGCAGTACAGTCAATATACAGAACATGAAATATGGCCGCCAGACTCCAACCAAATTGTGACAGCCTTATCTCCAGGATATTGTTCTAGTCTAAATGATGGTTGCTTGTTCATTTATTAAAAGGAATAAGCAAAAGTATCGTTTTAATTTCTAGTGAAAACTGAAAATAGCCCAATGGAGAGGGCTTCAGATAGCTTTAAACCCTGTTTTATGTGCTTGACAAATTAATGTAACATTAAAGGAGACAATAGAACATAAGGATTACCACAAGCATAGCTCCTGTCATCTAATTCTCAATGTCTGGGGAACAGTATGTTGGATTTGAACCAGGCTGGCTTGGTGAGCAAAATGGGCATGTTTTTGAGCAGCTGTGGAAGATCTCTGTGGAGTGCAGCTTATGAATGCTGAGGAGAGCAGCCTATGGTCAGATGAAGGCAGGGAAGGGGAAGAGCCCTTAAACAGGGGAGTACCCAGGTAATTCAGATCTCTAAGTGCTTTGTACATTTGCCCAATATTTTAGGTGTTTAAATAAAAGGCTGTGTAATTCTTACCACAAACCATTGAGAATGAGAAATGTGGGAATGCCATTACGCTTGGAAAACGATGGTAAAAATGTTCAGGCTGAACAGATTTTCCATCTTACATTTGTACTTCTTAATTCATTGTAAATTATTACCTGTAGACATTGCCAAGCATAGCCGATAAATAAATTTTCAGGCTGCTCTCCCCTGCCATCCTGATGCAGGTAAGAGACAATAAGTGGAAGTGTTGATGGTTTATATTACTCTATTATGTTAATGTTCACTAAAGTATGCCATAAGCTCTCTCATTACATGTGTATAACCCAATTCTCGACGGTGTTATTTCTGAGCTAAATGCTATAACTACATAAATCTTGAATTAATGGAGACTTTATCGTTCCAGAAAATGAAGGGTAATTGCTGTCTGTTAATGCTGTTGTTGCTATTAAAGAAAGTATATATTTTCTGTAGTGATGTTTAGAACGCATGAGGCAAAAATGGTAGGATTGCCACAGTGCATTTTAGTAAGGCACTTCCTGAAACCTCCTTATTTTATGCAGGTGAACTGAATCTTCAGCACACTTAAGCTGGCCATTCATTTTAGATGGCGATCGGCTGAACGATGCTCTGGCCAAACATTAGGTGGACAGCCATCTCATCCGTCTCTGGCATGCAAATCCATTGATCACATGATATCACTGCCAGTGGCTAATTTTTGGAAGAACAATGCGATTAGACATGCCTGATCATCTCCTGGCACCCCATATACATCAGCATGTCAGTCAAACCCATCTATATCAGTGGGTCTGGCTAACATTAGTCTGATGGGTATGGGGGCCTTTAGTGGTGCTCTCTTCAGCTGTTCATATTGAAAAATACAGGGTGTATCGAAGTGTCAGGGTCCATGTAGACAGGTGGGAAAAATAAATATTTGATCCCTAGATGATTTTGTAAGTTTTCCCACTGACAGACATGATCAGTCTATAATTTTAAGGGTAGGTTAATTTTACCATTGAGAGATAAAATATAAAAAAAAAAATCCAGAAAATCACATTGTATAAGTTATATAAATTTATTTGCATTTTGCAGTGAGAAATAAGTATTTGATCCCCTACCAACCATTAACCCCTTTACCCCCAAGGGTGGTTTGCACGTTAATGACCGGGCCAATTTTTACAATTCTGACCACTGTCCCTTTATGAGGTTATAACTCTGGAACGCTTCAATGGATCCTGGTGATTCTGACATTGTTTTCTCGTGACATATTGTACTTCATGACAATGGTAAAAATTATTTGATAGTACCTGCGTTTATTTGTGAAAAAAACGGAAATTTGGCGAAAATTATGAAAATTTCGCAATTTTCCAACTTTGAATTTTTATGCAATTAAATCACAGAGATATGTCACACAAAATACTTAATAAGTAACATTTCCCACATGTCTACTTTACATCAGCACAATTTTGGAACCAAAATTTTTTTTTGTTAGGGAGTTATAAGGGTTAAAAGTTGACCAGCAATTTCTCATTTCTACAACACCATTTTATTTTAGGGACCACATCTCATTTGAAGTCATTTTGAGGGGTCTATATGATAGAAAATACCCAAGTGTGACACCATTCTAAAAACTACACCCCTCAAGGTGCTCAAAACCATATTCAAGAAGTTTATTAACCCTTCTGGTGCTTCACAGGAATATTTTGAATGTTTAAATAAAAATGAACATTTAACTTTTTTTCACAAAAAATGTAATTCAGCTCCAATTTGTTTTATTTTACCAAGGGTAACAGGAGAAAATGGACCCCAAACATTGTTGTACAATTTGTCCTGAGTATGCCAATACCCCACATGTGGGGGTAAACCACTGTTTGGGCGCATGGCAGAGCTCGGAAGCGAAGGAGTGCCATTTGACTTTTCAATGCAAAATTGACTGGAATTGAGATGGGACGCCATGTTTTGTTTGGAGAGCCCCTGATGTGGCTAAACATTGAAACCCCCCACAAGTGACACCATTTTGGAAAGTAGACCCCCTAAGGAACTTATCTAGAGGTGTGGTGAGCACTTTGACCCAACAAGTGCTTCACAGAAGTTTATAATGTAGAACCGTAAAAATAAAAAATCATATTTTTTCACAAAAATTATCTTTTCGCCCCCAATTTTTTATTTTCCCAAGGGTAAGAGAAGAAATTGGACCCCAAAAGTTGTTGTACAATTTGTCCTGAGTACGCTGATAGCCCATATGTGGGGGTAAACCACTGTTTGGGCGGATGGGAGAGCTCGGAAGGGAAGGAGCGCCGTTTGACTTTTCAATGCAAAATTGACAGGAATTGAGATGGGACGTCATGTTGCGTTTGAAGAGCCACTGATGTGCCTAAACATTGAAACCCCCCACAAGTGACACCATTTTGGAAAGTAGACCCCCTAAGGAACTTATCTAGAGGTGTGGTGAGCACTTTGACCCACCAAGTGCTTCACAGAAGTTTATAATGCAGAGCCGTAAAAATAAAACAAAATTTTTTTCCCACAAAAATTATTTTTTTAGCCCCCAGTTTTGTATTTTCCTGAGGGTAACAGGAGAAATTGGACCCCAAAATTTGTTGCCCAATTTGTCCTGAGTGCGATGATACACCATATGTGGGGGGAACCACTGTTTGGGCACATGGGAGGGCTCAGAAGGGAAGGAGTGCCATTTGAATGCAGACTTAGATGGAATGGTCTGCAGGTGTCACATTGCGTTTGCAGAGCCCCTAATGTACCTAAACAGTAGAAACCCCCCACAAGTGACACCATTTTGGAAAGTAGACCCCCTTAGGAACTTATCTAGATGTGTGCTGAGCGCTTTGAGCCACCAAGGGCTTCACAGAAGTTTATAATGGAGAGCCGTAAAAATAAAACAAAAATTTTTTCCCACAAAAATTATTTTTTAGCCCCCAGTTTTGTATTTTCCCGAGGGTAAAAGGAGAAATTCGACCCCACAATTTGTTGTCCAATTTGTCCTGAGTGCGCTGATACCCCATATGTGGGGGGGAACCACTGTTTGGGCGCATGGGAGGGCTCGGAAGGGAAGGAGCTCCATTTGGAATGAGGACTTAGATGGAATGGTCTGCAGGTGTCACATTGCATTTGCAGAGCCCCTAATGTACCTAAACAGTAGAAACCTCCCACAAGTGACACCATTTTGGAAACTAGACCCCCTAAGGAACTCATCTAGATGTGTTGTGATAGCTTTGAACCCCCAAGTGTTTCACTACAGTTTGTAACGCAGAGCCGTGAAAATTAAAAAAAAAAATCTTTCCCCCCAAAATTATTTTTTAGCCCCCAGTTTTGTATTTTCCCGAGGGTAAGAGGAGAAATTCGACCCCAAAAGTTGTTGTCCAATTTGTCCTGAGTACGCTGATACCCCGTATGTTGGGGGAAACCAACGTTTGAGCGCATGGCAGAGCTCGGAAGGGAAGGAGCGCCATTTGGAATGCAGACTTAGATGGAATGGTCTGCAGACGTCACATTGCGTTTGCAGAACCCCTAATGTACCTAAACAGTAGAAACCCCCCACAAGTGACCCCATATTGGAAACTAGACCCCCCAGGGAACTAATCTAGATGTGTTGTGAGAACTTTGAACCCCCAAGTGTTTCACTACAGTTTATAACGCAGAGCCGTGAAAATAAAAAATCTTTTTATTTCCCACAAAAAATATGTTTTAGCCCCGAGTTTTGTATTTTCCCAAGGGTAGCAGGAGAAATTGGACCCCAAAAGTTGTTGTCCTATTTGTCCTGAGTACGCTGATACCCCATATGTTGGGGTAAACCCCTGTTTGGGCACACAGGAGAGCTCGGAAGGGAAGAAGCACTGTTTTACTTTTTCAACGCAGAATTGGCTGGAATTGAGATCGGACGCCATGTCGCGTTTGGAGAGCCCCTGATGTGCCTAAACAGTGGAAACCCCCCAATTATAACTGAAACCCTAATCCAAACACATCCCTAACCCTAATCCCAACAGTAACCCTAACCACACCTCTAACCCTGACACACCCCTAACCCTAATCCCAACCCTATTCCCAACCGTAAATGTAATCTAAACCCTAACTGTAACTTTAGCCCCAACCCAAACTGTAGCCCTAGCCCTAACCCTAATCCTAACCCTAGCCCTAACCCTAGCCCTAACCCTAACCCTAGCCCTAACCCTAGCCCTAACCATAGCCCTAGCCCTAGCCCTAACCCTAGCCCTAACTCTAACCCTAGCCCTAATGGGAAAATGGAAATAAATACATTTTTTTAATTTTTCCCTAACTAAGGGGGTGATGAAGGGGGGTTTGATTTACTTTTATAGCGGGTTTTTTAGCGGATTTTTATGATTGGCAGCCGTCACACACTGAAAGACGCTTTTTATTGCAAAAAATATTTTTTGCGTTACCACATTTTGAGAGCTATAATTTTTCTATATTCTGGTCCACAGAGTCATGTGAGGTCTTGGTTTTTGCGGGACGAGTTGATGTTTTTATTGGTAACATTTTCGGGCACGTGACATTTTTTGATCGCTTTTTATTCCGATTTTTGTGAGGCAGAATGACCAAAAACCAGCTATTCATGAATTTCTTTTGGGGGAGGCGTTTATACCGTTCCGCGTTTGGTAAAATTGATGAAGCAGTTTTATTCTTCGGGTCAGTACGATTACAGCGACACCTCATTTATATCATTTTTTTATGTTTTGGCGCTTTTATACGATAAAAACTATTTTATAGAAAAAATAATTATTTTTGCATCGCTTTATTCTCAGGACTATAACTTTTTTATTTTTTTGCTGATGATGCTGTATGGCGGCTCGTTTTTTGCGGGACAAGATGACGTTTTCAGCGGTACCATGGTTAGTTATATCTGTCTTTTTGATCGCGTGTTATTCCACTTTTTGTTCGGCGGTATGATAATAAAGCGTTGTTTTTTGCCTCGTTTTTTTTTTTTTTTCCTTACGGTGTTTACTGAAGGGGTTAACTAGTGGGCCAGTTTTATAGGTCGGGCCGTTACGGACGCGGCGATACTAAATATGTGTACTTTTATTGTTTTTTTTTTTTTATTTAGATAAAGAAATGTATTTATGGGAATAATATTTTTATTTTTTTTTTCATTATTTTGGAATATTTTTTTTTATTTTTTTTTACACATTTGACATTTTTTTTTTTTTACTTTTTTACTTTGTCCCAGGGGGGGACATCACAGATCAGTGATCTGACAGTTTGCACAGCACTCTGTCAGATCACTGATCTGACATGCAGCGCTGCAGCCTTCACAGTGCCTGCTCTGAGCAGGCTCTGTGAAGCCACCTCCCTCCCTGCAGGACCCGGATCCGCGGCCATCTTGGATCCGGGGCTGGAGGGAGCAGGGAGGGAGGTGAGACCCTCGCAGCAACGCGATCACATCGCGTTGCTGCGGGGGGCTCAGGGAAGCCCGCAGGGAGCCCCCTCCCTGCGCGGTGCTTCCCTGCACCGCCGGCACATCGCGATCATCTTTGATCGCGGTGTGCCGGGGGTTAATGTGCCGGGGGCGGTCCGTGACCGCTCCTGGCACATAGTGCCGGATGTCAGCTGCGATAAACAGCTGACACCCGGCCGCGATCGGCGGCGCTCCCCCCGTGAGCGCTGCCGATCGCATATGACGTACTATTGCGTCCTTGGGAAGTAAAGCCCACCCCACATGGACGCAATAGTACGTCTAATGGCAGAAAGGGGTTAAGAGTTCTGGCTCCTTCAGACGAGATAGATGCTCCTAATCAACTTGTTACTTGCATTAACCCTCCGTCAGGGGCAACTGATCTGACAGGCGCAGCTCACTTAGTTTCATTTCTCTATTTTCGGGCAGTCCCACACGTCCAGATAATTCCGGTACCGGAAAAATCGGTATCGGAATTATCCGTGTCCGTGTGGCCCTGCGTTTCTGTGGCACATCAGTGTAGCACATGTGCAGCACACTTGTGCTACCCGTGTGCCCACTGGGTACCACACGCACCGTGCAGGAGACAGCGCTAAAGTTTAGCGCTGTCCCCTGCATCTGGTGCTGAAGCCTCCATTCATATCTTCTCTGCAGCGTTTGCTGTAGAGAAGATATGAATATTCCTTTTTTTTGGTTTGTTTCTGGTGTTTACAATAAAGATCCATGTCCCCACCCCCCTCCCATCCCCTGTGCGCCCGCCCGCTGTTCTTAAAATACTCACCCGGCTCCCTCGCTGGCTGGCGCTGCTTCCTGTCCTGGCCGCACCTTCTCCTGTATGCGGTCACGTGGGGCCGCTCATTTACAGTAATGAATATGCGGCTCCACCCCTATGGGAAGTGGAGCCGCATATTCATAACTGTAATCGGCGGCCCCACGTGACCGCTCATACAGTAGAAGGTGCGGCTAGGACAGGAAGCAGCGCCAGCCAGCGAGGGAGCCGGGTGAGTATTTTAAGAACAGCGGGCGGGCGCACAGAGGGTGGGAGGGGAGTGGGGACATGGATCTTTATTGTAAACACCAGAAACAAACCAAAAAAAAGGAATATTCATATCTTCTCTACAGCAAACGCTGCTGCAGAGAAGATATGAATGGAGGCTTCAGCACCAGTGGGGGGACAGCGCTTACTGTAGCGCTGTCTCCTGCACGGCACACGGACAACGTCCCACGAACACTGACATGTCTCCGTGTTTGGCACACGGAGACACGGTCCGCAAAAAATCAATGACATCTGCACAGATGCATTGATTTCAATGTGTCTACATGTGTCAGTGGCTCCGGTACATGAGGAAACTGTCACCTCACGTACCGGAGCCACTGACGTGTGAAACCGGCCTTCAGTGGTTTGTCTGGGAAACACCATCCTCCCAGTACCTTCATAACTTTAAAGGCTGTGTGAAACCTGAGAAGCCTCTTGTGCTGCAGAGCTGCAGGAGATCAGATATCAGTGTTTTGGCTTCTCAGGCTCATTGCCCCTGAATGCGTCACACCTTTGACGATTTGAATTTGCTGTTTTTATTCATCCCAATTGTTTTTTTTAGCTTGTTTTATGAATAGCTAGTGCTAAATTTGTGGATTTGTCATAGAAGGTTTTGTTAGAAATAAGATTGTGCTTCTCAGGCACATTGCGCCCTAACACATATTCTCTCTCTCTTGCTTCTGCTTTTCTTATAAAATGGTGAGGAGAATATTTGACTTGTCCAATGCCCTTCATGTTGAGCAAGTGCAAAATATACTGCATAATGATGAGACAGACCCCTTACAGCTAGAAGATTTAGGGGAAGAAAGTGATATTGATTCAGAAGATGATGTGGAAGAATGTCCAGATGTGTCTGATACAGATCAAGATGGAGAGAGTGAGGAGGATGCTCAAGACATAGAAACATATTACTTTTCTGGTTATTAAACATTTTTTTTTACACCTGATTATGTGTATTCTCATTTATTACATTCCTATTAAGGTAACTGATCACTTTTAGAGCATTGAAATTTAAAAAAAAGAAAAATATAGCCAATTTTCTAGCCTGTGCCGGATAGGCACAATGCCCCTAAACTCGTTATGAAACATATTGCCCCTGACGCAGGGTTAAAGACAGCTGTCTTACATAGTCACCTTTATAAAAGACTCCTGTCCACAGAATTAATCAGTCAGACTCTAACCTCTACAACAGAGGTGTCAAACTGCATTCCTCGAGGGCCGCAAACAGGTCATGTTTTCAGGATTTCCTTGTATTGCACAGTTGATAATTTAATCACCTGCACAGAATGATTCCAGCACCTTGTGCAATACAAGGAAATCCTGAAAACATGACCTGTTTGCGGCCCTCGAGGAATGCAGTTTGACACCTCTGCTCTTCAACATGGGCAAGCCCAAAATGCTTTATAAGGATTGTCAGGGACAATATCATAGACCTGCACAAAGCTGGAATGGGCTACAAAACCATAAGACGCTGGGTGAGAAGGAGACATCTGTTGATGCAATAGTAATAAAATGGAAGAAATACAAAATGGCTGTCAATTGACATCGATCTGGGGCACCATGCAGAATCTCACCTCGTGGGGTTTCCTTGATCATGAGGAAGGTAAGAGATCAGCATAAAACTACACAGGGGAACTTGTTAATGATCTCAAGGCAGCTGGGACCACAGTCGCCAAGAAAACCATTGGTAACACATTATGCCGTACAGGTTTAAAATTCTGCAGTGCCCGCAAGTCCCCTTGCTCAAAAAGGCACATGTGCATGTCCGTTTGAAGTTTGCCAATGAGAACTTGGATGATTCTGTGAGTGATTGGGAAAAGGTTGTGGTCAGATGAGACAAAAATTGAGGTCTTTGGCATTAACTCAACTCGCCGTGTTTGGAGGAAGAGAAATGCTGCCTATGACCCAAAGAACACCATCCCCACTGTCAAGCATGGAGGTGGAAACATTATGTTTTGGTGGTGTTTTTCTGCCAAGGACGCAGGACTACTTCACCGCATCAATGGGAGAATGGATGGAGCCATGTACAATAAAATTCTGAGTTATAACGTCCTTGCCTCTGCCAGCACATTAAAAATGGGTCCTGGCTGGGTCTTCCAGCAAGACAATGACCCAAAACATACAGCCAAGGAAACAAAGGAGCGCCTCAAGAAGCACATTAAGGTTATGGAGTGGCCTAGCTAGTCTCCAGACTTTAATCCCATAGAAAACTTATTGAGAGAGTTGAAGCTTCGAGTTGCCAAGCGACAGCATCAAAATGTTAATGATTTAGAGATGATCTGCAAAGAGGAGTGGACCAAAAATCCTCCTAACATGTGCGCAACCCTCATCAACTATAAAAAAGGTCCGACTGCTGTGCTTGCCAGCAAGGGTTTTTGCCACCAAGTATTAAGCCTTGATTGCCAAAGGGATCAAATACTTATTTCTCACTGCAAAATGCAAATAAATTTATATAATTTATACAATGTGATTTTCTGGATTATATTTTTAATATTCGATATCTCAATGTTGAAATTAACCTACCCTTAAAGTTATAGACTGTTCATTTCTTTGTCAGTGGGCAAACTTACAAAATCAGTATCAAATCAATCAAATAATTATTTCCCCCACTGTATATCAAAGATCTATGATGTACAAATCTGTAATTCAGTGCCCATACAGTTTTATTGTCAGTTGTAGGTTTTTCAACTGTAAAACAGTCTAATCTTGGTGATTACCATATGTGGGGGGGGGGGGGTTGTACTAATTTAGAAAACGGGTGATACTCCAATAGAGAGTTACTAATTATATTTATACTGATATCGCTTTTTTTTTGTACAACGTTGTACAAAAAGAATGAGATGCAAAAAACAAGCACATTTACAAATACAGACGAATTAAAGAGGAGGCAAAATACAATAGCGGAGAGAATGCAGCCAGTATGGACTTCCATTGTAATGGTCAGTGAATAAAAAGAGGAGGCATGTGTAAGGAATGCTTAGAGTAGGGGACACTATGCTATAGTGGAAACAGATAAGATTGAGTATGACAGACTGTATGCCTGTCTAAATGGTTGGGAGAATGATGGATGAACTGTAAAAGTTTAGAGAAAGTCCCGTTACCAGTCTTGAAGGAGACAATATAAAGAAGTGATTAAAAGAGAAAAAGTCATGTGCACACTGGAAGATGTGCTGTGAGTGGCATAGTAGAGCCAAGTAAGACTGGATTAAGTCCCAACTCTGCAGGATTTGACTAGATGAATCTGGCTATCGTTTTTACTAGAACCAGGCCCTGTGTTCACTAGGGGTGTCTGCTGGATAGAGAATAGTCCAGTTTGCTGCTGTTGAGTGACCAGACAAAATGTTAGCTGTAGCAGAGAAAGATACGTGTTGGTGTCTCTGTCTGAATGGAGGCTGCATGGGTCCGTTGGGAAAGCTGAGCAGTCTGTGTGTTGGAGCTGCAAAGAACTGTGCTGTGTCCAGAATTGAACACTTCTTTTTTGCCCTGGAACATGCTGGAGCTCGGGCTGAATGTGGATATTAAGACTGGTGGGATCGGGCCTCTTCTGTGCATGAAGTTTGCTCAGGGAGAAAGGACTGGAATCTGTTCGGGTGACTCTGCACTGACATATGTGCCCTGCTAAATTAACTGTTTATTTGCTGTGATGGCTTTGTGCCCAGAAGAAGTTGGTTTTGAATCCCTTAAGAGTTTTATGAAAGCAATAAAATTGTACAAGTTTGGACCAAGCCGCATTTGCCTGAGTGAATGCTACCTAATACCTTCCTGAGAGTAAATCCTACAGTGGTATGAAAAAATCACGGGATAAATGTATAGAAAAGGTCTTTGCAGAGTAACTAGTAGCAGTGTTTGGTATAAAATGGAGTGGTACTATCCTGTCCATAAGTGGATACAGTCAGTAGTACAATTCCATCTGTATTTTTGAAATGGTCACCTTTCCAAAACCATGGCATTTAACAAAGCTGTGGTACTCGCACAGATGATTAGGAAAGGGGAGTTGAAACTTTTGTGCGGCTCTTCTCTATATTTTGAATCAATGGACATGTCTCAGATGATGAGGGTTGACAAGCAGCTGACATTTGTTGCATACAAAAAAAACGCTGCTTTTCTATAAAGAAAAGATTGGGCTGGCGCTAATACACACAGCAAAGGGGAGTAAGTCTTCAATTGTAGAGCAGAAAGGCAAGGAAACAGAGTAATCACAATATGGAATTCTATTACCGTGTGCTCTGCTTGTGACACTAACTTACCAGTCACACACAATGCAGCCTCCCCTGAAGGTAACCTCCGATCTCGCATTCTGAAAGCTAATCAATGTTGTTCAGATTTCAATTTCTCCACTACAAGGTGAAGTCAAACCTAATCTAGCGGACGTCAGTCTCCAATGTAATGCAGCTGGCTGGGCCTGCCGCTGTAATTTAGACAATCATTAATAGCAGAGCTGTATTATAAAACTACATGCCACTTACAACTTCATCTCAACACTGACAGGCAGATCTTTTAAGCAGCCTTCTGAGCAATTGCTTTTAGTCCATTAGATTGTTAAAAAAAAGGTTTTAACCCCAGAAGCATAAATCCAGGGAACAAATGTTTGAGAAGATCTGGTTGAAAAGGTTTTTCAGTACACTTGGCAATGCTTGTGAATAAAGTTTCTCCTGCTGATAAATGATGGAATTAATAACATATCACATATATACGTAGGTCATATGTCATTGTTGGTTCATTTACTGTAAGCGATATCTGTATTTTCTATGTAACCCCTTCTCATTTACAGCACCAAGGAATCAATGGTGCTATATAAATAAATACGGCAACATGCATTCTATATAATGCATTCAGATGGCTGATCAGTGTCTGGATTTCTATACACATAAGCATGCTACAGTTTTTCTAAAATCAGGAATCAAAGCCCCATCTGTTGGAGAATTAGCTTTCGCATTATCATTAGGTTACAGACTGGTCTTAGAAACACATGTTCTCAGGCGTTTATTCACAGTGACAACACATAAATTAGTGCGAATGTTGTTGTGCATATCTACCAGGCTAAAAGAGAATGATTGTCAGTCCTCATTACATCAGCCAATAGCTGCCAGTCATTATTAGAAGCTTATACGCATAGTCCTCACGCAATGATCCCCCTCCACACTTCCGCAGGTCTTTAAATAGTTGAATAGGATGTGCCATTACATCTAACAGAATGGTGAATACGCAAATTAAAGGGGTTCTGTCCATTTGCTAAATTGGCACACTGTATTGACATACCTATAGCTATTCACAATTTGCACTTGAGGTTCCTAAGCCAAGATGTTATGAAAAAGGCAGGAGTGAGGGGGCTACAGTATACTCTAAGGGGGGGGGGGGGGGGGGCTGCATTATATTCTGTGGTGGAACTGCATTCTCTCGGGACTACATTATATTCTGTGGTGGGTGGCATTATACTATATGGGGGGGCTGCATTATACCCTATGGGGTGCTACATTATATTCTATGGTGGGGACTGCGTCATACCTGAGAGGGTTGCATTATATTTTGTGGGGTGCTGCATTATATTCTATGAGAGGGGACTGCATTATATCTTATGAGGGGGCTACATTATATTCTGTGAGGGGGCTACCCCAACCCTTGCTACATTATTAAGACGTGAACTACCTTATATTATACCCTGATATTAGCGCTTTTTACCGCACAATTGGTGGTCTTGTATCTATTTCTATGTAGCTACATAGTGGGCCCCAAGAATGATTTTCTCTGGTGGGCCCAAGGTGCTCCAGTCCGACGCTGAGTACCTATGCGATGTATATGCTGACAAATACATGCAGCTATGGCCAGTGTATGGATAAGCTGAGCACAAAAGGGCCGACTAAAGAAGAGCAGTGATGTAACTTTGACTTTAATGACCAGAACAAATATTTTTAAATCTGACCAGTGTCACTTTGTGGTAATAACGCTGGAACGCTTCAACGGATCCCACCGATTCTGAGACTATTTTCCCGTGACATATTGTAATTCATAACAGTGGCAAAATTTGTTCGATATGAGTTGAATTTTTTTGTGAAAATATGACAGTAAGTACCCAAAAGTGACACCATTCTAAAAACTGCACCCCTCAATGTACTCAAAACTGCATTCAGCTATATAAAAATAAAAGATTATTATTATTCAGCAAGTTTATTAACCCTTTAGTTGCTTCATAGGAACTAAAGCAATGTGGAAGAAAAAAAATGAAGATTTAACTTTTTTCCCCCACAATGTTTACTTTAGCCCCAAACTTGTTATTTTCACAATGGTAACAGGAGAAAATGGACCCTAAAATTTAGATAAATAAAAACACCGCGCTAGCGCGGTGTTTTTATTTATCTATATCTTTTTACTGCGGTTCTTGACAGATTTAGCACAGTAACTGTCTAAAACACCTGCAGCTTTCTAGTAGATATCCCCTCTGGGAGCGCCGGTGTGTTTTTTTCTTTTTTATATGGACCCTAAAATTTGTTGTGCTATTTCTCCAGAGTATGCAGATACCCCTTATGTGTGGTAAATCCATTGTTTGGGCGCACGGCAGGTCTTGGAAGGGAAGGAGAACTGTATGACTTTTTGAATGCAAAAATAGCTGAAATAGAGAGAGTAGATGCCATGTTGCATTTGGACAGCCACTAATATGTGTAAACAGTGTAAACCCCCCACAAGAGACCCCATTTTGGAAACTAGACTACTCAAGGAATGCATCTAAATGTACGGTGAGCACCTTGAACCCCAAGGTGCTTCACATAAGTTTATAACTTAGAGCTGTGAAAATAACAACAAAAAAAATCACATTTTACCCACAAAAATGTAATTTTAGCCCCAATTTTTTTATTTTCACTAGGGTAACGGGAGAAAATGTACACCAAAATGTGTTGTGCAATTTCTCCTGAGTGCATCGATACTCCATATGTGGGGGAATACTACTATCTGGTGCACAGCAGGTCTTGAAGGGAAGGAGTGACGTATTGGAATGACTTAGATGGTAAGGTCTGTGGGTGTCATGTCGCGTTTGGAGAACCCATGATGCGTAAACAGTGAAAACCCCCCACAAGTGACCCAATTTTGAAAACTGAACCCCTCAAGGATTTTACTATAGTGAGCATTTTTAACCCACAGGTACTACACAAAATTTGATAACATTATGTCGTCATTAGGGATGATCAAATAGCTTTGGATAAGTGCTTATCCGAAAAAAGCTATAGCGCTTACCTTATAACAGCCTGAGTAACCCGGATACCTGGAGCACTCCTAATCAGCTGTTTTGTGCTATAAGTTTTCGAGGGAGCTATTCAGTAAGCTCTATATCTATTCGGATATTCGCTCCATAATTTGTTGGGCAATTTTTCCCAAATGTGACAATACCCCATATGTGGTCAAAAACCTCTGCTTGGGCACAAGGCAGGGCTAGGAAAGGAAAGAGCGCTATTTACCTGGGATAGATTGTGAATGTCATGTTGCATTTTAAGAGTCCCTGACACGTGAAAACAGCAGAAACCCCCCACAAGTGACCCCATTTTGGGAACTTGACCTGTGGGGGTCCGATGGATACTAAGGGGGTCTTGTGACCCCTCGTAACAACTTAAAGACAGCTGTCGCGATTGACAGTGGTATTGAAGGAGTTAATCGGCCTTGATCAATCGCAAAACCGTCCGGAGCCGATACAGCTGACACCTTTGGGAATCGCCGCTATACTCTTATTCCTCAGCACCGTTAAAAAAACAGCTCTGAGGAATAAATACCCTTAAAGGGACACTGTCACCTGAATTTGGAGGGAACAATCTTCAGCCATGGAGGCGGGGTTTTGGGGTTTTTGATTCACCCTTTCCTTACCCGCTGGCTGCATGCTGGCTGCAATATTGGCTTGAAGTTCATTCTCTGTCCTCCGTAGTACACGCCTGCGCAAGGCAATCTTGCATTGCGCAGGCGTGTACTACGGAGGACAGAGAATGAACTTCAATCCAATATTGCAGCCAGCATGCAGCCGGCGGGTAAGGAAAGGGTGAATCAAAAACCCGAAAACCCCGCCTCTATGGCTGAAGATTGTTCCCTCCAAATTCAAGTGACAGAGTCCCTTTAACTGTTCTTAGTCCACATTCAACGTTTGTGCTAGAAAAGCAACCAACATGCCGGAAACCTTTCCAGGAGTCCTGAATTATTTTACACTGCTCAAAAAAATAAAGGGAATGCTAAAATCCCACATCCTAGATATCACTGAATTAGATATTCCATTTGCAAATCTTTATTCATTACATAGTGGAATGCTTTGAGAACAATGAAACATAAAAATGATCATTGTAAATCAAAATAAATGTCCCATGGAGGTCTGGATTTGGAGTGATACTCAAAATCAAAGTGGAAAATCAAATTACTGGCAGATCCAACTTCAGTGGAAATGCCTCAAGACAAGGAAATTATGCTTATTAGTGAGTGTGTGGCCTCCACATGCCTGTATGACCTCCCAACAATGCCTGGTTATGGTCCTGATGAGGTGGTGGATATCTTTCTGAGGGATCTCATCCTAGACCTGGATTAAATCATCAGTCAACTCTTGGACAGCCTGTGGTGCAAAATGGCATTGTTGGATGGAATGAGACTCAATGTCCCAGATGAGCTCGATTGGATTCAGGTCTGGGGAACGGCCAGGCCAGTTCATAGTATTAATGCCTTCATAATGCAGGAACTACTGACAAACTTCAGCCACATGAGGCCTAGCATTGTCTTTCCTCAGAAAGGAACCCAGGGCCCAGTGCACATGTATATGGTCTCACAATGGGTCTGAGGATCTCATCCTGGTACCTAATAGCAGTCAAGGTACCTCTGCCTAGCACATGGAGGGCTGTGCGGCCCTCCAAATAAATGCATCCCCACACCATTACTAACCCACTGCCAAACCGGTCATGCTGGAGGATGCTGCAGGCAGCAGAACGTTCTCCGTGGTGTCTCCAGTCACGTCTGTCACATGTGCTCACAACTGCTCTCATCCAGTGGAGATAACAGGGCGTCAATGTCGAATCTGGCAATCTAGGGGGTTATCTGGCAAATGCCAATCGCCCTGTATGGTGTTGGGCAGTAAGCAAAAACACCCATTTGTAGACTTCGGGCCCTCATACCACTCTCATGGAGTCTGTTTCTGACAGTTTAAGCAGACACATGGATGTCAGTGGCCTGTTGGAGGTAATTTAGCAGGGTTCTGGCACTGATCCTCCTGTTCTTTGTTGCATTAAGAAGGACGTATCGGACCTGCTGCTGGGCTCCCTCCACGTCTTCTGGTTTCTGCTCCATGCTCTGGACACTGTGCTGACAGACACAACTACTCTTCTTGACACAGCTCGTATTGAAGTGCTAACCAAGTTGAGCTGCACTACCTGAGCAACTTCTGTGGGTTGTACTGTAGACACGGCCTCATGCTCCTGTACCTCTAGGGGTGAGAGCAATGAGAGAATGCAAAAGTGACCAAAACAAGAGCCAAAAAGGATGAGAACAGAGAAATGGTGTGTGGTCACCACCTCTAGAACCACTCCTTTATACGGATTGTCTTGCTAATTGTCTACAATTTCTACCTGTTATTTGTTAAATTTGCAGAACAGCAGGAGAAATTGATTCACAATCGGTGTTGCTTCATAACTGGAAAGGCTGATATCACAGAAGTGTGATTGACTTGGAGTTACATTGTGTTGTTTAAGTGTTCACTTTATAGTTTTGAGCAGTGTATTTGATGGCTATTAAATGAGGTTGGAAGCAATGGCAGGTTTTAACAATGTCAATAGAGCCTATATTATAAAACATCTTTGCAGACATTCCATAAGTTAAATTAAAAAGTACAAAGAATACATTGCGGTCTTACCTTATCATCAATATCACTTTCACTGTCACACTGTAATGAAAAGAAGCAAAGAAATCAATTAGAATACTGAAAATACTTCTAAAATGGTTTACACAAGAATATCTTTATCATATGGGGAAATTATCTAGACACAAGTGTAATTTTGTTAGTTATCAATATGCTCTGTATTAGGCAAGAAAATATAGCATTCTTGTACCATGACATCTTTGTCAAAGTTCTGTAATAGGGTATATGACAATGAGGTTTCTAGAGGGGACAACCCTTTAGTATATAATACAAGCATTATATACCTTCATACAGCAGTTAATTATGGTAGGTTTGTAACCCGAGCATAATTAACTGGTGCTCAGACATCTTTTACTTTAAAGAGGTTGTCCACTACTTTTTCATTGATGACCTATCCTTATTCAAATCAATGGGAGGCAGAGATGTGTAGCATCAAGCTAAAGATAGGTTATCAATGAAAAAGTAGTGGACAATCTCTTTATCTTTACAGATTAAAACGTATTAGAAGATAATGAAAACATTATAAAACCACTATTTTATAGACATGCAAGACACATCTTAGATGTAAAGTAATGGTAAAACCGCAGGTCCAAAGTTTAGAGCTTATATTTCACCATCAGCCACCACATTATATTCAATGGCTCTACATTCACAGCTGAATGCTCCCCTCGGACAAAACCTTTTCTCACTTTTTTTTTAATACTGTGACAGTCAAACAGACAGGTCACTTAATACTGGGGAAGGTAGGATACTGCACACAACACCCTAATGTGACAAAAGAAGCCAAAACTCATGTGCGGACAAACCACAGAATTTACAGCTAAACAAACAAGATTTGGATGAGTACAACTCAATGGGTTATCCTGTTTCTTCAAAGGTTTCACATCATGTTTATGGGCACAGAATTTTCCCATCCATATTAGTCAGTGAATGGAAACAAGCAAGCGACTAGTTACATACTGACAAAGCTTCCAAAGTTGGCCATATTTTACAGACCGTTTGATGAACGATATATTGTGAATCTATCACACACAAACAATTGTAACAACATGAATTTTGGTTTTCTGTCAGCATTTTAAAATTTGTAACGTTTCAAAACTGCATTTTTTTCAGGTGTTTTTAAAGTCCTGAGAAATTGCCCTGTAGCACACTCCTTCCCCCCAAAAAAGAAAACCTAAGTATGCAGGGTTTTGAAAAAATACCATAAACAGCTAAATAAAATTGCCGTAAATGTGTAGTTAATGTGAACATTAAGTCAATAAGTAACTTAAAAACAAACAAACAAACAAACAAATAAAAGCATATACCCTCCCCCTTACACAAAAAAATGCTGCAAAATATTGTGTATATCCAGCTAACACAAGATCACAATTGTGACTGAAAGCATAGAAATACTCACAACCTGATTGGCAAGACATGGCTTTATTCTGGAAATTGCATTATACAGAAGATAAGAGACGTTTCTTGTGTTTCATTACAGAACAAAAAAGGGTCTGAGAACACAACACAAGTTACACAACAAGTTTGCACACCAGCTTTGCCCAGAGGAATGTCAACAATGGAGAAAGACCTGCACAAAGGAGATGAAGAAAAGACCGAAGGCTCTGCCTCCCACGCAGCTGTTGTCACCAGGACAAAAGCCCTTGTCAAAATATCGAGGTAAAGAAATGTACAGAATAGCAACTGATGACAGCTCTGGGAGCTCTCAGGAAAAGACAAGAGCCTCAATTACCTGGAGTTTCCAAAGGGCCCTGTTAACACTCCCAGAGGAGAAGCTAAGCAGTAAACAG
Organism: Ranitomeya imitator; assembly: GCF_032444005.1. Classification (NCBI taxonomy): domain Eukaryota; kingdom Metazoa; phylum Chordata; class Amphibia; order Anura; family Dendrobatidae; genus Ranitomeya; species Ranitomeya imitator. Next base: position 286,194,787 of record NC_091282.1, on the reverse strand, counting down.
CCCAGTGGGCCTCCTTCACAAAGCCTTGGAAAAGGATTACTTGCTTAGTTGTGCCAATTGCCTTTTAATTCCCCCACAATGTTTGTAAAGCACAAGCTAATTGCCCCCTCATTTTGTAAACAGAACCCTCCCTTCTGCAGGTTCAAGTTGGGACGCTTTATGTTTGGAACGTGACAGACACAATAAAGGTGCTTTGGAAGGTGGACAAGAAGAATTTTAAAGCATCAACAAATCCTCTCTCAAGACCTCACGGGTATAAACCTGATGTGACATTTCCATTCAGTCCTCTGCCTTCACTGTACAGAAAAGTAGTGTAATAAACTGTATAGAGCACTATTACATGCTATTCAATGCGGAGAGGTTATCTCTCACAGGGACCACAGACGAGACATGCTAAAGTCCAACATGGTCCAGTCCTCTCCTCCCTTCTACCGATGTGACTGCAATATGCATCAACCACCCCATTCTACTACAATCAGTGGATCCGAGTGACTTTTAACCCCTGTGTTTGGCAGGGATTTTTCTTGCAAGTTTATTTAACATTGATCCCATTGTTCTTTTTCAGTACCGTATGCTACCGACATACCTGTGCCCAACCCGCCCCCTATGCTGGTACCCTTACACGTTATTTCACAGTGTTATTACACTGCAAATTGGGAACCACCTACAGAAAAAAATACTTTCCATTCCCTAAAATGCACATGGCTCCAGGGATATTGCACTCTGTCCTACAAGTTTTCAGACCCAGGAGCCAATACTCTAGGGAGGCCATGTCTTCTCCTAAGGCCGGCTTCAAACGTCAGTCAGACAGGGAGGATACCTGGCGTTTGGGCCAGGTATTGCATTCCTAGCACAGTTCATGTTTCACGAGGGAGTGACACCAGCCTCAGACAGACTGTAGAGGACAGCTGAGCAGCTTGTTACAGTTTCATCTACATGTTGCAATGGTCTGCAAATTTATGTGAATAAAGTATCATTACTGGGCTCATTCGGCCCTGTACTTTTTACATATTTGTTGGCCGTACTTCCTTGCTTACATGAGGGAATGTGCTGCAAGCTAACACGAATTTAGGATCACAAAAAAGATGCCATCATTGAAAAAGCATATAAAAAGCAAAAGTGTTTAATATGATGTCAGTTTAAAAAAAATTGTCAGGGTTATAATGATAATCTGCATAGATCCCCAAAAATCTGCAACAGTAATACCCATTTATTAGGCATTATTTGTAGTAACATAGAATAAAGAAGGTGATATTCATAAGAGCTCACACGACAAAAGTTCTGGGGGCTCAACACCTAAATAAAGATGGCTGCATCCCTAAGTGATCTTCACATCTAGCACCTGGAATCTGCCCAACACTGCCTCATCTTTCCTTTTACATCCCGCTCCTTTTGTAGTATATGGTTAAGGGTTTGTCCACATGAAAAAATATATAAAAATATATATTTTAAATCTGATTATACCACAATTATATACAATAACTCAAATAATTTGTGTTACAAAGATGCTTCATCTCCAAATATTAGCATCTGTCCTTGGTCTTGGCATCTCCTCCTCTGGCTTGCACTTGACTGCATTAGCTATGTCAGAACATCATTAAAACTGTATAAGGGATGTGTGTGGCTCATTTAGTCTTCTTCTTTGTCTGGGCATTGGTTGTGACCGAGAAGAGGGTGGCTCAAGTACTGAAAAGAGTCAGTCAGTCCCCTTCATACTGAACTGTTCATATGATAACACAAGAAACTCTCTTTTGTGCTGAACACAGACTGGAAGCCGAAACAAGGGACAGACACTGAAATCTGGAGACTTGGCCATTTTAATCACATTTGGTGACATCTTTTTAAGATGGGCAACCCCTTAAATGAAACTTTTGTTTGTTTTGTTTTAAATCCGTGCATTTGTATTTTGTATTGTTTAAGCTTAAAAGGGTTCTCTATTTAAAAAAATAAAGAAAATGATGTTACTACTTCATCTTTAAAGCTTAACAGGGTTCTGGTATTTAAAAAAATAAGAAAAGAAAAAGAATGAGTTCTTAAATACTTTTCATTAGCAAGTCACAATTGTTTTTCCACCTTGTTACACGGACAGGATTCTCAGCTTGAGTGTTAATAAGACAGACACCTGTGAGCATGTGTAGAGGTACGAAGAGGCTGCTCACACTGCTGCCCACTATTTGTATCTGATCTAATATTGGAGATTCCAGAAGTGCTGAGTTAAGAAGAGATTACTCACATCGCTGTCTTCTTGATAGAACACTGTAGAGTCTAAACATGTAATGAGACTTCTCACATTGCTGTCTTCCATGTCTTCCTGATCGAACACTGGAGAGTCCAAAGAAGCTTATGTAAGAAGAGGCTGCTCACACTGTGGTACACCCTGTCTTTCTTATCTCATACTGGAGAATAGGGGTGCTGAGGTAAGAACAGGCTGTTCACACTGCGGTACACCCTGTCTTTCTTATCTCATACTGGAGAATAGGGGTGCTGAGGTAAGAAGAGGCTGCTCACACTGTGGTACACCCTGTCTTTCTTATCTCATACTGGAGAATAGGGGTGCTGAGATAAGAAGAGGCTGTTCACACTGTGGTACACCCTGTCTTTCTTATCTCATACTGGAGAACAGGGGTGCTGAGGTAAGAAGAGGCTGCTCACACTGCGGTACACCCTGTCTTTCTTATCTCATACTGAGAACAGAGGTGCTGAGGTAAGAAGAGGCTGCTCACACTGCGGTACACCCTGTCTTTCTTATCTCATACTAGAGAACAAGGGTGCTGAGGTAAGAAGAGGCTGCTCACACTGCTATACACCCTGTCTTTCTTATCTCATACTGAGAACAGAGGTGCTGAGGTAAGAAGAGGCTGCTCACACTGCTATACACCCTGACTTTCTTATCTCATACTGGAGAACAGGGGTGCTGAGGTAAAAAGAGGCTGCTCACACTGCGGTACACCCTGTCTTTTTTATCTAATACTGGAAAACAGGGTTGCTGAGGTAAGAAGAGGCTGCTCACACTGCGGTACACCCTGTCTTTCTTATCTGAAACTGGAGAACAGGGGTGTTTATGTAAGAAGAGGCTGTTCACACTGCGGCGGTACATCCTGTCTTTCTTATCTCATAGTGGAGAAGAGGGGTGCTGAGGTAAGAAGATGCTACTCACGCTGCTTTACATGCTGTCCTTGTGAAAGCTCAATGGCTGCTGTGATCTGGGCATAAGCTACACCATATTCTATTCAGATATCTTCAAGTCACAGAATGGAGTTTCCTACTGCACATGCTTAAAGGCTCTGGTCCTATTAACATTTTAGGAAGGTGCTAAAGCCATCTACTGTACGTCTGCACATACTCACCGGCACCACTCCTTATCGTGCTGTAGGAAGCTCCTTCCCATCCCAAGAATATGTTCACAGGCACCTTTCCAGGTAACATGTAACATTCTAGAACAGATTTCTGTTAATGTTACCAGGTGGTTGCTATTCTAATGTGCTATATTGATTAATTTACTAGACAAAATAAATGTTATTTGTCTGCAGAGCGAGTGTCAGTCAGAGCCGGGGGCATGGTGACTGAACAAGCGCTGGTGCCACCCCTGCGACTGAAACTGGAATGTTGCTGGGGAGAATAAAGTTCATTTTCTCCCTGCAATGTTCAGTTAAGTACACCTGCGCTGGACAGGTTAGTAACGCTATTAACCTGAGGATTAACCCCATTTCTACAGGTTAGGCCGGTTTCACACGTCAGTGGCTTCGGTACGTGAGGTGACAGTTTCCTCACGTACCGGAGACACTGACTCACGTAGACACATTAAAATCAATGTGTCTCTGCACATGTCAGCGTGTTTTCACGGACCGTGTGTTTGTTTGGAAAACACGGAGACATGTCAGTGTTCGTGGGAGCACACGCATCACACGGACCCATTAAAGTCAATGGGTCCGTGTAAAACACGTACCGCACACGGATGTTGTCCGTGTGCAGTCCGTGTGCCGTGCAGGAGACAGCGCTACTGTAAGCGCTGTCCCCCCCGCGTGTGGTGCTGAAGCCCCATTCATTTCTTCTCTCTCATACAGGAAGAGCTGCGACGCTGAGAGGACGTAAGCGCCGAGGGAGCTGGGTAAGTATTTTAATGCCAGGAGGGGCGCACAGGGGGTGGGAGGGGGCAGATTACCGGCAACTTTATTTTAAAAACAAAAATAAATTAAAAAAAAAGAATATTCATTCCTTCTTTCCAGCGAATGCTGCTGGGAAGAAGGGATGAATACCGGCTTCAGCACCGCACACAGGGGACAGCGCTTAACTCTAGCGCTGTCTCCTGCACGGTCCGTGTGGTCCTCAGTCGGCACACGGCTGCCGCACATGTGCCACATTGATGTTCAACATAAGCACACGGACACGGATAATTCCGGTACCGATTTTTCCAGTACCGGAATTATCTGGACGTGTGAGACTGGCCTTAATAGCATTTTTTCTGGTGACAGGTTACATTTAAGGAATTTATTTACACTGACATTTTCAATTATTGTTATTCATGAAACACTCCTTTAAAAAGCGAATAGTGATCCCCCCACCCCCCCAAAAAAAAACCCCAAAACAAATAAACGAGCAACATTTAAAGATATCTATGACAATTTTTTTTTTTTTTTTGGGGGGGGGGGGGGGGGGAGGGGGAGGGGGTTTGAAGTTCAGTCTGGTGTTCATATTTTCGCTGTAGCTCATTTAAAGTATTCCTCTTTGCTTTTTAATTTGGCCTCGTTACAGTACATAATTAAATCTACAATTTTGCTATGACACCTTATACATGGTGCCGAATGAATGAATGAATAGCTCACAAAAAGGTTTTAAAGAAAAGTACCTGACTATGTGTTACTTTATTTGAGTACTTAGACCCTTTGCTTAAAAGAATCTGTCTGCAGAATGATGCATGAGCAGAGACGCTGACTCTAGCAGTGTGTCACTTACTGGGCTGCTTGGTGTCATTTTGATAAAATCACTGTTTTCTCTGCTGCAGATTAGTGATGAGCGAGTGTACTCGTTGCTCGGGTGACCTCCCGAGTATTTGTGTTAGTGTTCGGAGATTAAGTTTTCATCGCGGCAGCTGAATGATTTACAGCCATTAGCCAGGCTGAGTACATGTGGGGATTCACTAGCAACCAGGCAATCCCCACATGTACTCAGCCTGGCTAATAGCTGTAAATCATTCAGCTGCCGCGATGAAAACTTAATCTCCGAACACTAACACAAATACTCGGGAGGTCACCCGAGCAACGAGTATACTCGCTCATCACTACTGCAGATCTATCAGTTTACTGAATGCAGACTTCTGTATAACCCTGTTCACAACCCTGATTGACAGCTTTCTGCCATACACAGTAAGCTGCCAATCAGTGGTGGAGGAGGGGTTAGAGAACTCATGAATATGCTTGACGAACTGGCAATAGGTTTACTAGTCATTTAGTGGTAATTTCCTGCAGAGAAAACATTGATTTTATCAAAACTGCACAAAGCCACCCAAAAAGTGACATCTCTGGAATCAGTGCCTCTCACACAGATTAGGTGGCAGAGTTCCTTTAATTCACAGCTCCAAGAATGGAGGCTAGTAGCCGAGCCAAATAGCTGTTGCTAGGTAGCTGCTCCTTCCGTACAGAAAATGCAGTAGGTCATAGACTCTTACAAAGCTGCCATTTTAATCACAAACCTATCATTTTACATTTTATTAGCACACTTGTATGTCTGTAAACAAAACTTGTGTCAGAAGCTTAAAAACAATGTTCTGTTTAGGATTCTCTACAGGGAAGCGGTCCGGCATCAGGCCTATACATTATCCCCATGGGCATTTTATTCAGCGCTGTAAACTCCTGTGCAATTTTCAAAGCTCTTGTTCATTCAATTGTAGAGAAAGAATGTAATTAGCAGCCTTTGTTACATGTTTTCGGAATCTAGGCACTCCCCCACATTCTTCTCCATCCTTTCCCGATCTTACCTCTTGAGTTTGGCATGGGATTGCAGAAAGGTGGAGTGACTTGTTCAGCCTGGCACAGATTTCATGTCTGCAGGGGTACTAGACGATGATAGGAGAGGAGGGTTTTATCCGGAGCCAAGCTGACAGCAAAACCTGCTAATGGGACTCGAAGCAGCCGCAGATCCACAGTGCCAGAACTTCCAGCTCTTGCCAAGTCAGGAGGGGATGCTGATTTATAGCAGCAATTTCAGCACTCTATCCTTTGGAGGGTCCCACAAGCCATTTTTGGATGGCATAGAGCCACTGAGTTCAGCTCCAAAGCTGCCCGGCAGCAACACGGAAATGAAACGGGGCTGGAAATTGAATGCCGTCTCGATCTCGCCCCAGGCATGAGAGGGCTTCTCGCAGATCTAGCAGCTCCTTGACAGTTTGATAAAATGAGCCTGGGCCTCCCTGTGGCCTTTCAGCAGACAGGATGAAGTGAGCAAGGCTGAAGCTGTGAGGAACAGATTGAGCCTTAGGCAGGCCTTATGTCATTTTATTTATTTATTTTTTTCATTTGTATCGCACTTTTGCGGTTGGTGTCTAAAGTCATGGGTTGGACAATAAAATTAAATATTTGAAGACATGTTATTACATTTCTAAATGTCTACTCTAAACCTGTATTACAGAACTACTTATAAGTCACAAGTACAACACATTCATTCTTATTACAGAATTGTCAGAATTCCTACTTTTGTTAGGCTACCTTCACACTAGCGTTCGGCTAGTGTGCGTCGCGCTAGCGTCGGGCGACGCACGCGTCATGCGCCCCTATGTTTAACATGGGGGACGCATGCGTTTTTGTTTGCTGCGTTTTCCGACACGTGCGTCTTTTTTGACGCTAGCGTCGGACCAAGAAAACGCAACAAGTTGCATTTTTCTTGCGTCCGATTTTCGTCAAAAAACCACGCACGCGTCGAAAAACGCAGCGTTTTTGCGTGCGTTTGCACGCGTTTTTCGGTGCGTTGTGCGTCGCCGACGCAGCGGCGCACAACGCTAGTGTGAACGTAGCCTAAGAGGCTTCAGCAGAGTTTGAACACGAGTCTCCATATGGCAGAGCTTTGCACCTTTGCATTGCCTCTAATTAGATTTCTATAAGGTTTCATTTCACACAATAAGTGTCTGTGATACTGTAAATCAAAACAGACATAAAAACACCTGATACTATGGCTTATGAAGTGTCAAATGAACCCATATGCTTATGTCTAGAAGAAGGAATGTAAGGAAGGCCAAGAAACATTATCTGTTTCATATGCGAGTTCTATAGCCGGGATGACTCCATTTAAGAGGATAACAGTTCACTTAGTAACACGGACAGGTACCATGAAAAAACCTTAATACAACTAATCACCCTGCGTCATCCTCTTCCTATAAAGCCTTAGGCATTGTTTTAATTAGGTTTTAACAGCAGCTGTTTTTATAAGGTGAAGATCTTGGAACATTAATTTCTTCAGGGCATTGGCACAAGACTAAGGGCTCAATTCATCATTTGCGATTTTTTTGAAGTCACTTTTTTTTTTCTTTCGTTTTGTATCCGCTGATGTTTTTATGCCAAATTCATCAGAATGGTGGTTCTTAAAGTTTACGAAAAAGAAATGCTTGTCATTGTTGTTTTTGACCTGTTTTGTGACTTTTGAGAACAAAAAGTCAAGTGCAGCTGAAATGTTGCAAAAACAGAGCCAACATAAAATGACATCAGGGCAGAGACCGCAGTATATCTGCAACAAATTTTGTAACTTTAAAAAAAAAACGTAAATTATGAATCGGTCAAACATCTGGAAACCAAACACTTTGACCACACAGGCAAACTTTATGAAAAAAAAGGTGCAAATGGATAAATGAACATAGTGCAATAAGCACAAAAACACTAATTGTTGAAAAACAGGCACAAATGCAATAATTAATGAGGCCCTAAATGATTACACATCCTGTTGTGACGGCCTTGCGTGCATCTACACAAGGGAAAACTTTCCTTTTGCTGAAAATTCCGGCGTATTTATTTTACTCATTTATATAGCGCCATTAATTTCACAGCACTTTACAGATATTAGCGTCTCTGTCCCCACCGGAGTTCACAATCTAAATTCCTTATTGGTATTTGGAGTGTGGGAGGAAACTGGAGAACCCATAGGAAACCCACGCAAACATGGGAAGAACATAGAGTCTTTGGAGATGTTGTCCTTAGGGGGATTTCAACCAAAGATCCCAGTGCTGCAAGTCTACAGTGCTAACCACTGAGCCACCAAGCTGCTTCTCAGTAACATCCTGAAAACTACCATTAAGTCAGTACTTAGTAATATTAAGGAAAGTCAGTCATACTTTAATCTGTTTATCTGGCACATCTGATAGATTTGTAAATGTCATGTAGCAAACCTCAGAAAAAGTTGTGGTTTTTTTTACGACTGTGGTTGAACTATCCTGATAACGGTTTCCTTCCCTTAATTGCAATAACGAAAAAGATTTTCACCAAATGTCTCATTTAGGAGCAGAGTATTTTATTTCAATTTTACATTTAAATCAGGAAGTTTTCATCCAGGAACAATGAATTAAAAAAAAAACCCTAAAAATACAAAACTTGCTTCTGACCTCTAAATCTACAGCGAAGCGGGTAATAAGTCGTAAAATTGCTCACATGTACCATACAGCCAGAACACTTATCAAAAATGCACATATAATGTTTCATAAAATAATGAACCAGTCACAGAAGTCCTCAGTGATGGCATATTAGGGCAAACGGCGAGTTGATGCAAGAATCAAAGTTCTTTAAGCTGAATATTTTTCCACTATTAATATTCATCTACACTTGAAATCCATTATTTTCAATATAAGTTTATATCCATGTTACCAACTGTGATTTTTCTCCTCACTGCTTGCACTTTCCAATACCAAGCATAAATTTGTCACTGGCTTTAACACAAGAGCTTTTGGGGACTAAGAAGGTATGATAGCAAGTTAGGAGGAAAACAACAGAGAAACGCGCTCTGTATTACTTCTGTCAGCTGCCGATGGCCCTGAGCGGCAGAGCTCATTTCGAGAGGCAATGAAGCATCTTCTGGTCTGTTTGCTGTGCGCTCTCAGGAGCCCCTGTTGTGAAGCAGCAATCAAGAAGTGGATTTTTTGAGTGCCCATGAGCAGGGAATACAGAAGAGCGCACTAAGGAGTAGTAGTCTCCAATCTGCCCGTCCTACATTTGGAGTAACCCAGGAGACATGAAAGGCTTACATATATCCATTTGTACATGACTAAGGCATCATGACCAGAACTTGGCAAATCTCTTTCAATTTTGGCAAGTGATACTACTCCACAAAGAGTATAAAAAAAATAGATTTTTTTTTAGAACTGAAATAAATCACAACGAAATCATCCATTTTCAATTCAAGTGAACAACCATATGAAGGAAAATGCAGTTGAATCAGACCTTGAAGGGGTTTCCGAGCTAAGAAGAAAAGTCAGCTGTCACTCTATGTGACTGTATAGTGCCAAATTATGAGTGTGCGATGTGAACACCATCACAAATCTCCTGTATGAGTGGGCGATCATGTGACCACGTGTACTCAATTTGCATACTTGTGGTTACATACCAACTAGACTCTCCCCTGTGTCATGCCGCCGCTACCGCCGCCAATCCCTGCGCCTCGCCATACTCACCTGTCCTCGGCGTCCCGGCGCGACTCTTCTGCTCTGCTGCAGCGTCCTCTTCTCAGCGCTCGCTCCCGGCTTCTGCTGCTCATCGGGTGCGCGCATGCCAGGTTTACTACTGCACGCGCGCGCACTTCTAACTTTCTTCTGGCACTTCCGTCCTGTCCTCTCTATCACCTTGGAGGACTCTCACCTGAAAGTACTGCGCTGCATTGCTTTATTAATCCCTTCTTTCCTCTCCCCTGTACCTGATGATCATTTGTGATTTCATGTGTTCTGGGCCGCACGTTCACCTTGTTGTCCTCCTTGCTTTCCCTAGATCCAGTCCTGTGTCTCTGCATACCTGCCAGCCCTGTGTCTCCATATACCTGCCAGTCCTGTGTTTTGGCATTCCTGCCAGTCCTGTGCCTCCGCATACCTGCCAGTCCAGTGTCTCTGCATATCCGCCAGTCCTGTGTCTCCGCATACCTGCCAGTCCAGTGTCTCTGCATACCTGGCAGTCCTGTGTCTCTGCATATCCGCCAGTCCTGTATCTCTGCAAACCCACCAGTCCTGTGTCTCTGCAAACCCACCAGTCCTGTGTCTCTGCATATCTGCCAGTTCTGTATATCTGCATACCCGCCAGTCCTGTGTTTCTGCGTATCCACCACTTCTGTGTCTCTGCACGCCTGCTAGTTCTGTGTCCTCTCCGTAAATTCTGTGTTCCTGCCTAATCTGCCCGTACAGTGTCTCTTGTACTCTCGCTAGTCTGGTGTCTCTGAAGATCACTTTCTTGTCCTTCTCGGTCTCCCAGCTGCTGTGGCGATAGGGGCAGGCCCGCGGGAGACTAACTCTCCCTCTATAGGGGGCGGTCTATCTGGTCAGCTCCTCCGTGGGAGGGTCGTCGTCACGGTCCAATGGGTCCACTTCCTGTTTTTTCTTTAGTATCCTCACACCCTGCTTCTCTCAATGTTCTAGCGGAGAGGAGTCTAGTCGGCAAATTACTTCAAATCGCATATATAGTCATTTGACTACTTGCACGGGCCATACAGTAAAATCATGGCAGAGGGCGCATTACGCACGGTCACAATTTGACAGTCTGCAGTCACATAAAATTACTAGAGTTTTCCCATTAAAACGGAATTTGAAGCCTCAACACTAAACACATATAAAATTAAAGGCATCTAGGAGTCTCATAGGAAAATTAAAACTTATACAAATGCTTGTTGTAAACACATAATAAACAAAGGTTGTACAAATCAAGTTCCTTTATTAATCAAATATACAAAAAACACAACCTATCAAAAAAAGTTAAAAATACCTTATTAGAAACTTATTGGACAGTGTGGCCATCAGTTTGCAGAAAACAGTGTTAAAGGGGTTGTCCAGTCCAATCCAATAAGTCTGCAGTCACTGCAGGCTTATGAATCCTTCCAATGCACTCACTGTGCGCTGCGGGGATTTGCCAGTTTCTGACTCAGGATGGGAGGGTCTGTATGTATGAGTTATACATACTCCCAGGCAGTGGGCACGGCATAGTTTTCCATATATTTGTTCTGCATAGTATGATAAGGCCTCCATCAAGAAGGTTTGGGACACCTGGAAGATTGATGGTCTGGAGAAGAAAAGGCGATTGCTACCATGAGTCATGTGTCAGGCAAATAGTAAAGGTACCTTCACACTAAACGATATCGCTAGCGATCCGTGACGTTGCAGCGTCCTGGCTAGCGATATCGTTCAGTTTGACACACAGCAGCGATCAGAATCCTGCTGTGATGTCGTTGGTCGGGGCTAGAAGGCCAGAACTTTATTTGGTCGCTGGCTCTCCCGCTGACATCGCTGAATCGGCGTGTGTGACACCGATTCAGCGATGTCTTCGCTGGTAACCAGGGTAAACATCGGGTTACTAAGCGCAGGGCCGCGCTTAGTAACCCGATGTTTACCCTGGTTACCATCCTAAAAGTAAAAAAAACAAACGCTTCATACTTACCTTCCGCTGTCTGTCCCCGGCGCTGTGCTTTCCTGCACTCACTGTGACCACAGCGGCCGGAAAGCAGAGCGGTGACGTCACCGCTCTGCTTTCCGGCCGCTGTGCTCATAGCCAGTACAGAGAAGCAGAGCGCCGGGGACAGACAGCGGAAGGTAAGTATGAAGCGTTTGTTTTTTTTACTTTTAGGATGGTAACCAGGGTAAACATCGGGTTACTAAGCGTGGCCCTGCGCTTAGTAACCCGATGTTTACCCTGGTTACCGGCATCGTTGGCCACTGGAGAGCTGTCTGTGTGACAGCTCTCCAGCGACCAAACAGCAACGCTGCAGCGATCCGGATCGTTGTCTGGATCGCTGCAGCGTCGTTTAGTGTGAAGGTACCTTAAAGCATCCTGAGATGTTTCATGTGTAGGGTTGCTTTTCATCTAACACAGTGGGCTCACAAAGAACACTATCAGGAGTAAAGATTGGCATCTAAACAACTTCAAGAACAACTCTTCCCAATAATCCAGGAGCAATTTGGTGATGAACATTGTTTTTTCCAACATGAGCACTGTGTCAAAAAGCAAAAGTGATAACTAAGTGGCTTGGTGAACAGAACATTGAAATTATGGGGGTCCATGGCTAGGAAAAATCTCAATCTCATTGACAACCTGTGCTTAATCCTTAAAGCGAGTGGACAAGCAAAAACACAGAAATTGTGATTGATGGTAAGCATCGATTAGGCAAGAATGGGTTTCCATCAGTCAGGATTTGACTCAGAAACCGATATCCAACAGGCCAGAGAGAATTGCAGAAATCTTAAAAAATAAGGGTCAACACTGCAAATATTAGGTCTTTGGATAAACTTGATGTATTTGTCAAGAATACATACTTATGACCTTCCTATAACCGTACTTCTGTAACCATAGAAGCATCAACTAAAAGATCTAAAAAAGCTGAAGCAGCAAACTATGAAAACCAAAATTTGTTTCAATCTCATGACTTTAGTAACATAGTAACATAGTAAGACCGAAAAAAGACATTTGTCCATCCAGTTCAGCCTATATTCCATCATAATAAATCCCCAGATCTACGTCCTTCTACAGAACCTAATAATTGTATGATACAATATTGTTCTGCTCCAGGAAGACATCCAGGCCTCTCTTGAACCCCTCGACTGAGTTCGCCATCACCACCTCCTCAGGCAAGCAATTCCAGATTCTCACTGCCCTAACAGTAAAGAATCCTCTTCTATGTTGGTGGAAAAACCTTCTATCCTCCAGACGCAAAGAATGCCCCCTTGTGCCCGTCACCTTCCTTGGTATACTTTTGGCCATCATTTTTAAACCAAACTTATACATAATACAGAAAGCCCTCATAAACCAACTATCCATCAATGATATAGACCCAGACCAATAATAAGCCATGTCTGCCAAACAGATGTACCATGTAACAGAACTCAGAGAGCTCACCCTGCCTACACTAAGCTCTCTATGTACATTGTATTGACAGGGAGAGTGTTCAGACCAGGGTTCATGTATTCAAGGCAGGACTTAGAGATAAAACATTCATTGTATTGCAACAGCGCACAGCCTAATAAGTGACACATTCCTGAAATCTGTGCCTCAACCACTACCTCATGCTGTCCTCAGATTACATAGCTAAAACCTGCTGAGAGATTCCCTTTAAGAAGGATTCACGTGGATTTTGTGGACAGAACATTTGCAGACCATTATAGAATCTGCTGTGTTTTAAAATCTCATCCAAATGTCAGTTTATGTTTTGGACCGAATACATATTTGCTGCAGGTTTTTCCCTTCAAAGTTTAATGGGGAAGTCAAGATCCATAATCAACCACATTTGTAACTTGAGTAACTGCAGCAAACACTGCGGGTTTTTATTTTTTCTGTACCTTTATTCTTAGTGGGATAAGTTGGGAAAAGCGGTGGGGCCAACCGGAATTTGACTAATTTATTATAATTTACACCAGAAATCGGAGGAACTTATAGTGGAAATAAATTTTGCTTTGCAATGCAGGACAGTCCAAAATGCACCAAATTTATTAAAGGTACAGGCTGAGGTGAAAAAAAACCTTGGATCCATAATTTTATGTCAATTTTACTGAATTTGATCATCTTTCTGAATATATTCAGTAGATAATCACACACATTAATAGTGGTGCTAATATGTAAATCTGGAAAAGTATTACTATCTGTGCTGTTTGACCCAGAAGTGGCTTTTATAATGCAAGTTTACGGAGCGAAAGAACAAGGCTCCATAGACATACAGGTGCTTCTCACAAAATTAGAATATCATCAAAAAGTTAATTTATTTAGTTGTTCAATACAAAAAGTGAAACTCATATTACCGTATTTTCCGCTTTGTAAGACGCACTTTTATTTCCCCCAAATTGGGGGAGAAATGGGGGTGCGTCTTACAATCGGAATAGTGAATAAAATAGGGGAAAAGTAGTAAATATTTCTTACTGAGGGGCTGGCGGTGGCTGTGGAGCAGACTGGTTGTAAGCTGCGGTGGGGCAATGGAGCAGGCTTGGAGCTGGGGGTGGCGGCGCGGTCATCTCCGGTGTTTGTCGCTGCCACCCCCCGTGTTCGGCTGTGCGCGGGCGGCATAATGCTGGCCGGCGCCATTGCACTTCCGGAATTGGAATCCGGAGTTTCCGGTTTCTTGAATCCTGTGCCTGTGTCTACTACACAGGACTTCAAGAAAATGGCAGCCGAATCAGCGCATGCGCAGATAAAGCTCGCTGTTACTGAGCTCCGATCTGCGCCTGCGCTGAAGTAAACCAGCTAATACAGGTAGCTGGCAGCAGGGAAAATTCTGGGCTCCGCTGCACACGGAGCCCTAAAGCAGAGGAGGGAGAGAAGCATGATTCTCCTCCTCCTTTGCAGGGAGAGATATTGATTGGTGGAGGCAACTGTTGCTGAGCTGTCTCCACCAATCAGATATCTTATCCCTGCACAATGTATAGTGTAACACTTGTTATTTACACTAGTCCGAGATCCGTGGGAGAGGTGAGCAGTGCACACATTGAAGTTTATAAAGCACAACCCCCATCATCCTTCAGAATATACTGTACCAATGGGTGTATTTTGATGGATGATGGGGGTTGCAGCCATATGTAGCGTAACAGATCCCCACAACAGTGCATCATCAGCAGATCCCCCCCAATAATTGTGTACCCCCATAACAGTGTGTCATCCACAGATTCCCATAACAGTGTCACCACAGATCCCCCATAACAGTGCGTCATCTGCAGATCCCCATAACAGTGTGTCACCACAGATCCCCATAACAGTGTGTCATCCGCAGATCCCCATAACAGTGCGTAACCAAAGATCCCCATAACAGTGCGTCATCCGCAGATCCCCATAACAGTGCGTCATCCGCAGATCCCCATAACAGTGTGTCATCCGCAGATCCCCATAACAGTGTCACCACAGATCCCCCATAACAGTGTGTCATCTGCAGATCCCCATAACAGTGTCACCACAGATCCCCCATAACAGTGTCATCCGCAGATCCCCATAACAGTGTCACCACAGATCCCCCATAAGTGTGTCATCCGCAGATCCCCATAACAGTGTCACCACAGATCCCCCATAACAGTGCGTCACCACAGATCCCCCATAAAAGTACGTCACCACAGATCCCCATAACAGTGCGTCATCCGCAGATTCCTCCAATAATTGTGTACCCTGCATATCCCCCATACCAGTGCGTCACCACAGATCCCCATAACAGTGAGTCATCCGCAGATCTCTCAATAAGTGTGTACCCTGCGGATTCCCCATACCAGTGCGTCACCACAGATCCCCCATAATAGTGTGTCGTCCGCAGATCCCCCATAACAGTGCATCACCACAGATCCCCCATAACAATGTTTTTCATTCATCATAGGTGTAGAAAAAGACATGGGCTACACATCTAAAATCATAAGTTGATCTAGGCAAAATGAAACTGAACATGAAGTTCTTAGTTTAACAATCTGATTAGACTATATGAAGCCGCTAGCACATGACGGCAAACCTTAGTGAGCAAAAATTTGCGGAACCCCTCTTACAGTCTCCAGCCTTGCAGCATGAGTACTGTGAGGCACCAGGTACCCACCCTGCTGGTTCATTGTCACTGTGGTGGTGGTTGGCACATTACTCCGCACATTTAAAGGGAACCTGTCACCCCGAAAATCGCGGGTGAGGTAAGCCCACCGGCATCGGGGGCTTATCTACAGCATTCTGGAATGCTGTAGAAGAGCCCCCGATGTATCCTAAAAGATGAGAAAAAGACGTTAGATTATACTCACCCAGGGGCGTTCCCGCTGTTTGTCCGGGTCCGGCGCCTCCCATCTTCATCAGATGACGTCCTCTTCTGGTCTTCATGTTGCGGCTCCAGCGCAGGCGTACTTTGCTCCACCCTGTTGAGGGCAGAGCAAAGTACTGCAGTGCACAGGCGCCGGGCCTCTCTGACCTTTCCCGGTGCCTGCGCACTGCAGTACTTTGCTCTGCCCTGAACAGGGTGGAGCAAAGTACGCCTGCGCTGGAGCCGCAGCATGAAGACCAGAAGAGGACGTCATCTGATGAAGATGGGAGGACCCGGACCAACAGCGGGAACGCCCCTGGGTGAGTATAATCTAACGTCTTTTTCTCATCTTTTAGGATACATCGGGGGCTTATCTACAGCATTCCAGAATGCTGTAGATAAGCCCCCGATGCCGGTGGGCTTACCTCACCAGCGATTTTCGGGGTGACAGGTTCCCTTTAAGACTACAGTACGGTATTTAACGTTATTGGCACACTGAGATTTGCCGTGGCTTGGCACAAGGCTTTACAAGTCTGATCATAATGTTAAAGTAAAAACTTCTTGTTCAGTTGAATACAGTACATTTTTGCCTAACACCACTAGATCAACTTGTGATTTTTGGATGTGCAGCCCATGTATTTTCTACAGCAATAGTACCGTATTCATTCATGCTCTCAATTGCAATGCCCCCATTACTATGAAGGACAGAGCTGACAGTTGTTTCACTACTGTATTTTGTTGCAGAACAATACCGTACAGTTAGCTGCTGCATATTGCGCATTTTTCAAGAATGTCAAAGCAGAAAAGGCATGCATATAAAATTCCCTTTAAACTGGAGGTGATAAAATACGCTGAAGAGCATGGGAACAGAGCAGCAGAGAGACATTTCGGACCGCCTCCAACTGAAAAAATGATAAGAGAGTGGAGGAAACAGGAGGATGAGCTGCAGAAAGCGGGAAAAAGCAGATCTGGTCTTCGTAGGCGTGGTGCAAAGTGGCCAGAGTTAGATGTGGACGTAAAAGAGTGGATCATAGGCCACAGAAATAATGGCCTTTCGGTCTCAACGAAAATGATCATATTCGAAGCCAAGCGGATTGCTGCTGAGAAAGGCATCAATGACTTCACTGGATCACCATCATGGTGCTTCAGATTTATGAAGAGATGTGGCCTTGCTATGCGCACAAAAACAAGAATTGCGCAAAAAATGCCACAAGAATATGAAGCTAAGATACTGTCTTTCCACAAGTTTGTAATTGACAGCAGAAAGAAAAATGGATATGAATTAGGCCAGATTGGGAATATGGATGAAGTCCCTCTAACCTTTGACGTGCCATCCAACAGAACTGTTGAGGCAAAGGGTTCAAAAACCGTAACGGTAAAAACTGCAGGACATGAAAAAAACCACTACACAGTTGTGTTGTCCTGCTGTGCCGATGGCACGAAACTGCCACCAATGTTAATTTTTAAAAGAAAGAACATGCCAAAAGAAGCTATCCCACGAGGAGTTGTTGTGCACGTTCACGAGAAAGGATGGATGGACGAGAATGGAATGAGATTGTGGGTTGATAAAGTGTGGTCCAAACGTCCTGGAGGACTTCTGAAAAAAACAGCCCTGTTAGTGCTAGACCAGTTCAGAGCACATATTAGTGAAAACACAAAAAAAGTGTTCAAAGAAGTCAAGACCCATCTTGCGGTAATTCCAGGGGGGCTTACCAGCCAGCTGCAACCTCTCGATGTTTCTATAAACAAGCCATTTAAAGTCTACATGCGAGAAGAGTGGAATAAATGGATGGCTGCTGGCAATCATGACCTGACACCAACTGGACGCATGAAGAGGCCCACTATCACTCAAGTTTGTGAGTGGGTGAAGACATCATGGCAGTCAGTAAAGGACGAAACAATTATACGTTCATTCAAAAAATGTGGGATAAGTAATGCCTTGGATGGCACTGAAGATGGTATGCTATATGAGGACAGTGAAGAAAGTGACACTAATGACTGTGTGGACCTGAGCTTCCTAAACTCTGACAGCAGTGATGAGGAATTTCTGGGATTCACTGACTAGAACATTGTGGTGCTTGAGGATTAAAGTTTCTCCTCACTTGTTAGCCAGAACATGGCTTTTGTCGTTACTTACGGTACATGGGACTGTTCTTACATGTTACCCACAATGCTGCTGTTGACTGCTGTTGAGTCTACTATGTTAAAATATTTTGTTATTTAATTAAAGGTTTTTGCACACTATTTGGCTCAAAATATTTTTTTCCTTATTTTCCTCCTCTAAAACCTAGGTGCGTCTTATAATCAGGTGCGTCTTATAAAGCGAAAAATACGGTATATAGGGTCATTACAAACAGAGTGATCTATTTCAAGTGTTTATTTCTGTTAATATTGATGATTATGGCTTACAGCCAATGAAAACCCAAAAGTCATTATCTCAGGAAATTAAAATAATTAAAATAAAAACACCTGCAAAGGCTTCCTAAGCGTTTAAAAAGGTCAATTAGTCTCTTACAGTAGGTTCCACAACCATGGAGAAGACTTCTGACTTAGAGGTCCAGAAAGCAGTCATTGACACACTCCGCATTCTTTGTGTCGAGCCACTCATGAGCAATAGACAACGCCAGAAGAGTCTTACCTGAGCCAAAGAGAAGAAGAACTGGACTTGCTCAGTGGTCCAAGGCATTGTTTTCAGATGAAAGTAAATGTTGCATTTAATTTTGAAATCAAGGTCCCAGAGTCTGGAGGAAGAGTGGAGAGGTACACAATCCAAGCTGCTTGAGATGTAGTGTGAAGTTTCCACAATCATTAATGGTTTGGGGAGCCATGTCACCTGCTGGTGTAGGTCCACTGTGTTTCATCAAGACCAAAGTCAGTGTGCAGCAATCTACCAGGAAATTTTAGAGCACTTCATGCTTCCCTCTGCCAACAAGCTTTTTGTAGAGGGAAATTTCATTCTCCAGCAGGACTTGGCACCTGTCCACACTGCCAAAAGTACCAACACCTGGTTTAAAAACAACAGTATCGCTGTGCTTGATTGGCCCGCAAACTCGCCTGACCTTAACCCCATAGAGAATCTATGGGGCATTGTAAAGAGAAAGATGAGAGACACCAGACGCAACAATGCAGACGAGCTGAAGGCTGCCATCGAAGCAACCTGGGCTTCCATAACACCTCAGCAGTGCCACAGATTGATCGCCTTCATGCCACGCTGCACTGATGCAGTAATTGATGCAAAAGTAGCCCCGACCAAGTATTGAGTGTATTTACTAAACATACATTTCAGTAGGCCAACATTTCAGATTTTAAAATAAATTTTTGAGCTGGTGTTATAAAGTATTCTAATTTACTGAGATAATGACTTTTCTGTTTTCATTAACTGTAAGAAATAATCATCAACATTAACAGAAAAAACACTTGAAATCGATCACTCTGTTTGTAATGACTCAATATAATAAATGAGTTTTCTCTTTTTGTATTGAAAAGCTGAAATAAATTAACTTTTTAATGATATTCTAACTTTGTGAGAAGCACCTGTATATTGTTAGACACTTCTGGCTGACACATAGGGTCCGATTAATTAATAATAATAATTTTTATTTATATAGCGCCAACATATTCCGCAGCACTTTACAATTAAGCGGGGACATGTACAGACAATCAATTCGGTACGAGTTAAGACAATTTAAACAGTGACATTAGGAGTGAGGTCCCTACTCGCAAGCTTACAATCTACAAGGAAATGGGGGGACACAATAGGTGAAAAGTGCTTGTTATTTCAGGTCTGGCAATTATAATAAATAGGGATTTTCATACAAAGCTGCATGATCCGGTCATCAGCCCGTGTGTTTAAGTGCAATAGTCAAGTATCAAGTGCAGATATCATGTGTATCGAGGGCGTGGAGACAGATGAATAGTAGGGTGCAGATTCAGAGTAATATTTGGAAGGAGGGAACAGGGCAAAGTTAGTTTACTGAGTAGTTGATGTGGTAGGCTTGTTTAAAGAGATGGGTTTTCAAAGCGAGCTTGAATAGGTCGGGGCTAGCTATCAGCCTGATCGTCTGGAGAAGTGCATTCCAGAGAGCTGGCGCAGCACGAGAGAAGTCTTGGAGATGGAGGCGTGAGGTTCGGATTACGGGGGATGTTAGTCTAAGGTCATTTGTAGAACGGAGGGCACGTGTAGGGCGATAGACGGAGATGAGAGAGGAGACATAAGGCGGTGCACAACCGTGGAGAGCTTTGTGGGTGAGAGAGATGAGTTTATACTGGACCCTGTAGCGAATGGGTAGCCAGTGTAATGACTGGTACAAGATGGAGGCATCAGTGAAGCGGCTGGACAGAAATATGACTCTGGCTGCAGCATTCAGGATGGATTGGAGAGGAGAAAGTTTGGTAAGAGGGAGACCGATTAATTAAAGCCTTTACACCAAAATGTAGGCGTAAAAAGCTTTGAAAAGCCACAAAATTTAAGAGCAAACTCAAGGCTGCGCTAAAATGTGGCGGCGTTTGGAGTTCTCACACCACTTTTGATTAGCTCCGACAAAGTGGGCGGTGCTGGGGGTCAGGTGCATGACAAGCAGTGATGCTAGCTTCGCCACAATCTTACTCCAGCAGGGACTGGAGTAGGATTTGTACCAAGGTTCACGCCACTTGTACGACAGTCATGAATCCTTAAGACAGTGTTTCTCAACACCGGTCCTCAAGACCCACCAACAGGTCATGTTTTCAGGATTTCTTTAACATTGCATTGGTGCTGGAATTAATGCTTGAGCAGGTGATGAAATTCTCACCTGTGCAATACTAAGGATATCCTGAAAACATGACCTGTTGGTGGGTCTTGAGGACTGGAGTTGAGAAACACTGCCTTAGGAGGTCTCTGTCTCTTAATGAATCAGGAGCATCTGGCTTAAGCATGCTACCTTATCAAGACCAGTGTGAACCACACCAGTCTAGATGAATTGGGGCCATAGAGCACACTGTGATCCAGAGACTCTGAATTCCTATCATGTGATTGATTCATGCAAAGAGAACAAGAATGGTGCTGGATACCAGAAATCGCAGCCATGAGTGAGTAATGCACCTACACTACATTAATCTTTACATAGGTTTAGGGGAAAAAAATAGTAAAAGGGAGTTAGTAAATGTAAATTCCTCCGCTGTTCCCTAAATATTCCCAAGAATGCCTCTCTCCATCTACAACACTTAAGGCACAATTACGCTGCCAACTTAAACATTTATTGAAAATCCAGAACAATTACTACGCACAAATCTTTGTTTTTAATTTCAAGTCAACGCTTTAGTACCAGAAGACAGTTCCTTTAAAAGGAAAAAAGAAGCATGGCAACAGCAATTATGATGATCCGTTCATGTCAAATGAATTATATTACTGAAAATAAATCTTACTAAGATGCACAAGACGGTTATCTGGCTCCAGTCAGACATTCGCATTACTGGTTTTATATGTTGTACTCTACTTGATTAATATAGGTAATCAAATTATATTGCTTTCCTCTGTGCTCTCACATTCAAGGCTATAATGTTTTCAATGACAAAGTTCATAGAGTTGTATAAAAAATGTACCTCATGCCGTATCAGCTCTTTATTGAAGTTGTAAAACACCCTTTTCAATTTAGTAATAAGTAATATAAAACAGAGTGCATTGATTGGCAGGGTCGCTTCATTATTGAGCATAACCCAGCTGCAAGGCTAACTTCAAAAGCAAAAAAAAAAAAAAAACTATACCATGTGTATAGGAAAGCACAAGGCTCTCAAAGAAAGCTTCACTCCCCATATAGGTCTTGAAATAATCTTCCCATTTCTTTGGAATCCTTAAAGCAAAAATCTACCTTTTTATAAAACTTTCACAGAACCCTTGTAAGATTTTTCTACGTTGAGTACCAACACATCTGCACATAAAATTGATGCGTGATATAAGAAAATCACATAAAGTAACTTATTTTTTTTTATTATGCATATTATAACTACACACCCTGGATACTCAAAATTCTGCCACTTAGGTTCTACCAGAGAGTGATATTGCTCCAACCTAACAGATTATTTGAAAATTGTATCATTGTCAAAGGTGGTCCCAAAATGAACTGCTCTCTGAAAACAAGGAAGCAAAATTCGGATCACTTTTTCTTTGAATAGATATTAAACAGTAACATTTTTTTTCTTGATTTTTTATTTGTATCTAGCAAGTACTTGCATTACCAGCAAATAAATGGGGTTCCAGGCCTCAAGACCCTCACAATGTCGTCCCATAATAGACCTCCAACAGATGGGCAGCTAAGAAGACAGCAGTGCATACAGTGGCTTGTGAATGTAATCACCCCCTCCCACCTCCTTGGAATTTTTTGGGTTTTGCTACCTCACAACTTGGATTTTCACTTTTAATTTTTTGTTGTTGAGGGTTTGAACCAGTTCATGTAAAGAACATGCCTACAGCTGTGAACATTTGGTTTTCTTTTTATTGCTAAGCAAACAAAAAGGACAAAGTAATTGTAAACTTCAGAGTGCTTAACTATTCACCCCCCAAAAGTCAGTACTTTGTAGAGCCTGCTTTTCCAGCAATTACAGCTGCAAGTCACTTTGGATAAAGTCTCTGAGATTGCTACATCTTGCCACTGGGAATTTTGCCCATTCCTCATGGCAAAACTGTTCCATATCCTTCACATTAGATGGTTTCCTCTTGTGAACAGCAATCTTACCACAGATTCTCAACTGGATTAAGGTCTTGGCTTTGACTTGGCCACTCTAAAACATCTACACATTTCCCCTTAACCCCTTCACGCCACGGCCCTTTTTCGTATTTGCTTTTTCGTTCTTCGCTCCCCTCCTTCCCAGAGCCATAACTTTTTTATTTTTCCGTCAATATAGCCATGTGAGGGCTTATTTTTTGCGGAACGAGATGTACTTTTGAACGACACCATTGGTTTTACCACATCGTGTACTAGGAAACGGGAAAAAAATTCCAAGTGTGGGGAAATGGCAAAAAAGTGCAATCCCACACTTGTTTTTTGTTCGGCTTTTTTTCTAGGTTCACTAAATGCTAAAACTAACCTGCCATTATGATTCTCCAGGTCATTACGAGTTCATAGACTCCTAACATGTCTAGGTTATTTTTTATCTAAGTGGTGAAAAAAATTCAAAAAACTTTGCTAAAAAGAAAATTGCGCCATTTTTTGATACCCATAGTGTCATCATTTTTCGTGATCTGGGGTCGGGTGAGGGCTTATTTTTTGTGTGCCGAGCTGACGTTTTTAATAATACCACTTTTGTGCAGATACGTTCTTTTGATCGCCCGTTATTGCATTTTAATGCAACATCGCGGCGACCAAAAAAACGTAATTCTGGCGTTTCAAATTTTTTTCTCGCTACGCTGTTTAGCGATCAGGTTAATGCTTTTTTTTTTATTGATAGATCGGGCGATTCTGAAAGCGGCAATCCCAAATGTCTGTAGGTTTGATTTTTTTATTGTTTTATTTTGGATGGGCGAAAGGGGGGTGATTTAAACGTTTATTTTTTTTTTAAACTTTTTTTTTAAACTTTTGCCATGCTTCAATAGCCTTGGGAGGCTAGAAGCTGGCATAACTCGATCAGCTCAGCTACATAGCAGCGATGATCAGCTGTAGCTGAATTGCAGGCTTGCTATGAGCACCGACCACAGGGTGGCGCTCACAGCAGGCCGGCATCAGTAACCATAGAGATCTCAAGGACCTCTATGGTTACCATCCTGATGCATCGCTGACCCCCGATCATGTGACGGGGTCGGCAATGCGCTCATTTCCGTCCGCGCGGCCGGAAGCGCCGGTTGAATGGCGCTGTCAGCGTTTGACAGCAGCATTTAACAGATTATTAGTGGCAGGTGGATCGCGATTACACCTGCTGCTATTGCGCGCACATGTCAGCTGTACATAACAGCTGACATGTCGCAACTTTGATGTGGGCTCAGCGACGGAGCCCACATCAAAGGGGGAGACACGACATGCGTCGTACTAGTACGGGGCATGTCGTGAAGGGGTTAAACCACTCGAGTGTTTCTTTAGCAGTATGCTTTGGGTCATTGTCTTGTTGAAAGGTGAACCTCCATCCCAGTCTCAAATAACTGACAGACAAACAGGTTTTGCTTAAGAATGTCCCTGTATTTTGCACCATCCATCTTCTCCTCGACTTGCACCATATTCCCTGTCTGTGTTGCCGAAAAACATCCCCACAGCATGCTGCTGCCACCACCATGGTGTTCTTGGGGTGATGAAACGTGTTGGTTTGGTGCAAGACATAGCGTTTACCTTCATGGCCAAAGAGTTCAATTTTGACTACAACACCTTCCTCCATAAATTTGGAGAGTGCCCCTACGTGTCTTTTGCAAACTCAAAACGAGCCTTACAATTTTTGCGTGTAAATAAAGTCTTTTTTTTCTGCCCAATCTTCCATAAAGGCCTCCTCTATGGAGTGTGCAGCTTACTGTGGTTATTTGAATGGATACTCTTGCCTCTGCTTGGGAAATCGGCAGCTCCTTCAGGGTTACCTTTGGTCTCTGTGCTGCACCTCTGATTAACGGCCTCCTTGCCTGGGCTGAAAGTTTGGTGGGCGGACCTCTCTTAGAAGGTTTGCTGTGGTACCATGCTTTTTTCCATTTGATGATCATGGATTTGATGGTGCTCCGGAGGATCCTCCGAGATTGGGATATTTTTTTTTATATATATAACATCCCTGACTATTTCTCAACAACTTTGTCTCTAACTTGTTTGGAGATCTCCATGGTCTTCATGGTGTTGTTTGGTTAGTGGTGAAGCCTCTGAGCCCTTTCAGAAAAGGTGTGTATATACTGACACTTAGATTGCACACAGGGGGACTTCCTTTCACTAACATGTGATTTATGAAGGTAAATGCATGCATCAAATATTTTTAGGAGCTTCACGGCAAAAGGGGTGAATACATATCCACATGCCAATTTTTAGCTACCGTATATACTCGAGTATAAGCTGAGAATTTAAGCCCATTTTTTTAGGCTGAAAGTGCCCCTCTCGGCATATATTCGAGTCATACCCAGGGGTTGGCAGGGGAGGGGGAGCGGCAGTTGTCTAACCATACTCAACTGCTCCTGGCGTGGTCCCTACACATCCCTGCTTCTCCGGCGCCGGCAGCTTCTTCCTGTAGTGAGCGGTCACATAGTACCGTTCATTACAGTAGTGAATACGGACTCCCATAGGGGTGGAGCCGCATATTCATTACTGTAATGAGCGGTACCATGTGACCGCTCAATACAGGAAGAAGCTGACGGTGCCGGAGAACCAGGGACTGCACTGCGCCAGGGGCAGGTGAGTATAACGCAGTGTGCGATATTCACCTGCTCCCCGATCCACCGACGGCCGCCGCTGCGTCTTCCCCATCCTCTGCAGTGATGCTCAGATCAGATGGCGTGGTGATGCGATTATTGTGCGCCGCCCTCTGCCAGAACGTCAGTGCAGAGGATGGGGAAGACACAGCGGCGGCTGTCGTTGGAAGGCGGACCGGTGAATATAGCAAGTGCCGGGGGCCTGAGAGGGGAGTATGTCATTTTTTTATCGCAGCAAAAGCATATGGGGCAAATGTCTGTATGGAGCATCTTATGGGGCCATGTGCAGCATTATATAGGGCAATATCTGCATGGGGCCAAGTGCAGCATTATATGGGGCAAATATCTGTATGGAGCATCTTATGGGGCCATGTGCAGCATTATATGGGGCAAATATCTGTATGGGGCCATGTGCAGCATTATATGGGGCAAATATCTGCATGGAGCATCTTATGGGGCCATGTGCAGCATTATATGGGGCAAATATCTGTATAGAGCATCTTATGGGGCCATAATCAGCATTTGTGCAGCACTATATGGGGCAAATGTCTGTATGGGGCCATGTGCAGAATTATATGGCGCAAATATCTGTATGGGGCCATGTGAAGCATTATATGGGGCAAATATCTGTATGGAGCATCTTATGGGGCCATGTGCAGCATTATATGGGGCAAATTTCTCTATGTAGCATCTTATGGGGCCATAATCAACATTTGTGCAGAATTGTATGGGGCAAATGTCTGTATGGAGCATCTTATGGGGTCATAATCAACATTTGTGCAGCATTATATGGGGCATATTTTCATATGGAGCATCGTATGGGGCCCATCAAACTGTATGGAGTGTTATATGGGGCTCCTGATTCAATATGGATATTCAAAAACACTTAACCTACTGATGTCTCAATTAATTTTACTTTTATTGGTATCTATTTTTATTTTTGAAATTTATCAGTAGCTGCTGCATTTTCCACCCTAGGCTTATACTCGAGTCATTAAATTTTCCCAGTTTTTTGTAGCAAAATTAGGGGTATCAGCTTATACTCGGGTCGGCTTATACTCGAGCATAACGGTATTTGTTCCCATAAATGTATGTCTATATTTTTTTTACTTCACTTCACCAACTTAGTTTAGTGCTTATGCATCACACACAAATCGTATTACAAAAATATTTAAACACTTTGTAATGTAACAAAATAGGTAAAAAGCCAATGGGGTGAATACTTTTGAAAGCCACTGTAGTTCCTGTCTGAGTGCACACACAGCCCGAAATACAGATTCAATAGAAAGCAAAGGCTAAAAAGCCTAAAAATCTTATAAGATAATAAAAGTAAAGTGTTCACAATTAAGGAAGTTGTCCACGATAAAATCTTTTCCTTTAACACTAATAGACTTAACACATACCTCTACTGCATTTACCTACAGTATATGATCTGAGAGCAGTGATGCACTGTAGAAAGGTATAATATATATATATATATATATATATATATATATATATATATATATATATATATATACACACATACACACACATATATATATATATATATGTTGGGGGAAATAATGTACTGTAGGATTGGACTGTGTATAGAGGAGCTGAAAGGAGAGATGTACTGTGTGATTGGACTCTATATAGAAAGGCAGAGATAAACAATGCCCTGCAGGGTGGGACTGAGAATAGAAGGGCTAAGGCTACATTCACATTTGCGGTGTTGGGCGCAGCGTCGTCGACGCATACTGACGCATGCGTCATGCGCCCCTATCTTTAACATGGGGGGGAGCATGGACATGCGCCGGTATGCGCTGTATTGCGTTTTACGACACATGCGTCATATTGACGCACAGACAGGGCACAGAAAACACTACTTGTATCGTTTTCCCTGCTCCGGAATTCCTGCTCTGTACGATCTTATGACAACGCATGCGTCGCAAAACGCTGCGTTGTGTACATGCGTTGTTGGTTGCGTTGCCAATGCTGCGCCCAACAACGCAAATGTGAACGTTACCTTAGAGGTGGGTTGTACTGCAGCATGGAACTGTATAAAGATGTGCTCAGAAGAGTGATACACCAGGATATTGCCAGTAGAGCTAATCCTCCTGCAAAGTCCAAACCAGTCGACTTCATGACATACTGTCCCAGCCAGGCTATAAGACAAACACTGCAAGAGCTGGAGCTACAGTAGGTTTTCCCCAATGCGCCAGTACTTTGCCCCAAAAGGCTACTAAGAACTTAGGCTCCCCATATACATTAGATAGAAGTTGAGTTAACAATTGTTTGGCTGCAAGTTACTCACCTGACTCCTCATACACTAGAACAATCGGTTAGGCTGAGTACTCCTGCTTGGACAACTCTATCCTCCAGACTCCTCTTACGTTGGCACAGAACTTCTCTTCCCTGATTACATGTATCCAACCATAGCAGTCTTTACTTTTCCATTGCATTTTGGGTGACTATACATGTCTCTATCAGTATGTGTATGTAAGGGTATGTGCACACGTAGCAGATTTCCTGCAGATCTGCAGCTTTTTTTTACGTGCAGAAACACTGCAGATCTGCAAGTGATTTACAGTACAATGTAAATCAATGGCAAAAAGAAAATGCTGTGCTAATGGTGCAGAAAAATCTGCACGAAAAACACAGCAGATTAAAAAAAGGACCATGTCAATTCTTTGTGCAGATCTGCTGGGTTTCTGCACCCATTCGATAATAGAAATCTGCAGGTGTAAAAAAAAGGAAGAAATCTGCACAAAAATCTGCAACATGTGCACAGACAAAAAAAAGGCGCAGATTCTGACCTGCGTTTTCTGCCAAGAAATTCAGAATCTGCATAGAAAATTCCACAGTCAAATCTGCAACGCGTGCACATAGCCTAAACGATCAAAGCTGAACTACTTATGAATATTATGAGTTGTGAGGTCTCGCATACACAAATAGTTATCCAGTCCATCCATGATTGGTAATCAGTAATTTGCAGACTGGTTTTGGGAGGTCCATCTTCAGAAGTATAGTATTAAATGCCAGCTATTCAAATGTGGGAAATGCTTGGATGACTTGGGTTTTGCCAAAGCAAAAGCTCCTGTTCGCAGTAGCTCTCTGATCTTACTTACAGAAAGTGAATCCTTAGCAGGAGACCCCCTGATCATATGCTCTATATTTACAGAACATAAACCCAGTTACACATAGAATATAGAAAATGTAATTTCTTTAATTACACTTGTCAGGGTTGGAAAAATGTTTTGTGTAGCAGCAAATCCTATTGACCAGCAATGGAGCTATCTGCAGATAAACTTCAAAGAATAAATAGCCAAATCTCTGAAAGGTTGTATTATTATTTATTATTATAGCGCCATTTATTCCATGGCGCTTTACATGTGAGGAGGGGTATACATAATAAAAACAAAGTACAATAATCTTGAACAATACAAGTCACAACTGGTACAGGAGGAGAGAGGACCCTGCCCGCGAAGGCTCACAATCTACAAGGGATAGGTGAGGATACAGTAGGTGAGGGTAGAGCTGGTCATGCAGCGGTTTGGTCGATCGGTGGTTACATTGTATTGTTGTATACATTTTTTCACTTGAAGTAATGATAAAAGCTTAAGTTGGGCACCACCTTTGCTTTTCACCTTTTTGTTTAGCAACATTGTTCTCTAGATAGTCACCCAGTACATCAGTAGAAGAGAAGTACAGACTGAATTGGTCTACTTGGCTCAAATAAAAAAACACAGGAGATATAACTGGTGTCTACATCCTGATGATGGCACCAGAGAATTGGCTGGATAGAACCTCCAAAAGTTCAGCTGCACTCTAAGGATTTGTGCACTATTATGTGTGAGAATACATGGTTTTCATCTCTAACAGCACAGATGTGTTGAAAGGGGGCACTGGTACAAAGGGTGCAGGGGCTTGACATTCCCTGAACTGAAAAGGCAGCTTTCTTAAAGCTAGGAATTTGTTCACAGGGTTTAAACAATAGTATGAAGTACTCATGGACTAGAAGCCATATTTAAACACCAAGGAACAGACAATTAATGAAAAGAATCCAACAAAATGAAGCCACAACAAAGCAAACCTTCTAATTAGTGTGAAACGTTCCACAAAGCCTATTCTTTAATAAGTGTTATTAAGTGGGTTGCACATTTTTTCAGCACAGTGATGATGTGCGGGCTCTGAGACAGATCCTATTGTTGGGGAGTAGATTTGCCAGTTGCACTGCCCTTGTTTGTTTGTGTTTCTGTGATTTCCAGGGTATTACAAAAGGGTTCTCAGGAGTGTAGTGCCAGAGAAACATAACAGTGGAAAGTAGGGTAACAAACACATATCCATTATAAATGTAATTATACGATAATGATGGAGGCCCAACATTGGATGCACCAAAGGAAATAAGTACATTAAATCCAAAAAGAAAAAAACCCCAAATAGTATCGGTCCCCTAAAAGATGTCCATAGGAATATGTTTGTAGAGGATAAAGAGAAGGTTGAGATATTAAAGGGACTCGGT
Source organism: Ranitomeya imitator (assembly GCF_032444005.1). Classification (NCBI taxonomy): domain Eukaryota; kingdom Metazoa; phylum Chordata; class Amphibia; order Anura; family Dendrobatidae; genus Ranitomeya; species Ranitomeya imitator. Next base: position 286,165,043 of record NC_091282.1, on the reverse strand, counting down.
CACCTGAATTTGGAGGGAACAATCTTCAGCCATAGAGGCAGGGTTTTCGGGTGTTTGATTCACCCTTTCCTTACCCGCTGGCTGCAATATTGGATTGAAGTTCATTCTCGGTCCTCCATAGTACACGCCTGCGCATGGCAAGATTGCCTTGTGCAGGCATATACTACGGAGGACAGAGAATGAACTCCAATCCAATATTGCAGCCAGCGGGTAAGGAAAGGGTGAATCAAACACCCGAAAACCCTGCCTCTATGGCTGAAGATTGTTCCCTCCAAATTCAGGTGACAGAGTCCCTTTAAATACATACTTTTAATCTGTATTCACCAATGCCTTTTCAAGAAAGCAATCAAGGTTCATCACTTAATATCACTATCTTAAAGGGTTATTGTCATGTTATGAAACTGAGATAGTAAGATGGAATGAAAATAAGCAAGTTTTCAGTTGACTTGATTTTTTCCATTTGCTGTCATCATCTTACAGCGTGTTGCCAAGGAGACCGACCACCCTAAGTATGCGCAGAGGATACATTCCAGGCTGTGGAGTTAACTCATGAGATCCCGATGACCTCCTTCCAGTCCATTCATTTGTATACAGTGGAGAGATACTTGTCTCTCCCTCCCTGTCAGGTCCTAACCCAGAGTCGCTGTGTTCAGTCCTGCAAAATCACAAGCTCCTGTTCCCTCATCTGCTTCCACAGCAGCTCTTCTGGACTCTACTCACTTTCCTGAGCTATGTTCTTGTTCAAAGGCAAGGTTATCTCTATTTGAAAATAGTGATTATACAGTAAATTTCAGAAGAAGCCACTGACAGACCAGAAAATGTCAGAATAGCACAGTATTGACAAGGATAAGCTATTGATTTAGAACAGATCGTTCAGTGCACATCTGAAGCAAGAATGGCTTGTGTAAACAGGCTATTAAACAACCGCCGACTAACAAACATGTTGGCTGTCCTTCACAGCTGCACAACATGTGGATGAATACACCTTAAGGTACCGTCACACTAAAACGACGCTGCAGCGATACGACAACGATGTCGATCGCTGCAGCGTCGCTGTTTGGTCGCTGGAGAGCTGTCACACAGATAGCTCTCCAGCGACCAACGATCCCGAAGTCCCCGGTAACCAGGGTAAACATCGGATTACTAAGCGCAGGGCCGCACTTAGTAACCCGATGTTTACCCTGGTTATCAGCGTAAACGTAAAAAAAAACAAACACTACATACTTACATTCCTGTCGCGTCCCTCGGCGCTGTGCTTCTCTGCACTGACAGTGAGCGCCGGACAGCCGGAAAGCAGAGCAGTGACGTCACCGCTGTGCTGTACTTTACGGCTGGCCGGCGCTCACCAGTCAGTGCGGGAAGCTGAAGGCGAGGGACATGACCAGACACCGGGAATGTAAGTATGTAGTGTTTTTTTTTTTTTACATTTACACTGGTAACCAGGGTAAATATCGGGTTACTAAGCGCGGCCCTGCGCTTAGTAACCCGATGTTTACCCTGGTTACCAGAGAAGACATTGCTGAATCAGCGTCACACATGCCGATTCAGCGATGTCAGCAGGAGATCCAGCGACGAAATAAAGTTTCAAACGATCTGCTATGACGTACGATTCTCAGCGGGGTCCCTGATCGCAGTAGCGTGTCAGACACAGCGAGATCGTAAGGATATCACGGGAACGTCATGGATCGTTCCGTCCTAGCGACCAAAGTGCCACTATCTGACGGTACCCTTAGGCCCTATTATTTTATCAATAACATTGTGCAGTATATTGAGAGTAACGTCACAACAGTCCGTATCCGAGACCGGTTGCCAAGAACGACTGCACCACCGCATCGCGCTGTGGGGTGACAGACATTCGCTGCTCTTGGCACTGACACACCCAAACCCTTTACTGCAGGGCTTCTAAATGGAATCTGTGGCCATGGGCCACTTGTAAAACCCGGCCTGGAGGGAGCGAACTGCCCCACTACCATCCTGGAGTTCGCTCCAAAAACAAAAAGCCCTTAACGGGTTTTCGTAAATATTGCCTTGGTCAAATAACTTCAACAGGTCCACACTTCGTTTTATTTTGCACTGCAGCCCCAGCTAAGCCTGTGACTGCAATGCACTCTAGAGGATTTAGTAATCTTCTATGCGCATCCTGGGAGATATATAGCGACTCTCGCATATAATACCTGTCACTGCCTCACAGTATGCATCTATGTATTCAACAACATATCTAAGTATGTATGCATCTATCTATCCTATATCACACGGAAGAAAAACTGGAAGGCACCACCAACAGAGATCTCCCGTTAGGCCTCTTTCACACTTCCGTTTTTCATCTCCCGTTACAATCCGTCGAGTTTTGAGAAAACAGGATCCTGCAATTTTTTCTGCAGGATCCTGTTTCTTCTCATAGACTTGTATTAGCAACTGATTGTGACGGATTGCCATCCATTTCATCCGTTGTGCACTGGATCCGTCGGCCAAAAACGTTCAGAGCAATGTTTTTTTCTGCACGTTGGAAAATCGGTCAGCGACGCGTCCTGCGCTGCCTATAATGGAAGCCTAATGGAAGCCTGTGGGCGCAGGATGCGTTGCTGACTGTGAAAAACAGGATTCCAGCGACGTATCCCGTTTTTCCACTCTGAGCATGCCCGGAAGGATTTCCAAGTCCGGGAAAGAGTCAGTCTCTCTCCTCCCCGGAAATTTCTCCATTGAAATTCAGGCAACACCACTAACAACACATCCGTCACATCCGCGCACGTTTTTCACTATTTTCACGACATCCGTCGATACGTCATAACAACGTATTATGACGCTCGACAGCAGACGGAAGTGTGAAAGAGGCCTTACACGCTAACTATATACATGTATCTGAGAGAGAGAAAAAGTAGCATGCAAAGCACGGGGATCATTAAAATATATAATGAATCAATCTTTATTATAGTGACAGCACTACATACAGTTAGGTCCATATATATTTGGACAGAGACAACATTTTTCTAATTTTATTTAGAGACATTACCACAATGAATTTTAAACAAAACAATTCAGATGCAGTTGAAGTTCAGACTTTCAGCTTTAATTTAAGGGTGTCCACATTAAAATTGGATGAAGGGTTTAGGAGTTTCAGCTCCTTAACATGTGCCACCCTGTTTTTAAAGGGACCAAAAGTAATTGGACAGATTCAATAATTTTAAATAAAATGTTCATTTTTAGTACTTGGTTGAAAACCCTTTGTTGGCAATGACTGCCTGAAGTCTTGAACTCATGGACATCACCAGACGCCGTGTTTCCTCCTTTTTGATGCTCTGCCAGGCCTTCACTGCAGTGGTTTTCAGTTGCTATTTGTTTTTGGGCCTTTCTTCCTGAAGTGTAGTCTTTAACAAGTGAAATGCATGCTCAATTGGGTTGAGATCAGGTGACTGACTTGGCCATTCAAGAATATTCCACTTCTTTGCTTTAATAAACTCCTGGGTTGCTTTGGCTTTATGTTTTGGGTCATTGTCCATCTGTAGTATGAAATGAGGACCAATCAGCTTGGCTGCATTTGGCTGGATCTGAGCACACAGTATGTCTCTGAATACCTCAGAATTCATTCGGCTGCTTCTGTCCTGTGTCACATCATCAATAAACACTAGTGACCCAGTGCCACTGGCAGTCATGCATGCCCAAGCCATTACACTGCCTCCGCCGTGTTTTACAGATGATGTGGTATGCTTTGGATCATGAGCTGTACCACGCCTTTGCCATACTTTTCTCTTTCCATCATTCTGGTAGAGTTTGATCTTGGTTTCATCTGTCCAAAGAAAGTTCTTCCAGAACTTTGCTGGCTTTTTTAGATGGTTTTTAGCATAGTCAAGTCTAGCATTTTTATTCTTGAATCTTGTGAGTGGCTTGCACCGTGCAGTGAACCCTCTGTATTTACTTTCATGCAGTCTTCTCTTTATGGTAGATTAGAATATTGATACGCCTACCTCCTGAAGAGTGTTGTTCACTTGGTTGGCTGTTGTGAAGGGGTTTCTCTTGACCATGGAGATTATTCTGCGATCATCCACCACTGTTGTCTTCCGTGGGCGCCCAGGTCTTTTTGCATTGATGAGTTCACCAGTGCTTTCTTTCTTTCTCAGGATGTACCAAATTGTAGATTTTGCCACTCCTAATATTGTAGCAGTTTCTCGGATGGGTTTTTTCTGTTTTCGCAGCTTAAGGATGGCTTGTTTCACCTGCATGGAGAGCTCCTTTGACCGCATGTTTACTTCACAGCAAAATCTTCCAAATGCAAGCACCACACCTCGAATCAACTCCAGGCCTTTTATCTGCTTAATTGAGAATGACATAACGAAGGGATTGCCCACACCTTTCCATGAAATAGCTTTGGATTCAATTGTCCAATTACTTTTGGTCCCTTTAAAAACAGGGTGGCACATGTTAAAGTGCTGAAACTCCTAAACCCTTCAACCAATTTTAATGTGGATACCCTCAAATGAAAGCTGAAAGTCTGAACTTCAACTGCATCTGAATTGTTTTGTTTAAAATTCATTGTGGTAATGTCTATAACCAAAATTAGAAAAATGTTGTCTCTGTCCAAATATATATGGACCTAACTCTATTTAAAGGGAATCTGTCACCCCAAAATTCGCCAATAAGCTAAGGCAACTGGCATCAGGGCTTATCTACAGCATTCTGTAATGCTGTAGATAAGCCCCGATGTAACCTGAAAAAGAAAAACAAGTTAGATTATACTCACCCGGGGGCGGTCCCGGTGTGGTCCGATGGGTGTCGCGGCCCGGGTCCAGCGCCTCCCATCTTCATATGATCACATCTTATTTGCTTCTTGCCGCAGCTCCTGCGCAGGCGTACTTTATCTGCCCTGTTGAGGGCAGAGCAAGAAGAGGACGTGATCGTATGAAGATGGGAGGCGCCGGACCCAGACTGCGACGTCCATCGGACCCAGACCGCCCCTGAGTGAGTATAATTTTATAAACTTGTTTTTCTTATCTTTAAGGTACATCTGAGGCTTATCTACAGCATTACAGAATGCTGTAGATAAGCCCCTGATGGCGGTGGCCTTGGCTTATAGGCGAATTTTGGGGTGACAGATTCCCTTGAAAAACATTTAAAACAACATGTAATACAGAAAACACACACACACAGTAGCCCACAATAGGAGCGTGCCCTTGCCAAACCCACCAGTTATCAACAATACTTCACAAGCTACTCCATACCAGGTTGGAAATTTCATATAGTTCAATAGATATATATTTTGGTGATCCCAGTGCTTTGCATGCTACTTTTTCTCTCTCTCTGGTATCTATCCCATCTCTAGACATCTATCCCATATCTATGTATTTAACCAAGTATGCATTTATGTTTCCATCTATCAATGTCATATCTTTGCATCTATCCCATATCGATGCATCTATCCAATATCTACTGTATGTATTTGTTTCATAGCATGCTTAGCTAACCGGATACGCACGATTTAGACAACATCCACTAACTAGTGGGAAATCAGACATATATGTGAATGAGCCTATACAATAATCATCACTGGGACAACATGGGAATAATGCCTGTGGGTCTCTTTAGTTCTGCATTTGCAGAAAGATTTGATGTATTGTTCATGTGTGACTTTGAAGTAAATTACTATTAATATCTCAATCTCACTTGAAGGTCGAGTGTAACAGTAATTTTTTTTTTTTGGATATTTTTCGGTGACTGTCTATCGGTGACTATCACAGGCAATGAACCATATTGTATCTCTTCTCAGGGATATGAGTGATGAATTATTTGCAGCAATAATCACCAATGTCAGCTACAAGCAATGATTTGCGTTGGAAGACATCACTTCTATTCTTCATATTTCTCCCATATCTGGGAATAGTTTAGGAAAATACAATTCATTCTTCACAAAACAAGTCCCCGCTATGACAAATGCCGTCTCTTGGTCTGTTACCATCTAGTAAACAATAAAATTCGAGCAGTAGGTTTGGAGAATGCTATATTATTAGTAATCACATCCCTTTATTAAAGAAAAATGATGCAGCAACATCATTAATGCAAAAGCAAGATCATAACAGAATTCCATATTAGGTCCTGCTGAATGAATGTTTAACTGCAATAAAGTCAAACCTGAATGAGGCAATTAATCAGCGGCAGAAGATAAGGGGATTTCAGTCTTTGATTCTATCCCATTCTGAATAAATGAGCACAGCGACCTTCACAAGATGTCCGACAGGCTCACAGGTGCTGCAGTGTGTGTGAGGAAATATGGAGCTTCCATTTGTGAACCAGGATGTACGGATTTGATTTTTTACATTAGAATATAGGAAGAAGGCATTGAGTGAAGAAAAAAAAAAAACTAAACCCCACTCCCCACTGAAAACAGTGGTTCAAAATCTTATAAGGTAAAGCAATACATAATTTTTGGGATATTCTGCGGTTTTTAACTGAAACCACCAGTAATTTCAGGTTTGTGTGGCCTGGTCCATCCACAACAGAGTGATGCTGTCAAGGATAGAAAGGGATGGACATTACCTATCTGATCCTTCTGTCTGCATTGAAAATTGACATCACTAATTCAAATATTATGATGAGCCTCGCTACACGTCAATATTGGTTGGGACATCAAAATAACTGCCCATTAACAATTAGTCTGACTGATACTAGTGACGAGCGAGCAGTGGAGGATACACAGCAGAGGACTACAGGGGAGCCATGATTGGTGCAGACTATTAGGTAGTGGTGGTCTTACCCACTCTGTGATGGCCAATGTATGGTCTAGCCCGCAGCATGGCATAGGGGAACAAACGCATGGATACATAAAGGGTGGCTGTGGAACAAGTGTAATGTGTAACTAGATGAAACCAGGGTATTATGGGGAAATAGACAAAGATGTCTTAGGGTACGTGTCCACGTTCAGGATGGCCGGCGGTTTTGACAGAGCGGCAAACTCGCTCCACCCAAAGCCCCGCCCCCTTCTGGAGACGCGATGATGACGGATATGTTCATTGCACACATCCGGTATCATCGCACCCCACACATAAGGCCCTGTGTTATACCTTGCAGCGGCGAAGCGGCGCCGCAAGGTAAACGGACATGCTGCAATCTAAAAAGATGCGCCGCATGTCCGGAATCGCAGGGCCGCCGGATGCGTGTTACCACACATAGTGGAGACGGGATTTCATGAAATCCCCTCCACTATGCTGTAACACCTGGACGCTGCGTGTTTGACGCTGCGTCTCTATGCAGCATCAAACACGCAGCGTTTCCTGAACGTGGAAACATACCCTTACTCCTGACAAGGAAGAACAGAATCATCCACAGGCTCGTTATCTACAGATGCTAATTTTTAACTGGTTATAGATTAAGGGTCTCTAACTTATTTTGGGGATTGGGAGATTTAGGGTTATTTTTCTTGTGTGTGTGTCTAGGTGTATTCTATTTGGCCTATGAAGGACAACATAAAGTAGAGTCAGCAGACTCTAAACACCAGTATGGGCAGGGCAGACTTTTTCGTGACTGAGAAATGAGAGGAAAACTTGGACTGATTTCCTTTTCTCTTTTTCACCCAAGGTGAAATCCCACAAACGAAATGACTGAATTGTACCCACATCTCGGTAATCTCGGTGTGACTCACAAGCGTCTTCTGAGACTGAAACTAGCGTCGGTTTGACTGAAACAACATCAGATGTCTTCATGTGAAAAAAAAATAATGTATAAATTACGGTAAGAGATCACAGAGAAGAGATCATACAGGACGAGTCAAGGGAATTTTCATGTTTTTTTTTCCAGATAAAAGATATATTCTTACGCAGTTAACATTGATTCCCAAAATGCAGTAAATAATTCACCATACCCACTAATCCATTAGAGTGTTTAATGCACATGCAGAGAACAACTCCCAACACATAGTAAGCAAATCGAGAAAACAGATGTCCAACAGTGGCATTGGTTGCTCATTGACTATAATTTTTAACCAAGGCAAGGAACGGGCCATTTTCCCCCATTCCTGAGAAGACACACTTTAGGGTTGTATTGTACATGTACTTTTAAACAGCTCTAAACTATGTTCTCACTTGCATAGTCAAATAGTTTATGCCTTTTTTTCATAATACATGGGGCTTAATTTTATGTACCGTAATTTTTATATACGGTACCTTTTTTTGACGATATCAGGGAAATGTAAAGAAAAATATGAAATCTGTCTATTTTTCACAATTGTATTTTTTCTTTTACAACCACAAAGGATTTCTATATATTGGCCATTATTTTGCACATGTGCCACCCATATCGTCTTAAAAGATCGTTGGCGGCATTTGAACATGTTAATACATTACAATAATTGCGGATTTTCTCTGTGACTGAGGCTGGTGCCCTCCCTACACCCAGCAATGATATAACTGTTGGGTCCGGAGGAGGAATGACCATCAGAGCTTCCTACTCTGTAAACATAAAGCTGGTTCAACGTTGTGTACCTAGCGATCAGGAAGCCACCTTCTTTGTAGGCATTTGGCCTGGTCTGACAGCTTGTTAGAACCCCATGGATGCACAATCTCCTGCAAGCTGCTTACTATGCATTTACCTTTAGAAGGAATGGGCAATCCAGAAGTATCCAACGTATATGTCATAAACGGCTACTGATCAACTCATGATTAGTGATGAGCGAGTATGCTCGTTGCTCAGGTTTTCCCGAGCACACTCCGGTGATCTTCGAGTATTTGTTAGTGTTCGGAGAGTTTTCATCACCTCAGCTGAATGATTTAAAGCTATTAGCCAGGCTGAGTACAAGTGAGGGTTGCATGGTTGCTAGTGAATCATCACATGTAATCAAGCTGGCTAATAGCTGTAAATCATTCAGGTACAGCGATGAAAACGTCATCTCCGAACACTAACAAATACTCAGAGATCACCCGACCAACGAGTATACTCGCCCATCACTACTCATGATGTATTACTGTATTGTATCGTGTGCAGGATGTCATGCAGTGTTGCATCCATCACTAATGGATGGCTGCAATGTTTAGAGAATATGCTTTTTTTTATTGAACTTTGTGGGATGTAATCGCATAGTCTACTACATGATTCCATACTTAGAATGGCTAAAAGAATACACATTTATTCTTCATCTGACAAATAAGCTCTATGAATCGGGAGCTTTCCGCTCATACACATTAAATGCACAAAATGAAAGATGCGAACAGGTCCCAAGGCATATTCACCCCCATACACAAAATAACACTGACTTGAGGAACATAAGCTGCATGGAGGACATTATACAGCAGAGCTGAGCTGTCTGGATTTGAATTCAGCTATGGGGGTGAGGTAAAAGACTTGTTAGAAACCTCAGCATGATCTGTCTCCCTCTGCCTGTTCACTCTTTCACTCTCCATAAAGTATAATGGGCTGTGTCCTATGACAACATAGCGAACGTACAGTCTGTCTGGTCAAAGCAAGATGATCTGAGCTGTTTCTTCATAGAGAATACATGTTCGGTAGACAAAGGGGAGGAGTAGCCGATAGCAAATTTCTCTGACAAGATACATTACAAAGTTTGCTATAATCGCCTGTACTACTGATTTATGCAAAAGTTTGTTGAAAGTGCAGTTCCAGTTTAAGAAAGGGGTAAATTGTGTCTGCAAGTGGGTCAGAAGCCCAACACATTTCTAATTTAAAAAAACTTAATCCTTACACTCTTAACATATTGATGGATTAGATATTATTCGGTTTCAATACTGCCTGTGTGCTGCATTATGAAGAAAAAATAGATTTTTTTTTTAGACAACCGATTATTCACGCGGTTTATTGATAAACATCAAGAAAGTGGAAAGTATGTGCAGGCCTCACCCACAGTAATATCTCAAATGGCTAAAATATATTTTAATTTTTCATATACATTTATCAAATTTAAATATATTTTGATTGACTTTTTTTTGCATAACTTTGATCTTGCTGCAAGAGACAAATGGGACTTCTGGCTGCACAAGAACTTCGCTTTGTCAATTGTAATGTATAACATTTGTTTTGTAGTTATACAATAAATTTAGTTAGAGCCAGGTTATTAGACTGCAATGGCAACATATTACAACTACCTTTGTTCTTGCTGTAACTGCAGCACGATGCTATTCACATGAATGATTTTGTGATACTGCTCCCCGCACATAAAATGGCGCCACTGTGCAGAAAAATGTCAAAGTATACCTACATTTTTACAGTTTTTTTATACTGGCATATGTTGTACATGCTAAATCATTCTGGAGATCATGGTGCTTCTGCATGCTGAATTGAAGGCTTATGAGCAGTCCTTTTGATGGGGGTCTGCAGAATATTTAATTGCCCACGATGTATAAAAAAAGCTCGTTAAAGCATACATATGATTAACATTGGATGCAAAAGAAACCTAAGTGATGACTCTATAACTCTAAGTCACTGAACTGGAAATACATATTAGCTTGAAGTCATTCACCGAGCAATATTTTATGTATGGTGAGAATCCTGATATTCCAAGAATGCCAGCTCTGAGTTAAAAAAATGGATGTTTATAAGGCAATGTGTAAGGCCAGGTTCACACAAGGGTATGAAAAATCGTCCAATTTTGATCCAAGAACCATAAGAGCCTATGCGCATTGAAGGTCATTTAGCACCCATCTGATGCACGGTCTGCCTGTGTAAAGAGGGAATGACCATCGATCAGTAAACAAGCAGCTGACTGAGGCTCATTTAGTGCCGGCAGATGGCTGGTGGAAATGGGACTTTAGGCTAATGCCTATAGAAAAAAATGAACAAGTCGCAAACTACAGAAAAAAAATATATTGTGTTATGTTAATTATTGCAAGGTAGAAATGCACAAGGTTGAAAAGCTAACCTAGATATTAATTCATCCTGATCATTAATCTTTCATTATTGGAGCTCTGGAACATGCAATTGGCCAAGAGTCCTCAGGACTATAATCTTTATTTTTTTATATAGCGCTAACATATTCCGCAGCGCTTTACAGTTTTAGACTACTGAAATAATTTAGCCAGCAACAAAATGATAGAAAAAGAAAACTGTCTAGGGGCAAATTTATCAAGGCTGGTGTTTCATATGCCAATCTTGAACATGTAGCCTGTTGGAGTAACGGGAGTTCTATTTCCTAGGAGAAAACCTCTAATAAAAGTAATACATCTTTTGAGGTCTCCTTAGTAAGGAATATGACATTGGGCATGGAGAGGCACTGCTAAATGCTGGGCAGCACAGTTGCAGAGGCAACTGGCTACAACCAGGCAGGTATCATGCACATATCCTGCAAGTTAGAACAGGAGACTTGACTGATCCCCGCTAGATGTTGGCAGCTAGCCTCGCCATCTGTCCCATCTAGCAGGCCGTCTTTCCACACAGGGCTGATGAGAGCAATGCTGCAGAATGATGCTTTTCCAATGTTAACCATTGCAAAGTGCAAAAATGTCATTTATTATAAATTTGTTATATTCACATACCTTACGATTGCAGATGTAACTATATATGACACTTAGAACATTACAAATAGGAGAAAAGTGCAGTGATAAGTGGTTTTACATCCTTCAACAAAACCCAAAGAAACCAGTTACATTTTCACATCTAAGGAGAATGTTTAAGGAACCATCCAAAAGCATAAAACATATCAGTAAACAATAAGTCCCGACTACTACAAAGAGTGCCAAAAAACACAAAATATACACCTTACACCATGCCTTATTTTATTGCATAGTTTAGGTTTAGTATTTTGTGTGCAACTTATATACCTGCTGGAAAAAAAAAGAAATCTGTCATACTGCAGCTAGGACTAAGCAACAGTGTAACTGTATGTGACAAGTGTTGCCAGACTTACCACAGCCATGCTCTGCACTGACATCCCTCACCAGGGGGCTCGCAAGATATCCAAAGGTTACCGCAGATTGTCATACAATGTGTGCCCAAAACTGCGACATAGTGACCATAGGCAGCAGCAAAAAGACCTCTGCCTTCCTCAGTCTATTATCTTTTCACCGACTTCCTCATAAACTGAATCATTTCTGCCCTCCTCAATCACTTTCAGGCTGACTAATATGCGGTTCTTTTGTGATCGGGCTGATGTTAACCATTTCTTGGTAAATGAGGAAGATTAGGTATTTCACATGGCAGACACAAAACGCATATTCTTACTCATTTACCAACAGTTCACCTCAGTGCCACAGATACATAAATATAAAAAAATCCCCTTCGCACACTTTGAGTCTTTATCTGATGAGATGGTTAGCAGGAAATGCAGTATAACTAGGCAGATTTATCACAGAAAGTGTTTGCATTTGTTTTAGTTTCTGACAATAAGGAAAAGGGCAATAGTAATCTACGACAGAGGGCACGGGATGTTAAGGTTTAGGGTACCGTCACACAGTGGCATTTTGGTCGCTACGACGGCACGATCCGTGAGGCTCCAGCATCGTAACAATATCGCTCCAGCGTCGTAGACTGCTGTCACACTTTGCAATGTACGACGCTGGAGCGATAATTTCATGACGTATGTGCGATGTAGAAGCCGTTGGTTACTATGCGCACATCGTATACAATATCGTGCACACCTTTGTTACACCATGCGATCATGCCGCCACAGCGGGACACTAGACGACGAAAGAAAGTTTCAAACGATCTGCTACGACGTACAATTCTCAGCGGGGTCCCTGATCGCAGGAGCGTGTCAGACACAGCGAGATCGCTGGAACGTCACGGATATATCGCTGGAACGTCACGGATCGTGCCGTCGTAGCGATCAAAATGCCACTGTGTGACGGTACCCTAAGTCCAGTCACAGGAAGGCATGGTCATAGACCGTGGCATCAGAAGACAGCAATTGTATTATGCTGCGTATCTTCATTAACATATTAGACTGTGGAAACCTCACTGGTAAGCAACTGTGTAAGTCCACTGCTCTGGCACAATAACCTCCGGCCTGTTATACACTGAGGCTCAGAATATGGCAATGAAACAGGTTTCTTTCTGTAGGAATCAGCCTTCTCTGTAATTATGAAACTGAATAAGTCAAGGTGATTATGAAAAATCTGTAATAAAACAATTCTGAAATTAGGAACAGCTGGAAATATGACTTAACGGAGTCAGAAAATCATTATCAAGCTTGGGAATGAACTCTCACACAGCATAATGAAAATCCATTTGCGCACAATGATGCTGTTACATAGGTTTCCTGTGAAATTGCTTTTTAGCAATGGATGATGGCATGTCGCTGTCAGTAACACTTTGTGGTGCAGCATAGGTGCTCAATTTTCAGATCATCCATCTGTACTTCAGAAGACCAAACGCTCGTCTTACCCTTCCTGGAGATTGTATTACTGGCCTTTATTCAAAGACCTTGGGGACTAAAAGAAATAACGGCAAGTATCTGCCAATATTCTTGTGAGATCGTTGACTTGTCTTTACTGAGTTGTTCCAAGTCTCCAAGTCTGGGATGAAGCCTTCTCCACTCATTTCTACAATCAATACAACTGACCTTTCTACCATGAGATGCTTGCTGGACTGATATTTTATTTTCCACTCCATTTAGAGCACATGCTTACAAATCTGGGTAATTTGTACGAGAAGATACAAAAACACTGTAAACCAAGACCAGTAGGCTGGGTCCAGACAACTCCCTTTCATACTCCAGTTGTTTCCACTTGTGAACCATAGTGAGCATTAAAGGGGTTGTCCAGTCTAGAAAGGTCTGCAGTCACTCTGCGTGTGGTGGGAGGATTCACAAGTCTGCAGTTACACTGGGTGACAGTACACTTTTCATTCAAGACCCGACTTTATATTTTTGTACAGTGCAATATACTTGGGAATAGGTGCAATTGTCATTTTTATTATCATCAATCTTTTGCATCTACATCATTTTACCATTAGTCTCCCCATTATAACTGGGAATACATGGTCAATCACCTGAGCCTTCATTCTCTGTTTATTGCACTTGTTGTCCCCCTCTTATTTTTCATGTACAATATTTGTTTTTGAAAATACTTCTATGACATTCACTTTTGTATGTTTCTGAATCATTATGTTTGCAGTTTGCCTCTTTCCCTCTCCTTCACTATAGGGCCTACTAGGGCGTATTAGGGAGAGTCTACGTTGAGCGGGGGCGCCACAGCGCAGGTCCTAGGGTGCCAACCTCCGCAGTAAGGCAGGGTATTAACAGTTGGACATCAGGGTTACCCTTGCACTTCCTTACCATAAGCCGAACAGCAGACCTCTGTTGGTCGTATGTTTGTTTGTACAGTACAAACCAAAAGTTTGGACACACCTTTTCATTTAAAGATTTTTCTGTATTTTCATGACTATGAAAATTGTACATTCACACTGAAGGCATCAAAACTATGAATTAACACATGTGGAATTATATACTTAACAAAAAAGTGTGAAACAACTGAAATTTTGTCTTATATTCTAGGTTCTTCAAAGTAGCCACCTTTTGCTTTGATGACTGCTTTGCACACTCTTGGCATTCTCTTGATGAGCTTCAAGACGTAGCCACTGGGAATGGTTTTCACTTCACAGGTGTGCCCTGTCAGGTTTAATAAGTGGGATTTCTTGCCTTATTAATGGGTTTGGGACCATCAGTTCTGTTGTGCTGAAGTCTGGTGCATACACAGCTGATAGTCCTACTGAATAGACTGTTAGAATTTGTATTATGGCAAGAAAAAACAGCTAAGTAAAGAAAAATGAGTGGCCATCATTACTTTAAGAAATGAAGGTCAGTCAGTCTGAAAAATTGGGCAAACTTTGAAAGTGTCCCCAAGTGCAGTTGCAAAAACCATCAAGCGCTACAAAGAAACTGACTCACATGAGGACAGCCCCAGGAAAGGAAGACCAAGAGTCACCTCTGCTTCTGAGGATAAGTTTATCAGTCACCAGCCTCATAAATCGCAGGTTAACAGCAGCCCAGATTAGAGACCAGGTCAATGCCACACAGAGTTCTAGCAGCAGACACATCTCTACAACAACTGTTAAAAGGAGACTTTGTGCAGCAGGCCTTCATGGTAAAATAGCTGCTAGGAAACCACTGCTAAGGAAAGGCAACAAGCAGAAGAGACTTGTTTGGGCTAAAGAACACAAGGAATGGACATTAGACCAGTGGAAATCTGTGCTTTGGTCTGATTAGTCCAAATTTGAGATCTTTGGTTCCAAACACCGTGTCTTTGTGCGACGCAGAAAAGGTGAACTGATCGACTCTACATGCTTGGTTCCCACCATGAAGCATGAAGGAGGTGTGATGGTGTGGGGGTGCTTTGCTGGTGACACTGTTGGGGATTTATTCAAAATTGAAGGCATACTGAACCAGCATGGCTACCACAGCAGCATGCTATTCCATCTGGTTTGCTTTTAGTTGCACCATCATTTATTTTTCAATAGGACAACGACCCCAAACACACCTCCAGGCTGTGTAAGGGCTATTTGACCAAGAAGGAGAGTGATGGGGTGCTACGCCAGATGACCTGGCCTCCACAGTCACCAAACCTGAACCCAAAAGAGATGGTTTGGGGTGAGCTGGACCGCAGAGTGAAGGCAAAAGGCCGGCAAGTGCTAAGCATCTCTGGGAACTCCTTCAAGATTTTTGGAAGACCATTCCCGGTGACTACCTCTTGAAGCTCATCAAGAGAATGCCAAGAGTGTGCAAAGCAGTCATCAAAGGAAAAGGTGGCAACTTTGAAGAACCTAGAATATAAGACATAATTTCAGTTGTTTCACACTTCTACGTGAAGGTGTATGGAGCAGAGCTGGGTGTGTGCAAGGTGCATGGAGTGGAGCCGTGTGTGTGCGAGGTATACAGAGCGGAGCCGTGTGTGTACGAGGTGTACAGAGCGGAGCCGTGTGTGTACGAGGTATACAGAGCGGAGCCATGTGTGTGAGGTGTACAGAGCGGAGACGTATGAGTACAAGGTGTACAGAGCGGAGCCGTGTGTGTATGAGGTGTACGGAGCGGAGCTGGGTGTGTACGAGGTGTACGGAGTGGAGCCGTGTGTGCAAGGTGAATGGAGCGGAGTCGTGTGTGTCTAGGAGGTGTATGAAGCGGAGCTGCGTGTGTATGAGGTGTACAGAGCAAAGCCGTGTGTGTACGGGGTGTACGGAGCAGAGCCGCGTGTGTTCAAGCTGTACGGAGCAGAGCCGCGTGTGTACAAGGTGTATGGATTGGAGCCACGTGTGTATGAGGTGTACAGTGCGGAGCCGTGTATGCAAGGTGTACGGAGCACAGCTGCGAGTGTAGGAGTAACTTGGTGTGGCCATTATACTGTACGCAATATGTGTGTTTGTGCGTGCATGCGTAGCGCTGCGGGTGAATGTGCAGAGACGTAAATGGTTTTGTGTGTGTGTACGGGGAGGAGAGGCGAGGGCAATGATGATGCTGACAGGGAGAGTGCAATAACTGGGATGGAGGTGAAGGAGGAAATGATGGATGTGGTGGAATGGGCAATGATGGAGGTGGAATGGGCAATGATGGGGGTGGGGGGAGGAAATGATGGAGGTGGTGGAATGGGCAATGATGGGGTGGGGGAGGCAATGATGGAGGTGGAAATTGTAATGGGCAATGATGGTGGTGGGGGGAGAATGCAATCATGGTGGGGAGGAGGAAATCATGGAGGTGGTGGAAAGGGCAATAATGAGGGGGGGAAGAAATGATGGAGGTGGCAGAATAGACAAGGATGGTGGTGGTGGAAAGCACACTGATGATATTGGAGGGGAAGAAAATGATGGAGGTGGTGGAATGGGCAAGTATGGTGATGGCAGCGGAATGGACTGAAGGCAAAGGAGGAAATGATGGAGGTGGTGGAATGGGAAATTATGGGGTGGTGGGGGAGAAAGCAATGATAGTGGTGGTGGTGAAGGGAGCAATGATGGGGTGGGGTAGAGGAAAATAATGGGCATATATGAGGAAACAGTACAGGAGAATGGGGGGCATATCTGAGGAAACAGTATGCGGGATGGGTGCAGACAGTATGAGGAGCAAACGGGGGAATGTATGTGGACACAGTATGAGTAGCGATGTGAAAAATGTATGTGGACAGAGTACAGGGAGTGAGGGTGATGGGATGTGTGCAGACACAGTATGGGGCGTCAGGTGAGCAGGCAGTATAGAAAGTGAAGGGGTAAATATATGAGGAGACAGTATGGTGAACAGGAGGGATGTGAGAGGAGACAGTATGAGGAGGGAAGGGAATAGTGTGAGGAGACAGTATGGGTGAGAAAAGTGAGTGGGCACAGAATAGAAACTGAGTAGTGGGGGCGTAGCATGGGGGGACAGTGTAAGAGCACAGCCATGAGGGGACAGTATACCAAGGAGGGGAAGTGTGATGTGAGTAAAGTATAAATACTGGGCCCTATAGAGGGGGACACAGTGTGAGAGGACAATGTGAAGTGGGGGGCCGGTATGGAAAGGAGAGGTCAGTGTGAAGAGCATGTACCATAAGAGGGACAGTGTGGGGGTCATATTTTGTGCAGACAATATAGTGAGGGGCAATTTTTTTTATTCAGGAGCATTATAATGACATTTGTATCTTTAAGGGCATCATGTGGAGATTTTCTGCAAAAGAGCGGAGAAGATGGAAGTCTGCATAGACGGCAGTGGATGAGAAAACTCATCACGGGGTCTGGACAAGATGAAGAAAAGGAGAATGACTCCAGAGACGACGTCATCTATAATGTACCTGGATGTAAATGTTATTTGTGATACTGACTAATTCTTATGTTTTTATTTATGTTAGGAGCATTAAAGGGGATGTCCAGGTTTGTAATGAGTCTGCAGTCATTCTCTGTGACTGAAGACTTCTGACTTCTCACAGTGCCCCCTGCACACTGTCAGGATTCTCTCGTGCTGGCGATTTACATTAATGCGGTCTCATGCTGACTAGATATGTGTGGCCTCAGTCAATGAAAATGAACAGAGAGAGTCTAGTCGGAATGTGGTCAGAGGTATACAAATCACATACTTGTGCTGACATGACTGTCCACTGGCAAGGGAGAATCCTAAAAGTGTGCAGCGCATTAGTTGTGAGAATTCAGAAGCTGCGATGTCAGGTTTGAGCTCTGCAGGTTCCAGTAGTCGTTACATGGACACTTCACTCTTTTGCGATTTTCTATGGTCCTGTCACAACGAGCTTCTCTTCTGCTTCTCTCAGTTTTTCACTGAATATTGAGAGCATTAGGGAGAAAAGCTCGTGGGTACATGACTAAGTGTGCAAATCGCATATGCCCTGGGGGGGGGGGGGGGGGGGAGCGCCAAAATGTATTCTTTCCCCGGGTGCCAGAAATCCTAGATACGCCTCTGGGCGGTCCTCATGTGAGCCAGTTTCTTTGTAGCACTTGATGGTTTTTGCCACTGCTCTTGGGGACACTTTCAAAGTTTTCCCAATTTTTCGGACTGACTGACCTTCATTTCTTAAAGTAATGATGGCCGCTCATTTCTCTTTACTTAGCTGCTTTTTTCTTCCCATAGTAGAAATTCTTACAGTCTATTAAGTAGGACTATCAGCTGTGTATTCACCAGACTTCTGCACAACCCAACTGATGGTCCCAACACCATTTATAAGGCAAGAAATCCCACTTATTATACCTGACAGGGCACACCTGTGAAGTGAAAACCATTCCCGGTGACTACCTCTTGAAGCTCATCAAGAGAATGCCAAGAGTGTGCAAAGTAGTCATCAAAGCAAAAGGTGGTAACTTTGGAGAAACTAGAATATAAGACATATTTTCAGTTGTTTCACACTTTTTTGTTAAGTATATAATTCCACATGTGTTAATTCATAGTTTTGATGCCTTCACTGTGAATGTACAATTTTCATAGTCATGAAAATACAGAAAAATCTTTAAATGAGGTGTGTCCAAACTTTTGGTCTGTACTGTATATACTATTAAACGTTGAGTTTTACTTTAATCCTATTGGTATAGTGTTTTGTTCAATTAATTCATTAATAATAATTTGCTTTTGGTGAATCATTACCCGGTCACTTAAGGTACCGTCACACTAAGCGACGCTGCAGCGATACCGACAACGATCCGGATCGCTGCAGCGTCGCTGTTTGGTCGCTGGAGAGCTGTCACACAGACCGCTCTCCAGCGACCAACGATCCCGAGGTCCCCGGTAACCAGGGTAAACATCGGGTAACTAAGCGCAGGGCCGCGCTTAGTAACCCGATGTTTACCCTGGTTACCAGCGTAAAAAAACAAACAGTACATACTTACATTCAGCTGTCTGTCCCTTGCCGTCTGGTTCCTGCCTTGACTGCTGGCCGTAAAGTGAAAGCAGAGCACAGCCACAGCGGTGAGTCACCGCTGTGTGACTCACCGCTGTGCTGTGCTTTCACTTTCACTTTGCGGCCAGCAGTCAGTGCAGGGACCAGACGGCAAGGGACAGACAGCTGAATGTAAGTATGTACTGTTTGTTTTTTTACGCTGGTAACCAGGGTAAACAGCGGGTTACTAAGCGCGGCCCTGCGCTTAGTTACCCGATGTTTACCCTGGTTACCAGTGAAGACATCGCTGAATCGGTGTCACACACACCGATTCAGCGATGTCTGCGGGGAGTCCAGCGACGAAATAAAGTTCTGGACTTTCTTCCCCGACCAGCGATCTCCCAGCAGGGGCCTGATCGCTGCTGCCTGTCACACTGGACGATATCGCTAGCGAGGACGCTGCAACGTCACGGATCGCTAGCGATATCGTCTAGTGTGACAGTACCTTAAGGGGTTAAGCACACAAAGATATAGACATGACTGGAGTAAACATTTTGGGGCCAATCTAAACATAGCCTTACAGAGTGTGTGAAATCTTTTCAATTGCATCCCACATAACAATGCATGGCACTAGTGGTCAATATTCATTCAGCCTCTTATGTAAGATCCAATCAATTTTTTTTTTTTTAAAGCAATAACGCTTTAAAAAAAAAAAAAAAAAACAACTGCTAACCTCAATGGTGTCCTCATCTGATCTCCACACTGTCCACAACAATATGCTAATTTTGAATTTCGCTCTTGCTGCGGCTATAATATGATTTACAGGTGTGCTGAATTAATGGCATTTCCTGCTATGCAGTTCCTCATAGTATGCAGTACCTTGTAATCAGCCTGAAATAGGTCTCCAGAGAAGTTCCCTGGAGAACGGTAACAGAGCAGGATATTAAGCAAGGATAAAAAGAATTGAAAAGTTCTCGTCGGAATTTATGATTATCCATAAAGGGCCTAAGGGAACTGTACAGACAAGGTGAAACGGGAAGTGAAAGCAGACTTAAGAGAGGACATTTCAAACGCTCACTAAGGGAAAACTGTCAGCCAAATGGCTCCAAGCTAAACTAGATTTAATAATGGGAAATATTTGTTCTGCAAAGGACAAAATGATCCTACAATAGCTTGTTTCAGGGAGTCTGCTGTATACATAAAACATTGCATAGTACATACTTAGCATCTCAGTAACAGTATATTTAGGCCTAGGCTTTGCATTATTGAATGGATTTTAGGGATAATCTAGTCCCACAGACATATTTCATATGGTTCAAGTGCATCATTTACCAGGAAATACTAAATCAGGCTTTTAAAAGAAAAACACTGTGTTACACATACCATGTTGTACCAACTACTGTAGATGGTTCTCTAGATCACTAGTGAAATATGTGATTTCTGTAAATGCTTCATAAAACGTTCATGTAATTTCAAGGGTATGTCCCATCAAAAGCCGATTGCTAGAGATGAGACATGATCTCTTTGTGCGCACGCTGGACATGGGGCTGGCCGATGGGAAGTCTAAACTACTATTCTTAAAATAGGAACTTTTTCCTCTGGAAAACTGACATAACTGTCAAAGTATTATGTACGCCATCAAGTGTGGGGTCTGGTGTACAGAATATACTCATCTTTGAAATGCATTACAGGAAATCTGTCACCAAGTTGCTGCTATTTAATCAGAGTAGCAGAATGTAGGGTCAGAAAACCTGATTTCAGCGGTATATCACTTAAGGCCCCTTCACATTAAGCGACGCTGCAGCGATACCGACAACGATCCGGATCGCTGCAGCGTCGCTGTTTGGTCGCTGGAGAGCTGTCACACAGACAGCTCTCCAGCGACCAACGATTCCGAAGTCCCCGGGTAACCAGGGTAAACATCGGGTAACTAAGCGCAGGGCCGCGCTTAGTAACCCGATGTTTACCCTGGTTACCAGCGTAAAAGTAAAAAAAAACAAACACTACATACTTACCTACCGCTGTCTGTCCCCGGCGCTGTGCTTCTCTGCACTCCTCCTGTATTGGCTGTGAGCACAGCGGCCGGAAAGCAGAGCGGTGACGTCACCGCTCTGCTTTCCGGCTGACCAACGCTCACAGCCAGTACAGGAGGAGTGCAGAGCACAGCGCCGGGGACAGACAGCGGTAGGTAAGTATGTAGTGTTTTTTTTTTTTTTACTTTTACACTGGTAACCAGGGTAAACATCGGGTTACTAAGCGCGGCCCTGCGCTTAGTTACCCGATGTTTACCCTGGTTAACAGTGAAGACATCGCTGGATCGGTGTCACACACGCCGATCCAGCGATGTCCACGGGAGATCCAGCGACGAAATAAAGTTCTGGACTTTGTTCAGCGACCAACGATCTCCCAGCAGGGGCCTGATCGTTGGTCGTTGTCACACATAACGATTTCCTTAACGATACCGTTGCTACGTCACAAAAAGCAACGATATCGTTAACGATATCGTTATGTGTGAAGGTACCTTTAAGGACCAAACAGCGACGCTGCAGCGATCCGGATCGTTGTCGGTATCGCTGCAGCGTCGCTTAATGTGAAGGGGCCTTTACTGGGCGGCTTAGCGATGCTTTTATACAATCACTGTTTTATCAGCAGTAGATTATCACAGATTGTTATCAGTGTTATGCATAAGTGTGTCATCCAAGAGTCTTGTTAATCATCAGGGTGTTACCCGTGTTTTTCAGATGGATAAAGAAATAAGTTACACAGCTTCTCTTCTACTTTGACAGCACACGGTTGGTGCATGGATGCCATTCGTGTGCTGTACGTGCATTTCATGAACCCTTGGACTTATATTAGCCCTTTTCATCCTTGCTTACAGAAAAACATGGGTACATGTTGTATCTGTGAAAAACTCTCATACAAGAACTATGTGCAACACGGGCATCTGAATGAGGCAGGGCCATAAGTGTTACGTTTTTGGTGTGTTTACCGACTTAGTATAAGAGAATAACCTACAAATGTCTCTCCATCTATTGGATGAGCCACAGTGTGCTAGCTGAATAGACATGTGGATTTCTGCACACTTCATTTTTGTTTGTCAGAGCATCTTATAAACACCATACAATTGCCGGGTCCATGTTGTGACAGAACACAATGAATTCGCTCACTCTCCTATAAACCTGGCATCCAGGGAGTGATCCTGCTGAGCATATATGTTCATTTGAATTCATTTGCCATTGCTGTAAATAAAATCCCTTATGAATAAAATTCCAGGTAGCTACTTGCAAATCATATCAACAATTCTGATAAAAATGCTGATTAAAGCTAGGTAATTCCACTCAGGTGAATGAGAAAATCATGTTAACACAGTATGCAGTGTCTGGACTGGGGATTGTTGTGATGAGATCTCCATGGAGCCTAAAGTGCAAGCCGAGAAATAAACAAGACTTCCGGCTCCTCTCGGGGCCCTGCACAATATCCCTTTCAAAATATGACAAGCAACAAGCACATTGCTTATCGCCCCAGTCTGGCTATGTTTCCATTTAGCCACATTTGGCCCAGATTCTGGTGGGAGCCCTATAATAGGGCAGGGGTTACAATGCTACTTGTTAGGCAGGAGGAGAGTTGCCACGCTGATTGGAGCAGGAGCATGCAGAGCGCGAGGCGTGTTGCTCTGCGGGTTGTTTACTGCCTGAACGGCTAATGTTGCAGTGCTTCCCACTGCTCGCCTCTATATTGATCGGAATAAGCAGCGTGCTACAAAGGTCAATAAAGAAGAGAATTTCTCTATTACCGCAGTGTTTCATGAAAGTGATGATTACTATGGACATGTATGTCATCCAAGCAAAAATGGATAATGGGAAAGGGGAGGGTAGATGTCAAAGAAAAAACAATACAGTAAAGAAAAATGAAGGTACATCCTGAAGAAACACATGAAATTCACATATAAGAGTAGATGTAAAACATTCTTAGTTAGCCCCCTCTACTAATCTAAGGAAGCAAATCTCAGCATCTGTCCTTACACGTTTCATTATAACAGGAATATTTCATGTATGGTTCCTGCAAACCACACGACAGAATGAGTGAAGTGCAATCCTGCTTGGTAACGTGATACAAGTATGGCAGAACTGCAGCCTGTGTGCCTAATGTATTACTGGACAAACCGAACCTGTAAAGCTACTCCATCGTATAGATTAAGAGAAAAATGAGACATTCTCCAAAACTCCAGACAATGATCACCACCGATATAGCTAGCCTACCAGGCACACATACTTGTCATATCTGCTCTACACTCTGTGAAAGAATCACTTCACCTACTTGGACTACTGCCATTTGGTCCATAAGGCCTGCGGATAACATGTACAGTCATGGCCAAAAGTATTGACACCCCTGCAATTCTGTCAGATAATACTCAGTTTCTTCCTGAAAATGATTGCAATCACAAATTCTTTGGTATTATCTTCATTTAATTTGTGTTAAATGAAAAAACACAAAAAGAATTGTCCTAAAGCCAAATTGGATATAATTCCGCACCAAACATAAAAAAGGGGGTGGACAAAAGTATTGGCACTGTTCGAAAAATCATGTGATGCTTCTCTAATTTGTGTAATTAACAGCACCTGTAACTTACCTGTGGCACCTAACAGGTGTTGGCAATAACTAAATCCCACTTGCAGCCAGTTGACATGGATGAAAGTTGACTCAACCTCTGCCCTGTGTCCTTGTGTGTACCACATTGAGAATGGAGAAAAGAAAGAAGACCAAAGAACTGTCTGAGGACTTGAGAAACCAAATTGTGAGGAAGCATGAGCAATCTCAAGGCTACAAGTCCATCTCCAAAGACCTGAATGTTCTTGTGTCTACCGTGCGCAGTGTCATCAAGAAGTTTAAAGCCCATGGCACTGTGGCTAACCTCCCTAGATATGGACGGAAAAGAAAAATTGACAAGAGATTTCAATGCAAGCTTATGCGGATGTTGGATAAAGAACCTCGACTAACATCCAAACAAGTTCAAGCTGCCCTGCAGTCCGAGAGTACAATAGTGTCAACCCGTACTATCTGTCGGCATCTGAATGAAAAGGGACTGTATGGTAGGAGACCCAGGAAGACCCCACATCTAACCCCGAGACATAAAAAAGCCAGGCTGAAGTTTGCCAAAACTTACCTGAAAAAGCCCAAAACGTTTTGGAAGAATGTTCTCTGGTCAGATGAGACAAAAGTAGAGCTTTTTGGGTAAAGGCATCAACATAGAGTTTACAGGAGAAAAAAAAGAGGCATTCAAAGAAAAGAACACCGTCCCTACAGTCAAACATGGCAGAGGTTCCCTGATGTTTTGGGGTTGCTTTGCGGCCTCTGGCACTGGACTGCTTGACCGTGTGCATGGCATTATGAAGTCTGAAGACTACCAACAAATTTTGCAGCATAATGTAGGGCCCAGTGTGAGAAAACTGGGTCTCCCTCAGAGGTCATGGGTCTTCCAGCAGGACAATGACCCAAAACACACTTCAAAAAGCACTAGAAAATGGTTTGAGAGAAAGCAGTGGAGACTTCTAAGGTGGCCAGCAATGAGTCCAGACCTGAATCCCATAGAACACCTGTGGAGAGATCTAAAAATGGCAGTTTGGAGAAGGCACCCTTCAAATATCAGGGACCTGGAGCAGTTTGCCAAAGAAGAATGGTCTAAAATTCCAGCAGAGCATTGTAAGAAACTCATTGATGGTTACTGGAAGCGGTTGGTCGCAGTAATTTTGGCTAAAGGTTGTGCAACCAAGTATTAGGCTGAGGGTGCCAATACTTTTGTCTGGCCCATTTCTGGAGTTTTGTGTGAAATGATCAATGTTTTGCTTTTTGCTTCATTCTCTTTTGTGTTTTTTCATTTAAGACAAATTAAATGAAGATAATAATACCAAAGAATTTGTGTTTGTAATCATTTTCAGGAAGAAAATGAGTATTATCTGACAGAATTGCAGGGGTGTCAATACTTTTGACCATGACTGTAGGTACATTTTTGAGTGATGCAATAAGCTTTTATTGTTGAGGATCACTCGTCTGTATCAGTTCATTACACATACTGTACATGGTGGTACAATTTTCCACTGCTGTAGTATCTGCTGCACCACAACTTTGTGTAGGCTATAATAAGACAAAATTATATGCAATATTACTATGCCATTTGTATTGCTTTGAAATCATGTGACTACATTCACTAATTGTAAGATTCTGTCACCCGTCTCAGCATCGGCGATGGGCCCTACTCACTTCTCCTATGGCACTTACATTCCATGATTTTCAGGTGACCTAGTAAACACCTTTGGCATCACACAACACCTTTTAAGACCGTCTCAGACAGCTATGTGCTATCTGAGTATTCAGGCAGCTTTGCATTCAGTTACTACATGTACGCCTGGAGATTTGCTTCAGCATCCATGTCGCTCAGCTGGCATTTCCTGGCTCAGACTTGGGTATAACCATTTGTGTGCTGTAAGCATAAAGAATTGTTCTCTGTTACCCTGGTGCTCTTCACACCACAACACCACTGCAACAGTGTGCAATCTTTTCTTCAAGCAAGTATGCAGTTCTGATGTTCATCACTTCTCCCTGTGGTTAACCACATGTCTGCTAATTGCCTTAGTTTCTGCCATGGACCATCTGGCTCTTGATAGCATGAAACTGACATTAACCATTTGTTTGCTGCAAGTTCTGGACTGACTATACTTTCTTAGGTCCTGTGTATATCCACACTCCTGGATCTGTGTTTTCTGCTCTGCTTTTCTGCCTAGTATTATGCATACCCTGCTCTCCTGGTCCTCACTGATCCATGTGCATTTGGCAAGTCTCACCTGATGTGTTACTGCTTTGCTCCATGTGACTTATGGCTTAGAGAGCAAATAACAGATTTGTTTCATACTTGTCAAACGGTAAAAAACGGTTTGTCTAATCAATTCACCTGTTCAAAGTCTGTGTGTTGTATTGCATCTCATCTCAGCCATGGACAGGTGTGGTTCTGGTTCTAGAAGAAGGCAGCCGTGTTTTCTAATCCTGTACAACTACTTTAAGAGGTTGTCTATGCTTGGGACAAAAGTCTGCTATTACTCTATATGACTGCAGACTCATTAAGGCTGTTATGATTTCCTGTGCTAGTTGGTGGTCACATGACTGTATGTGATTTGTATACTTGCTGTCACATGCCGACTAGATTTGTTCAGCTTCTAGCCATAGAAACTAATTGAAAAAGACAGATGAGTCTAGTCAGCATGTGAGTGCGAGTATGCAAATTGAACAAATATAGTCATGTGACCGCTGGCTAAAATGGGGCATAAAGGTGAATAATAATTGCCTATGAACCGCTCACTTTCACGAACTGGAAGGCTTTAATCACACAGAATACCTTTGGACTTTTGTGCCAAACCTAGAAAACCTCTTGAAAGAGGTTGTCCACTACTGTTTCATTGAAGATCTAGGTCATAAATCTCTGATCAGCCTGGGTCCAACACCCGGAACCCCTGCCGATCAACTGATTTTGCAGCCAAAATTGCTCTATTGCAAAGCTGCTCTGTCTTCTGATAGTGGCGACAGCAGGGTAATACACATCTGAATCCTATCAGAAGATGGAGCAGCCCGGCAATCGAGCAGTTCTGGCAGGCGGCCGCTCACACCAAGTACAGCTTATCGGCATGGGGTGCTGGGTGTCAGACCCAGACCTATCAGACATTGATGACCTCTCCTAAGAATGAAAAAGTAGTGGACAACCTCTGATTTTCTGGGCAAAACTGTTGAAATTTGTAGCTGTAGAATACATAATTTAGGCTATGTGCACACGTTGCGGATTGTATGCGTTTTTGCGGCGGTGTTTCGCCGCGAAAACGCATACACAACACAGCCCATCGCGGAAAAATACGCAGCATGCTCATTCTTTGTGCGTTATCGTGGCAATTCCGCACACATAGGAATGCATTGATCCGCTTTCTTTCCGCATGGGGCTATGTCCACCATGCATAAAGTAAGCGGATCATGTGCGGATGGTACCGGGGTACCATATCCCTGTTTAAAAAAAGAATTAAAATAAAAAATAGTTATATACTCACTTTCTGGTGGCCCCTGGATCCAGCCCAGGCCATAGCGATGTTCCCGGCAGCTCCCGTTCCCAGTAATGCCTTGCGACAATGACCTGTAATGACGTAGCGGTCTTGTGTGATGCTACGTCATCTGGGGTCATTGTTACGAGGCATTACTGGGAACGGGAGTTGCCGGGAGCATCGCAAGGATCGGGAAGGCTGCGGGGACTGCCTGAAGGGGAGAATATCACGATTTGTTATTTTTTTATTATTATTTTTAACATTATATCTTTTTACTATTGATGCTGCATAGGCAGCATCAATAGTAAAAAGTCTGTCACACTTGTCAAACACTATGATTGACAAGTGTGACTAACCTGTCAATCAGTTTTCCAAGCGATGCTAGAGATCGCTTGCAAAACGCTAGTGTTTAGCGGGAATACGAATGCCAATTCCGCATGGCAGGGAGTTGCGGAATTGCTGCGGAAATTTCCGCAGCAATTCAGCAACGTGTGCACATAGCCTTAAGGTTACAGATAGCAGTAGGTGAAGAGGCTTGTGGGAAAAATTATAAAATACATTACCACATTTCTAAAAGTTTGTCTTGTTCAATCCAGCATTGGAAAAGTTTTGGATATGAATAAAAGAACTTTGTTCTTTTGGGTAAGGGAGCTGATTATCAGCTGGGCATTCTAGCATAAGCAACCGCATACCTCAACATCTTTTAGTGCTAGGAAAGATTCAGCCTAATAAGTGCTAGTATCGATATCATTATGAATTCAGGAAATTTTACAAATAAAATTTTATACAGAGAGAATTGTATAAAAAATATGAAATTATTATTTTCAAGAGTTTGTACACAATTCTATAAACTATATTCTGGAAGCTTTCTTTAAAGGGAATCTGTCACCCCATTTTAGGCCTATAAGCTAAGGCAACTGGCATCAGGGCTTATCTACAGCATTTTATAATGCTGTAGATAAGCCTCCGATGTAACCTGAAAGATAAGAAAAACAAGTTAGATTATACTCACCCAGGGGAAGTCCAGTCCAATGGGCGTCGTGGTCTGGTCCAGCGCCTCCCATCTTCATACGATGACGTCCTCTTCTTTTCTTCCTGTTGCGGCTCCAGAGCAGGCGTACTTTGTCTGACCTGTTGAGGGCAGAGCAAAGTACTGCAGTGCGCAGGTGCCGGGAAAGGTCAGAGAGGCCCTGCGCCTGCGCACTGTAGTACTTTGAGTATAATCTAACTTGTTTTTCTCATCTTTCAGGTTACATCGGGGGCTTATCTACAGCATTATAGAATGCTGTAGATAAGCCCCTGATGGCGGTGGCCTTAGCTTATAGGCCTAAAATGGGGTGACAGATTCCCTTTAATGGGAACGTGTGTTGCATGAACACCAAGTAATGACACCATGAGGCAATGTTTGAATGTAAATGCCATGAATCTGATCACAAAACATGTGACAATAATTGTCCTAAGTCATGAAGCTTATTACAAAGCTGGAGAAGCAGTAACAAGAGAACCAGTGATGTAAAAGATCATGTGAGAGCAAAAATGGCTCTTAAGGAACCTGATTTCTACTAACTAGACTAGACATCATTTACATACAGGCCACAGTGAAAGCCAGCCTTATCTTTTGGATATTAGGTTTTTAGGATAGACAAGAAATAATTCTGAGCTATTAATACAAACAAGTTGCATTTCCAACATAGTATATAAAGTGGACCATAATAAGCAACCGAGATTGAAGATTTTTATATTCAGCACATTAATAACTAACAGAAGAAAAAAAACCGTCAGTCCTAGGAGACATTCATGCTTCTCCTGCACTCTTGAGCTCAAATCAATTTTCTTTCAGTCGATAACTAGCGCAAAGGTTCTAACCTTCATTTGTGCTCCAAATACTCAATTGGGGATGTAGAACACATACCAATTAAGCAATTCAGCTAAAATAAGGAGGCTATGAATCAGCGGAGCTCTTCTTCCAGCCCACGGGGATGGTGGGTTAGAAGCTTGGGGAAAAGGTAATTTATTGAGCTTAATACTTTGCGAAATGTTCTCATGATAATAAGATTGTAAGATCATTTTAATATCTGGAGTCATGTTGAAAAGGTCATTTCTCATCTTTTTACATCTACCATAGTCCTGTAAATTAGATCTATTCAAACAGAAGGAAGGGGTTTTATCGGACATCTTTCTAATACATGGATAATGAATGAAAATACATTATAAACAAGACCACTAAAATGTAGAAATAGGATTTCTGACACAGTTTATGCATAAAACTGCACCTCAGCTCTGTTGAGCTACAGTCCCGTCTTGTGCCAGGTATGGGATCAGATACCATCATGGGAGATCAGGAAGACTTTGGAAATGACCTTTCTGGTTTCCAATTCCATTATTTTTGCTAAATATACAGCCCATGTAAGAAGCAGTAATACAGCGATGTATATGAGCTGTAACAATGGTAAAGTGAAGCAGGTAAACAACTGTACAAGTAAAGCAGCAGCTCAATTTATAATTGCATCTTCATATCAAAGAACTTTAACCCCCTTAGAGAAAGAGTCAATTTTGTACTTAATGACCGGGCCAATTTTTACAATTCTGACCAAAATAGTTAATAAATAACATTTCTCACATGTCTACTTCTCATCAGCAGAATGGCAGGGCTCAGAAGGGAGGAAGCAGAGCACCATTTGACCGCAAAATTAGCTGGAATCGATGGCGGGTACTTTGCTGCGTTTGGAGACCTCGTGATGTGCCTAAACAGTGGAAACCCCCAAATTCCAACTCTAACACAGCCCTAACCCCAACACACCCCTAACCTTAATCCCAACCCTAACCACAACGCCACAACCCTAACCTTAACACTACAACCGTAACCTCAACACAACCCTAACCCTAGCCTCAACCCTAACTGCAAAGAATGGAAAAAAAAAATAATATTTTATTAGTTTTACCCCAATAAGGGGTTGACAAAGGGAGGGATTTATTTACTATTTTTTTTTATTTTGATCTCTGTGATAGTGTCAATCACAGTGAGCAAAATTAACCAATAGGAAAAATCTCCTATTGTTGCCGGGTACAAGCCGGTAGATCTCGGCATGCACCCGCCATCTCTTTCCAGGAAGACGCGGAGGGCCTGGGAATGGAGCAGGAGGGTCCGGGGATGGAAGAGGTACAGGGGGGCAATCAGGGGACCCCATTTCTCTCTCCTCTGGTACACTAGATCATATCAGAGCAGAGAGAAATCTGCCTTTTTTGTGATCACGTGACTAGGGACGGTAAAAACTCCGAGGTAGCCGAGGCCCCGGAGATTTTCTGACGCTGGGGGCGCTATACACTTTTTTCTCAGTGCCGTTAAAAAGCGGCGCTTATGAATAAGACCCCTTAACTGCCGTCATTAAAAGGCTTATTGGCGGTCTTTAAGGGGTTAAGAATTTATGGATAAGGGATCATGAAAATTCAGGATTTCTCGGACACCAACTTTCAATATGGCACATTTTTTGTTTCCAATTTTCAACATAGTAGAATGAAATACTAATCATAATTGCTTTTTTAATTTGTTGACATATTAGACATAAGAGGATTGCAATGATTTGGATTCCTATGCTATCTGCTAAATATAGTTTGATGAACAGTCATAGGAATCCTTAAACTAACAGTAGAAAATGTTTCAAATCTTTGGATGTGAAAAGGTTACATATAAAATTAAATTATGACAGTTGTAAGAAAATACGATGTATTATAATAATAATAATAATAATAATTAAAAAAAAAACATCCAACAGACAGAGATACAAGTTAGAGAACGGGTACTCAAATTATGCAGCTACCGTATGTCTCACCAGAAGTTTAAACATAACTGTGGTAGACGTGGTCAGGAATGCAGGGATGTCTAGTTTTTTTGTGTACAACAGATAAAATCATAGAATGGTAGAGTTGGAAGGGACCTCCAGGGTGATCGTGTCCAATCCCCTGCTCAATGCTGGATCCACTAAACCATCTCAGACAGAGGTCTGGCCAGCCTCTGTTTGAAGACTTCCATTGAAGGAGAACTCACCACCTCTCGTGGCACCCTGTCCCACTCACTGATCACCCTCACTGTCAAAAAGTTTTTTCTAATATCTAATCTGCATCTTCTCCCTTTCAGTTTTATTCCATTGCTTCTCAGGTTTCCATGTACAAATGAAAATAAGGATGATCCTGCTACACTGTGACATCCCTTCAGATATTTGTAGACTTCTATTAAGTCTCCTCTTAGCCTTCTTTTTTGCAAGCTAAACATTCCCTGATCCTTTAACCGTTCCTCATAGGACATTCTCTGCAGTCCGCTCACCATCCTGGTCGCTCTTCTTTGAACTTTCTCCAGCTTTTAATTTTTTAAAAAAATGTGATGCCCAGACCTGTACACAGTATTCCAGATGAGGCCTGACCGAGGAGGAGTAGAGGGAGATAATTGGATACCTTTCCTGAACATCTCTTTTGCAAGAGAGGATGAGGGTTTTTAGCGATCTCTTATGTTCACGTTGGTGCGAGATGTGGTCAGCTACACAACTAGAATTACCTTTTAGGCTATGTACACACGTTCCGGATTTTTCACGTCTTTTGCGCATTTTTTCGGCGGTTTTCCGCAGCAAAAACGCTTAAAAAACGTATACATTAAGCATCCCATCATTTTTAATGCATTCCACAATTTTTGTGCACATGTTGCGTTCGTGGAAAAATATGCAGCATGTTCATTAATTTTGCGTATTTCCCGCTATTTAATGCTTTTTGAAGCTCCGGAAAAAATCCGCAAAAAAAAAAAACGCGAGAAAACGCATGCAGATTTCCTGTGGAAAAAGTCCGGTTTTGTTCAGGAAATTTCTGCATAAAATCCTGAAATGTGCACATAGCCTTAAGGTACCTTCACACATAACGATATTGTTAACGATATCGTTGCTATTTGTGACGTAGCAACGATATCGTTAATTAAATCGTTATGTGTGACAGCGACCAACGATCAGGCCCCTGCTGGGAGATCGTTGGTCGCTGAATAAAGTCCAGAACTTTATTTCGTCGCTGGACTCCCTGCTGACATCGCTGGATCGGCGTGTGTGACACCGATCCAGCGATGTCTTCACTGGTAACCAGGGTAAACATCGGGTAACTAAGCGCAGGGCCGCGCTTAGTAACCCGATGTTTACCCTGGTTACCATGCTAAAAGTAAAAAAAAACAAACACTAGATACTTACCTACCGCTGTCTGTCCTCCAGCGCTGTGCTCTGCTCTCCTCCTGTACTGGCTGTGAGACGGAAAGCAGAGCGGTGACGTTACCGCTCTGCTTTCCGGCTCCCAGACAGTACAGGAGGAGAGCAGAGAAGCAGAGCGCAGCGCTGGAGGACAGACAGCGGTAGGTAAGTATGTACTGTTTGTTTTTTTTTACTTTTAGCATGGTAACCAGGGTAAACATCGGGTTACTAAGCGCGGCCCTGCGCTTAGTTACCCGATGTTTACCCTGGTTACCGGCATCGTTGGTCGCTGGAGAGCGGTCTGTGTGACAGCTCTCCAGCGACCAAACAGCGACGCTGCAGCGATTCGGATCGTTGTCGGTATCGCTGCAGCGTCGCTAAATGTGAAGGGGCCTTTACTTTTATATATGATTGACGAAAAAAAACAAGCCAGGATATCAAAACGCTAATGAAACTTGACATTTACATAATAAATTAGTACTGACTCAAATATAATAAATCTTTAAAGGGAACCTGTCACCCCTAAAATCGATGGTGAGGTAAGCTCACTGTCATCAGGGGCTTATCTTCAGCATTCTGTAATGCTGTAGATAAGCCGCCGATGTTACCTGAAAGAAGAGAAAAAGAGGTTAGATTATACTCACCCAGGGGCGGTCCTGCTCCGATGGGTGTCTCAGGTCCGCTCCGGCGCCTCCCATCTTCATTCCATGACGTCCTCTTCTGGTCTTCACGCCGCGGTTCCGGCGCAGGCGTACTTTGTCTGCCCTGTTGAGGACAGAGCAAAGTACTGCAGTGCGCAGGCGCCAGAAAGGTCAGAGAGGCCCAGTGCCTGCGCACTGCAGTACTTTGCTCTGCCCTCAACAGGGCAGACAAAGTACGCCTGCGCCGGAGCCGCGGTGTGAAGACCAGAAGAGGACGTCATAGAATGAAGATGAGAGGAGCCGGAGCGGACCTGAGACACCCAATTGACCAGACCGCAGCGGGACCGCCCCTGGGTGAGTATAATCTAATGTCTTTTTCTCCTCTTTCAGGATACATCGGGGGCTTATCTACAGCATTACAGAATGCTGTAGATAAGCCCCTGATGACGGCGAGCTTACTTCACCATCGATTTTGGGGGTGACAGGTTCCCATTAAATTGAACATTTGACCAGGGCTGTGGAGTCAGAGTCGGTGTCCATTTAGGTGGAGTCGTTATGAAATGGACCGACTCAGATTCCTAAAATATATAATAAATTGGTACAGTAGTACAATGCAGGATGTGCTGTGAATTATTACATAAGAATTTGGGAAAGTCATGAAACGTCCTATAAATGTCTGTTCTTTTCCTGATCTAAGGATCTCGGCTTTTAGGTGAGATGAATCTGTGCTGCACTTTATGTACATGCTCAGTTGTGAGGTCGGGCTGTGGGTCGGGAATCAGGGGAATTGAGGCATCAGTGGCAGATTTAGGGTAAGTTCACACAGGGTGCTTTTGCTGCGTTTTTTATGCTAATTTTCAGCTGCTTTTTACAGTACCAGCAAAGCGTATGAGATTTCAGAAATCTCATGCACACACATTGGTTTTTTGTGTGATCAGTATTTTATACTTTGCTGTTTTTTTGGACATAGAGCATGTCACTTCTTTCGGCTTTTTTCACCCATTGACTTGAATGGGTGTTGAAAAAACAATGCAAAAAAGGAAGGAATCACTATTTGCTGTGGTTTTGCTACTTTTTTGCTAAAATTCAAGTACATTAGCATGGACGAAGAGAAAAAAACAAAAACGCACCAACCTCCCCTCCCCGCAAATGTGCACCAAAACCACACCTAAACCTGCATTTTTGACGCTTCTTTCCTGCCAAAATCAGGTTTTGCTGCAGAACCCCCCCCCCCCCCCCCAGCAAAAACTCCCTGTGTGAACTTACCCTTACAGTGAAGACTTAAGCACATGACTGTACAGATCTGTAGTATGGCACCTACTGACTGCTATAAGCCCAAATATGCCTCTCACATTCTACATGGAAACCTGTGCCATTGCATGCCACATTATGGAGCATTTTTTTCCTGGTGGAATATGGTGCCTCTCGGATAACACAGGATCCATAAACAAGACAGTCCTATGTATGAGCCTTTTCAATTTATTTAACTATTAAAGGGATTCTGTTACCAGGTTTTTGCTATGTAAACAGAGAGCAGCATGATGAAGGGGCTAAGACCCTGATTCCAGGAATCTGTCAATAGGTGGTCTGCATGCTGTCATTTTGATACAATGACATTTTTCTCTGCTGAAGATCTAGCAGTGCTTAAGAATGCTGAGCTCTGTATAACCCTGCCCACATGACTGATTGGCAGCTTTCTGCGTATACTGTATAGTGACAAAAAGCTGCTAATCGGTGAGCAGTTAGCTAACAGGCATGTGATACATACACCGGTAGTGATATTCTGCTGCTGATAAAACATTGATCTTAAGGTACCTTCACACATAACGATATTGTTAACGATATCGTTGCATTTTGTGACGTAGCAACGATATCGTTAATGAAATCGTTATGTGTGACAGCGACCAACGATCAGGCCCCTGCTGGGAGATCGTTGGTCGCTGAACAAAGTCCAGAACTTTATTTCGTCGCTGGATCTCCCGCGGACATCGCTGGATCGGCATGTGTGACACCGATCCAGCGATGTCTTCACTGGTAACCAGGGTAAACATCGGGTAACTAAGCGCAGGGCCGCGCTTAGTAACCCGATGTTTACCCTGGTTACCAGCGTAAAAGAAAAAAAACAAACAGTACATACTTACCTAACGCTGTCTGTCCCCCGGCGCTGTGCTCTGCACTCCTCCTGTACTGGCTGTGAGCGTCGGTCAGCCGGAAAGCAGAGCGGTGACGTCACCGCTCTGCTTTCCGGCCGCTGTGCTCACACAGACAGTATAGGTCTCCAGCGACCAAACAGCGACGCTGCAGCGATCCGGATCGTTGTCGGTATCGCTGCAGCGTCGCTTAATGTGAAGGGGCCTTTATTGAAACAGCAACAAACAGCCCAGTGATACTGGAATCAGATCAATAGCCCCTACATCATGCTGATCTCAGATTACATAGCAGAAAACTGCTGATAGATTCCATTTAACTACATTTTTAAAATATATCGAGCCCTAAAGCCGTGAATGTGAAATCTGAAACATTAAGTTCTGGACAAAGCAGATTGCTATACCACCCTAAGTCTTGTATCACCCCAATCAGTGGGTACCCACATTACAGCAAGCTGAAAGCAGGTAAAGAAAAGCAATTCCAGAAATGAAGCCTTCCCATTACCAGATAATGCAAAAGCCACTCGAATGGTTGGATTGTTGTATTCCCACATGCAAGACAATCAAGTCACACAACATTACAAATAAATAGCCACAAGCAATGTTTCCCAAAGTTTAATCAACAAAGTCACTAAAGCAAGCAGCGCAGATAAAATACTGAAAACTTGTAATGACAGAATACCATGTATCTGTGTACTGGGAATCCTTCCGTTTCTATGTTCTCCCCTAATCAAATAAGTGAGGAGAGCAGGGGTGGGGGGTTTGGGGAAAGCTTCATAATAAAAGGTTGATTAATTATGCACTGTATCTGGGACTGCATATCATGAAAATCCCATTCTTGTTTACTCAGCTAATTCACTTTTTATGAGTGTTTAGGCTTTAAAGCAAAACAAAGCACTAATTACCCAATTAACGAGCAATTAAGTTACTGCAGCCTAATAGCCTGTACAGTGGCTGCCTTTATGAGCTTGATGGTGAGTTAGAGACCCATTAAACAAATTTATACACAGCTGTAGCAGGCACGACATACCAAGAGAGGCTACATTATGCTCTGGGTTTTTTCTTCACTCCACAGCCTGCTTCACTGGGGGAGTTGAGACTAGTTACATTATAATGTACGCAAAACCCCACACCCTTCATCACGGGCTCCAAGCAAGCTTATATCCGAGCCTCCCATCTGGGAACAGTGCTGAAAGCAACAGGAATGTACATCCGACAGAGGCTCCGGGAATGGAAATTGAGCTGATCTAAATGATTATGTATCGGTACAACAAAGACATTTTCCTATCCAACAAGGGAGCGAAAAAGATACAGTAACAAGACGGGTGGAGTAATATGTAAATCATCACAGCACAGTCCATTATTGATGGATTTTCACAGCACAGAACTTACTTCTAACTAGCCGAAACTGACAAGACTTGTCCAGGTACGGGGGCTTGCACACTGCGTTCAGGCACCTGTTCAGTGGTCCCCTACAAAACGGGATTCAGCATATGTGCCAAAGGCACCTAGACTATAATGGTGCCGAGAGAGAGAATGTAGAAGACTGCGTCTTGGCGTCCGTCTCCAGTAGGAGATGCTCAGCAGAGGGCATGTTATGGTATGCAGGCACCATTATATTCTACGGCCCCGTCGGCACATGTGCCAGAATCCCGTTTTGCATTGGATGTAAGCGCCAACGAGCACCCCAAGCTATGGTCACATTTTGTGTTTGGTCTCGGTTTAACATATACGGCATGGCAAGTTTCCATACATTACACTGTTGCTGAGAAAGATGCTCATTAGTAGAATCCATCATTAAATATGAAAATGCTCCCCATATAACAGAAATGTCAGAATCATTTCCATAGCTTTTCATGATGTATATAATAATAATAATAATAATAATAATAATAATAATAATAATAATAATAAAGGGCTGCCATTGTCAACCATTCGACACAGGCACTGGTTGCCAATAAAATATTATGGTACTCTTTAATCTGACACAGCTTTAAAAAGCTATTGAGAAGCTCATGAAATGTATGAAAGATTACCTGTGAATGTCATATAGTAGCATCCGTCATCTGTTGGCACTGTTATTTTATATATATATAAAAAAAAAAAGAACAGAACTCCACGGAGATGGAACATCGTTGCATACTAGGCTATTTCTTACATTTTTTCTTTGCGGTACAGACACATACTTAGCAAGATAGAAGCCAAACGACAACCCATTTGGCCTCCATCTTATTAATAGAGCCCATACATGGATATATGTGTGTACATGAGATGCTTTTCCAGTGACACACCCCAATTACACCAAAAAAATGTACACAGGATCCTTATGTGGAGTATTCAAAGGGGCACTAAGTACCCAAGTTACCTTGAATGTATTACAGCACAAGCTGCACTACTCAACTGCATGGCCCAATAGGCATATAACTAAAAAAAACAACTTACATAGATGGAAATTGATAAAAAAAATGGAGACAATGCCAAAGCTAAATGCAAAATCAACTAAATGTCATTCATTCACAAATAAACAATTAAAAAACCTTCAAATATAAAAAATCAATAGTACATATGAGCCAAATAGAATAGTCTGTGCCAGGTAACCGAACACATTGGGTATGTAGATCAATAACTAATGATCAGGCACAACCAATGTTGTTTTTGAAAATTATGGCCCCAATTCATTGAGATCGCCCTTGGTTCACGCCGGTCTTGGAGAGGGATGTGGTGGAGTCAGGGGCTGCTGATTCATTAAGAGGAGTGTGCTCCTCCATCCGGCTCGACAGAAATTTTACTCCAAAGCAACATTTGTGGTATGAGGTGAGCCACAGTTCATCATGTATTAGACAACTTGTGGTGTCATGCCTCCATTAGTACCAGACTCCCCTCATTTTGGTATAGTTGGGCAAAACTACTCTGTTGCCCGACTTACAGTGCCTTGCGAAAGTATTCGGCCCCCTGGAACTTTTCAACCTTTTCCCACATATCATGCTTCAAACATAAAGATACCAAATGTAAATTTTTGATGAAGAATCAACAACAAATGGAACACAATTGTGAAGTTGAACGAAATTTATTGGATATTTTAAATTTTTGTGGAAATTCAAAAACTGAAAATTGGGGCGTACAATATTATTTGGCCCCTTTACTTTCAGTGCAGCAAACTCACTCCAGAAGTTCATTGTGGATCTCTGAATGATCCAATGTTGTCCTAAATGCCTAATGATGATAAATATAATCCTCCGGTGTGTAATCAAGTCTCCGTATAAATGCACCTGCTCTGTGATAGCCTCAGGGTTCTGTTTGAAGCACAGAGAGCATCATGAAGACCAAGGAACACAACAGGCAGGTCCGTGATACTGTTGTGGAGAAGTTTAAAGCCGGATTTTTATACAAAATGATTTCCAAAACTTTAAACATCCCAAGGAGCACTGTGCAAGCGATCATATTGAAATGGAAGGAGTATCAAACCACTGCAAATCTACCAAGACCCGGCCATCCCTCTAAGCTTTCATCTCAAACAAGGAGAAGACTGATCAGAGATGCAGCCAAGAGGCCCATGATCACTCTGGATGAACTGCAGAGATCTACAGCGGAGGTGGGACAGTCTGTCAATGGAACAACAATCAGTCGTACACTGCACAAATCTGGCTTTTATGGAAGAGTGGCAAGAAGAAAGCAATTTCTCAAAGATATCCATAAAAAGTGTTGTTTAAAGTTTGCAACAAGCCACCTGGGAGACGCACCAAACATGTGGAAGAAGGTGCTCTGGTCAGATGAAACCATAATCGAACTTTTTGGCAACAATGCCAAACGATATGTTTGGCGTAAAGGCAACACCGCTCA
This sequence comes from Ranitomeya imitator, assembly GCF_032444005.1. NCBI lineage: Eukaryota > Metazoa > Chordata > Amphibia > Anura > Dendrobatidae > Ranitomeya > Ranitomeya imitator. The sequence goes on along the minus strand of NC_091282.1, from coordinate 286,125,922 downwards.
TCACCCTGTACACACCATTCCCACTGTCAAACATGGTGGTGGCAGCATCATGGTTTGTGCCTGCTTTTCTTCAGCAGGGACAGGGAAGATGGTTAAAATTGATGGGAAGATGGATGGAGCCAAACACAGGACCATTCTTGAAGAAAACCTGTTGGAGTCTGCAAAAGACCAGAGACTGGGATGGAGATTTGTCTTCCAACAAGACAATGATCCCAAACATAAAGCAAAATCTACAATGGAAGAGTTCACAAATAACCGTATCCAGGTGTTAGAATGGCCAAGTCAAAGTCCAGACCTCAATCCAATCAAGAATCTGTGGAAAGAGCTGAAAACTGCTGTTCACAAACGATCTCCATCAAACCTCAATGAGCTCGAGCTGTTTGCCAAGGAAGAATGGGCAAGAATTTCAGTCTCTTGATGTACAAAACGGATAGACACATACCCCCAGCGACTTGCAGCTGTAATCGCAGCAAAAGGTGGGGCAACAAAGTATTAAGTTAAAGGGGCCAAATAATATTGCACACCCACAAGTTTTTGAATTTCCACAAAAATTTAAAATAACCAATAAATTTCATTCAACTTCACAATTGTGTTCCACTTGTTGATTCTTCACCAAAAATTTACATTTGGTATCTTTATGTTTGAAGCAGGATATGTGGGAAAAGGTTGAAAAGTTCCAGGGGGCCGAATACTTTCGCAAGGCACTGTATCTACCTGTCTCTCCGCTATTCCACAGCCTCCCCCCTATGCCAAGCCCTTCACTGGCTTCCTATTGTCCAGACACTCCAGTTCAAAACCCTTACTATGACATATGAAGCCATCCACAACCTGTCTCCTCCATACATCTGTGACATGGTCTCCCGATACTTAACTACACGAAACCTTCAATCCTCTCAAGATCTCCTTCTCTACTCCCCTCTTATCTCTTCTTCCCACAACCACATACAAGACTTCTCCGTGCTTCCCCCATGCTCTGGAACTTTTTACCCCAACACATCAGACTCTCACCAACCACGGAAACCTTCAAAAAGAACCTGAAGACCCACCTCTTCCGACAAGCCTACAGCCTGCAGTAATCCTCAATCTACTGAACCGCTGCACAATCAGCTCTCCATACCCTGTAGACTGTGAGCCCTTGCGGGCAGGGTCCTTCCGTACCGGTTAGGGCCTTGTTTTTGCTCGTTTATTGTACACTAGATTGTGGCCCGATTCTAACGCATCGGGTATTCTAGAATATGCATGTCCCCGTAGTATATGGACAATGATGATTCCAGAATTCACGGCAGACTGTTCCCGTCGCTGATTGGTCGAGGCAACCTTTCTGACATCATCGTCGCCATGGCAACCATTATGACATCTACGTCGCTACTGTGCCCGTCGCTGAATCAGAAACGTGGGATTTCTACGTCCTTTATGACATCATCGTCGCTGTGCCCGTTGCTGATTGGTCGAGGCCTGTGGCCTCGACCAATCAGAGACCCGGGATGTCTACGTCCTTTATGACATCATCGTCGCTGTGCCCGTCGCTGATTGGGCGAGGCCTGGCAGCCTCGACCAATCAGAGACGCGGGATTTCTACGTCGATACTGTGCCCGTCGCTGATTGGTCGAGGCCTGGCGGCCTCTAACGCATCGGGTATTCTAGAATATGCATGTCCCTGTAATATATGGACAATGATGATTCCAGAATTCGCGGCAGACTGTGTCCATCGCTGATTGGTCGAGGCAACCTTTATGACATCATCGTCGCCATGGCAACCATTATGACATCATCGTCGCTGTGCCCGTTGCCGATTGGTCGAGGCCTGGCGGCCTCGACCAATCAGAGACGCGGGATTTCTACGTCGATGCTGTGCCGGTCTCTGATTGGTCGAGGCCTGGCAGAGAGACAGACAGACGGAAAAACCCTTAGACAATTATATATATAGATGTCTATATTTTCCCCCTTTTCACATGTAAAGCGCCATGGAATAAATGGCGCTATAAAAATGTACAATAATAATAATAGTAATAACTAACCTAAAAATGGCAAAAGTTGCAAAACTTTGACTTGAGGAAAAATGTTGCAACAAAGTATTTTTCATCCTATTTCTGGTGAAAAAACTTTGATGAATGGGGGCCTATAAGTCCAAGTGGAATACATGAAAACACTTAGGAGCCGATTCATGAAGTCTGGTGTTGTGCTCGCCAGTCTTAATGAATGGGGCCACTGGTGTAAGATGCATCTAACCCATTAAGATGTGCCCTCCAGTCAGGGACCAGAGTACCTTACACATAAATTTTAATTAATTTGATCAGGGGGCATAGATAAGCCCCTGTCGGACTCATATTGGCGTAGTTGGCTGGGGCTGGCATAAACATGATAAAAGTTGCAATATTTTTGAGAACCTTCCCTGGTTGCTTGTTGAGAAGTTCATCTTATTAATTCTCTGACAACATACAATCTTAAAAAAATACTTTATTTGATTTGCATTGACATAACAAAAATACTGGATTTGTCTATGCCTACAACATACGGGCCCTTTTTAGACTCCATAGCATAGAGGAATCAATTATTTTGACCCCTTGGACTCAATACCTGTGGATAATATGGCTCCCACTTCATCCTTCCTCTCCTCAATTTGCATTTTTGGATGACAGATCAATTTAACAGGTAATTTATTGGCACGAATTGTGTGTCATTATAGGGGTATATACATTGTCAGTGAATTGATATCAATTTATAGTATACCAAGCTTTTTTTCATGTTTGTGAGGAATAAGTTCATCTTCCTAATTATTTACAATTTGTCCTTTCACTTGGTGATATCATGTAATATTTTGTATTAAGCGTTTTGCTGTATTGCATGGTATTCAAATTGGACTCATAGTATTTAAAGGGACACTGTCACCTGAATTTGGAGGGAACAATCTTCAGCCATGGAGGCGGGGTTTTTGGGTGTTTGATTCACCCTTTCCTTACCCGCTGGCTGCAATATTGGATTGAAGTTCATTCTCTGTCCTCCGTAGTACATGCCTGCACAAGGTGCAATCTTGCCTTGCCCAGGCGTGTACTATGGAGGACAGAGAATGAACTTCAATCCAATATTGCAGCCAGCATGCAGCCAGCGGGTAAGGAAAGGGTGAATCAAACACCCAAAAACCCCGCCTCCATGGCTGAAGATTGTTCCCTCCAAATTCAGGTGACAGTGTCCCTTTAAATCGAATATTGATTGTGCCGGATTATCAGTTATTGATCCATATAACAGAGGGTACCTGGGCCAGACCGTTCAGTTTGGGTCATATGTCTTATTGATTTTTTATCTTTATGCATTTTTTCAAGTGTCTATTTATTTATAAATTAATAAAGATATGTATTTGATTTTTGCATTTAGCCTTCGTATTGCCTCAAATGTCATTTTTAGTAGAAGCCATATAAGGTAAAGGTTTCGCACATTTTTGGACTTACCCACACAGGATTATCTACCTGTTGTCAGTAGTGGAATTATTGTGATCAAACCCAAATACAACCTGGTATTCTGCCTTCCACATTTTGCCATATGGCACATATGAAAGGCATTGGGCTGGCCTAATCAGAGAAGAATTTCAGAAAATACCTGCGAGATAATGAGAATCTGATTTTTGTTTAAGCTGTTATAGAAGCGAGTGTCAGATTCTGAATGCAATATTCTTTTCCTCATTAGCACATTTCCCATGTAGACCTTCAAATGTGCTAATAATTAATGAGTCTGTGTCAGAAAATGAATAAAAGATGCATCTGATGCTTCACTGTACGCTGCTGACCTTTCACAGTGTCTACTGTATTAATATATTCTTGTGTTGTCAAGATTCAAAGAGCTAACTGCCTCATGAATTATTTATCTACACAAAAAGTCTTAACCAGAAACAGTGTTAACATTAATTTCTAACCCTCTGTGTCACAGCAAAGCCTGCCTGCGCCTTATAATTGAATTTTACTTTTAGACTTGTAATCAGAAAAGCCAGTGGTGCAGCTTTAAGTGAGTCACAAGACAGTGTGGCAAGCAGGAGCAGCCCGGCCTCAGAGCATCTACCTGGGGTGCTGCTGAGCAGGAGCAGCCCGGCCTCAGAGCATCTACCTGGGGTGCTGCTGAGCAGGAGCAGCCCGGCCTCAGAGCATCTACCTGGGGTGCTGCTGAGCAGGAGGAGCCCGGCCTCAGAGCATCTATCAGGGGCGCTGCTGAGCAGGAGGAGCCCGGCCTCAGAGCATCTATCAGGGGCGCTGCTGAGCAGGAGGAGCCCGGCCTCAGAGCATCTACCTGGGGTGCTGCTGAGCAGGAGGAGCCCGGCCTCAGAGCATCTATCATGGGCGCTGCTGAGCAGGAGCAGCCCGGCCTCAGAGCATCTATCAGGGGCGCTGCTGAGCAGGAGCAGCCCGGCCTCAGAGCATCTACCTGGGGTGCTGCTGAGCAGGAGGAGCCCGGCCTCAGAGCATCTATCAGGGGCGCTGCTGAGCAGGAGCAGCCCGGCCTCAGAGCATCTACCTGGGGTGCTGCTGAGCAGGAGGAGCCCGGCCTCAGAGCATCTATCAGGGGCGCTGCTGAGCAGGAGGAGCCCGGCCTCAGAGCATCTATCAGGGGCGCTGCTGAGCAGGAGGAGCCCGGCCTCAGAGCATCTATCAGGGGCGCTGCTGAGCAGGAGCGGTCCGGCCTCAGAGCATCTATCAGGGGCGCTGCTGAGCAGGAGCAGCCCGGCCTCAGAGCATCTACCTGGGGTGCTGCTGAGCAGGAGGAGCCCGGCCTCAGAGCATCTATCAGGGGCGCTGCTGAGCAGGAGGAGCCCGGCCTCAGAGCATCTATCAGGGGCGCTGCTGAGCAGGAGGAGCCCGGCCTCAGAGCATCTATCAGGGGCGCTGCTGAGCAGGAGCGGTCCGGCCTCAGAGCATCTATCAGGGGCGCTGCTGAGCAGGAGCAGCCCGGCCTCAGAGCATCTACCTGGGGTGCTGCTGAGCAGGAGCAGCCCGGCCTTAGAGCATCTACCTGGGGTGCTGCTGAGTAGGAGCAGCCCGGCCTTAGAGCATCTACCTGGGGTGCTGCTGAGCAGGAGCGGTCCGGCCTCAGAGCATCTACCTGGGGTGCTGCTGAGCAGGAGGAGCCCGGCCTCAGAGCATCTATCAGGGGCGCTGCTGAGCAGGAGCAGCCCGGCCTCAGAGCATCTACCTGGGGTGCTGCTGAGCAGGAGCGGTCCGGCCTCAGAGCATCTACCTGGGGTGCTGCTGAGCAGGAGCAGCCCGGCCTTAGAGCATCTACCTGGGGTGCTGCTGAGCAGGAGTGGTCCGACCTCAGAGCATCTACCTGGGGTGCTGCTGAACAGGAGCAGCCAGCCCTTAGAGCATCTACCTGGGGCGCCGCTGAGCAGGAGCAGCCCGGCCTCGGAGAATCTACCTGGAGTGCTGCTGACAGGAACGGCCCGGCCTCGGAGAATCTACCTGGGGTGCTGCTGAGCAGGAGCGGTCCGGCTTCAGAGCATCTACCTGGGGTGCTGCTGAACAGGAGTGGTCCGGCCTCAGAGCATCTACCTGGGGTGCTGCTGAGCAGGAGCAGCCCGGCCTTAGAGCATCTACCTGGGGTGCTGCTGAGCAGGAGCGGTCCGGCCTCAGAGCATCTACCTGGGGTGCTGCTGAGCAGGAGCGGTCCGGCCTCAGAGCATCTACCTGGGGTGCTGCTGAGCAGGAGCAGCCCGGCCTTAGAGCATCTACCTGGGGTGCCGCTGAGCAGGAGGAGCCCGGCCTTAGAGCATCTACCTGGGGTGCTGCTGAGCAGGAGGAGCCCGGCCTCAGAGCATCTACCTGGGGTGCTGCTGAGCAGGAGCAGCCAGGCCTTAGAGCATCTACCTGGGGCGCCGCTGAGCAGGAGCAGCCCGGCCTCAGAGCATCTACCTGGAGTGCTGCTGACAGGAGCGGCCCGGCCTCGGAGAATCTACCTGGAGTGCTGCTGACAGGAGCGGCCCGGCCTCGGAGAATCTACCTGGGGTGCTGCTGAGCAGGTGCAGCCCGGCCTCAGAGCATCTACCTAGGGCGCTGCTGAGCAGGTGCAGCCCGGCCTCAGAGCATCTACCTGGGATGCTGCTGAGCAGGAGCAGCCCGGCCTCAGAGGATCTACCTGGGGCGCTGCTGACAGGAGTGGCCCGGACTCGGAGAATCTACCTGGAGTGCTGCTGACAGGAGCGGCCCGGCCTCGGAGCATCTACCTGGGGCGCTGCTGAGCAGGAGCCGAACACCTCATCCATGCCATCACAGAGATACACAGGGGAAACTAACGCAATACAATTTTGATGACTTTAATATGGCTATTTCAAATTCTGTTTATTTCTTGTGTTATATGTATAGGGTCATTTCAGCCTAAACCATGGTTGTCTTCTGTCAAGGTATAAAAAATGTAGTTCTGGCCTTTCTTAGTAATAAACACTAATAACAGCTATTACAGCCCTTAGGGATTGTCACACTTCTCAGGTTGCTGCATAACTAGGTAGCATGGAAACCGAGTGACACTCAGTATAAAAGCTATGACGACCACAATACTCCAATAAGTAAAACGGTTAACAACTAAAACAGTCAACAACTTGACATACGGAAACAACTCATGGACCTGTATTAAAAATCTTTTAGGTTGATAGACTGAGAACATTTCTGAAACAGAACCTAAAAAAATCCAATGAAGGATGCCCTGGTATTCATACACAGTGATGTCATCGTAACCCCCAGGTTAATCCTTAAGGGAAAAATGCTATTAACATGAAGATATGAAGTTAGTTTGGAGGTTAATAGTGTTCTAAAGCTGTGCGGCCGCCACACAGAGAGCCCGGCTACTGGTAGGAAATTAACTTTATTCCTCCTGGCAGTCTCCGGATTACAGTCATCGCTCAGTACATAGTACATAGTGAGTGGTGGCTGTAACCACGACTGACATCGGCTGAGACCATGCCTCTAAGTCTGAGTGCAGGAGGCTGCCGGGAGGAATAAAGTAGCCAGGTTTTCAGTGTGGCAACAACACAGCTTTGGAATGCTATTAACCTGCAAGTAGCCCCTTATCTGCAGGATAATAGCATTTGGCAGGTTCACTTTAAATGAAATGTGTCATCAGAAGAGGACCTTGCTTTTTTTTTTTATTTAAAATAAATATTATAAATCAAATTTTTGTTGATTGAGGAAATCTCCATGCACATTAGCAGCAGTGAACATACTCTGACCACATCTTTTGTATTGAAGCATCAAATGTGTCTGTTCAAATGGCATTATGGAAGGATGGGAGAAGGGTCAGCTGTAATATTTCATATTGTGAATGGTGGATCCTATGTTATCCCCTTTAACATGCTCATGTAATTACCAAATGTCATTATGGCACCAGCAGACACTAAGCAGCAAGTGTGTTCTACATTTAGTGTCTTACTACAGCGGTTCTTACAGAGCGCTCTGTTAATGAAAGCAGTCCAGGAGAGAGAGTGCGCCATGCTGGGCTGTGGCGTGCGGTGAAGCTCCGCCAACAGTCCGTCACTCAGGGAGACTGGGTCCCGCCTCGGTGATGCTGGGTCAGCTGCCAGTTTCGGTAGATAGCTGCAGCTGGGGGTCACGAGATGGGGATGAGCGGACAGCAATAGTGCAGCTCACAGGCACATTTGGAAACGCAAGGTTGAAGAAAGCCTTACTTCCAAGGTTTAAAGCGGTATTTTCATCTCCAAGATCCTATTCCAATATGTAGCAAAGCGCCATGTAATAAATGGCGCTATAATAATAATAAAAATGTAGTAGGTGTAATAATAGTAATATTAGTAACTACCTACAAATTAGTCTTTGACTTGCTGTCTCTTTCCTCATGTGCAGGCATTGAAGGAGCAAGTATCCATGGTTAAGACCACAAGTATAGTGATAGTTAGTTAGTTGCTAGTGGTCATAACCTTGGACACCTAAGGTCCTGCAATGCTTGCACATGAGGATAGAGACAGGGAATCAGAAGAATAATACTACATTTCTAATTGGAGTTATTTACCAATATTATTATTATACCCACTACATATTGGGATAGGATCCTGGAGATGGGAACACCCCTTTAAGTCGATCTGCCCACTACACACTAGTGGACAACCTCTTTAAGGTGCAGATACAACTAACATAGTTGTTGGAAAAAAGCTCGTACAACTGACAGCTATGCCTCCTGCCTGGAGAACAAACGGATCGAGTGCTTGAATTGACAACATCAAATATTTATATTCCCCAACATCACTTGATGAAGGAGAAGCAAAGTCCCCATACACTTTAGATATTCGTCCGGTCCTACAAATTATTATGTATTACATACAGCGTCCTTTACACTGGCCACACACTTTAGATAAAAGCCTGGGCAAACCATGGCAGATTATATGTTTTTCTGAAAAAAGTAAGTCACTACCACAGGGACCTTTCCAATTGCCGTGCACTTTGGCTGATCGTGCATTTCTATAGTGGAGTTCAGAGAAATTTCCTGCAGCCATTATTATTCAAAAAGTAAATAGCAGTGCCATTGGAAACAGGTGGAGAAGAGTATACAGGAACCCTTACAGACATTTATAGATAATGTAGCCATGTAGCTCTTTTCCCTAGTAAAGGACATCACAAGTGTCAAGTGCTACACAAGACCTTTTGCTAAAGCCAAATACTTGTGTTTTGTAAAACGCACCACATTTAATACAAAATGCAACTGACACTGCCCCTTTAAGTAGTAGACTGGAACGAACAATAAAGATAAAAGTGAACAGCTTAAGGGGCTTCAGAAGCATCAAACTATAGTGTTTCAAAACTAATGGCAGCGGCTTTCCTGGCTCCTTGAGCGCATATTTCAAATATGTATAATAAAAATTTGTAGAGCTGCCAACGGCGAAGCAATGCACAAATCCACTAAATACATCTCTGAAAAGGTCTTAGTGGAGTCTGCAAAATAGGGTTTAGGGAACAAATCCACTAGCTGCGAATTATCAGAGGGTAAATGTTACCCCTGCAAAGCCTGAGATAACCATGGCACAGGGGGGCTTTAAAAATGTCCCCACCTTCTAGTGCTAAATTCCACGAAGCAGACTTTTTCCAAGTGCTGGAAACACTTTCACATAATGACCATCTGTTCACTTAAATCTCCTGCCAAGACTGGAATTTATTAGCTGTCCTTAGCTCCTTTGCTGCTCCGGCAGGAGTGAGGTTAAGCACTTACAGGAGGCTCCAGCACACTCAGAAAGGACCTGATCCCCAGCTGATTTGTCCAGGGCGGCTTCCCAAATGGAAAACTGGCAAGCAAAGCCAACTGGAAGCTGAGAAGTTTATACTGTAACACAGCAAATTAGGTTTTAAAATGAGTGATGGGACAGGCTTCTCAGGCCAACCAGACTCGGCTTTAATCCCCTATTACAAATCACAAAACATGGCAACTGAAATGAAGGCGCTAACTGCCATGAATCGACTTCCAGTATGTTCTGCCTAATTCTCTCATTGCTCATTGGGTAAGCAGTGAATAGAGAATGAGACTTGCTTGACTACAGGAGAAGAAGGCAGCTTGATGGAAATCGAAGATCTCTGCCAAAATACATGTTGGATCATAACTCTAATACAGGATGCAAACGAGTACTGCAGCGAGCGTGTGCTCAGGTCACAAAATACCGGGCCAAGACTGCTTTACACCGCTTCTAATTGTATATATTTAAGAAGCATCCATGTTACTGCTGGAGAAATAACAAAGGGATTAGGCAAAAATCCCTCAAAGGCAATATGTCCAATATGCCCCTGCTTGGCAGTCACATAACGTGTACACCGCAAGCCTGGATCTTGTTTTATTATTATTATTTAATCTCCCTCTGCAATACATCAGACTAAGCTCGTAAAAATCACTCTGTTATGCTCTTTTAAAACAACACGACACCATCTCTGGCAGTTATGACATAACACCGCAGACTGTTCTTGTTACTGGACTGTTTTAAGTGCCTCCCTAAATGTGAATCCAATTACCGGAGCCTTTGTTTTCCTTAACAAAGGAACTGTGTTTTGGGGTCTGTGTCATCTGGATTCAATCAGCTCTGGAGAAGGGAGCTCTGTATAAACCACCTCAGGATACCTTTTAAAACCGCTTTGGGGAAGGTGCAGGAGGTGAAAGAGTAAAGGATTTGACTGCATCTCTTCATCAAGCCGACAAGTGTAAGAGAGGCTCCAGGAGAGCCCCAGGAAAGTGGACTTGGTCCAAATTCAGAAAGCCAGTGCAATGGCTCTCTGTGGAATGAGGCTGGCAGATTGAATCAAAGCCCTCTCGAATGGCCCAGGGTTACAGCATTTTTGGATTCTTCATCAGATCTCACGGATGGAAGCGATAAACAAATGTTATATTGTTTCAGCCAGAAAAGAATTAAATTGCGGTATGCAAAGACATATTTAGGCAAGGATATTTGGGGTTTCGTTTTAAGAATTGCATTCAATATAGAGAATATGGACATATAGAGGATCTATATGTCCATATCCAGGATTCTTATCAAACAGATTTCAACTCAAAATCAACAGCCTGACTAAACTTGTTCCACCTCTTTAGGTTTTTCCACTGTGGATTCATTGACAAAAGGCCAGGGTTGCGGACTGTGGAAGACATCCTGCATTAAAATGAAGCTTTATAAGTAGACGTTTGCATGAAGGAGAAATCCTTGATAAGAAAAGGGAATCATAGGTAGTACAAATGAATGACTAAGACCACAATCACATGTTCAGTATTTGCTCAGTATTTTATATCAATATTTGTAAGCCAAAACCAGGAGTAGGTGAAAAATGCACAAGTGGAGATGTGTTTCCATTATACTTTTCCTCTGATTGCTCCACTCTTGGTTTTGGCTTACAAATACTGATGTAAAATACTGACAAAATACTGCTAGTGTGAATGTGGCATAAAGATCACAAATAGTAGTCTTTTACTAATAATGATTTAATCAAGGAAAATGAGAATCACTACTTGTATATTGTGCTAAACTTAAACCTTTTAATCTACATTAACACCAACCTGCATTACAACAAATCAATTGTTTAATTACTCCATTATTCAATTATTTTCCATTTCCTGACAATAAAATAGTTAATATATCTGCAAGGCGGTCGAGTCAATAAGCCAAACCTGCAACTCCTTAGTTTCCCTGACTCCCGACCCCACAGCCCTTCCTCACTTCTGAGCATGTCCATTACGTGCAGCACAGATTCATCTCACCTAAAAGCCGAAATCCTTAGATCAGGAACAGAACAGACATTTATAGGACATTTCATAACTTTCCCAAATTCTTATGAAAAAATGTACAGCACATCCTGCATTGTACTACTGTAATAATAATAATTTTATTTACTCCACCAAATGGACACAGATTCTGACTCCACCTCCCTGATTATAAGTACACAATGTTATATAATATTATATCTAGTGACTATTGGACTTTTACATGAACAGATAAACGATCTGCATGGAATAGTTAATGTACCGTATATACTTGAGTATATATTTTGAAATGTATACTTGAGTATAAGCCGACCCGAGTATAAGCCGAGACCCCTAATTTTGCCACAAAAAACTGGGAAAACATAATGACTCGAGTATAAGCCTAGGGTGGGAAATGCAGCAGCTACTGGTAAATTTCAAAAATAAAAATAGATACTAATAAAAGGAAAATTAATTGAGACATCAGTAGGTTAAGTGTTTTTGAATATCCATATTTAATCAGGAGCCCCATATAATGCTCCATACAGTTTGTGATGGGCCCCATAAGATGTTCCATACAAAATACGCCCCATATAATGCTCGATAAAGTTCATTATGGGCCCCATAGAAGCTCCATAATAAAATATGCCCCATATAATGCTCCATAAAGTTTATGATGGGCCCCATAAGATGCTTCATACAAAAATATACCCCATATAATGCTGCACAAAGATTGATTATGGACCCATAAGATGCTCCATGGAAACATTTGCCCCATATAATGCTGCACAAAGGTTGATTATGGCCCCATAAGATGCTCCATAGAAACATTTGCCATATATAATGCTGCACAAAGGTTGATTATGGCCCCATAAGATGCTCCATAGAAACATTTGCCCCATATAATGCTGCACAAAGGTCGATTATGGCCCCATAAGATGCTCCATAGAAACATATGCGCCATATAATGCTGCAAAAAGGTTGATTATGGCCCCATAAGATACCCCATGGAAACATTTGCCCCATATAATGCTGCATAAAGGTTGATTATGGCCCCATAAGATGCTCCATAGAAAATGTGCCCCATATATTGCTGCATAAAGGTTGAATGTGGCCCCATAAGATGCTCCATAGAAACATTTGACCCATATGCTGTTGCTGCGATTAAAAAAAAATGACATACTCCCCTCTTGTCCTGAGCAGGCGGGGACACCGGCACTTGCGATATTCACCTGTCCCCGTTCCACCGCCGCTCTGTCTTCCGTCTCTCTGCAGTGAATGTTCAGGCAGAGTGCGGCGCGCACAGTAAACACGTCATCGCGTCCTCTGACTTGAACGTCACAGCCAGAAGATGTGGAAGACGGAGAGGTGCGCGGCGGTGGAACGTGGACAGGTGAATATATCAATGATAACCCTCCCCTGTTATACTCACCCTCCCGGCACAGTCGCTGGCAGCTTCTCCGATGCGATGGTCTCTGAAGCCGGCAGCTTGTTCCTGTGTCCAGCGGTCATATGCACTCCACCCCTATGGGAGTGGAGTCGCGTCCATATTCATTACTTTAATGAGAGGTACCACGTGACCGCTGAACACAGGAAGAGCTGCAGGTGCTGGAGAAGCACGGACATGCAGAGACACGCCAGGAGCAGGTGAGTATGATTCGACAGCTGCCGCACCCCCTTCGCTGCAGATGCCCTGGGACAATGACTCGAGTATAAGCCGAGAGGGGCACTTTCAGCCTAAAAAAAAGGGCTGTAAATCTCGAGTATATACAGTAACTACATGTTTCAACTACAGGGTTTCATATAATCAATTTTTAGTGAAAAACCCTGGCAGCACAGTAGGAATTGTAAATAGATGTGCTAGTGAAAACATTGATATTCTAAGGGACTTATCTTGACAGTTACATGGGCAGTCCCTTTCTCTTACCTGGCACCTTGCCACTGCAGGGCCTTTTTTGACTTACGGGCAGAATTAGTTTTTTCATACTTGCCAAATCTTTATATTAACTCTGCTGATGAATCCCCACCATTGGGGAAGAAACGCGTAGGGAGTATTTAGCCCCATATCATTGGAGGTATCACTATAGGGTCCACTTGGGGCCTATCCTTGTTACGAGAGGAGCAATACTGGGGCACGACAGGGAGTCTAGGAAATCATTACATACCGCTTATGTCTCTCTTCCCATATATAGTCCCCTTTTTCTTTGTGTGTGTGGATCCATTTCTTGGTGAGGTACTTCTGGAAGGAGGCCGGGATCTTTTGTCCACCAACAGTGGTGAGATCAAACCATTTTTTAATGAGAAACTGATTTGCACGATAACTTTATTTGGTTTGTTTGTGACATTTTTCATTTTAATAATTGATTAAAAGTTATGTTTTAAGATTTGGGGACCCCTCCAAGCTATGTTTATAATGTATACTGGTCAGCTTGTCTATATAGACAATCATATGGGCACTTTTATTTAAACTTTGAAGACTGTCTGCACAGAATGACGGCTCAAACCAAAAACAGACACTGTGCACAAAGGCGCGGCCCATCACTAAAGATACACCTTCCCACCTGCTTGTTTTCCCTCAATCACCCCTCTTCCTTTATTGAGCCAGAGAAAACTGGAGATAGATGGAAAGCTAACAAATTAAACACCTTCTTCTCCACGGTATTCACGGTGGAAAATGAAATGCTAGGTGAAATCCCAAGAAACAATGAAAACCCTATATTAAGGGTCACAAATCTAACCCAAGAAGAGGTGCGAAACCGGCTAAATAAGATTAAAATAGATAAATCTCCGGGTCCGGATGGCATACACCCACGAGTACTAAGAGAACTAAGTAATGTAATAGATAAACCATTATTTCTTATTTTTAGGGACTCTATAGCGACGGGGTCTGTTCCGCAGGACTGGTGTATAGCAAATGTGGTGCCAATATTCAAAAAGGGCTCTAAAAGTGAACCTGGAAATTATAGGCCAGTAAGTCTAACCTCTATTGTTGGTAAAATATTTGAAGGGTTTCTGAAGGATGTTATTCTGGATTATCTCAATGAGAATAACTGTTTAACTCCATATCAGCATGGGTTTATGAGAAATCGCTCCTGTCAAACCAATCTAATCAGTTTTTATGAAGAGGTAAGCTATAGGCTGGACCACGGTGAGTCATTGGACGTGGTATATCTCGATTTTTCCAAAGCGTTTGATACCGTGCCGCACAAGAGGTTGGTACACAAAATGAGAATGCTTGGTCTGGGGGAAAATGTGTGTAAATGGGTTAGTAACTGGCTTAGTGATAGAAAGCAGAGGGTGGTTATAAATGGTATAGTCTCTAACTGGGTCGCTGTGACCAGTGGGGTACCGCAGGGGTCGGTATTGGGACCTGTTCTCTTCAACATATTCATTAATGATCTGGTAGAAGGTTTACACAGTAAAATATCGATATTTGCAGATGATACAAAACTATGTAAAGCAGTTAATACAAGAGAAGATAGTATTCTGCTACAGATGGATCTGGATAAGTTGGAAACTTGGGCTGAAAGGTGGCAGATGAGGTTTAACAATGATAAATGTAAGGTTATACACATGGGAAGAAGGAATCAATATCACCATTACACACTGAGCGGGAAACCACTGGGTAAATCTGACAGGGAGAAGGACTTGAGGATCCTAGTTAATGATAAACTTACCTGGAACAGCCAGTGCCAGGCAGCAGCTGCCAAGGCAAACAGGATCATGGGGTGCATTAAGAGAGGTCTGGATACACATGATGAGAGCATTATACTGCCTCTGTACAAATCCCTAGTTAGACCGCACATGGAGTACTGTGTCCAGTTTTGGGCACCGGTGCTCAGGAAGGATATAATGGAACTAGAGAGAGTACAAAGGAGGGCAACAAAATTAATAAAGGGGATGGGAGAACTACAATACCCAGATAGATTAGCGAAATTAGGATTATTTAGTCTAGAAAAAAGACGACTGAGGGGCGATCTAATAACCATGTATAAGTATATAAGGGAACAATACAAATATCTCGCTGAGGATCTGTTTATACCAAGGAAGGTGACGGGCACAAGAGGGCATTCTTTGCGTCTGGAGGATAGCAGGTTTTTCCACCAACATAGAAGAGGATTCTTTACTGTTAGGGCGGCAAGAATCTGGAATTGCTTGCCTGAGGAGGTGGTGATGGCGAACTCAGTCGAGGGGTTCAAGAGAGGCCTGGATGTCTTCCTGGAGCAGAACAATATTGTATCATACAATTATTAGGTTCTGTAGAAGGACGTAGATCTGGGGATTTATTATGATGGAATATAGGCTGAACTGGATGGACAAATGTCTTTTTTCGGCCTTACTATGTTACTATGTTACTATGTTACAAAGTGCAAAGTTGATTATGGGATAAAGTTGCCCAGTAAGGTTCATTGCTGGAATCTGAGAAGACCACTCCCACCATTGTTCCTAATGTAGATTTAATGGAGATTTATCCACATTTCAAATACCATTCACAATGTTTAAATGAAAGGTCTCTCTTTAGAAATAACTCATATAGGTAACTATACATTACAATAGATTCTAATAATTGTTCCATAGGCATTTTTAAGATCCGACTTATTCAGTCACAGGCCTCAGATTCCCAGGGTACAAGGAGCAACTTGCTCAATACTCACAGGGAATGAAACAGTGCTCTGTGCCAAATCCTTTCTAAATCCCCACAACAATGTAATTGCGGTCTCCTTGTCATTATAAGAAATGTTTTTGGTGGCTTGTTTACAAGATAAATAAATAGCTATGCAAAGCATCTGTCTGCACCATGCATCTCCACAAGCCTGATTTTTTTTCTCTCCTTTCTTTTTTCTCCCTAAAGCTTAGAGGCACGATCATCAAAACATTAAACTCTTTCTTGGTCCAGTGATCCTTTCATGTGCTCCACGGAAACATTTGTTTAAACTGTGATAAAAGCTTGTTGATTTCCATGCAGCAGACAAACTAGAAGACCAAGGGGACGTGAGCACTCTGATCCAAGAGAACATGGAAAATGTAAGGCACCTTTTGTATGACTGATGTTTTCACTTGTGATTATTCTGCTAAAGGACACACGCTTTACAGTTTGGAAAGCTACAGTATTTTCATATGTTCAGCCAACAGCACAATCCTAGTGTTCCTTTTTAAGTTGATGAAATGGTTTTGTAAAATAATACATTAGAAAAAAATACAAAGTAAGGAAATGTATTGCTTTTTTTTTTAGAATCAAAATATGACTGTTTTCTGCTGTTGCAGTGTCTCCATGGATAAAGAGATCAAAGCATAATGTATTTCCTAACATGGCCAAACCCACAGAACTACCTTAGGCCATAGCAGTTCCAAATCCAAAAACGGTATATTTTGTTTTTTTGTTTTACATGAACTTCATACATCCAAAAATGGCACCACTGTTTTGTCCAGTGAGAAGGTTATTCTCAAAATCAAAAATGAACCCATAGTATTAGGAAAGGGGATAACGTACTGATCCACTGGAAGTCCAACCTCTGGGAAACCTAGTGATCAGGAGAACGGGACCCTGGGTCTCTGGAACCAGGTTCTTTATATGGACAGTGGTCTCAACAATGAGAAAGTTATCCTCTGTCCTACAGATATGAGTAGGTCACTTATGAAAAGTGAAAAGGAACTTTCCACTTTTTGAATAAACTTGCGTTTCTCAATGTCAAGCTGGTCACAGCACATCATGGAGCTTGGATGTCCAGAGGAAAAACATAATATACAAGGAAAATGGCCAGCATTTTCCTGAACATTCAATTTTCCTGAACATTCAATTTTCTGAAGAGCTTTCTCAGGAATAAAAACATACAGTTACCTCTGAATAAGTGGGTAACATGGCGAGACACTTTGTAAGTGCTTTTGATAATATATGAAAGTATGATTTACAACATTGTCATGTCTATGAGGAGAATTCTGCTGCTGTTTTAGCTACATAATATACTAGAGATGACCAAAATCCAATGTGCAGGTGCCATGTCACGGTGTGGATTACGGACATGACTGCTGGAACTGGGATCCGCAATTATTTCGCTCAACTCTGACATATACAGATAGGAAACATTAATAAATCAGTCAGTCATTCTATTCCATATGCAATTCAGAAGTAACATTACTGTACAGAATAGGTCCTATATTATGACAGCCAGGTTGGAGAGAGAATTTTCATTTTTTTTTTTTCAGCTTTGAGCAAATTTGGCAAAATAGAATATTTGTTTTCACCTTGAATGGCTCTTGTACCACCAGCAAAACACCTTCGCACCACACACACACTGTATACACCATACGCACCAAACACACACTGTATACGCCATACGCACCACACACACACTGTATACGCCATATGCAGCCTCTTGCACGGTACCACCAGCTGAACACCGTCGCACCACACACACACACTGTATACGCCATATGCAGCCTCTTGCACGGTACTACCAGCTGAACACCGTCGCACCACACACACACACTGTATACGCCATACGCACCACACACACACTGTATACGCCATATGCAGCCTCTTGCACGGTACCACCAGCTGAACACCGTCGAACCACACACACTGTATACGCCATACGCACCAAACACACACTGTATACACCATATGCAGCCTCTTGCGCGGTACCACCAGCGGAACACCGTCGCAAACACGTCGTCGCCAGCAGCAGCCGAATGATTCACTGACTGCCGCCATCTTTGTACAGGAGGAGCGCATGCGCAGTTTTAATGTGACTGCCACTATCTGTCTGCACAAAGATGGAGGTGGTCTGATTTACTGCACCTGCGCCAATTCCGCGCAGGCACAGTGAATCATTCAGCTGATCCCGACAGCAGATGCGCAACGTGTCTACATGCAGAGGAAGCCGGTCACATTAAAGGGGTTTTCCCACGAACGAAAGTTCATTTTAAAAATGGTCTGTCTGACCGTGTACGGAGCATACCACATCTCCTGGGCAGGGGAGGAAGCAAAAGACAATACTGACATTACAGCAGGAGATTGCAAACGATTTCTTTTGCCAGGTAAAATATTTCACTGACTTTTTTTAAACAATATTTTACCTCACAAAATGTATCCTCTGCAATCTACTGCTGTAAAGTCAGTATTGTCTTCAAGGGGAGAACACAGCACAGGAAGGATAGAGACAGCAGAAAAGGGGGATAGCACATGGGGTAGACAGGTCAAAGAAGAGAGCACAGACGGGAGAAGTCAGCACATGGGGAAAGAAAGAGTAGATAGGTGGGTGAGCACATCGGGGAGAGATTCTCAATGCTGCAAAGCCTGCCCCCATGGTGACATTACTGCCTGCCTCCATCTAGTATACTATAACTGCCTATTAAATTCAACTGTTATGAATGGGAACCACATAGGAAGATTGCTCGTTTCACTCTCCTCAGGGACTGAAAAATAAATTAATAGACAAATGTAAAAGCGATGATGATAAAGATTTTCAGTCCTGAACAGGTGTTTTTTTTCATCCGTGAAATTGCCAGTTGCCAAGAGAAGACATGGGCCTAGCTCAGTTATATTTCATTCTCAGTTCCTTCCATTAAAATAATAACAGGCTTTATGTTCCTGGAGCTGTAATTAAACAAGTGCAATGGTCGGAAGTGTGAACACTTGCATATAAAATAATAATAATAAATAAATAAATATCACCAGCATCATGCAATGAATCCCCACACACAGCAGTTGAAGGCAATGTCGCTTTATCAATATTCTTTGATTTTAAAGGGAACCTGTCACCCCGTTTTTTCAGATTGAGATAAAAATACTGTTAAATAAGGCCTGCGCTGTGCGTTACAATAGTGTATGTAGTTTACCCTGATTCCCCACCTATGCTGCGAAAAACATTACCAAAGTCGCTGTTTTCGCCTGTCAATCAGGCTGGTCAGGTCAGGTGGGCGTGGTGACATCGCTGTTTCTTCCCCAGGTTTCCGTTGGTGGCGTAGTGGTGTGCGCATGTCCAAGTGCCGAATCCACTGCGCGCAGGTGAAGTAAAAGCGCGCGATCTGCGCTATTACCCTTGTCATCGGTGGGGGTGGCCACCTTCCTGAGGCCGCGCGTGCGCAGATGGAGTGCTCTGCTGCACGGGGCTTCAGGAAAATGGCCGCGGGATGCCGCGCGTGCGCAGATGGAGATAGCGGCGGCCATTTTCCTGAAGCCGAGATGCAAATATTAATCAAAAGGTGGTGGTGCCTTTTAGGAGGGCACAAAATAAATTGCTCACAAATGTATAAGCATTTCACACATTTTGCAATGTTCTTATGTAGGAAAATTGTTTAAGATATCCACCTACAGGAACAAAAGTGTGAATTACTATGAGAAAGATACAAAAAAGGGGGGAGGAGGAGATGTGTGATTTTGGATATAATAATCAATGGAATACTTTATCAATGGTCATAAACTAAACTCTGCTTATCAGCTAATGTGTATAGAGGCTTCCCCACTCTCATCTGACTGCAGATATTGGTACTGAAGGATCAGGTATATTTGGTTTAGAGTGATTAATTCTTTTTATTTTCCATAAAAGGAGAAAGACACATCTGTCAGCAACTTCACTTATTATCTGACCCTACTGCAATAACCATGCACTCTGGTATGAGTATATGGGAGAGACTGGAGATTCAACAATGGACAAACAGGAATCTGGCCAATATTTATTTAAAGACTCACACCCATCGACGTTTTTCTCCTCTTAAAACATATATCACAATAATCACAATATTATAGCACTGCGTACTTACATTTGCTCATTTTGCCTTTCTACCCAGTTAATCCTTCACTTTTCTCTGCTCTATTTGGAATCAAAAAGTCTCTTTTCCCTGCTTGAGTCATCCTCCTCTTCAACTCTGTTCCTCCCCCCTTCACAGGACTTTTTCAGTGACAGGGAAAATTTACCTCCTGTTTCTATTTAGAGCTTAGAAAGATTCAGCTAGTTAATCACATAATGCCATAGAGAAAATGGAAAACAGAAGAATTAACTGGGTAGAATGGGAAAAATTAGCAATTGTAAGCAGCGGTGTGTCGCCGGTAAACCAAACCACAGACTCAGACTCCTCAATTTCCCTGACTTCCGACTCCACAGCTCTGGCTCACTACTGAGCATGTACATAAAGTGCAGCACAGATTCATCTCAACTAAAAGCCGAGATCCTTAGATCAGGAACAGAACAGACATAAGACATAGGACATTTCAGAATTTTCCCAAATTATTTTGAAAACCTTTACAGCACATCCTGCACTGAACTACTGAACCCAATTTATTATATATTTTAGGAGTCGGCGTCTGTCCATTTTATACTGACTCCAACTCAGACTCCACAACTCCGATTCAACAGCCCTGATTGTAAGTGCAAAGTGTTATACAACAGGAGGACTGCAATATATTAAGAGAATAACAATGTTGATGAAAGTGCTTTTCTAACTATGAATGTCCACCCTCAGCCAATGGTAAGCAGATCACCATCTTTCCTGACTCCCCAATACCACTAAGGGTACGTTCACATTTGCGGTTTGCGCCGCAGCGTCGCCACCGCAACACAACGCATGCGTCGTGCGGCCCTATCTTTAACATTGGCGCCGCATGGGGCCGCATGTGCATGCGTTGTGTTGCGTTTTACGCCGCATGCGGCGTTAGGGCGCACCTGTCTGGGCGCGGCAAACGCAACATGTTGGATTTTTTGTGCGGCGCCGACCTTTTCAAAAACGCATGCGTCGTGCGGCCCTATCTTTTAACATTGGCGCCGCATGGGCCGCATGTGCATGCGTTTTGCTGCGTTTTTGTTTGCGTTGTGCGTTGCGGCGACGACGCTGCGGCGCACAACGCAAATGTGAACTTAGACTTAGGCTGCATGTCCACGTTCAGGATGGCCGGCGGTATCGTCGAAGCGGCAAACCCGCTCTGCGGTAAGCTCCGCCCCCTTTCTGGGACACAATGATGCCGGATGTGTTCACAGCACACATCCGGGATCATCGCTCCCCACCATAGGGCCCTGTGCTATATCTTGCGGCGCCGCAGCGTCGCCGCAAGATATACGGACATGCTGCGATCTGAAAAGACGCGCAGCATGTCCGGAGTCGCACGGCCGCCGCGTACGTGTTACCACGCATAGTGGAGACGGGATTTCATTAAATCCCCTGCTGTAACATCTGGACGCTGCGTGTTTGACGCTGCGTCCCTATGCAGCGTCAAACACGCAGCGTTTACTGCACGTGGACACATACCCTTAAGGTTTGGCTCAACTCAGAAGATCTGGAAGAAAAAAAAGGTTTCAGCATATGAAATGCTAGACCCTTACCTCCCCTAACATTGTCTCTTGAGAATAAGGCAGCCCCCATACCTCACTTTGCATATAGGGGAACTAAAGGCCCCCATACATAGACTGAGGGTATGTGCACACGTCAGGATTTCTTGTAGAAATTTTCCTGACAAAAACCGGACATTTCTGCCAGAAATCCGCGTGCGTTTTTACCGCGATTTTGGTGCGTTTTTCCCCAAATGCATAGAATTGCGGGAAAAACGCAGAAAATTCGCAAACATAATGAACATGCTCGGTTTTTTACCACGATGCGTTTTTTTTCGCGGAAAAAAACGCATCCATGTGCACAAAACATGCAGAATGCATTCTAAATGATAGAATGCATAATGTATGCGTTTTCAATGAGTTTTTATAGTGTTTTTAGCGCTATAAAAAAAAACACAAAAAAACATGAACGTGTGCACATGGCCTGAAGGTACCGTCACACAACGATATCGTTAACGATATCGTTGCTTTTTGTGACGGAGCAACGATATCGTTACCGAAATCGTTGGTCGCTGGGGAATGATCAGGACTTTATTTTGGGCGCTGATCTCCCGCTGACATCGCTGAATCGGCGTGTGTGACGCCGATTCAGTGAGGTCTTCACTGGTAACCAGGGTAAATATCGGGTTACTAAGCGCAGGGCCGCGCTTAGTAACCCAATGTTTACCCTGGTTACCATTGTAAATGTGAAAATAAAAACACTACATACTCACATTCCGGTGTTTGGTCACGTCCCTCGCCTTGAGCTTCCTGCACTGACAGTGAGCGCCGGCCGGCCGTAAAGCAGAGGACAGCGGTGACGTCACCGCTCTGCTTTACGGCCGGCGCGCCGCTCACAGCCAGTGCGGGAAGCTGAAGGTGAGGGACGTGACCAGACAGCGGAATGTAAGTATGTAGTGTTTTTTTTTTACATTTACAATGGTAACCAGGGTAAACCTCGGGTTACTAAGAGCGGCCCTGCGCTTAGTAACCCGATGTTTACCCTGGTTACCCGGGGACTTCGGCATCGTTGGTCGCTGGAGAGCTGTCTGTGTGACAGCTCTCTAGCGACGCTGCAGCGATCGTCATCGTTGTCTATATCACTGCAGCGTCGCTTAATGTGACGGTACCTTAAGGCTACGTTCACATTAGCGTTGTGCGGCGCAGCGTCGGGCGCAGCCACGGCGACGCATGCGTCCCTATATTTAACATGGGGGGCGCATGGACATGCGTTGTCTTGCATTTTGTGATGCATGCGTCATTTTGGCGCAACTGTCAGGGCGCAGAGGACGCTGCATGATGCAGTTTTTTCTGCGCCAAAAATAATGCAAAAAATGAACGCATGCGTCACAAAACACTGCGTTGTGCATACGTTTTGCATGCGTTGTGCGTTGCGTCGCCGACGATGCGCCGCACAACGCAAATGTGAACTTAGCCTAATGTGTATAATAATAAATAATAATCTTTATTTTTGTATAGCGCTAACATATTCCGCAGCGCTTTACAATTTGCACACAATACCATCGCTGTCCCTTGGGCTCACAATCTAGAATCCCTATCAGTATGCTTTTGAAATGTGGGAGGAAACCGGAGAACCCGGGGAAACCCAGGCAAACAAGGGGAGAACATACAAACTCCTTGCAGATGTTGTCCTTGGTGGGATTTGAACCAGGACCCCAGCGCTGAAAGGCTGCAGTGCTAACGACTAAGCCACCGTGCTGCCCATGTGTATTGTATGAGGGTCTTCAACAGTAGTTTTTAATCAACTTTAAGAAAATTTAAGAAATATATGTGAACAAGTATTCTTTAGTATGCTCTTTCATGATAATCATGCAGTCTAAAGGTACCTTCACACTGAGCAACTTTAGAACGATAACGATAGCGATCCATGACGTTGCAGCGTCCTGGATAGCGATATCGTTGTGTTTGACACGCAGCAGCGATCAGGATCCTGCTGTGACATCGCTGGTCGGAGCTAGAAGGCCAGAACTTTATTTCGTCGCTGGATCACCCGCTGACATCGCTGAATCGGCGTGTGTGACGCCGATCCAGCATTGTGTTCACTTGTAACCAGGGTAAACATCGGGTTACTAAGCGCAGGGCCGCGCTTAGTAACCCGATGTTTACCCTGGTTACCTTTGTAAAAGTAAAAAAAAAAAACTAAATACTTACATTCCTGTGTCTGTCATGTCCCTCGCCGTCAGCTTCCCGCACTGACTGTGTGAGCACCGGCCGTAAAGTAGAGCACAGCGGTGACGTCACCGCTGTGCTTTACGGCCGGCGCTCACAGTCAGTGCGGGAAGCTGAGGGCGAGGGACGTGACAGACACCGGAATGTAAGTATGTAGTGTTTTGGTTTTTTTACTTTTACAAACGTAACCAGGGTAAACATCGGGTTACTAAGCGCGGCGCTGTGCTTAGTAACCCGATGTTTACCCTGGTTACCCGGGGACTTCGGCATCGTTGGTCGCTGGAGAGCTGTCTGTGTGACAGCTCTCCAGCGACGACACAACGACTAAACAGCGACGCTGCAGCGATCGGCATCGTTGTCTACATCGCTGCAGCGTCGCTTAATGTGACGGTACCTTTAGACTGCTGATCACCCCACAAACAAGTAAAACACATTTATTGGGTGAAATGATCTTTTGGGCTGCACAAAATATCATAATTCTTGGCAGCACATTATCCTGTGTAAATAGGACTTGCACTGCCGAGAACAATGGCTGCCTATTCTCACTGACTGAACAATCTACTACAGATTGTTCAGTGCGCATCTGAAGCCAAGTCGGCCTGTGTAAACTGGCTATTAAACAACTGCCGACCTGCTGACATGTTGCCAGTCGGTGGCTGTTTAAGGCCATGTTCACACGTTCCTGATTTCCCTGCTGTTTTTTCTGCACTAAAAACCGCAGCTCTTGGCAGAAAACGGAGGTGCGTTTTTTGATGCTTTTTGGTGCGTTTTTTGATGCGGTTTTTAGTGCAGTTTTTTATGCAGTTTTCTCTGCAGAGTCTGTGTGTTTTCTAGGAAGTTTTTTTAGGGTTAAAATGGCTGAAAATACCCTAACCCTACCCCTAACCCTACCCCTAGTTCTAACTGTATTGGGGAAAAAAAAAAATTCTTTATTTTATTATTGTTACTACCTATGGGGGTGATAAGGAGGGGGGGGGGCATTTACCTTTTTTTAATTTTGATCACTGTGAGGTTATCACAGTGATCAAAATGTGCCTGGAACGAATCTGCCGGCCGGCAGATTCGGCGGGCGCACTGCGCATGCGCCCGCCATTTTGGAAGATGGCGGCGCCCAGGGAGAAGACAGCCGGACGGACACCGGGAGGCCCGGTAAGTATAAGGGGGGGAGATTAGGGCATAGAGGGGGGCGTCGGAGCACGGGGGGGTGGCATCGGAGCATGGGGGGTGGCATCGGAGCATGGGGCGGTGGGATTGGAGCACTGGGGGGGCAGCCACACTCCGCCCACGCACTTCCTGCTGCATCGGTTCTGCACCACAAATCGCAGAAAACCCGCAGATATTTTTTTCGTCTGCGGGTTTTACTGCGGGTTTGACCTCACAATGGAGGTCAATGGGTGCAGAACCGCTGCAGTTCCGCAAAAAGAAGTGACATGGTACTTCTTTTTTACCGCAGCTATTCAGCGCGGCTTTTTTCGCGATTTTCCGCAATGTGGGCACAGCAGTTCCTGTTTTCCATAGGGTACATTGTAATGTACCCTGCATGGAAAACAGCTGTGGACCCGCAGCGGCAAAATCGCGGCGGTTCCGCATTAAAAAAAGGATTGTGTGAACATGGCCTAATACTGTGTGTCATGCAGTGCAAACGCACCTTCACTATTTCACACTTTCAAAAAAGAGGTGTACAATGTATTTTACAAAAAAAATAACATTTTTACCTTAAGCATTTATTAAAGAAAAAAAAAAGTCAAGCATTCACTTCTGTTTACAGTCGGGATGTTTTATCCGAGGTGGTACTGCGTAATTACATTCAAATTTAGATCAATTAAATCAATTGAATATTCACTGCTCAAAGCAGCTGCCGCAGTGTGAATACTTAAATCATGACAGCTCCATATTAACCTGGCCATAACCCCAATAAATAAAGCAGAAAGGCACACAAACATAGTACTGCACCAAAAGGGAACAATTAAATAGAGCGCTTTAAACATTAAAGTTATAAGGTTGATCATTTAGTAATAAAATAACAGCAATAGATTACCTAAAACATAAACTGAGGAAGAAGGGTTTTAAAAGCAGCAACACATTGCACTAGTGCTGGTAGCTTGTACTCCATAGCCCATGGAAAACACAGATGCACTTAGCTAGGAATGTAGGATTAAAACCTTTCTACGGCTCAGACTGCCTACATCTGTAATAAACCTGTATGGATGTAATACTGATAAGCACATTAATGTACACTCTGTGGCCCCTTTTTGCATGTCTTTGTTTAAACTTCACTGTCTTAGCAAAATGTGAGAATGGATAGACATGAAGGTCATGTTTCTATAACCTCCTGTCAGAAAAGGGAAGCATTGTGGCCGGATATGGACCTCTATGTTAGTAAGTGGAGGAAGGTCAGAAGGTAAATTAAAAAGCCCAGATAAGAATGTGGGGTGACGAGGTCTGTAGAGAACAGAATTAAAATAAATGGCTTAAAAACAGTACAACTATACATAAAGGTACCGTCACACTAAGCGACGCTGCAGCGATACCGACAACGATCCGGATCGCTGCAGCGTCGCTGTTTGGTCGCTGGAGAGCTGTCACACAGACAGCTCTCCAGCGACCAACGATCCCGAGGTCCCCGGTAACTAGGGTAAACATCGGGTTACTAAGCGCAGGGCCGCGCTTAGTAACCCGATGTTTACCCTGGTTACCATCCTAAAAAGTAAAAAAACAAACGCTACATACTTACCTACCGCTGTCTGTCCTCGGCGCTCTGCTTCTCCGGTCTGGCTGTGAGCGCCGGGCAGCCGGAAAGCAGAGCGGTGACGTCACCGCTCTGCTTTCCGGCCGCTGTGCTCACAGCCAGACCAGAGAAGCAGAGCGCCGAGGACAGACAGCGGTAGGTAAGTATGTAGCGGTTGTTTTTTTACTTTAACGATGGTAACCAGGGTAAACATCGGGTTACTAAGCGCGGCCCTGCGCTTAGTTACCCGATGTTTACCCTGGTTACCAGCGAAGACATCGCTGAATCGGTGTCACACACGCCGATTCAGCGATGTCTACGGGGAGTCCAGCGACCAAATAAAGTTCTGGACTTTCTTCCCCGACCAGCGATAGCACAGCAGGGGCCTGATCGCTGCTGCCTGTCACACTGGACGATATCGCTAGCGAGGATGCTGCAACGTCACGGATCGCTAGCGATATCGTCTAGTGTGACGGTACCTTAAGCACTACTGATTAGCCACCGTGATTGGATGAGGTGTTATCTGAGCATGTTCGTGTGCTAACCGAATGTCTTCAGGGTGCTCAAAAATATGTTCAAATCCAAGCGACTGCATATCTTGTGGCTGTTCGACAGCCGTAACACAGGCAGGGATTGCCTGCATCCAACCAAGACATTCGATGCTGGTGATAATTTGCCGATACCATTAAGACATCATCTTCCTTTTCTCAGTACAAAGTGCAGCTGTTTCATTCAGCCCCAGAACATTAAAGGGAATCTGTCACCCCAAAATTAATCTATAAGCTAAGGCCACGGCATCAGGGGCTTATCTACAGAATTCTGTAATGCTATAGATAAGCCGCCGATGAAACTTGAAAGATAAGAAAAACAAGTTAGATTATACTCACCCAGGGGCGTTCCCAATGCAGTCCAGTCCGATGGGCGTCGCGGTCCGGGGCCTCCCATCTTCATACGATGTCGTCCTCTTCCTTGCTTCCTGCCGTGGCTTCTGCGCAGGCGTACTTCATCTGCCCTGTTGAGGGCAGAGCAAAGTACTGCAGTGCGCAGGCGCCGGAAAAGGTCAGAGAGGCCCTGTGCACTGCAGTACTTCGCTCTGCCCTAAACAGGGCAGATGATGTACGCCTGCGCAGAAGCCATGGTAGGAAGCAAAGAAGAGGACGACATCGTATGAAGATGGGAGGCACTGGACCGCGACGCCCATCGGACCGGACCGCCCCTGGGTGAGTATAATCTAACTTGTTTTTCTTCTCTTTCAGGTTACATTCTGTAATGCTGTAGATAAGCCCCTGATGCCGGTGGCCTTAGCTTATAGGTGAATTTTGGGGTAACAGATTACCTTTAAAATGGACAGATGCTCCATTCGAGCTCCTCCTCGCTTTTTTTTGTGCAGTGATGAGAAACGGGGGGCTCTAGTGATTGGTGAGGATCTCAGTATCCATGCCCTTGCCCAGTCAGTTGATAGGTGATGTTAATTATGAGAAACATCCTTAAAAAAGGCAACATAATGTGCCTTTTTATGGCACATGAAGTCATCAATACCGTAGTGTCTCCGTTTATACTGTATGTCCGAAACCCCCAAACAATATCCAATTTTAAAAGTAAGTTAACAAAAATGTCAATTTAGCCCCAAATTTTTTAATTTTCACAAGGGTGCCAGGATAAAATGGTCCCAACAATGTGTTGTAAAATTTCTGCTAACTACAACAACACTCCATAAGTGGTCGGAAATTTCTGTTTGGGTACATGGAAGGGCTCGGAAGTCGAAGGGAAACACCATTTTGACTTTTGGAGAGCAATTTTGCCTGGAATCGACTGCTGATGCCATTTTGTATTTTTACAGCCCTGATGTTCCAAAACAGCATAACTCCCCCTTCCAAATTAACCTATTGTAGAAACTGCAACCCTCATACTTTAGATATACAGAATCACAAAAGATTATATTTTTGGGATCCAAACATGGTATTCTTTTGCTCAAAAATGTTGTTTCAGCTGCAATTTTTAATTAATCTTGGGCAGTGATCGCAAACCTATGGCACGTGTGCCATAGGGGGCACGCAGAGCCCTCTCTGTGGGCATGCACGTCAGGCCTGCCGCTGCACACACTCCACTGCCTTCCGATGTTCAAATGTATTGCATTTTTTAGGCGCTAATACATTTAAACAATGCTGTGTCGGAACGGGCCAGAGGAGCTGCTGTCAGCCCCAGGTTCAACGTGCAGCAGGGTGATGACTCATCATGCTACTGATCTCATCACACTGCAGTGTGTGTACGTGTGTGTATATGTATATTGCAGAGGGGCAGTGTGTGTGTGTATATATATATATATATTCTTTGCAGAGGGTCAGTATGTGTGTGTTTTACAGAGTGGCAGTGTGTGTGTATATTTTGCAGAGTGGCAGTGTATGTGTATATTTTGCAGAGGGGCTGTGTATGTATTTTGCAGAGGGGTAGTGTATGTGTGTATTTTGCAGAGGGGTAGTGTGTGTGTGTGTGTGTGTGTGTGTGTGTGTGTGTGTGTGTGTGTGGAAGGGGGAGCATTTTGCAAGTCTTCTGTGATGTGAAATTGCTGTATTGGCACTTTTTGATAAAAAAAACGGGATTTGGGTTGCCGTTTCGGCACTCTGTCTCTAAAAGGTTCGCTGTCACAGATCTAGAGTCACAGGAGAAACTGGACCCTACTATTTGTTGTGCGATTTCTTCTGTTATACATTGTGGCTAGCCTGTGATTTTAGCGATATGGACTATAAACTGTGAGGTGGGATCTCACCGCTACAGTAATGCCATTCATGTGGATGCTAACCGTAGTTTAGGCACACTGTGGGGCTTAGCTGTAATTTGAATTTGGTAGTGAAGGGATCCCTGGATTTTTTATTTTTTTCTTAGGGGGTGTGGATGGCATGTTGCCTTTTCAGAGCTTCAGAACTACAATCAAGGTGAAAACCTCCTATTTTTCATTCACAGGTGACAGACCCGAGTAGGGGCATGTTTTTGGGATAAGTAAAAGTCATTATTGGTTCAATTTAGGAGCACATAATGTTTTATTTTTAGTACGATTCTGATTTTTGCTTTTAACTTTTTTCTTTATTAAATCATTTTTATTTAAAATTCCAAATGTAAATTTTCAATTTTCAATTACCATATCATGTATGATATACGGTAATAAATCCATATCATAAAATAAATAAAAGATCACAACTTCAATTCCCTAGCCCTCCATTAACTCAAATACCAACAATGTATTTTTTTCTGAAACTTTTTTTTTCCACCGAGAGTTTTCATTGATAACCATGTTCTCTACATACGGCTGTTTTTAATTGTATTTTTTTTTTGTGGCAGTATGATGAGGAAAAAAAAGTGCTTTTGCGTTTGTAACATACATGTTAAATCATGTGACAATTTTATACTTTTTGGTGGTTTCAGACATGGCGATACCAGCTATATGTACTTTTTTTATGGTGAAACAGTTTTTGTACTTAAAACTATTTAGTGAGTTGTTTCTTTTTACTTTGATAGTTAAATCATCTATGGAACTTGAATACTCTGTATTTTGTTAATTTGTCTAATCCACAGCAATACATATGTACTACAATGCATCAGATCTGTCGATGTTACATTGACACGAGATCTGTTTGGCCCTGCTTGAGGCAGGGACAAACAGGCCACCATACCTGGCAAACTAGGAAGTTATTGTATAACTTCCGGTCATCTTGACCACCACTGGCTCGCTAAGATTGCTTTGCATAGTGACAGATATGGTGGGAGATGGAGCCTTGTCTCCCTGACAACCTTTTAACTGATTGCTATTGATCTTGGCATTTGCAGGGTGTGATCAAGTCACTAGCAAAGCACTAGAGGGGAGATATCTTTCACTGATGCTATTAACTAAGTGCTGAAAGGAGTAATCAGCCATTTTAAGGGCTAGGCTTTTAAGTGAACAGCTGCAGGATAGAGATGAGCGAACCTTTCACCGAACATGTTAGCTGAACATACCTGAACCCAATTGAATTCAATGGGAGGCAAAACCAAAAGCATAGACAAAACCTTAATGGGGGCCAAAAAACTTTCCAAATTGCTCAAATTAGGGGCAGACACCAGGAAAAGTGGCATCAATTGATCAAGAGTGTACAAATAGTATAATTGTGCAACATGGTTATATGGGACAGGGCTTCGACCAGCATTTCTAGCTGAAACAGTGATCAGTAACAGGTGAATAAATGACAGGTATAGGCCTGGTGCTCTGAGAGCCCTGCCAAATTCATGCAATACACATGAAGGAGACCCAACTTGAAGTCAATACAGTTCCAAAAATTAGGAACAAACAGGAAAAGTGGCACCAATTGACACATAATAGAAATTTGATAATGGCACAGCAGCAGTCAGCCAAGGGCCAAGTATGAAGTATCAGGGTCTGGGAATTTACAGCTTTGAATTGAAGTTTCAATTAAGATGAGGTGGGTGAGGGACCGGTGTAAGCCTTCTTAGCTGGGAGGCCTGATACCTCATGCAAGAGTTTTTGATCAACCACACTCAGGTGGCACAAATATCAGCTTGGTAGACCACAAATGTTAAAAACATTTAAGTATAGTAACACAGGTAGTTGACTGATCAATTCACCCACATGAGAAATTTTAGAATGGCACAGCAGCAGTCAGCCATAGGCCTTGAATGAGACATCAGGGTTTGTGCCATAATTTATAGTTTTTAAATTAAGCTTAAATTAAGATGAGGTGGGTGAGGGATTGGTGTAAGCTTTCTTTGATGTGAGCCCTGATACCTCATGCAACTGCTCAAACTGGATTTTCGCTCACCCACACTCAGGTGCCACAATCATCAGTTTTGTAGACTACTAATAGTAGAAAAATTTCAGGACAGTAACACAGGTAGTTGATGATCAATTCACCCACAGTAGAAATTTTAGAATGGCACAACAACATTCAACCATGGGCCATGCATGAGGTATCGGTGTCTAGGCCAGTATTTAGAAAGAGGAATTGAAGTTTCAATTAAGACGAGGTGGGTGAGGGACCGATGTAAGCCTGCTGTGCTGGGAGCCCTGAAACCCCATGCAACAGCTCAAACTGCTTTTCTGCACAGCCACACCAAGGTGGCACAAAAATCAGATTGGTAGACCACTGATGTTTGAAAAATGTAAGGACAGTAACACAGGTAGTTGAGTGAAAGTAAGTGCAAGCCTGCCAGTTTGGGAGTCCTACTGCTGCAGGTAACTCACATGAAGGAGACTTCTCTTGGAGTGCAAACATTTAGAAAAAAACATTGCCACACACCACTAAAGTGTCATCACTTTCCCCAGAATACAAATAGTATCAAGGTTCTCTGACACATGTTCCACTACAGGCAGATAGAGACCCAACTTTGAGTCTCCACATATGCAAAAATTGTCACATCACTGAAGTGGCATCAATTTCCTCAGAGTAAAAATAGCAGAATGGTGCTCTGACACCCCTTCCACTACAGGCAACCCAACAGATGGAGACACAACTTGAAGTCTTCACATTTCAAAAAATTGTAACATCAGCAGCAGTACTGTAGCAACAGCAGGTACAGAAGCCAAGACAAAGGTATCACACAGGCTGCAATAATGCGAGATCAATGCATCACACTAAAAACTACACCATCGCCTAGTCTGCGACTGGGGTGTAAAAGTCATGGGAGATCCATGACTTGCTCATCATGACAAAAGTTAGGCGGTCTACACTTTCAGGGGTCTGTCAGATGCGCTTATCCGTCAGGATACCACCAGCAGCGCTGAAGACACGTTCTGAGAGAACGCTGGCTGCCGGGCATGACAGAACCTCCAAGGTATGACAAGCGAGCTCAGGCCACTCTTCCATTTTTGAAGACTAAAATACAAAAGGATCCAAATTCCCCCTGATGGCATTGATATTGAGACCAAGATACTCCTGCATCAGCCTCTCCAGTCGTTCACAATGTGTCACACTTGTACTCTTTTCTGCTGGGGCATGGGCTGGTCTAAAAAAATGTGTCAAAAAACTCTCAGAAATTGCTTATGCCACTTACACTGCTGCTGCTAATGTTTTTGCGTTGACGACTCAACGTTCCTGGGGTTGGAAGTCTTTAAATACAATGCACACTGTGTGCTTCACTACTGTCTTGGGGGAAACCACTCTTAAGATTGTCAAGAAGCGTGCTTCAATATTCCAGCATGAGGGCATCCCTTTCCAGGGGGAGGGGGGCATCTGGCAAAATTTACTCTTGTACAGTGGATCTAACAGAGTGGCAACCAAGTAGTCAGCACTATTTCTAATATTAACAATACAGGCATCAAGGTGCTTTTGCAGCAAGAAGGCGCTCATGTCAAGAGCTTCCATGACCAAATTAATGGAGTGTTAGTGTTGGGTAACTCTCAAGTTTTCCCTCCCGCCAACCACGAACAACAGAGAGGGGAGCATTATCCTCTATCTCCTGATTGTTGCGCACCCATCAGTTCTTCCTCCTTGTCCTCCTCCATTTGTTCCTCGGCTCCTGCACCTTCACAGTAACAGTTTGTCTGGTACCATGAGACCCTTTGATCGCTGTAATCCACCCTCCCATGGCACCCACCTGTACGACAACAGTCCGGAATTTAGATCTATTGTTATCCCTTCCGCATCCTTCCTTACCTCTTCCTCTGGGACTATCACCTCCTCCACCAGACTATTCAAAGTGTGCTTTAGCATTTAGATGACCGAAAAAGTGATCCCGATGACAGCATCGTCAGCCTTAACCATCTTAATAGCCATTTCAAAACTGTGCAGAGGTACTTCATCTGTGCCCACTCCGTAAGCGTGATTTGCACCGCATCTGCACTGCATTGGTCCAGGCAATGCAAAAGGACATACTGCACCAGGGCTCATTGCAGCTGCCACTGTAGCTGCAAAATATGCAGAGTGGAAACCGGTAGGCCGAAAGACCTCTGTAGTGAAGTAAATCGATGACCTGCGGTGTGCGAATGTTGGAAGTGAGCGACCGTGTTTTCTGTAGCAGACCATCCAGGCCAGGATAGTGGCGGAGAAATTGCTGTATTACTAGGTTGAGGACGTGAGCCATGCAAGGAACGTGTGGGATGCTGCTCCAGCGTAAAGCTACCACCAGGTTCGCACCATTATCGCACAAGGCCTTCCCTGGCTCTAGGTTCAGTGGAGACAGCCATTGCTCAAACTCAGCCTGGATAGCTGTCCAGTGTCGACA
The DNA here is from genome assembly GCF_032444005.1 of Ranitomeya imitator. Lineage (NCBI taxonomy): Eukaryota > Metazoa > Chordata > Amphibia > Anura > Dendrobatidae > Ranitomeya > Ranitomeya imitator. The sequence goes on along the minus strand of NC_091282.1, from coordinate 286,092,301 downwards.
ACTCATGAGCTGTGTGAATGCGATCTCCAAGGAATATTAGTTTAACCCCTTCATGACCCAGCCTATTTTGACCTTAAAGACCTTGCCGTTTTTTGCAATTCTGACCAGTGTCCCTTTATGAGGTAATAACTCAGGAACGCTTCAACGGATCCTAGCGGTTCTGAGATTGTTTTTTCGTGACATATTGGGCTTCATGTTAGTGGTAAATTTAGGTCAATAAATTCTGCGTTTATTTGTGATAACGGAAATTTGGCGAAAATTTTGAAAATTTCGCAATTTTCACATTTTGAATTTTTATTCTGTTAAACCAGAGAGATATGTGACACAAAATAGTTAATAAATAACATTTCCCACATGTTTACTTTACATCAGCACAATTTTGGAAACAAAATTTTTTTTTGTTAGGAAGTTATAAGGGTTAAAATTTGACCAGCGATTTGTCATTTTTACAACGAAATTTACAAAACCATTTTTTTTAGGGACCACCTCACATTTGAAGTCAGTTTGAGGGGTCTATATGGCTGAAAATACCCAAAAGTGACACCATTCTAAAAACTGCACCCCTCAAGGTACTCAAAACCACATTCAAGAAGTTTATTAACCCTTCAGGTGCTTCACAGCAGCAGAAGCAACAAGGAAGGAAAAAATAAACATTTAACTTTTTAGTCACAAAAATTATCTTTTAGCAACAATTTTTTTATTTTCCCAATGGTAAAAGGAGAAACTGAACCACGAAAGTTGTTGTCCAATTTGTCCTGAGTACGCTGATACCTCATATGTGGGGGTAAACCACTGTTTGGGCGCACGGCAGGGCTTGGAAGGGAAGGCGCGCCATTTGACTTTTTGAATCAAAAATTGGCTCCACTCTTTAGCGGACACCATGTCACGTTTGGAGAGCACCCGTGTGCCTAAAAATTGGAGCTCCCCCACAAGTGACCCCATTTTGGAAACTAGACGCCCCAAGGAACTTATGTAGATGCATAGTGAGCACTTTGAACCCCCAGGTGCTTCACAAATTGATCCGTAAAAATGAAAAAGTACTTTTTTTTCACAAAAAAATTCTTTTAGCCTCAATTTTTTCATTTTCACATGGGCAGTAGGATAAAATGGATCCTAAAATGTGTTGGGCAATTTCTCCTGAGTACACCAATACCTCACATGTGGGGGTAAACCACTGTTTGGGCACATGGTAAGGCTCGGAAGGGAAGGAGCGCCATTTGACTTTTTGAATGAAAAATTATTTCCATCGTTAGCGGACACCATGTCGCGTTTGGATAGCTCCTGTGTGCCTAAACATTTGCGCTCCCCCACAAGTGACCCCATTTTGGAAACTAGACCCCCCAAGGAACTTATTTAGATGCCTAGTAAGCACTTTAAACCCTCAGATGCTTCACAAATTGATCTGTAAAAATGAAAAAGTACTTTTTTTTCACAAAAAAATTCTTTTCGCCTCAATTTTTTCATTTTCACATGGGCAGTAGGATAAAATGGATCATAAAATTTGTTGGGCAATTTCTCCCGAGTACGCCGATACCTCATATGTGGGGGTAAACCACTGTTTGGGCACTCGGCAGGGCTCGGAAGGGAAGGCGCGCCATTTGACTTTTTGAATGGAAAATTAGCTCCAATTGTGAGCGGACACCATGTCGCGTTTGGAGAGCCCCTGTGTGCCTAAACATTGGAGATCCCCCAGAAATGACCCAATTTTGGAAACTAGACCCCCAAAGGAACTAATCTAGATGTGTGGTGAGGACTTTGAACCCCCAAGTGCTTCACAGAAGTTTATAACGCAGAGCCATGAAATTAAAAAAAAAAATTATTTTCTCAAAAATGATCTTTTAGCCTGCAATTTTTTATTTTCCCAAGGGTAACAGGTGAAATTTGACCCCAAAAGTTGTTGTCCAGTTTCTCCTGAGTACGCTGATACCCCATATGTGGGGGTAAATCACTGTTTGGGCACATGCCGGGGCTCGGAAGTGAAGTAGTGACGTTTTGAAATGCAGACTTTGATGGAATGCTCTGTGGGCGTCACGTTGCGTTTGCAGAGCCCCTGATGTGGCTTAACAGTAGAAACCCCCCACAAGTGACCCCATTTTGGAAACTAGACCCCCAAAGGAACTTATCTAGATGTGTGGTGAGCACTTTGAACCCCCAAGTGCTTCATAGAAGTTTATAATGCAGAGCCGTGAAAATAATAAATACGTTTTCTTTCCTCAAAAATAATTATTTAGCCCAGATTTTTTTATTTTCTCAAGGGTAACAGGAGAAATTGGACCCCAATAGTTGTTGTCCAGTTTCTCCTGAGTACGCTGATACCCCATGTTTGGGGTAAACCACTGTTTGGGCACACGTCGGGGCTCAGAAGGGAAGTAGTGACTTTTGAAATGCAGACTTTGATGGAATGGTCTGCGGGCGTCACATTGCGTTTGCAGAGCCCCTGGTGTGCCTAAACAGTAGAAACCCCCCACAAGTGACCCCATTTTAGAAACTAGACCCCCCAAGGAACTTATCTAGATATGCGGTGAGCACTTTGAACCCCCAAGTGCTTCACAGACGTTTACAACGCAGAGCCGTGAAAATAAAAAATCATTTTTCTTTCCTCAAAAATGATGTTTTAGGCTACGTTCACATTAGCGTTGCGCCGCCGTGCGTTGGCGACGCAACGCGCGACGCACGCTAAAACGCGCGCGTTTTGCGACGCGTGCGTCGTTTTCCGACGAAAATCGGACGCACAGAAAATGCTACATGTAGCGTTTTCTTGCGTCCGACGCTAGCGTCGGAAACAACGCACGTGGCGAAAAACGCCACCAAAACGACGCACGCGTCCCCTATGTTAAACATAGGGGCGCGTCGCCGCTGCGTCGCCGGCGCAACAGCGACGCACATTGGCGGAACGCCAATGTGAACGTAGCCTTAGCAAGCATTTTTTTAGATTCACAAGGGTAACAGGAGAAATTGGACCCCAGTAATTGTTGCGCAGTTTATCCTGAGTACACTAATACCCCATATGTGGGGGTAAACCACTGTTTGGGCACACTTCAGGGCTCGGAAGTGAGGGAGCACCATTTGACTTCTTGAATACGAGATTGGCTGGAATCAATGGTGGCGCCATGTTGCGTTTGGAGACCCCCTGATGTGCCTAAACAGTGGTAACCCCTCAATTCTAACTCCAACACTAACCCCCCCACACCCCTAACCCTAATCCCAACTGTAGCCATAACCCTAATCACAACCCTAACCACAACCCTAATTCCAACCCTAACCCTAAGGCTATGTGCCCACGTTGCGGATTCGTGTGAGATATTTCCGCACCATTTTTGAAAAATCCGCGGGTAAAAGGCACTGCGTTTTACCTGCGGATTTTCCGCGGATTTCCAGTGTTTTTTGTGCGGATTTCACCTGCGGATTCCTATTGAGGAACAGGTGTAAAAAGCCGCGGAATCCGCACAAAGAATTGACATGCTGCGGAAAATACAACGCAGCGTTTCCGCACGGTATTTTCTGCACCATGGGCACAGCGGATTTGGTTTTTCATATGTTTACATGGTACTGTAAACCTGATGGAATACTGCTGCGAATCCGCAGCGGCCAATCCGCAGCCAAATCCGCACCGTGTGAACATAGCCTAATTCTAAAGGTATGTGCACACGCTGCGGAAAACGCTGCAGATCCGCAGCAGTTTCCCATGAGTTTACAGTTCAATGTAGACCTATGGGAAACAAAAATCGCTGTACACATGCTGCGGAAAAACTGCACGGAAACGCAGCGGTTTACATTCCGCAGCATGTCACTTCTTTGTGCGGATTCCGCAGCGGTTTTACAACTGCTCAAATAGAAAATCGCAATTGTAAAACCGCAGTGAAATGCGCAGAAAAAAACGCGGTAAATCCGCCATAAATCCGCAGCGGTTTAGCACTGCGGATTTATCAAATCCGCAGCGGAAAAATCCGCAGAGGACCAGAATACGTGTGCACATACCGAAACCCTAACCCTAGCCCTAACCCTACCCCTAACCCTACCCTAGCCCTAACCCTAGCCCTAACCCTACCCCTAGCCCTGACCCTAGCCCTATTCTAACATTAGTGGAAAAAAAAAATTTCTTTATTTTTTTATTGTCCCTACCTATGGGGGTGACAAAGGGGGGGGGGTCATGTATTATTTTTTTTATTTTGATCACTGAGATATAATCTATCTCAGTGATCAAAATGCACTTTGGAACGAATCTGCCAGCCGGCAGATTCGGCGGGCGCACTGCGCATGCGCCCGCCATTTTGGAAGATGGCGGCGCCCAGGGAGAAGACGGACGGGACCCCGGCTGGATCGGTAAGTATGATGGGGTGGGGGGGACCACGGGGGAGGGATCGGAGCACGGGGGGGGGGATCGGAGCGCGGCAGGCGTGGAACGTAGCACGGGGGGCGTGGAACGGAGCACGGGGGGGCTGGAACGGAGCACGGGGGGGTGGAACGGAGCACGGGGGGTGATTGGAGCACGGGGGGGGGTGATTGGAGCACGGGGGGAGCGGACAAGAGCACGGGGGGGAGCGGAGCACTGGATGGAGGGGAGCCGGAGCAGTGTACCGGCCAGATCGGGGGGCTGGGGGGGCGATCGGTGGGGTGGGGTGGGGGCACACTAGTATTTCCAGCCATGGCCGATGATATTGCAGCATCGGCCATGGCTGGATTGTAATATTTCACCCGTTATAATGGGTGAAATATTACAAATCGCTCTGATTGGCAGTTTCACTTTCAACAGCCAATCAGAGCGATCGTAGCCACGAGGGGGTGAAGCCACCCCCCTGGGCTAAACTACCACTCCCCCTGTCCCTGCAGATCGGGTGAAATGGGAGTTAACCCTTTCACCCGATCTGCAGGGACGCGATTTTTCTGTGACACAGCATATGCGTCACAGGTCGGATTGGCACCGACTTTCATGACGCATACGCTGTGTCACAGGTCGGGAAGGGGTTAAATGCTGCCCGATTGTGGTGAGCCCCTGCTGTGCAGTACGAGGATGGGTGGGATTCTCTCTGTACTGTTGGAATGCGTGTCTCATTAAGGGAGCAGTTTAGGGAGCAGGTGGAGGCCCATGAGGAGTAGGCAGAAGCAGTGGAGGAAGTATTAGATATAGAGGCTTGTCCCGCAAGCCTTGGGGATTCCAAGACTTGTGGAGAATCCCACAACCAGAGTCACCCAGTGTCCAGTCAGAGAGATGTAATGCCCCTGGCCATGATTGCGTGTCCAGGTGTCAGTGGTGAAATGCATCCTGGCAGACATAGATTTTTTCAAGGAAAAAGTAATGTTGTCTGCGACATGCTGGAGTAGCGCAGGCACAGATTTCTTACAGAAGTAATGGCGACTGGGCAACTGTTACGGCCATCAGCTTTTGGATGTATACACCAGGCAGAAAGGCAGCATTTCCATGGCCAACAGATTGGAGATGGTGGCGTTCAAGCTCTTAGCTTTGGCATGTGTAGGAGGAAACATTCTTTTACGTGAGCTCAACTGCAGGACCGAGAGCTAGCTGCTGTGCTAAGGGTGGAGTATGGTGAACAGTACAAACTGCTGGACTGTGAGTGCGGTGCAGGCAGAGATTTTATGGTGGATTGAGAAAGATCTGGTGTGCTCAGTGAAACAAAAAACAGAAGGCATCTCTACTTCTGTAATAGCTGACAGGCTCTCACTCACACTGACTGTAGAGGGTAAACAACTGGCGGTTCTGCATCTGGAGACCAGTGTGAGAACACCTGCCATGGTGACAAAGGATGAAGGAGGAAGAAGCAGCACATGTGGTTGATGGGACAGCTGCTGGTTGGTGACGTATGCCAGTCTGCATTTTTGCGCAGTGAGATTCTCAGACTAATGCATGTTGATTGCACATGTGCCAGGTCATGCATGTGGTAGTTAAATTATTGATATTTTTGCCTTTGAGTCATTTTTTGCAAAGTTGTAGAACAACAAATGGCGGTTACATAGTTATTAAGGTTGAATGAAGACTATAAGTCCATCTAGTTCAACCCATAGCCTAACCTAACATGCCCTAACATGTTGATCCAGAGGAAGGCAAAAAAAAAACCCATGTGGCAAAGAGTAAGCACCACATTGGGGAAAAAAATTCCTTCCCGACTCCACATTCGGCAATCAGACTAGTTCCCTGGATCAACGCCCTATCAAGGAATCTAGTGTATATACCCTGTAACATTATACTTTTCCAGAAAGGTATCCAGTCCCCTTTTAAATTTAAGTAATGAATCACTCATTACAACATCATACGGCAGAGAGTTCCATAGTCTCACTGCTCTAACAGTAAAGAATCCACGTCTGTTATTATGCTTAAACCTTTTTTCCTCCAAACGCAGAGGATGCCCCCTAGTCCCGGTTTCAGGTCTATGATTAAAAAGATAATCAGAAAGGTCCTTGTACTGTCCCCTCATATACAGTATTTATACATTAACATAAGATCACCCCTTAGTCTTCGTTTTTACAAACTAAATAGCCCCAAATGTAATAACCTATCTTGGTATTGCAGACCCCCCAGTCCTCTAATAACCTTGGTCGCTCTTCTCTGCACCCGCTCTAGTTCAGCTATGTCTTTCTTATACACCGGAGACCAGAACTGTGCACAATATTCTAAGTGTGGTCGAACTAGTGACTTGTATAGAGGTAAAATTATGTTCTCCTCATGAGCATCTATGCCTCTTTTAATGCATCCCATTATTTTATTTGCCTTTGTAGCAGCTGCCTGACACTGGCCACTGAATATGAGTTTGTCATCCACCCATACACCCAGGTCTTTTTCATTGACGGTTTTGCCCAGAGTTTTAGAATTAAGCACATAATTATACATCTTATTTCTTCTACCCAAGTGCATGACCTTACATTTATCCCCATTAAAGCTCATTTGCCATCAGCCCAAGCTTCTAGTTTACATAAATCATCCTGTAATATAAAATTGTCCTCCTCTGTATTGATTACCCTGCAGAGTTTAGTGTCATCTGCAAATATTGAAATTCTACTCTGAATGCCCCCTGGTTTGTAGCAGGAGCGCTAGCGGCCGTCCCAATGAGGAAATAAGTGTGCAGGTCCCCACAGCTCCAGCCGGATACCCCACAACGGGGGAGAAAAAACTTACAACAGGAACAGAATAGCCGGTCTCAGGAGCGCAAAAGGAGAACACAGACACCATCTAGGGTAAAACCACAACGTGTTTCAACGGCGTGCTCGTCTTCTTCAGGTAGATATAAATATCAACCTGAAGAAGATGGTGCACGCCATTGAAACGCGTTGTGGATTTACCCTAACAGGTGTCTGTGTTCTCCTTTTGCGCTCCTGAGACCGATTTTCTGCAAAGTTGGCAGATAACTTCAGTTGCATCATCCTTTGAGGTCTCAAAATAGGCCCAGGCTAGGCAACTCTTGCTGCCCCTGTGAACTGCAGACTCGCGACTGCATCTGGCCACAGGCAGAGTTGTGGCTGAGGATGCAGAGCTTGTTGTGGTTGCACAATGTAACCATTTCTTCCTCCTCCACCTCCTCTTATGGGCTACTCAGCTGCGTGCTTCTAAACTTATACCAAGTGGGACCTACACTTCATCATCCTCTGTGTTCTCACACTCCTCACCCTGAGTCATTCTTCTCCTCTTCCTGACAGCACAGTCCGGTCCGCATGCCCTCAGGTATCGGAGTCTCATCAGTATCACCTCCACTCCCCGGAGTTAACGTTTGGATATGGATTTTGCTCGAACCCTACTTCCTCTTGCCCTGGATCCAACAGGATAACATTTTTGCCATCTGTGTAGAGGCTTTCCTCCTGTAGATTCTGTGAATTGTTGGCCATGGAACTGAATGTGTGAACAGCTCTGCAGACTTGCCCATCTGTGGCTCTCCAGTCAGTTGGGCGTTTGGAAATTTGTTACACGGGGGAAACAAGGGTGATTGGGTGCCACCTCTGAGGATTGTACTGTGTGTGATGCTCAGGTGGAAGAAGAGAAGGAGCGGCCACATGATGCAGCGCTTGCAATCCACTGTAGCACATGCTCTTTCTGGCCCTCATCTACAAGGTGTACCGTTGTGTGCAGGTATGGACTGGGACTGAAATTCAGCCCTGCCATTTCAAATCAGACAGGCCCATGCTGTCCTCATCCCCAAGCACCAGATAGGATATGTTACTAATATTACCCTGCATGGAGGAAAGCAAGATCTACTGCAAGACCGATATTTCTAATGATACCTCCGTCACAACTCTTAACAGTATAGGTGTCTTGAGAACACAAATTCTGTTAACAATGAAGCAGACAAGGTGGCCCACAACCAGGCAGGCCCTTCTGGCATTTGCCAGAAATGCCAGTTCAGCCCTGGTTGTGTGGTAGCCAAAGAGTCGACTAGCCCGTCCAGAAACAGATGTTGTCAATTGTCCTTGGATAGAACGAGGCAATATTTGATCAGTAAAGCTTTCAGTTATATTACCACCTAACCCACGTAAACGTCGAACACCACGCCTATTCCCCTTTCCACCATGACATTGCTTTTTCACACCCATATTGGATGTATACTTTCCCTCTTTTAACCAGCTGTTTCACAACCAGACCTGTCAGTCACCTGTCACTAAATTAACAATCAGTATTTATTTTCTGAGATAGTGTGCTTGCACCCCAAATTTAGGCCAAATGATTTTGATTAGTAAATATCACCTCCTCAGTCCTGATTGCAGCACAATATTAACCCAAAAGATTTGATTAGGAAATGGGGCTTCCTGCCTGCACCTCCAATATTAGCCCAAATGATTTTGACTAGGAAATGGGGCCTCCTGAGTTCTGACTGCAACACAGTATTAGCGCAAACGATTTGGATTAGGAAATTGGGCCTGGTGCCACCTCCCCAATATTATCCCTAACGATTTTGACTAGGAAATGGGGACTCCTGAGTTCTGACTGTAACATAGTATTAGTCAAAACGATTTGGATTAGGAAATGTCAACTCCTGCCTGCACAACAAAATCTAGTTAGATGCTGTAAGGTCAATTTCACACAGGAAAGGATCCTATCTAACTATACGACAACTTGCAGCAGCTGCAGCAGGCTCTCTGTGCTGCTACACTGACAAAATGGCATTCATAAACCAATATTCCTCCCACTATCCGAAAGGAATAAATGAGGGCATATTCAATACATTAAAAAACAAATTTTAATCAATAATTCACCATAAAAACATACAAATATAACAACAGCAGGGTAAAGCTTACAAAACATAAAGTGGAAAACAATAAATATAAATACCAGATAGTATAGTTTAACTAACCATGAACAGCTATAGAGGAATATTGTAGCAATAGTTAAATACTATGTCCATAAATAAATAATTAGTGAAATGACACTGTAAAACTAATCCTCAAGCAGCTGAATATAGAATAAAGTACAGAAAAATGCTTATTCTAGCGTTAGGGGCAATGGAAAATGCATACTGCCAAATCGCATAGTGCTAATTCCTATAGGGCTAAAATCCCTGCCACACAGCGACCCCGACAGCGCCGTTTCGCCCCCTATTTGAGGAGGCCAGTCGGGCGAAACGGCGCTGTCGGGGTCGCTGTGGAACTTTATTTACCAGATCGCTGACTAAGTAAGTTCACATTGCCTATATGCTATTAGTCAGTATTGTACTAAGTTATGTGCTTAGGATATTGGCGTTTCATCAGGTGGCAGGGATTTTAGCCCTATAGGAATTAGCACTATGCGATTTGGCAGTATGCATTTTCCATTGCCCCTAACGCTAGAATAAGCATTTTTCTGTACTTTATTCTATATTCAGCTGCTTGAGGATTAGTTTTACAGTGTCATTTCACTAATTATTTATTTATGGACATAGTATTTAACTATTGCTACAATATTCCTCTATAGCTGTTCATGGTTAGTTAAACTATACTATCTGGTATTTATATTTATTGTTTTCCACTTTATGTTTTGTAAGCTTTACCCTGCTGTTGTTATATTTGTATGTTTTTATGGTGAATTATTGATTAAAATTTGTTTTTTAATGTATTGAATATGCCCTCATTTATTCCTTTCGGATAGTGGGAGGAATATTGGTTTATGAATATGATTTTGAGGTGTGCTTTATACTGGAGGACTTTTGATAAATTTACTGACAAAATGGCACCTGCAAAGCAACATGTCCACTTTCTATATGAAGGGAGACATGTGACTTTGGCCTAATGACAGAAGCCCTTGTGCATGGATGATGTGGATGGTTTCAGTGCGGTGACTGGCTGTCGGAACGTACACACATTAAGTTAATTTAAAAAAATGACATTCCGCTCTTCCGTTTGACCTATACACACCAATTCCCTCATAAAACACATCCCCCCGTTCATCATACGGCACCACTATCATAGCCAAAGTCCTAACAAAAACATTAGTGGAAACTCGATCATGTACCGAACTTTGACCGAATTTTGCAGATTGAGGAAAAAATGCTAGCAAATCCGAACACGAATCCAAATGTGCTACTTTCATGCCTAATTTAAGATTTGCCAACGGTTTCCTTAAAAGTTTGCTCATCTCTACTCAAAAGCGGGTGGGAGGCTGTTCACCATATCTCCACCCCAGAGTGGGATTTAGAAGGTAAAGCCAGGTGCAGAAGTTGAGTATTTGGCGAGTTTTTACCTCAGTATTTGTAAGTCAAAACCAGGACTGGAACAATCAGAGGAAAAGCATAACAGAAACACGTGCACCACTTCTGCGCCTTTTACCACTCTGCTTTTAGTTTACAAAAAAACTCAAATACTCAACGTGTACACGGTTGTTGTATCGAAAGTGGGCAGATCCCCACAGGTATATGGACTGTGATATACTTTTATCTTTTGTTTTCCTATTATGCCAGAAAGAACATGATTATTTTGTTGAGCCTGCAGTGGTTTTTGCTGTGTTTTAAATAAACCAGCAGAAGAAAATTGCCTATGTCTACTTCTGTGGGCAGCTGAATGAGCCAATCTTCCACTGAGGTTAAGCAGTTAAGCAACCATTTCCATTTACTTCTATGGAAATTCCCAAAATAATGTATAGAAATAAGGAGCATTGTGTAACATTTTAACACGCCGTTCAACATACCCTATCCCACCAGGAATAGCCAAAATGCACCTGCCAATATTTGTATCAACTCCTTTTCCAAAAGAGTCCTTTTCACCTTTGTGTTTTCCATTTGCTGTTGTTTTTCTTTTTGCGAACATCTGTCAAGAACCCCATATCCTTTCCTTATACAGGATCACATGTGTTAAGTCACTGGGTAGCAGTCCAGTCATGCCGACCACTACTCAAGCCATGGCTTTACCTTAAAAACAAACAAACAAAAAAACTGTAGAGGTCCCCACTCTCAAAACTAAGTGATGCACCCACTCCTACCCAATGGAGAGTTGCTCCATAAAAAAGGTGCAACGCTGTTAACCCTGCCAGAAATTCTAGATTCTAGTTGATGCCCTATACCCTCACCAAGTCCAAAGTTGCGTTCACACATTGCGGTCACATTGCGTTTTTCCTCCTATAATTTTCAAAATATAGCTGCAAAAATAATAAACACAGTGCAGCCACAATGAGTAAATGTAGCCCAAAGCCCCCAAGTTGATATCCCATCCGTCGGCTCAATGAAATCCAAAAGATCCTTGAATGTGCTCACCTGCCCCCCCCCCCCCCCCCCCCCACCACCACCCGCAACCTCTTCTTTGCCAATGAAATCCAAGGCTCTTGTGCTGGGTTCACCCCATTCCCTTATCTTTATTAAAATTATTGCTTTTTTCTCAGCTCTTCTGCCCCTCCCCTCCAAGTTTCATTTTAACACCATGCAGCATTAGTGATAAGGTATACACTATATAAATCTGAAAAAATGTACAAATTACAGTAAATGAAAGTTCTAGTAATCATTGCAGCTTTACTGATAATATTAATGGAGCAGCACGGTGGCTCAGTGGATAGCACTGCAACCTTCCAGCGCTAATCCCACCTTGGACAACATCTGAAAGGAGTTTGTATCCCTGTGTTTGCGTGGGTTTCCTCCGGGTACTCCGGTTTCCTCCCACATTCCAAAGACATACTGATAGGGAATTTAGATTGTGAGCCCCATCGAGGACAGTGATGATAATGTGTGGAAACTGTAAAGCGCTGCGGAATATGTTAGCGCTATATAAAAAATAAAGATTACGATTATAAAGATCATTATAATAAAATTCTAGAGAATCCCATCTGGTTAACAAACATTTCAAATTAAGCAATAGCTAGGGGCTTCACACTGGCATTTCCTTATGGTTCCGCTTTACTTGCTTTCTTTGATCACTGAGTCATGAAATGTCAAAAGTCTTAAAGCCCCAGAGGATCCTCAACATTCTGCCTTCGACCTGATGAACTTGGTGCATGTAGATAGACAATACACACCAAAAGGAATACATTCTCATGAGCATAAGCTTGTGCAAACACTGTACAATACCGCGTACAGTCCAAATAACATGAGATGAACAAAAGGATCATCAAGCTAATCGTGTTTGATGAACGCGGAGAAAACAAGACCCAACAGTTTTATTAGAATTGAAGCGAGCACAAACATTAAGTGCAGCGGAATATGTTGGCGCTACATAAATAAAATATTAAAGGAGTTATCCAGTTGAAATTAATTCTGTTTAGATATGTTCGTAATAAAGTGCCTTACGTTTTTAACGTTTACAGCAATAGCGGAGTTCACGTATTCATTATTCGCAGTGTGCTGATGCATTGTGTATAATATTATCACCAAAGGTCCCAAATCATATATAAAGGACAAAAAACTCAAAATTCAATATAACACTGTCAGGAATAGGTGAATAAACCACCACCGGAGAATATAATCCTTAAATTTAATCTTTATTATGGACGTAACGGTTTATCACCCATGGTAATTCTGGTTCATGTCACCTGGCTTATCCATGGTTTTTTCCCCTCTTTTTTTTTTCTATACTATGTTGTGCATAAATATGTGATTCTTCAGAATTTGTTTTAGTCTTTGCCTGATGAAGAGACGTATGTAGTCTCGAAAGCTTGCAATTTGTTACCATCTTTTCAGTTAGCCATTAAAAGGCATCAACCACTGAGGACTCTCAATTCTAAATATTTTTCTATCTTTATTAAATAAATCCATAATAAGACAAAAATAAAAAAAACTACTGGACACCAAATATACAGAGACAGGATGTGACCACTCACAGCTCAATATGGAGTTAAGCAGTAAGTAAATAAATTAATAGCATAACCTCAAAAACTTTTGCAAATAACCAGCCTCAGAAAAAAGTGCAAAGTGCAAGCCTCAATAACATACCGGTATGTATAAATTTGATAAATATATATGCAGTAAAGCATCTCATATATCTACAGCATATGAATATGTGCAAAACAATGCAAAAAGGTCCATTTATATAGCAGCATCACGCCTCCTGAGGAAGTCTTAACGAAACGTGCGGCGGGGAGAGTTTGTTACCAGCACATTGCCACGTTTTACTAGTAAGTTCATCCTCTTCTGATTCATGCGCACGTTCAGGATTTTTAGCGTTGCATGAGACCTTAGATATTAGTCTGGATCTAGGAGCTCTACTTCCAGCTTGTGCCTGAAACGGGAGAGCTTATAAAATATATAAAGGTGTCAGGGTTACTGGCTCATTATAATACAGTAACTAAGCCAGCCCACCTCTCTGCCCTGGCAATAAACACACAAAACAGGGGGCTGGGTTAGCCATTAAACTAAGCCTATCTTGCATTGCACTCTTCTCTGCTGTGGACACTGTATTATCATTTCTCTCAGGACCATTATAGTTACATACTATATGGTTGCCAGTTTATGAAATTTACTAAGTCTCTGTACTCAGCCTTCATGGAACAAGTAGTCAGAATAAAGAAAATATGAAGAGGATAAACTGGATATGATGTACACATTCCAAAATATCCGGTACTTAGTTTCAGGACTGCCAATAGGGCAGTAACGGTGGTACTGCAGTCAGGGGCCCAGAACAAGTAATGGGCCACCAGAGCCTGCTGCCATCCAGCATTTGCCAATACACTTTGGGTGGGACAGCAGGACCTGTTTTGCTTGAAAGCTGAAGCTGTGAAAACTCTGACACCCTTCTCTCATGCAAGCAAACTCAGTCATGACTGCTGACCCAACCCCTCTCTCAGCCTAAGAAGGGATGGAATCCTCTGACCTGCGGTGTGAGTGAGGCCACCATTTTCTGTGCTTGCCTGAACAAGGGAAGACTAGAGGAGCAGCCTCAGCAACTCTAGACACGGCAAGTTATCAAGTCAGTGTCAGGCTGTTGTGCTGTGATAGAAAGGAATTTTAGGTATTTGATGCAAAGAAAATCAGTACAAAATCCTTCATCTCTGGTACTATACGCCTGAATTTTTACATAAAATGGACCCATCTATTCCTCCCCTTTGCTGGCGGTGCATCCTGTCTAGAGGTTCTATATTTCACATTTTTGGGGACTGTCCACTGATTAAACCATTCTGGATGATAGTCCAACTCCTCATTAAGCAAGTTTTTGGAGTGGATCTCCCATTAAGTCCTCAGCTCTTTGTAAGCGATCCATTAGATTGCCCTTACATATGCTGACAGCAGCACACTGTTTGATTGCCTCATTGGTAACAAACCTCTCCACCTGCCCAACTAGATCTATATACTCATATCAAGGATATGAGGAACTGTGAGTATCGGGTAACCCTTAATGACAATACTGTAGAGAGAATTAACATTATTTGATCTCCTTGGGATTTCTTTTTGGCCATCATAAATATGACTTTTATGAGATGGATATAACTAGGTCATAACTTTCTATATCAAATCCCCCCTTTTTCCTTTTATTCGAGTCTATGTGTTTGTTCATCTGTAAGCTTTTACCCTTTATATGCTTGAAAATGTTTAACCTAAAGTTCAAATGTTATTATGGAATAATATTGGTTGACATCCTATAGATGATCATGACAAATTTGAAATGGCTAATTTTTTTTTATTTCCTGTAAAAATTGAAAAATGTATTTCAATAAAAATTAAAAAAAATAAAGGAATTTTAGGGAGAGGTTCTGAACCTGCTGCCTTACTGCATCTGTACAGGTGGCAGATTCAGTAGAATTAAGGGGAAGTCTCCTTTCAGAAAATCTTGGTCTCCAGGCGCAGGTTACTCACCTTCTTCAGGTCCAACGCAGAGTCTCTGCCAATGCTCTGTGTCTGGTATCCACTTCGGCACTGACTTCATGTCTGCAGACAAGCAACAAGTTCTTAGGGTGGCGTTCCGTCTATATAGGCAGAGGTGCAGTGCTCACCAACTGGCTGCCTCACTGTCGACGTGACGTCAGTGCCGCAGTCAATACTGGACACCAGGAGAAGCGGCTGACACTCCGTGCTGGACTTGGGGATGGTGTGTAAATAGTGTTTTTTTCTTGTTTTAACACACTGTACCAGGGAACAAATTTTCTAAAAGGTGACAACCCTTTAAGGCACGTTCCAAAAGGATAATGAGCAAAATCAATGCTGAAGATTTACAACATGGGTTTTGCCTTTAAACAACTGGAGGCCTCAGATGTCTGCCACAAATGTACAATTTGAAGTGACGCAAATCCTCATGTACTGTACATTGAAAGTGGCTAATCCACATGCAGCTATCTGATGCAGTCTTTGTGTGGTTATTACCACCTTGATATTTCTGTCATATACACTCTAAAGGCTACGTTCACATTTGCGTTGGTGGGCGCAGCGACGCAACCAACAACGCATGTGCACAACGCTGCGTTTTGCGACGCATGCGTTGTCATAGGAAAGCACAGAGCAGGAATTTTAGCGCAGGAAAAACGCTACAAGTAGCGTCCTCTGCGCCTTGTCTGTGCGTCTATATGACGCATGCGTCGTAAAACGCAGTACAACGCATACCGGCGCATGTCCATGCGCCCCCCATGTTAAAGATAGGGGCGCATGACGCATGCGTCGACGACGCTGTGCCCAAAGGCACAAATGTGAACGTAGCCTAATCTACAGACAATAGAATGCTCTCCTCATTTACTTCTATGGGAGTTTCCAAAATAACAGTCTGGAAATAGGGAGATTGGAATAATGTATTAACACACCTTTCATGCGCTCTACCTGTCACATAAGTCTTTCACTATGTAGGATCACACAAGTTATGCCATTGGGTACCAGTTGTTTAAAGGGATTACGGTATATGTGCTAAATAAAATCTCTATCAAAGGTACTGATGTAGTAAAAAAATTGGCAAACTCGCCTATCACACCTTTGGATCCAGTGTGCTGGCACCGGAAGGGATGATTCTTTTGTCCCAGGACTGCTGAGGTTTGTGATTGGCTGCAGTGGTCAGGTGACTAGTAAAACATCTGATGACATGCCATTCTAGTCATCTGATCATCCCAGCCAATGAAAAGCCTCTCGCCTCCACAGAACAGTACAGAAATGCTTCCAATGCAGAAGTAGACCACCAGAGCAGCCTGCGCTGGATCCACAGGGGTATGGACATCAGAGTAGAGCTCTATTTGTCTGTATGGGGACCTGAAATTCCTGGCAGACCTGCTTAGTTTAATGTGTGAATAGTGTTTCCATTTAGAACACATGTATGCTATGTAGCCCTATGGGTGATTTGTTTCCACAAATCACATCACAAGCAGCAGATAACAGGGTGTCAAAGGGCAAAAAGGAGGAGGCAGAAGAGAACATGGTTTCTGTCGGCACTGACAAGCCTCCTTAACACAAGGCGGGCAAGGCGAGGCAGCTAATCACTACGCAGTCTGTATTAAGCCTAAGACAATCTCCACAAGAAATGTGATTAATCCATGCATGACAGCTTAAAGGTCAATGCCAGAACTCAGAGTGTCTTGACTGCAAGGAACGTACTGACTTATTTTTATCTCTTCTTTAAAAATTACAGCAGCCATGAAGTGGCTCAAAGAGCAGAGTAATGAACGCCATAAACCTGCCTCAGAAAAATGGCATTCATGCAGTAATATAGCAGGTCAGATGTGCAGGGAACATTTCATTAAAAATTCCCCTTCTTTTTAGCCCAGGAGAGACTTAAAACTAATCATATAAAGTGGCTGAATGACACCATTAATAAGCATTAATATTTTAAACCTTTAATAGTACAACAGAGCTAGGCTGTTATATCAAAATGATACAACCTTATTAGGCAGTGCGGTTGGCTGTACGGAGCGCGAACTGTCAGTACCTCTCAGTGGAAATATTGAGGTGGACCAAGGTCAATGGCTGAAGCACTTCATGTGCTCGTGTCTATGGCAGGCTGATTTCATGATAGGTGACCTCTTTCTGGCCCAATCAGCAGAGCGCTGACTTACAACCTTTGAAGAATAAAGACATAAAAAGGAAGAAAGAGCCCATGCTGCTTTATATAGAACAAGCATGAGCGATCCGCACAATGTGGAAATAACACCGGGGGGCCAACACGGGGGACTTACAGGCACATAATCTGGGCCGGATATTGGGAGAGCAGTCTAGAACGCAATTATATTAACACCAACAACTTACAATAATGTCAGGTCTTTCGTTTCACTGATGAATACTTGCCAATCGTTCTCCAAAAGAAATCTTTTGTGGTATACATTTGGCTAATGAAATACACGGGCATGACAGCAGATCCGACAGGAGACCTTCCATTAGTATATACTGAAGGTAGAGCCCAGTATTGTGAACCGAGCCTTATATGCGGAACACTGCAAGAGTCTGAATATGTAATAGAAAGACTATGTATGTGTGGAGGAGTACAAAGAAAACTTACAGTAAATGGGAAAATGTTCAGTAACCTTGCTGTTATAATGAGCTATTAGTGTGTATACGTGTACAGGTGGTGGGGGCTCTGCCGGTGAACAAAGACCAATCGGCTATTACATACCAACAATTTTGCTTCTCAAGAAATATTCTTTTAGTGAAGGATGCCTAGGCTGCAGAACATGTTCTTTTATGCATCTACACTATTAAAAGTTCATGTGTATCATTTATATAATTACATTTAATCAACCATGTGGGCTTGCAACAAAAAGAAGGAATTTCAGCATGTAGACACGATTAGAAATCTCAAAAGTGGCACACCTGCTTTAGAGGAACTAAACTTCCCTAAATGTAGAAACGCAATTGACTGCACTCACTGAACTCTTGTGGGGATTAGCAGAAGTCATATCATGTCAACCTACATAACATTTGGGTTTTTGAGCACAAAAATATTTCACAGAGGTACCAAGAGCACAACCAATTGTAACTCCACTGCAGCCAATCACTGGTGATGCCGAGTAGAGCATGTGACCTGTGATTGGCTGCAGTGGCCACCGGCAGGTACAAGACGTCATTGCCGCTGAGATATAAGACACCACTGCATTCCCGCGGGAGCAAACAGCGATAGTTCACTACTAGTTTATTTTATTACGTATTATTTTTTAATATTACTAGGCCCCATGCACACTACGTCTATGAAGTCTGTCCGGAGGTTCTGCCTGAATCTCACGTGTACTCCATTCATGTCATTGCGTTCTATGATCCTGTCAGAGGTTCTTTAATATTACTAGGCCCCATGCACACTACGTCTATGAAGTCTGTCCGGAGGTTCTGCCTGAATCTCACGTGTACTCCATTCATGTCATTGCGTTCTATGATCCTGTCAGAGGTTCTTTAATATTACTAGGCCCCATGCACACTACGTCTATGAAGTCTGTCCGGAGGTTCTGCCTGAATCTCACGTGTACTCCATTCATGTCATTGCGTTCTAAGATCCTGTCAGAGGTTCGCCTGAATCCTATTTTCAGGAGGAACTCCCGAAAGAACTGATGAAAATCAGTGTGCACAGTAGCCTAAGGAATCCCCATAGTCCTTTCTTTATAGTCTAAATGGATTCTTCCCCATCTTCCCCAATCCATAGTAATGTGACACTTTACTACTACACACAGAAATACATAGTTAACAGTTCCATTATCCTTATACATATGAAATCCATCGTGGCATAGTTTAACTATTGGCATCTCATACCACAAAGAACTATAGCATGGAACATGGAAAAAAGAATGGATTAGTAGAAAAGGGTGTCAATCCTAAAATAATAAAATGCCTGCCATACTGTGTAAAGACAGCTCACCAATTGTTACTAGCTTTTCTACCTGGACACAGATGTGTCTATGATAAGTAAGGCTAACCTACATTCACTCACCAAGAAGACTCTCACCTTATGATATTTTAAAGTCAAAGTTTTATTCTGCTTTACAGCCATTCCACAGAATGATTTCCAACGGACTAAAGGAACAGTTGTCATTTTGATAAATGATGGATTGATATGAAAAGATTTCCACTTGCTAAGATCCAGCAATTATTTTCATCTTACGGTGCATGTGTCTGCCTCCCCACAGAACTTTATGAGACACCGGGAGATTTGCCAGTCTCATTTCAGAGGTCACCTTACGGATTCCATCTCTGAATTGATATCAAAACTACCTTTCTGCTCTATAAAAATTCAAACTGCTTGGAGCTGCCCACACTGAATCTCAATGACATGTAAATGCCTTGGAACACAGCAGTAGACCATTATGAGGAGTGCAACGATGAGCACTGCAGACCTTCCTCTTAAAGTATTTTCAAGACATGGCTGATAGATGTGAGCTTGAGTGTTACTATACCAACGGTAAAATCTAAAGTCGTATTTGATGCATTAGGCTATGTATTATACACTACATGGCTGGTGCGATGACATAATTAAGAGAACATCCAGAGGAGTTATTGGCTACTAAGTAGGACGTGAGCCACTGAAAGGTGAACAGCTGTTTGCATCTCTCCCAGTTACCCCACTATGCAGACCGCACAGAATCATATACATACAGTATGTCATTCACTATGGTGTCAATGCACACTATAAAAACAGACTGGTTATAATGAGTAACAAACATAGGTTCAGTGAATGGCCGAGATAAGGAATAGTGCTGACCAAAACAAGAACAGGACAGAGTGTTTCCCTTTTTTCACAGATAAGGAAATTATATTTTGCATGCATCCGACTGGGTGGAAAAGACATTCAAAGGAGATGTAGGGGCAAACCTCAATGAGAATAAAATGGATACATTTTCAGGTTACCTGGACGATAAAACAAAATCACTCAGCATTAGCACAGTGGACCTCACAGAAAGGAACAAGAACATGGGAGAAATAATGCATTAGAAAAAAATCAGTGTAGATGGCATATCCGAGTGCAGCCTGGCAGACCAGAATGGAAAAGTACAGATAATCAGCCCATGTGGCAAAATGTCAGACTGGGATGACGAGCTGGAAATTACTGGGAGCAAAGCTAGTGATCTTATTGGTTGACATTCTACATGAATGAAGGAACTCCCATCCTTAAAGCCCCCCCGACCCCAACATACACATTAGACCAATATCGACAGGCGGCCTTAGGGGAGTTAGAGATACAGCTGACGCCAAATGGTTCAGCAGACAGCTTTATATTGTGTATTGGGGAGTGGGCTTTAGGATATGTTCACATAGCAGAAATACTGTGGATATTCAGACAAGAAAAATGCTCATCCAAGTGCTGCAGAGGTGTTCAATGCAGAAATTGATGTGTGGCATGGATTTCTCTAAATTTACAGTTTTGTTGCGGATTTGAGTTCAATGGGAAAGCCAAAATCCACAAGAAACCCAAATGGTTGCAGATTTTGAGAAAGGAAAACCCAAAAATTAAAATGCATTCTCAAAGTTTAAAATAATTTTTTTTAATACTAATCTCTCCTGGTGCTACTACGGTAACAGTGGGATGGTCCACAATGATCTCTGTACATACGATCTCTAGTGATTGAAGTCAAGATAGAGAGTGTGGCAGAGGACAGGTTAACTCTACTATGAGTGCGTAAGTAGTGATAGGCTTATAAGAAGAAGTGGGTATATAGATTTTTAAAATGTAGATTTGCAAAAGCAAACCTGCAAAAAACCCTGCATGCTTAAAGAATCACTCCCATCAAACTTTTTATCCCCTTAATATATTGCAGTCATCACATTATACAGCACTGTGCACTTACAATTGCGCATTATCGGCACTGCTCGATACTCGACCGAGCATCGGGGTGCTTGATCAAAAATCGAGCAGTGTCGAGTATCACGTGGTGCTCGAGTCCCCCCCCCCCCCTGTAAGGACCTCATATGAAACTTCTGAGCCAACCGCACTGAAGAGCAGGGACTCCTCTGTTGGCGAGAAAGAGACCCGTATCTCTGGAAAAATGCTCGAGTTTGACATTTACTTCCATTATGCTTGCTTATTGAGTCGTGCACATTTGAGCATCCAACGTACTCGATTCGAGCATTTCAGTGCTCGATCATCACTATTGGTTGCATGATGCTCTCTACAGAAGCTCTGTACAGAACAATGTCTGTGCCAGAATGTGATAGAACAATACCTTTCCATGTCTTCATATGAAACTGACAATGTACAGTATGGCCGCACAGACCTCTGTGAGTGAAATATTACACTTCTACACAACTCAGTGGAAACAAATTCAGGTGTTCTAGAGCAGTGTTCCCCAACTCCAGTCCTCAAGGCCCACCAACAGATCATGTTTTCAGGTTTTCCTTTGTTTTGCACAGGTGATGCAATTATCACCTGGGCAATACTAAGGAAATCCTGAAAACATGACCTGTTGGTGGGCCTTGAGGACTGGAGTTGGGGACCCCTGTTCTAGAGGATTGGCACCACAGATTAAGTGTAACAAAAAATATTGCA
Organism: Ranitomeya imitator; assembly: GCF_032444005.1. Taxonomy (NCBI): domain Eukaryota; kingdom Metazoa; phylum Chordata; class Amphibia; order Anura; family Dendrobatidae; genus Ranitomeya; species Ranitomeya imitator. The sequence continues at coordinate 286,070,542 of NC_091282.1, read as the reverse complement.
TATCCATCCAGCTTAACAAGCCTATTACATATAAAGCAGTCTGTGCATAAAAACTTCACTTTGTCCAAACAAATTAAAGGGGTAGCTGATATGGTTTGTTATCTCTTCCTTAATTGTATCTGTTCACAGCTGTCTGATGTTGGAAAAGAAAGGTGCTAAAAGGAAGCAGGGAAACAAACATTACTTCTCATCTCTCTGTGCCAGATCTCCCGCAGTTGGAAACATGCCTGCTGGAAGCCTTTAGCCCAACATGGCTTTGAACTCGCTTTCACTAGACTCCATTTGAGCTTGCATTATAGCACATGCTAATGAGTACTTGCCATCCTGTAGGGTTTTTTTTAAGTTTGTTTCAAAATATGCATTTGTAAATTTATATTAAAAAGCCCGATTTTGTGTTATTTCATCTGCTGGAGACACATTCAGAAGTATAAAGCAGGAATTTGCAAGTTTAGTCTCCAAAGAGAATTCCAATTTTTGAAAATAGGCGCATTTAAAAACAAAATCTAAAAAGCAGATAAAAGTCCACAATAAATTGCTTTGAACATTTAACAACAGCTTAGAGACTGTGGATAAAAAAGGCTTTTTTTATTCTCTTTTATTTTTAGAGATCTCTGCAAGAGCAAATGCTATGAAAAGCAAATAAATCACCTAAGAAATTAGACTACAACTATTAAGACCGCCAATGTCAAAAAATAAATTCTTAGGGAATAGCAATATTTAAGTCGTGCAAACCTAAATTCATGGTAAAAAAAAAGTTGTTTTGCTGCAGTTTGTGATTTTCAGTCGTCCACATGGCGGCTGTAATGTAAAAAAAACCATCAGCTACATTAGTTATTAAAGGTAATGTCTTCAAAAAGTGTGGTAGTGGTCCAACCTGTAGCGTCACAGTGCTGGCCCTGGCGGCAGGAAATAGTAACGCTGTGACACGCTTGGTACGTGATATTAGCAGTAACTGGAAACTACAGTGGAGCCACAATTGAGGGGTCCGAAAGCCACGAGACTCCTCAACCACTGGTTGTCAGTACCAAGTATTAGGGAGCCTTACTCCATTTTTACAGTTTGAACAGTAAACATTTAAACAGGACCTGTCACCAAGTCAAAAGTGGAAAGCGTTTGCTCTTTTTTTTTTATTCCTGCTGCTCCCCCGAGAATGTGTGTTTTTGGGCTTTTTTTTAAATCCGTGATACGATTCCAGAGATATGGTCTTTTTTTATGTGCTTTTGATGGTCTTTACAAAGGAGGCACTGGCTACTTATACACAGTTGCCTAAACACATGTCCAGAGATTCCTGTGAGCAACTTACCGTAATTTGCACTAAATAAAAAGGCCCATAATTCTAAAACCATATTGCGGATTTAAAAAAAAACAAAAAACAAGCCAGTATACTCAGGGGAGGCAAACAAATAATTAAAGAGCAAAAACTGCCCACTTTTAACCTGGTAAAAGGTTTATTTTAAACATTAATGCCCTGATTCATCAGCTTTGGTGTCTATGCCAGTGTTGATGAAGAGGAGTGTTGGAGTCAGTTGTGCCATTTTGTTCTTTTTTGGTGATTTTTTTTCTACTTGACCTTGTCAAGGAGGAATTAGTAGCTCAGGCTTAAGGTGCAGTCCTTTGCCTTTGAACGCACTCCAGTCAGCTATATGCAAGCTGATTGGCTGTCAATTACTGACCTATTTAGACAGTGAGTGAGGTCAGGCACATAAAGGAAACACCTGCTAAAGGCAGTAGCTCGGGATGCGTTTTGCCACGCCCAGAGCACTCAACACTTCATTTGCACAGGAATGAAAAGGTTGATTTCTCAGGATTGCAGCAAGAGGTAGAAGATATGAAGGTGTCGATAGATTTAGCTTTGCAGGCCCATTTTGGAGTGGTTATAAGGGCAGAATCCCTTTAATGCAATGGGTATTCATATAGGGACAAATTTGTGACCATGATTCTCTGCATATGTAAACAACAAAGGTCTCTCTGCTGATAATATCCTGGAATAGAAAAGAACTAATCAGGTTCTTGTTTTTCCATCCCCCTTTGAGTCATTAGATAGCTTCAAGCATATTAGCAGGCAAAAGCTTGATGAAATTATCAGACCGCCATGGTATAAACAATTTTAAGTTAATTTGTGAGCGGAGGTGAATATAAAAAGAAAAAAAAAATCCCACAAGGCAATCAAGTAAATCAGGTAATTATATCCTGGAAGGGCAGATTACATCATGGAAATTAACCAGAGTGCGGCTCATACCTCAGAGAAAAGCAAAGCTTTCACACACCAATTACACATTATCATTTTGTGTATACATTATATTTACTGATAAGCAAAACACTTTCTAAACTCTCTCTAGAAATAAACAGTGAATTAATCTAGCATGAACAATTTAGTCTTCTTCGCCTTTATTAAATTTGTAATTACTAGTAACTTTTCCAGCTCTTGCAAGATACATTATGCCGATGTATGTAGGAACCCTGACCGTATACATGTAGTTTCAAAAGAGCCTGTCACTGTGATGGAGCCCGGTAAAATGCATCATCCGTGTACTTGTAGAGCCGCTGCTATGGGAGAAAGATGCTTGTGTCACTCAAAGTGTGATGCTAACAATTTCTATACAATTGCGCCTGCATTTAAAAGCCACACCACCTTTACGCTCTGTTCCTTGCCCCCCAATTATATGGGAGAGCTCTGTCAGATGACGAAGGATCCCAACACCATGCACATAGTATCTTTTGGAGGCCTTGGTTTCCAGGAGGCTCTAGCAATACGCAGGAGATCTGCAAACTCTTCTGGAATATCTCCACATTTTCTAGCTACCTTCCAGATCTTTTTCAAAAGTTAACAAGTATGATAATTAGTACCATAACTTAATAAAAACTTATTCTAAGAAGCAAAATTACATCAATAAAACAGACACCCGCCCACCCCTGAATGATCGCATCTATAATGTGTATTCAATAATTATCTTTGATGGTAGCCATAAATTCATTAAAAAAATAAAATCAGTTTGAAAACGACACCGTCCGCGCCTGTGCAGTAGCAGTTATTGGCAGTTATTCCGGCTCACAGCCAGTACAGGAGGAGAGCAGAGAAGCAGAGCGCAGCGCTGGAGGACAGACAGCGGTAGGTAAGCATGTAGTGTTTGTTTTTTTTTACTTTCAGCATGGTAACCAGGGTAAACATCGGGTTACTAAGCGCGGCCCTGCGCTTAGTTACCTGATATTTACCCTGGTTACCGGCATCGTTGGTCGCTGGAGAGCGGTCTGTGTGATAGCTCTCCAGCGACCAAACAGCGACGCTGCAGCGATCCGAATCGTTGTCGGTATCGCTGCAGCGTCGCTTAATGTGAAGGGGCCTTTGGTCTCTGACACTTAAGGTCCTTCCTTACCATTCTGACTACAGGGGATGCAGGACAGCACAGGATCGTTTTGTTCTTCTGCAGATGTTTATACATTCACATTTATGGGACCCACCATGTATTAATGCTGCTGTAGTTGATTAACATTCAAAAACAAAAAGACTAGAGAGTATTTTTATCAATACCATTTAATTCTCAGTGCAAGCATAAGGTGCATTTCCACTGGCTGATTGTAGCGAATGAGCGTTTCCGAAACCGCTTGTGTCCTGACCAGGCTGCCAATCATCAGAGGAACAAGCAACATACTTGTTCAAGTAAAATTATTTTTAACCCCTCTGTGACCTTAGACGTACTATCCCGTCGAGGTGCCCTGGGCTTATCTGACCCTGGACGGGATAGTACGTCATAGCCGATCGGCCGCGCTCACGGGGGGAGCGCGGCCGATCGCGGCCGGGTGTCAGCTGCTTATCGCAGCTGACATCCGGCACTATGTGCCAGGAGCGGTCACGGACCGCCCCCGGCACATTAACCCCTGGCACACCGCGATCAAAGATGATCGCGATGTGCCGGCGGTGCAGGGAAGCACCGCGCAGGGAGGGGGCTCCCTGCGGGCTTCCCTGAGCCCCCCGCAGCAACGCGATGTGATCGCGTTGCTGCGAGGGTCTCCTCACCTCCCTCCCTGCTCGAGCCCCGGATCCAAGATGGCTGCGGATCCGGGTCCTGCAGGGAGGGAGGTGGCTTCACAGAGCCTGCTCAGAGCAGGCACTGTGAAGCAGCCTGCACTGCTATCAGATCGGTGATCTGACAGAGTGCTGTGCAAACTGTCAGAACACCGATCTGTGATGTCCCCCCCTGGGACAAAGTAAAAAAAAAAAAATTCAAATGTGTAAAAAAAAATAAAAAAAAATATTCCAAAATAATGAAAAAAAAAAAAAAATATTATTCCCATAAATACATTTCTTCATCTAAATAAAAAAAAAAAAACAATAAAAGTACACATATTTAGTATCGCCGCGTCCGTAACGACCCGACCTATAAAACTGTCCCACTAGTTAACCCCTTCAGTAAACACCGTAAGAAAAAAAAAAAAAAAACGAGGCAAAAAACAACGCTTTATTATCATACCGCCGAACAAAAAGTGGAATAACACGCGATCAAAAGGACAGATATAAATAACCATGGTACCGCTGAAAGCGTCATATTGTCCCGCAAAAAAAGAGCCGCCATACAGCATCATCAGCAAAAAAATAAAAAAGTTATAGTCCTGAGAATAAAGCGATGCAAAAATAATTATTTTTTCTGTAAAATAGTTTTTATCGTATAAAAGCACCAAACCATAAAAAAATGATATAAATGAGGTATCGCTGTAATCGTACTGACCCGAAGAATAAAACTGATTTATCAATTTTACCAAACGCGGAACGGTATAAACGCCTCCCCCAATAGAAATTCATGAATAGCTGGCTTTTGGTCATTCTTCCTCACAAAAATCGGAATAAAAAGCGATAAAAAAATGTCACGTGCCCAAAAATGTTTTCAATAAAAACGTCAACTCGTCCCGCAAAAAACAAGACCTCACATGACTCTGTGGACCAAAATATGGAAAAATTATAGCTCTCAAAATGTGGTATTGCAAAAAATATTTTTTGCAATAAAAAGGGTCTTTCAGTGTGTGACGGCTGCCAATCATAAAAATCCGCTAAAAAACTCGCTATAAAAGTAAATCAAACCCCCCTTCATCACCCCCTTAGTTAGGGAAAAATAAAAAAAAATGTATTTATTTCCATTTTCCCATTAGGGCTAGGGTTAGGGCTAGGGTTAGGGCTAGGGTTAGGGCTAGGGTTAGGTCTAGGGTTAGGGCTAGGGTTAGGGCTAGGGTTAGGGTTAGGGCTAGGGTTAGGGCTAGGGTTAGGGTTGGGGCTACAGTTAGGGTTGGGGCTAAAGTTAGGGTTTAGATTACATTTACAGTTGGGAATAGGGTTGGGATTAGGGTTAGGGGTGTGTCAGGGTTAGAGGTGTGGTTAGGGTTACCGTTGGAATTAGGGTTAGGGGTGTGTTTAGATTAGGGTTTCAGTTATAATTGGGGGGTTTCCACTGTTTCGGCACATCAGGGGCTCTCCAAACACGACATGGCGTCCGATCTCAATTCCAGCCAATTCTGCGTTGAAAAAGTAAAACAGTGCTCCTTCCCTTCCGAGCTCTCCTGTGTGCCCAAACAGGGGTTTACCCCAACATATGGGGTATCAGCGTACTCAGGACAAATTGGACAACAACTTTTGTGGACCAATTTCTCCTGTTACCCTTGGGAAAATACAAAACTGGGGGCTAAAAAATAATTTTTGTGGGAAAACAAAAAGATTTTTTATTTTCACGGCTCTGAGTTATAAACTGTAGTGAAACACTTGGGGGTTCAAAGTTCTCACAACACATCTAGATAAGTTCATTGAGGGGTCTAGTTGCCAATATGGGGTCACTTGTGGGGGGTTTCTACTGTTTAGGTACATTAGGGGCTCTGCAAACGCAATGTGACGCCTGCAGACCAATCCATCTAAGTCTGCATTCCAAATGATGCTCCTTCCCTTCCGAGCCCTCCCATGCGCCCAAACGGTGGTTCCCCCCCACATATCGGGTATCAGCGTACTCAGGACAAATTGGACAACAACATTTAGGGTCCAATTTCTCCTGCTAACCTTGGAAAAATACAAAACTGGGGGCTAAAATATAATTTTTGTGGAAAAAAAAATATTTTTTATTTGCATGGCTCTGCGTTATAAACTGTAGTGAAATACTTGGGGGTTCAAAGCTCTCACAACACATCAAGATGAGTTCCTTAGGGGGTCTACTTTCCAAAATGGTGTCACTTGTGGGGGGTTTCTACTGTTTAGGTACATTAAGGGCTCTGCAAACGCAATGTGACGCCTGCAGACCATTCCATCTAAGTCTGCATTCCAAATGGCGCTCCTTCCCTTCCGAACCCTCCCATGCGCCCAAACGGTGGTTCCCCCCCACATATGGGGTATCAGCGTACTCAGGACAAATTGGACAACAACTTTTGGGGTCCAATTTCTCCTGTTACCCTAGGGAAAATACAAAACTGGGGGCTAAAAAATAATTTTTGTGGGAAAAAAATTTTGTTTTATTTTTATGGCTCTGCATTATAAACTTCTGTGAAGCACTTGGTGGGTCAAAGTGCTCACCACACCTCTAGATAAGTTCCTTAGGGGGTCTACTTTCCAAAATGGTGTCACTTGTGGGGGGTTTCAATGTTTAGGCACATCAGTGGCTCTCCAAACGCAACATGGCGTCCAATCTCAATTTCTGTCAATTTTGCATTGAAAAGTCAAACTGCGCTCCTTCCCTTCCGAGCTCTCCCATGCGCCCAAACAGTGGTTTACTGCCACATATGAGGTATCAGCGTACTCAGGACAAATTGGACAACAACTTTTGAGGTCCAATTTCTTCTCTTACCCTTGGAAAAATAAAAAATTGGGGGCAAAAATATAATTTTTGTGAAAAAATATGATTTTTTATTTTTACGGTTCTGCATTATAAACTTCTGTGAAGCACTTGGTGGGTCAAAGTGCTCACCACACATCCAGATAAGTTCCTTAGGGGGTCTACTTTCCAAAATGGTGTCACTTGTGGGGGGTTTCAATGTTTAGGCACATCAGTGGCTCTCCAAACGCAACATGGCGTCCCATCTCAATTCCTGTCAATTTTGCATTGAAAAGTCAAACTGCGCTCCTTCCCTTCCGAGCTCTCCCATGCGCCCAAACAGTGGTTTACTGCCACATATGAGGTATCAGCGTACTCAGGACAAATTGGACAACAACTTTTGAGGTCCAATTTCTTCTCTTACCCTTGGAAAAATAAAAAATTGGGGGCAAAAATATAATTTTTGTGAAAAAATATGATTTTTTATTTTTACGGTTCTGCATTATAAACTTCTGTGAAGCACTTGGTGGGTCAAAGTGCTCACCACACATCCAGATAAGTTCCTTAGGGGGTCTACTTTCCAAAATGGTGTCACTTGTGGGGGGTTTCAATGTTTAGGCACATCAGTGGCTCTCCAAACGCAACATGGCGTCCCATCTCAATTCCTGTCAATTTTGCATTGAAAAGTCAGATAGCGCTCCTTCCCTTCCGAGCTCTCCCATGCGCCCAAACAGTGGTTTACTGCCACATATGGGGTATCAGCGTACTCAGGACAAATTGGACAACAACTTTTTGGGTCCAATTTCTCCTGTTACCCTTGGTAAAATAAAACAAATTGGAGCTGAAGTAAATTTTTTGTGTAAAAAAGTTAAATGTTCATTTTTATTTAAACATTCCAAAAATTCCTATTAAACACCTGAAGGGTTAATAAACTTCTTGAATGTGGTTTTGAGCACCTTGAGGGGTGCAGTTTTTAGAATGGTGTCACACTTGGGCATTTTCTATCATATAGACCCCTCAAAATGACTTCAAATGAGACGTGGTCCCTAAAAAAAAATGGTGTTGTAAAAATGAGAAATTGCTGGTCAACTTTTAACCCTTATAACTCCCTAACAAAAAAAAAAATTGGTTCCAAAATTATGCTGATGTAAAGGAGACATGTGGGAAATGTTACTTATTAAGTATTTTGTGTGACATATCTCTGTGATTTAATTGCATAAAAATTCAAAGTTGGAAAATTGCGAAATTTTCAAAATTTTCGCCAAATTTCCGTTTTTTTCACAAATAAACGCAGGTACTATCAAAGAAATTTTACCACTATCATGAAGTACAATATGTCACGAGAAAACAATGTCAGAATCACCAGGATCCGTTGAAGCGTTTCGGAGTTATAACCTCATAAAGGGACAGTGGTCAGAATTGTAAAAATTGGCCTGGTCATTAACGTGCAAACCACCCTTGGGGGTAAAGGGGTTAAGTTTGCATAAAATTCTTTATTTTTGGCAGTACCTTGTCCGGGGTAAATAGGACATGTGTTGCCAAGAATAATGACAGCCTATGTGCACAGAGCAAAATATTAACTATTATCACTATATGTGCACATCGGAAACATGGTCAGCCTGCCTAACAGACTATTAAACGAAAGCAAGTTGCCTTCTATGTTTATGGACGCGGGTTGACCAATCTAAGCGAGCCTTTATATTAGACAGTATGAAAATGTGCCATATTTATCATAGTCATTCATGCTGTTTGATAAATCTGGTGCATCTTTAGACTATCTAAACTTAACCAGTGCAGAAATTTGCACCAATTTTTTAGCACATGGTTTTGAATGTTAGAAGTGATCCCTTCCTGCTAAGTCACAGCTTTCTCCCCCATTGTCTGATAGCTTCCATTTGAAATAAAGGTTTTTTTTCCTCACTTTGGATCCCCATACTCGGCTCCATATCTGAAACTGGCTGTTGATGGAAGAAAAAAATGGATTTTTTTTGTTCAGCCAAGGCATAGGGACATCAGTACAAACCATTGGGAGAAAAAAGTGGCAATTTACAGAGAATTAATCTGTTCAAAATTAAACAGCTCGTAAGAGTGCTCTATAAAACCAGGTCAAAATGACAAACATCCCAAGTTCATTTCATTCAGGGGAAAAAAATCATTGGCAGGAAGACTTCAGAGAGAATAATTACTGACTGAGCACAGAATGCAGCGTTTAATTCTTTCTGCTTTCAGAGAGAAACTGTGTAATAATGATACATTTATCCTCTCAACCCCTGATTAAGATTTCTCTGTGGATTTAGAGGAGTGCAGCAGCAGATACTCCATCATAAGCTTCCATTCTGCTTTCAAGGATGTTCTCTCCCTGTTCAATGCTAGCATAGAGACATTACTCCCCCTCTGCGCACACATCCATGTCCCTGACTGAAGTCACAGGTAGAGAAGATTACATTTACATTTCAGAAATTATTGCTACATCTCCCATGAGATGCGAAGTACAACGTATATTTTCAATGGCAGCTGAAGAAGCCTGCATCAGAGCTGGGAATTTCATTAGCCAGGTCAAGAGGTCACAACCACAATGCCCCAAAGGATTATTCAGATCAAAAACACATTTTGCTTGATATATAACTGTAGACTAAATAAGGCCACAATTAGGCCAATCACGCTGACTGACATCTGACCATTTCTGGCCAAGTCACACAAGATCTGAATGTTCATCCCTCAATGCCATTACTTGCCCTCATTGTGGCGAGACTCTTGAGAGCTAAAATTGATTTTAATTGTGTGTTTACAACGAGTAGGAAACCCTAATAATGACTTCATCATAATTATCAGCATCAATCACTATAACAAAAGCCTCAACTGACCCAGAGTATATTGTATTGATGGAAGAAATAGTTCTCAATTTATGATCCTTCAAAAGCTTGTTCATTGGAACTTGTGCGTTCTGGTGCAAAATCCTTTACTTCATTAACGCAGTCTTAATCAATGAAAGGCCAAAGAATGGATGATAATTCCAATGTGACAAGCCCATGTCACCTCCAGGCTACACAACCAAGCACAGTAACCATTCAGGCCCTTTTATTACCATACTGTAAATTCACTATACATTACAGAGAGCGAACACACAATTAAAGATAAGGGGCATCGGCCAAGCTGCTGTACTGAAAATATGTGCTGATCGAGTGTGCAATATACACACTGTTAGGATTCTGCTCTACTTACATCAATTCGAATACTTGCAGGCATGTGACGGCTACCTTCTCTTCCTGCTTTTCTGAAGTGAAGATCGTCATTATGTGCCCGTAAGTATCGGAATTGCATGTGAGCAGTCATATGACAACATTGTGATTCTAGAATAGAGGGGAATCCTAACAAAGTATATATTATATACCATTAGGAATCAGAACAAACCCCTGGCCCAGAAAACTTCAAGTTTCCACTTAAAAAATACTTGTTTTACAGAACAAAGATACTGAAAATTATTAGTTTCACAGGGTGTTACTTGAAAACTTTTTCCACTTGTGCTTAAAGGGAACCTGTCACCCCGCTTTTTCAGATTGAGATATAAATACTGTTAAATAGGGCCTGCGCTGTGCGTTACAATAGTGTATGTAGTGTACCCTGATTCCCCACCTATGCTGCGAAATACATTACCAAAGTCGCCGTTTTCGCCTGTCAATCAGGCTGGTCTGGTCAGGTGGGCGTGGTGACATCGCTCTTTTCTTCCCCAGCTTTCCGTTGGTGGCGTAGTGGTGTGCGCATGTCGCAGTGACGAATCCACTGCGCGCACGTGAAGAAGCAGCGTGCGATCTGCGCTATTACCCCGTCATCGGTGGGGGGGGGGGGGGCGAGATGCAAACTCGGCTTTGGGAAAATGGCCGCCGCGATCTCTTCTGCGCACGCGCGGCATCTCGCGGCCATTTTCCTGAAGCCCCGTGCAGCAGAGCACTCCATCTGCGCACGCGCGGCCCCAGGAAGATGGCCGCCCCCACCGATGACAGGGGGTAATAGCGCAGATCGCGCGCTGCTTCTTCACGTGCGCGCAGTGGATTCGTCACTGCGACATGCGCACACCACTACGCCACCAACGGAAAGCTGGGGAAGAAAAGAGCGAAGTCACCACGCCCACCTGACCAGACCAGCCTGATTGACAGGCGAAAACGGCGACTTTGGTAATGTATTTCACAGCATAGGTGGGGAATCAGGGTACACTACATACACTATTGTAACGCACAGCGCAGGCCCTATTTAACAGTATTTATATCTCAATCTGAAAAAACGGGGTGACAGGTTCCCTTTAAACTCGTCCATGAACATACTGGTACTTAGTATTTTTTTTAACAAGTTTAAATGCAAATTTCAAAGCTTTGCATAGCAACCCCCAAGCCAGGTCTCATCAGTGATGCCGAGGGATACCTGGTGTGGTGAGAAGCATGCGTGTGAAGCTGCAGTGTCAGGAGCAGTCAGCAATGTCTCACCACGTCAATTTAGGAGGGCAATAGCACAACCATTTTACAAGTATTGGTTCTTGTAGCATTGCAGCCAAGGAAAGCACACAATGTCAAAAGCTCCAGTGCTGCATCTCGACCAATGGAGACCACAAAATGTCTGCGCCATAAGGTATGGAATTTGATTTAAGCCTTTACAGATAACCGTCATTACATCACCATGTGTGTACATCTGCATTTTAAATACAAAAAAACTGATAAATTGCATTATAACAAGTATATTACAAAGAGTAAATCAACATGTGACTGGACCAGCTCAGAAAAATAAAAGTAAAACACAAACATTTGGTAAAATAAATTCAATTTTTAATTAAAGATGCTATGAATCCTTTGTGAAATTATCTGCTATGAAAAGTAAATTACAATGAAATAATAATTAAAACAGAATTGTCCTTCTTTATCTTTATAGACAGGTCTGCTAAAGAAGGCTGGCTGCGGAGTTGGTCGCAAGATGTTAAAAATGTTCTCAATTTAATGGTTCACTGCATTTAGTCATATTTGAAGTCAAATGTAGAAAGTCCTCTTATACACATTTACTTACATACTATAATTTCTGAAATTATGCTTTATACAGCGCTCTACAATTTAATACATCCACACATTTTTATCATCTAGAAATTGTACAATGTATATGTGGTACAGAATAAAAGTGTCACCTTTGTGGGATAGGACTAAATGTGCCCATACATATCACAGCAGTTGGCCAAATCGGCTTTTGGTGGGGTCAGCCAATCATCTTATGAATGTGGGGGCTTTCCGACCACTGACATGTTGAATTTCAACTCCTTGTCCTTAGTCCTCACAAGAGAGAAGTCACCACTAGACGTGTTTGGCAGATGCTTATTCCCCCCTCCCCATTTGAAAACATTGAAATACTTGACCAAGCCAATATGCAAATTGCCTCTTACGAGAAAAAGAGGACTTAAACTCTATAGCGCCACCTGTTGGAAGTAGCAATCCTACTAGTCACAATCAATCCTTTCACGAGTCGTGCACTATGACTTAGGATAAAAGCCAAATCAGTATCTCAATTCGCAGACACGGTGTTTCGGGCTGTTGGCCCTCGTCAGTGAGAAGCATGAGAACTGATTTGGCTAGGTGAGAGGCTCTGGACTGGGGTCTAAGGGGTATCGTTTCTCCTTATGGAGAGTGACATACCAGCTGGCTTGTCAAGGTAAGGAGGCTTATTCGCCGTGCAATGCTCCTCTGGGAAATTAAATATGCAAATTGCCTCTTCCGAGAATAAGAGGACTTAAATTCTATAGCACCACCTGTTGGAAGTAGCGATCCTACAAGTCACAATCAACCCTTTGAGAAACGTTACCCCTTAGAGCCCAGTCCAGAGCCTCTCGCCTAGTCAACTCAGTTCTCATGCTTCGCACTGACGAGGGCAATAGCCCGAAACACTGTGTCTGCGAATTGATATACTGATTTGGCTTTTATTCTAAGTCATATTGCATGACTCGTTAAAGGGTTGACTTTGACTTGTAGGATCGCTACTTCCAACAGGTGGCACTATAGAGTTTAAGTACTCTTTTTCTCGGAAGAGGCAATTTGCATATTTAATTTCCCAGAGGAGCATTGCACAGCGAATAAGCCTCCGTACCTTGACAAGCCAGCTGGTATGTCACTCTCCATAAGGAGAAATGTTACCCCTTTGACCAAGCCAAGCATGGGTATGGGAATGATGCGAGCTGTTGGCACACATCTTAAGGGTATCTTCACACATGGCATTCGTAGAGCGTATTTCTGCATAAAAGAAGCTGCGATTTACAGCACCAGCAAAAGCTATGAGGTTTCAGAAATCTCTTTCACATGTAGCTTTTTCCTGACTAATTCCTGAATTTTTTTAAAGCACATTCTCAAAGTATCAACCACAACATAACAGAGCAGTCACAATATACGTGTGGTATGCAGTGGTGCCATATAATGCCATTGTACAGTAATAAGGGCAGTGTTCTCTGGCTGTTCTAAGGCAGAGATATTGAAATGAGCCGGAATCAGAAGATCAGCATACACTAGCTGTTTGACGGGAATCACGTATTTAAATCACCCCACCTATCTATACTTCTGTTTTTACAAGTTATTTGTTCATCACCTTGAAATCCTCTACCATCTCAGCAGTTCTGGCTTGCTCCACTACCACACGTCTTTAGTGGTATCTCCAGTTGCTGTAACTCTTCTTCCAGTTCCAACTCACAACTCTCTTGTCTAATATGGACACCTGCTGCCATCCAACAATTGCTCTCTGCAATCAGCAGCTTCTCTGTACATAGAAGAACTCACTTTACTGCAGCATTTACAGCATCAGGAACCGGTCACATGCAACTGTGACAATTTAAAACCAGGGTATCCTCGATTATAAAATCCATAGATTTTGTAACCCTCAAATTCCATCGGCTTTTCCCATTTTCCCATCCTTCTTCCAGACCAGCAATGGGTAGAGATGGCTGTAAAGTTGTCCAATCACAAAAGATCGCTATTGACCAATAAATATCTTCCTGACCCTGCAGATATAAGTATGCGGGTCTACTGTTCAGGCTGAATGTCATAGGTGTCTAACATATATCTTCAGCAGTGTCTATATGTCAAGGAACAAAGAATTAGATCAATTCCAACATCTCTGAACCTTCTTCCCCTATCAAGGATGATGGCAGACACATGGGGCCAGTGCGGTGTCCACACACATTACACCTAAACAGCTACACTCACTTGAATTGAATGATGTTAGTCACAGCCAATTTGCATCTTTTTTTCTTATATTTTGTTTTTTTTCTTTTTTAACACAAACTTGCACTCCTGATACCACTTTCCAGAGCGGCTATTTTAGAAACCTATTTACCGTACTTGAATCTATTGTCCGCCACAATAAGAAGTCCATCTAGTCTGCACATTGTAGAACAAATATAAAATACCAGTGACTCGTATAAAAGCATGCGAAGCATTGAAGCCATTATACTAAATGATAAAAAGAAAGCCTGAAAATCATAGCTGTGTTTACCTAGTATAGATCTCCTGTCAATTACTGCTTGTCATGGTGTACACTATGAATCTCTGTTTAAGTGGATCCCAAAGGAAAAGGCTTCATGGCGCTTCAACACATTCAGCATCAGCAGTACACACTACACATAGCATAAAGGAAACTCTCATTAAAGTGAGTTTTTGATACATAGGACATTATAAAAGAGGTAAGAAAACTCAGGAGGGCTTTGTTGCGAAAGGCTGTATTTCAATGAATCACAGTGGCAACATCCCTGTTACAGCGGCAATATAAGGTTTCCATGAGCAATAGCACACAGATGATTAAATATAGCATGGGGAGTCTTTCTACTGCTATAGGTCATGTTTTTCTTCATTATTCGCTAGCGTCTTTTGAAAACCTTTCTGAGATCACAGTGAAAATTGCTAACCAAATCTGGCAATGTGAATGTCAGCCCACGTAGAGGATGAAATAAGCCTTCGAGTGAGTCGGTTTTGTAGATGTGCAGCAGTTTTTCTGACATGTGACTTCTGTGGTTAACCTCACGAGATACTATCAGTCAATTCCAGTAAAGAAAAATCAGGTGCGAGGTTTCTAAGAGATGTGCGTGACAACAACAACTTTTTCACACTATCTTCTGTGGACATACAGCGGCTACCATATCACTTGATTTCCCACTAATGCAAAAAGTACAAAAACAACCACGATAACAATCTAGGCTTTCAGAATAACTGTTCAAACAGCATACTTTGGTTTTCCGATGTCTGATGTTCATTTGCTGGTCAGCATTATAGTGTATTCATCTTTAAATACGGCGCATAATATGCTAATTAGCTCTGACCCCCCCTGGCAAAGAATCAATGACTGAACAGCCTTCTCTGTACCGATACCAATACAAGGAGGGGTGTCAATTTAATAAAGGTGGTCAGAGCTGGATTTAGTGCTAGCTGCAGGTAATTTAGCGTAGTGTGTGATGTTTGTAATTATAATAAACTCTTAATTAAGGGCTAAAACATCTGAGGCACGGACGGGAGAAGCTGTCTGGGGGATCGGACCATGTTTCTCTTAAATGAAGCAATGTTTTAGAGTTGGGGCTCATTCACACGTCATCTTTTTCTTGTACGAGAGCTATCCACGGATATCACTCATACACCTATGATAGTCTAGGGGGCTGTTCACATGTCAGATTTTTTCCACGGACTAAGTGGTCCATGTAAAATCGCTGAGACATGTCCAATATTGATCCAAGTATCTGATCAAAATCGGCAATGGAAGTCGGTAAGAGTAAAGAATCTGACAGCAGTCGGATGACATCCATGGGCTGTATGTTTTTCACTGATAGGAGTATGTGGAGGAACCTTTTTTTTCCTCATGAGTGAAAAGAAAGTGATATAACTCAGATGAGAATCACTGATGAAACTTAGTCCATTTTTCTCATATGTAAAAAAAAACCCTGATGTGTAATGAATCCGAAAAACATATCTGGCTGCAATTCATACTACCTATGAATCTAATTGGCATGCCCCTTTAATATGCTGGACAATGTTGGGCCATTTGACTGCTAGGAAAGCTTAAGGGTGTGGATTTTACACGAGGAGAGCTCTTCCTCCCCTTGTCTCCCTGCAGTGACTGTCAGGCTGGTTTGTATATATGCATATATAGTAGCTTGTCAAACACCACCCTGAGGGCCACAGAGAGGCAAGGAAAGCGCTATCATCATGAATACGCTGGACTCAGAAAAGCGGAGTCCAGTGCATCCTTCCAACACGCCAAACAGCACAACATTTCTGGGTTGATTCAGCCACTAGGTGTACCTGCACCGATAATGTGCTGCCATTACACAGAAGGGCACGTTAAGCTGACAGATCCAAATTTAGTGATCACTTTTCAGTGTCTACGCCCAGCAGCCATGTTTTGTTCCCCACATTCAACGAGTAAAGGCCCCGTCGCACATAGCGAGATCGCTAGCGAGATCGCTGCTGAGTCACAAGTTTTGTGACGCAACAGCGATCTCAGTAGCGATCTCGCTATGTGTGACACGTAGCAGCGATTAGGCCCCTGCTGTGAGATCGCTGGTCGTGTCGGAATTGCCTGGGCCATTTTTTGATCGTTGAGGCCCCGCTGACATCGCTGAATCGGCGTGTGACGCCGATTCAGCGATGTCTTCGCTGGTAACCAGGGTAAACATCGGGTTACTAAGCGCAGGGCCACGCTTAGTAACCCGATGTTTACCCTGGTTACCATCGTTAAAGTAAAAAAACAAACGCTACATACTTACCTTCCGCTGTCTGTCCTCGGCGCTGTGCTTCTCTGCTCTGGCTGTGAGCACCAGGCAGCCGGAAAGCAGAGTGGTGACGTCACCGCTCTGCTTTCCGGCCGCTGTGCTCACAGTCAGTGCAGGAAGCAGAGCGCCGAGGACAGACAGCGGAAGGTAAGTATGTAGCGTTTGTTTTTTTACTTTAACGATGGTAACCAGGGTAAACATCGGGTTACTAAGCGCGGCCCTGCGCTTAGTAACCCGATGTTTACCCTGGTTACCCGGGGACTTCGGCATCGTTGAAGACAGTTTCAAAGATGCCGAAGTCTTTCCCCTGATCGTTGGTCGCTGGAGAGAGCTGTCTGTGTGACAGCTCTCCAGCGACCAAACAGCGACGCTGCAGCGATCCGGATCGTTTCATTACTTTAGTGCTTCGGAGACACAGAGAGCCAATACTACTAAAATGAACTGCCCCTTCATAATGAGACCACCAAATAATACTGCCACCTAAGCAATGGTGGGCAATGTTCTCTAGGATAGATTATATCAAAAAATATTGTGCTTGATTTTATTCAGAAGAAAGAAAATAAGATTGGAATATAAAAATAAATGACAAAGTGTTGAGATTTTGACTAGTAGCTAAAAGAGCCTTATAGAAAATCTTGACCTATCTAAGCACAGACATAAAGCAAGGAAACGTGGTCATAAAGCATTATATGCTACTCAATATATTCATCCAAATAGAAGCTTGAAGATTTTGCAGGCAAAGGAGACATACTATTCTCCCCCTAGTCATATTACGGTTTCAGCTGTAATACTGCAGACACGTTAACTTAATGAAGCCAGTGGTGTGAATAATGAAACTGTGATGAACAGAGGAATGGAATGCTTCTTTCGTTCCTTATGAAAGCACACAGGAAATGTAGGCAAGTTAAACTGTGAATTGACAACCCATATACCTTAGTTTCAATGAGGAAAACAGGCATC
Source organism: Ranitomeya imitator (assembly GCF_032444005.1). Lineage (NCBI taxonomy): Eukaryota > Metazoa > Chordata > Amphibia > Anura > Dendrobatidae > Ranitomeya > Ranitomeya imitator. The sequence continues at coordinate 286,053,031 of NC_091282.1, read as the reverse complement.
GGTTTTCTAAAAAAGAAAAATCTTACCAGGACAGTGGCTTTATGTTTTGACAGGTCAGGGTTCAAAGATGGAGACTAGATAGTGAGCTAAAACCACAAGATACACTAGCTCTGCTCCCCACATTTTACAGTATATCTAATATATAAAGCTGAATGTGTGTGTATGTCCGGGATTGGCATCTGCACCGTCGCAGCTACAGCCACAAAATTTTGCAGTCACACATCAGGACCCCGAGAGCGTCATAGGCTATGTTGTGAGGTGAAATTTTAACCCTGCGCGTTCCAATTCACCAACCAATTTTGCCCCTATCTACATAATGGGGAAAAAGTGAAAGGAAAAGTGTTGGTGGCAAATTGACAGCTGCCAGATACAGCAGGTATATGCTATTTACAGGGGTGGTGACACACAGGTATACACTATATACAGGAGGAGATGACATACAGGTATATACTATATACAGGGGAGATGACATACAGGTGTATACTATATATAAGGGAGATGACAAACCTGTATATACTGAGGTGAAAATGAGAGGTGTGAGGTGAAAATGAGGGGTGTGAGGTGAAAATGAGAGGTGTGAGGTGAAAATGAAAAGGTGTGAGGGCAAAATGAGAGGAGTGAGGGAAAATAGTGGAGTGATGGAAAAATGACAGATGTGAGGTCGAAATGACAAGTGTTGGGGTGCATGAGAGGAGTGAGAGGGGAATGAGAGATGTGAGGGGTAAAATGAAAGATGTGAGGGGGAAAATGAGAGAAGTGAGGTGCTATAACTAACCACAGATATTTACTATGCCCAGATAATGCCGGGCTTGAATTCTGCAGTCTTGTGCACATCACATTTAGGCCTCCTTTAGACCAGGGGTCCCCAACTCCAGTCCTCAAGGCCCACCAACAGGTCATGTTTTCAGGATTTCCTTTGCATTGCACAGGTGATGCAATTATTACCTGGGCAAGACTAAGGAAATCCTGAAAACATGACATGTTGGTGGGCCTTGAGGACTGGAGTTGGGGACCCCTGCTTTAGACGTCCGAGTTGAAAGTAAGTGTTCTAACAGTGTTTTTCACAGATACAACACATACCCTTTATAATCTACGAAGCTGTACACATATGCGTGTTTTTTTGTTGTTTTTTTTTTGCAAACAGACCAAAACTCAGACATGTTCGTTTTTTCGGGCAGCACAGATGCCATCTATGTGCCGTCAGTGTCTAACATTACAAAGGATAGGAGAAACTTTTCAATGTATTCATTTATTTATACACAAAAACACTGAGGACACACTGACCAAACACTGATGATACCGGTACCATTTTTTTGCGTATGTGAAAAACACTGACGTCCAACTGATCCCTTACCTTGCAACACTTCTCATTATGGCACTAAGCACTTGTTTTACCCTTCATTTATTTTTCATACTAATAACAAAAATAATCTAAATCGAGAGACCAAATGCACCAAACAAACTTCATGGTTTAGGAACAAGCTAAAGTAGACTTTATGGGCCAGTTAAGTAATTCCAGGAGGCGGTTTCTTCCATAGTAATAGACAACTAAGGCCAAATAAGTTGGCTGATCAGATTTGCCCAATCTTGCCTTAATGGCAATGCAAGAGAGATCCCCTTACAGCTGATTTTAGCATGCTTGCCAGGGCCCCGGTATTACTTGTCGTCCTTTATTACCTACAGAGTAAAATGGCTGTCAACACTCAAAGAAATGTTTTTGCTTCTTTCTCCTGTAACATCAAAACAATAATAAACTATAGAAATGGTCTAAAAGATGCAGCCGTGATGCTGGGAATCCACTTGTCTGAGGTAATGATGCCTAGAGCTCTGTAATGTCACCCTGCAGGAACTGCGAGCAGAGACATGGGGGAGCAGCCACTGGTCTGTAGATCAGATTTTGCCGGAGAAAGGCACGTTGACAAATATTCTGTTTGCTGAAGGATGCAGCTGAACACCAGAATTTTATAGTAACCATGATGGATTTCAAACACATAAAAAGCTCCCACTGCTCTACATCAGTCCGTGAATTTATCACTGTTATAGAGACTGCCAAAGCAGGAAAAGCAGACACCAGTACCTTTCAGCTTAGGTCTTGGCAGACAGTATGCACATTACAGATGAGAACATAAAATCTAACTCACAAATAATAATGTGTTGGAAGAGCTGAACGTTGATTTTAAAATAATTACAATTTGCTAAAATCAGTCACAAATGTCACCCCTGTGAACTCTGATAACAAATCACAGCACAAGAACTACTACAGGCCACTTGTGGTACTGCAGAATTATCCGCTTTACCCAATGTGAAGCATCAATCACAGAAAGGGGATGGCAGGAATACTGCTCACGAGAACTAAATTGCCATATAGACACTAAGGAAAGAGAGCCCTAGTTCCTATTTTAGATTGTTAGATTTGAATTATCAATATTAAAGTAGAAATCCAGGTTCAGGGTCACCATGTCACTTGCCTAACAAGATGGAAAAATCTTTTTTCCTTTTTTTAATCATATATACTGATGATGATTACACAGCTCCTGTCATGCAGTTACAATGTAGAAGATGACAGTTATGCCTTCTGACATTGTTCTTATTATCAATTAGTTTAGAGGAATAAACAATGACATACCGTAATTACAAAAACTGTTATAAAGCAAAGAAGCTAAGATAATCCACCGAATGTGTCCATGTTAGGACTAAAGGTACCTTCACACATAACGATATCGTTAACGATATCGTTGCTTTTTGATATCGTTAAGGAAATCGTTCTGTGTGACAGCGACCAACGATCAGGCCCCTGCTGGGAGATCGTTGGTCGCTGAGGAAAGTCCAGAACTTTATTTCGTTGCTGGACTCCCTGCAGACATCGCTGGATCGGCGTGTGTGACACCGATCCAGCGATGTCTTCACTGGAAACCAGGGTAAACATCGGGTTACTAAGCGCAGGGCCGCGCTTAGTAACCCGATGTTTACCCTGGTTACCAGCATAAAAGTAAAAAAAACAAACACTACATACTTACCTACCGCTGTCTGTCCCCGGCGCTCTGCTTCTCTGCACTCCTCCTGCACTGGCTGTGAGCGTCGGTCAGCCGGAAAGCACAGCAGTGACGTCACCGCTCTGCTTTCCGGCCGCTGTGCTCACAGTCAGTGCTGGAGGAGTGCAGAGAAGCAGAGCGCCGGGGACAGACAGCGGTAGGTAAGTATGTAGTGTTTGTTTTTTTAACTTTTACGCTGGTAACCAGGGTAAACATCGGGTTACTAAGCGCGGCCCTGCGCTTAGTAACCCGATGTTTACCCTGGTTACCCGGGGACCTCGGGATCGTTGGTCGCTGGAGAGCTGTCTGTGTACAGCTCTCCAGCGACCAAACAGCGACGCTGCAGCGATCGACATCGTTGTCGGTATCGCTGCAGCGTCGCTGAGTGTGAAGGTACCTTAACACCCCTCCTTGAATGCCCACACCAAGGTAAAGGCTAACCAAATTGAATGATGATCACAGTATATAATACTATGGAGCATGAAAATGTCACTATGAAAAACCTGAAAGTGCAAAATATTTACAAATATGTGCAAAAATAAAGTCACAAACTAGAGACATAGCAGTCCTGTATATATGGCTGATAGGTCCTACACAAGGACAAAATAATCTTTGTAATGCACTTAGTTCAGGTATATAAGATCAGATAAGATCCAAGTGCTACATGGCGATCATGTAACAGCCATATCAAATGGACACATAAAACAGAGGTCAGAGATGAAAAAAGCAAACATGCTCCAGAAAGCCGATTATAAATAACTGAATTGAGCAATGAAGAGAAAAGCCTATATATTGGTAAAACCTGAATTCTAGGACAAAGTATGTGTGATGAGTAGGAACCACATGTGTATCACCCCCAGAAACGTAACTTACTCAGGGCTAACCTAACGGTAACAATTAGATGAGTGGATGGTGATGGCGGCTGAGTTGCACGTGTATTAGCAACGTCGTCATTTCACTGCAGCTGTCAATCACTGAATATGGGTAAACCACAGCGACTGGAGCAAGCTAATGTCACTGCAGTTACAGAAAGATATTGTCCACATAACACTACCAGCATCTGTCTAGTATGAAAAAGGCTCAGCTCCTGAGCAGACTTCAATAGTGCTTACTTATCTATGCCGAAAATGTACATTACAGGTCATTAAGGTGTGAAAAAGCCAGAAATAGTAAAAGGACATAACTAAAGATAAAGTGTGGAGTGAACTAAGGGTACCGTCACACTGAAACGACGCTGCAGCGATACGACAACGATGTCGTTCGCTGCAGCGTCGCTGTTTGGTCGCTGGAGAGCTGTCACACAGACAGCTCTCTAGTGACCAACGATGCCGAAGTCCCTGGTAACCAGGGTAAACATCGGGCTACTAAGCGCAGGGCCCCGCTTAGTAACCCGATGTTTACCCTGGTTACCAGCGTAAACGTAAAAAAAACAAACATTACATACTTACATTACGTGTCTGTCCTCTGGCGCTGTGCTTTCCTCTGCACTGTCAGCACCGGTCAGCCGTAAAGCAGAGCGGTGACGTCATCGCTGCGCTTTCTGGCTGGCCGGCGCTGACACAGGATGCAGGAGGAGTGCAGAGAAGCACAGCGCCGGGGACAGACAGCTGAAGGTAAGTATGTAATGTTTGTTTTTTTTACGTTTACGCTGGTAACCAGGGTAAACATCGAGTTACTAAGCGCGGCCCTGCGCTTAGTAACCCGATGTTTACCCTGGTTACCAGTGAAGACATCGCTGAATCGGCGTCACACACGCCGATCCAGCGATGTCAGCGGGAGATTCAGCGACGAAATAAAGTTTCAGACGATCTGCTACGACGTACGATTCTCAGCGGGGTCCTTGATCGCAGTAGCGCGTCAGACACAGCGAGATCGTAACGATATCGCTGGAACGTCACGGATTGTGCCGTCCTAGCGATCAAAGTGCCACTGTGTGACGGTACCCTAAGGGAATGTAGGCTAATGTACACTGTGTTCCAAATTATTATGCAAACTGGATTTAGGTGTCATAAAGATTTAATTGTTTTGTTTTTCAAATAAACTCGTGGATAGTATTGTGTCTCAGGGCTCAATAGATAACTGAAATCAATCTTAAACACATGTGATAATTAGTTTTCCAGGTGATTCTAATTAAAGGAAAACTACATAAAATTGATGTTCTACATTATTAAGCAGGCCAAAGGTTTCAAGCAATATGAGAAATAAAAAGGATCTCTCTGCTGCTGAAAAGCGTTAAATAGTGCAATGCCTTGGACAAGGTATGAAAAAATTAGATACTTCACAAAAACTTTGAGATCATCATACTGTGAAGAGATTTGTGACTGAAACAGAGCACAGACAGAGTTCATGCAGATAAAGACATAATGAGGAAGGTTTCTGCCAGACAAATTCATTGGATTAAGAGAGCAGCTGCCAAAATACAATTACAAAGCAGCAAACAGTTTTTTGAAGCTGCTGGTGCCTCTGGAGTCCCTCAAACCTCAAGGTGTATGATCCTTCAAAGGCTTTCTGCTACTATTCGGCCACCCCCAAACAGTGTTCATGAGCAGAAACGGTTGCAGTGGGCCCAGACATACATGAAGACTAATTTTCAAACAGTCTTGTTTACTGATGAGTGTCGAGCAACCCTGGATGGTCCAGATGGATGGAGTAGTGGATGGATGGTGGATGGCCACCATGTCTCAACAAGGCTGCGACGTCAGCAAGGAGGTGGAGAAATTACGTTTTGGGCCGGAATCATGGGGAAACAGCTGGTAGGGCCCTTTAAGGTTCCTGAAGATGTGAAAATGACCTCTGTAAAGTAAATAGCATTTCTGACTGACAACTTTCTTCCATGGTCTAAAAGCAGAAACGTGCCTTCAGGAGCAAAATCATCTTCATGCATGACAATGCACCATCTCATGCTGCAAATAATACCTCTGAGTCATTGGCTGCTATGGGCATAAAAGGAGATAAACTCATGGTGTGGCCACCATCTTCCCCTGACCCTCAACCCCTGATACTCAACCTTTGGAGTATCATCCAGCACAAGATCTATGAGGGTGGGAGGCAGTTCACATCAAAAGAGCAGCTCTGGGAAGCTATTCTGACTTCATGCAAAGACGTACAAGCAGAAACTCTCCAAAAACTCAAGAATGCAAGAATTGTGAAGGTGATATCAAAGAAGGGGTCCTATGTTAACATGTAACTTGGCCTGTTAGGATGTTTTGGAGTTAAATAGCTTTTTTGTTCAGTGAATGTGACCTCCTAATGCTGAAAATTCCACAAATGAGCATTTTCAGTTCTTTAAAACATATCAAATGTTTAGAAATTCTAATAATTTTGAGTTTTTATTCATTTTGGAGATTTTACTGTTATCATTGGGAGGTTTCTTCAATAAAATTCGATGTATACTCTAATGGGTGATGACTGTCATTTACACTGACCATTTAGGAAAATCCGAGAAAAATGTCATCTGCATAATAATTTGGAACACAGTGTAGTGTTGTTTTTTTTAACTAACAAGGGCAATGCATGAAGGCAATATACTTAAGGTACCGTCACATTTAGCGACGCTGCAGCGATCTAGACAACGATCACGATCGCTGCAGCGTCGCTGTGTGGTCGCTGGAGAGCTGTCACACAGACAGCTCTCCAGCGACCAACTATGCGAAGTCCCCTGGTAACCAGGGTAAACATCGGGTTACTAAGCGCAGGGCCGCGCTTAGTAACCCGATGTTTACCCTGGTTACCAGTGCTAATGTAAAAAAAATCAAACACTACATACTTACATTCCGGTGTCTGTCCCCCGTCGCTGTGCTTTCCTGCACTGACTGTGAGCGCCGGCTGGCCGTAAAGCACAGCGGTGACGTCACCGCTGTAATCTGGCTGGCCGGCGCTGACAGTGCAGGGAAGCAGAACGCCGAGGGACGCGACAGACACCGGAATGTAAGTATGAAGTGTTTGTTTTTTTTTTACATTTACACTGGTAACCAGGGTAAACATCGGGTTACTAAGCGCGGCCCTGCGATCCAGAACGCTGCTGCGTGTCAAACTCAACGATATCGCTATCCAGGACGCTGCAACGTCACGGATCGCTAGCGATATCGGTGTGAAGTTGGTCAGTGTGAAGGTACCTTTACTCATTGCTGTAAAAGGAAACTACAAGAACCCTTTGTGATGGCCAGGAACAGATAGAAAAGAAATGTTAAGTGAATAACTACAATCAGACATTGACTGTAAAGGGGTTGTCTACTACTTGGACAATCTCTTCTTGATCTAAATGTTTGGCTCCGATAAAATAAAATAAAAATAGAAAAACATACTCCTCTCCCGTGCTCGCACCGTTTTATCAGTGTTGGCACTCGTGGTCCCGGGGCTCTAGTGCAGATGTTGTGATGTGTGACTCCAGCTCCCAATCCGCGCCGGCGTCACTGTTCCAAACTTTGGACAAATAGAACATGTAGAGGAAGTCCGGGCTGCAGCTGCCCTGTCACTTCCTCTTCATGTTCAATTAGACAGGAGGCCGGGACAGTGATGCCAGCACTGACTGGAAGCTGGGGGTCACGTGTCACAACAAAAGCAGAGAGCTACAGGGAGAGCGCGGTGACACTGTGAAAACGGCACCAGCATGGGAGGGGAGTTAAGGCTTTTTTATTTTATCGGGGCCAAGTCTGAGGTATGAGAAGTTGTCTAAGTAGTGGACAACTTCGTTAAGTCAATTAATTTAGGTGTTATGCATGTCTAAGTCACTCACCCAGGTCGCAGTGCGCATGCCCAGGAATCCCAGCCCCGCAGTGTGAATAAATCATAAGACACTGAGGGGCTGGGATTCACAAGCAGGGCGGCTGCACAGGCGTAGTCAGCGAGACTGTATATGAGGACAGACGGGCAGCCACGACTGCGCCTGCCCCAGGCAAGACAAAAGAGCGCATGCGCCAGCAGATTTCAAAACAGCGCTGAGGAGGCGGCGCCTGGCGCCAAGAAGACTTGAGTGACGGCTGTGAGGCGTCTGCAGCAGGGGGGGAAAGGCCTGCCTCCAGGACTGAAAAAAAAAGGTATTTCGGACAAATTACAAAACGGATTATTTCTGCATTTACAGCACCAATAACTAAAAGAGCCACCTTGTCAGAATGCAGCATTACTGCTGCACAAGTTGGCTCTTTTAGTTTCAAACACCTGGGGGGGGTGACAGGTTCCCTTTAATAAGTAAACAGTAAAAAAAAAATGTGTGGCTGACAAGAGAATGGCATGGCTTGAAGTGCAACAACACACCAAAAATGTGCCAAAACTGTGGCGCACAAAGTAAGCCAAGTAATAGGTGGGTGTAAATTTAGACTAACCAAGTATTAAAATTTGATCAAACAGCATACACCTGGCTGATTTTTTCTTATACACTCCTTATTTAGAAAATTTCAATAATATAACAGGAAAGGAAAAAAAAAGGTAAATATTTTCAGAAATAGTAAAAGTATATAAAAACAAACAAACGTAGATACAATCGTAATAAACCACAAGGATAACGCTACAAGGCTGTGGATTTGCGAACCAAAATGGTTGTAGGAAGAATTAAAAAAAAAAAAAAAACAAGCGGCAGTTGTGGGGAGGGACATGGAAAGGAAAGGGAAGGGTAGGGAGTTAGAAAGTCCTGCTTAAAATATAGAGATTAACTAAGCGATTTGGGAGATCAAACTCAAATTGAGACATCAACATTACAGAACAGACTATATGTGAAGAAAAAAAAGAAAAAGGGAATAACAAAAGAAATTTGTAGGGAGACAGAAATCAAGGAACACCTGGCTGATTTTAGACTGCTCAGTCTATGTTTGCATGGTCTAAGAAATAGAACATATTAATAAATATGCCCCATTGGGTGTAATTACGGTATATAAATATTTTTTATTTATATAGCACTAATGTATTCTGCAGCACTTTTCAGCAGAAGAACATGAATCAATAAACAAATCATTCTATACATAAAAAACTGGAATAAATCATCGGGGTGGGGTGGGATATACATCAAAGGATAAATGCTAGTAATGCAATGGAAAAGAAAAGTGAGGTATGGCCCCATAGATTTATTTAATAACATCGAACACATTAAATATGGCATACCTGAAATGTGACTGAAGGAAAAAAATAGATTTGTTCAGAATATATTATTATATTAGGCTTTCATTTATGTATGCAATAGAAATAAACTGATATCAGAAGTAGAATGGAAATAATAAATAGCTGAAAAATAAGGAAGTAGTAGGTGAAGATAATCTAGCTTTATAAACAATATAGAAGGCGCTGATTGTTGCCATTTTATTGGTACCTCAGTAAGTATAAAGGCAAGAAGGGCTGCACCTCTCACACAGACAATAGCTGCTTACAGCCTTTAATAAAGACCAAGAGAAGGACGCTAGCTCCCTTGCAGAGGCGGATAATTGAGGGGTTAATTACACAGGCAATAAAATAGGTTTTATGATTTACTGTGCACAGCCAGTCTCAATATTCTGGCCATAAATAAAAGACTGCAGATAAGGAGAGCTGCAGGCTAGGCAGGACCCAGCATCTTTAATGGGCAGTTATACGACCCGCTGTGCGTACACGGGCTGTAAATCAGCAGAAACATCTTTTATGGAGTTCTGGCTTTTATGATGTCATTAACTTTCCTCCTTATACTTTAGGTTTAATGAAATAAAGTCATGAGGAGGGATCAAAGGATGAGCCCATGCCTTTGGGTTCCTTGTCTTATTCTTTGTTACAGCCAAAGGGGAGGTTTATGTATCTGAGTAGGGACCTATTCTGGCATTCAGCTACTTTGTAGGGAAAAAAAATTAGATAATGTGTCCTCGTCAGAGGTAAAAAAAAAATAGCATTATGATTACCAGCCATTGGCATTAATATGATTAATAGGAATGTGCTCAGGGATACATTGCACATTTTTTATTCATTAAGTAAATTCAGTCTTGGATCTAGGTTTTAACCTGTTTTTGAAGCAATGCTCGCTGCAAAAAAAAAAAATTTAATTTACCTATTGGGGTGAAAGCATACTGAGCAATCATTATTGGCTTTAGAACTGCACTGCACAAGCAAGACACGTCTGAGCGTATCCCAATCAATAGAGCAAGACATGGAGGCTATTATATTTTGGGATCAGGAAGCAGCGGGGAATCAAATACAAGTTATCTAATGTTCACTGTACCCTGAGACCCCGCAGGATATCACTGTTCAGCAGCTGGAAGAGAGACATTTTCTTGAGGATTTCTCTTTGCTTTAAAGGGATGGCAGTAGCTTACGTCCTATGAACAGTCCATACCTTCACATAAAATAATACTTTGCGGCTCCAGAAAGTGTATGTAAAATTAGCAGTATAAATCAGACTGTGGCAATTCCTGAATGATCTTTTTAAAAAATATGCACTCTTTGACTAAGCCAGTGGTCCCCAACCTGAGGCTTGGGAGCCACATATGGGTCTGGATTCTGTGATGTGTGCGGCTGACTGGCAGCTTAGTGCATTAGCAACAGGTCTAGCAAACTGCTAGGAAGAGGTCTCCAGATGTGACCTCTGAGTAGCCTCATACAGAACAGCTGTTCTGGATCCATATGTATTGGCCATGTGAGTGGAGAGATAAATATGGTAAGCTGGTAATAGGAAGGTGCATCCAGTTAGACGAGTGCTTGACGCTGGATGCGATAGTGTAGTCGGAGTGCTTGATGCCAGAATACCGAATGATTGGGAGGTGGAAACACCTAAATGGAAATGTACTACCTATAAGACAGGCTGCCACAAGGTCTTGGTGTGATTTCTGGGGGAAGATTTTTTCCTTGTCATACCAGGGTGTGGGGGCACTGGATGTCACAACTGGAGAGGGTGGGGGAATCTGAAGTCGCTACTTCAAAGGCTCTGGATGTGACTCGAAACCATCTGTTAGAGCAGGATGTGGCACTTAATGATTGAAAGGTTGGGGACCACTCCTCTAAGGCTAGGTTCATATTTATATAGTGCTCTCACTAAGCACAATGTGAGGATTTTTGTCGGAATTCCATAAACACAGGTGTCAAAACTCTGTTAGAATACCAGGGGCTCCTTCCATATCCCTAACGCTAGGGACGCTCTAGCTATCTCTGCTCCCCGGATAACTTCTGATGGTGAAGACGCCAGTGCCACGTACCTTGCTGAACTCCTGAATCAGCCCTATATCTGTCCCCTTCCACCACCAAGGAAAGTGGGGAGTACTAGTGTATGCATATGCACAAACCAGACTAACAAGGGAGGACGTACAAGGGATAAATGAAATACCAAACATACAAATATGCACTCCCAGACACCAGGCAGTACAAGATTAATACTGGCAGTCCAGATTCCCAGAGGCAAGAATATATAGGAGAGAGGAGTGGCCAATATAGAACAGCTGAGATCAACCAAGTGGGAAGGCTTCAGAGACTCCAAGCTGAACAGATTAACCCCTGCACTGCTAACAGAAACCTGTACCATTTAATATGAAGGTGAAGTGCTATTAGTCAGTGCAGAAGTACGAGAAATCAGACAATGCGGTCTTCTGGCCCCTCTCTGTTGCGGTAAACCCGTGACAACAGGATTATGACAGAAATCCCTTGACAGAACAATTCACTTCAATGGAGCCGGCCAAGGCTCTTGGAAACGGTCTAGATTCTAGCCTCTTTCATGACGGTATTCATCTTTTTCAGACATGCACAAAATATAGCAGACCACATTTTTATGCATGTATGAGAAAAATCAACAGCGCCAGGATGGTGGAAAGAGAGTGTCCAAAGGACTGACTCAGTTGGCTCCTTGAAGTGAATGGCTCTGTCAGTGCTTCCCTCAGAATTTTTTTTTTTTTTTTTTTTTTGGGGGGGGTTACCATACAAAGGAAACCCTGACATAGTGCTCTGCGGGGAGAACTGTGTGTATATGAACATAGCTCAATGGAGTGTGCACACAGCCGTAGTACAGTAAGGGCTTGTATAGGACTGTACTAGGACATGGGAAAATAAACAGATTTACATATGATTCCAGGTGCACGAGGCCTAACTGTACATGCTTATTTACCATAGAAGTGGGCGGTGATCATGCGACATAAGTTGTGGCGAAAAGTATTGACACCCCTGCAATTCTGTCAGATAATACTCAGTTTTTCCTGAAAATGATTGCAAACACAAATTCTTTGTTATTATCTTCATTTAATTTGTCTTAAATGAAAAAACACAAAAAGAATTGTCCTAAAGCCAAATTGGATATAATTCCACACTAAACATAAAAATGGGGGTGGACAAAAGTATTGGCATAAAAATCATGTGATGCTTCTCTAATTTGTGTAATTAACAGCACCTGTAACTTACCTGTGGCACCTAACAGGTGTTGGCAATAACTAAATCACACTTGCAGCCAGTTGACATGGATGAAAGTTGACTCAACCTCTGCCCTGTGTCCTTGTGTGTACCACATTGAGAATGGAGAAAAGAAAGAAGACCAAAGAACTGTCTGAGGACTTGAGAAACCAAATTGTGAGGAAGCATGAGCAATCTCAAGGCTACAAGTCCATCTCCAAAGACCTGAATGTTCCTGTGTCTACCGTGCGCAGTGTCATCAAGAAGTTTAAAGCCCATGGCACTGTGGCTAACCTCCCTAGATGTGGACGGAAAAGAAAAATTGACAAGAGATTTCAACGCAAGATTGAGCGGATGTTGGATAAAGAACCTCGACTAACATCCAAACAAGTTCAAGCTGCCCTGCAGTCCGAGGGTACAACAGTGTCAACCCGTACTATCCGTCGGCGTCTGAATGAAAAGGGACTGTATAGTAGGACACCCAGGAAGACCCCACTTCTTACCCCGAGACATAAAAAAGCCAGGCTGGAGTTTGACAAAACTTACCTGAAAAAGCCTAAAACGTTTTGGAAGAATGTTCTCTGGTCAGATGAGACAAAAGTAGAGCTTTTTGGGCAAAGGCATCAACATAGAGTTTACAGGAGAAAAAAAGAGGCATTAAAAGAAAAGAACACGGTCCCTACAGTCAAACATGGCGGAGGTTCCCATGATGTTTTGGGGGTGCTTTGCTGCCTCTGGCACTGGACTGCTTGACCGTGTGCATGGCATTATGAAGTCTGAAGACTACCAACAAATTTTGAAGCATAATGTAGGGCCCAGTGTGAGAAAGCTGGGTCTCCCTCAGAGGTCATGGGTCTTCCAGCAGGACAATGACCCAAAACACACTTCAAAAAGCACTAGAAAATGGTTTGAGAGGAAGCACTGGAGACTTCTAAGGTGGCCAGCAATGAGTCCAGACCTGAATCCCATAGAACACCTGTGGAGAGATCTAAAAATGGCAGTTTGGAGAGGACACCCTTCAAATATCAGGGACCTGGAGCAGTTTGCCAAAGAAGAATGGTCTAAAATTCCAGCAGAGCATTGTAAGAAACTCATTGATGGTTACCGGAAGCGGTTGGTCGCAGTTATTCTGGCTAAAGGTTGTGCAACCAAGTATTAGGCTGAGGGTGCCAATACTTTTGTCTGGCCCATTTTTGGAGTTTTGTGTGAAATGATCAATGTTTTGCTTTTTGCTTCACACTCTTGTGTTTTTTTCATTTAAGACAAATTAAATGAAGATAATAATACCAAAGAATTTGTGATTGCAATCATTTTCAGGAAGAAACGGAGTATTATCTGACAAAATTGCAGGGGTGTCAATACTTTTGGCCACAACTGTATATATAAAAACTTTCTTCTCACCCCTCCAATGGGGGTGGTCTTTTTTGTCCTTTCTTATTCTCGGGTCCTCTACCAGAGGCATGGGAGTTTGAGGGTTCTACGCAGGATCTTGTTGTTCCCAGCATTGCGCTTTTCTGGATAGAGAGCTCAGATTTTGCTCCTGGGATCTGTTCTGGCCATTTTCCCAACTTAGGGGTCACTGCTCCAAGTGCTCCTATCACCACTGGAATCACTGTTGCCTTCACCTTCCACATTTCTCCAGTTCTCCTTTGAGGCCCTGGTATTTCTCCAGCTTCTCATATTCCTTCTTTCTGTCGTTGCTGTCACTTGGCACTGCCATATCTATTATCATTGCTGTCTTCTGATCCTTGTCTAGTATCACAATGTCTGGTTGGTTAGACAACGCCTGCTCATCTGTCTGGATCTTGAACTCCCACAGGATTTAAGCCCTTTCAAATCTCCACCACTTTCTCTGGGGTCTCCCATCTGAACATTATATACATATCTATATATATATATATATATATATATATATATATATATATATATATATATATATATATATATATATATATATATAAATATATATATATATATATATATATATATATATATATATATATATATATATATATATATATATATATATATAAAAATCTCCTTCACATTGGTTTCGCTTAATTAATGTATACATAGAAGACAAATAGCACAACTTAAATTGTAAAGATAACATTGACGATATCGGAGACAATTTACCACCCCCCCCCCAGCAATTCCCAGGACTGCATGTGGTATAGAGGTAGGACTATATAACTACATATATATATGGTAGCCTAATATAACATTTATACGAGCTTGTTGTATGGGGACACAGTTTGGATTTTGAGGCCATGTGCACACGGTGTGGTTTTTACTGCGGATCCGCAGCAGTTTTCCTTGCGGTGTACAGTACCATGTTACCCTATGGAAAATAAAAACCGCTGTGCACATGCTGCGGAAAAAAACGCGCGGAAACACAGCGATTTATTTTCCACAGCATGTCAATTCTTTGTGCAGATTCTGCAGCGGTTTTACACCTGCTCCATATTAGAAAACCGCAGGTGTAAAACCGCAGTAGAATCCGCACAAAAACCGCGGTAAATCCGCGATAAATCTGCAGGAAAAACGCAGTGCTTTTGCCTTGCGGATTTATCAAAATCAGTGCAGAAAAATCCGCACAGCAGTCCGCAACGTGTGCACATACCCTAATTCCTACATAATGTACGGTATGTAAGCAACTAAGAATAACATCTGCACATTAAAGGTACTGTCACACTAGACGATATCGCTAGCGATCCGTGACGTTGCAGCGTCCTCGCTAGCGATATCGTCCAGTGTGACAGGCAGCAGCGATCAGGCCCCTGCTGGGAGATCGCTGGTCGGGGAAGAAAGTCCAGAACTTTATTTCGTCGCTGGACTCCCCGTAGACATCGCTGAATCGGCGTGTGTGACACCGATGCAGCGATGTCTTCACTGGTAACCAGGGTAAACATCGGGTAACTAAGCGCAGGGCTGCGCTTAGTAACCCGATGTTTACCCTGGTTACCAGCGTAAAAAAACAAACACTACATACTTACATTCAGCTGTCTGTCCCTTGCCGTCTGGTTCCTGCACTGACTGCTGGCCGTAAAGTGAAAGCAGAGCACAGCCACAGCGGTGAGTCACCGCTGTGTGACTCACCGCTGTGCTGTGCTTTCACTTTCACTTTACGGCCAGCAGTCAGTGCAGGAACCAGACGGCAAGGGACAGACAGCTGAATGTAAGTATGTACTGTTTGTTTTTTTACGCTGGTAACCAGGGTAAACATCGGGTTACTAAGCGCGGCCCTGCGCTTAGTTACCCGATGTTTACCCTGGTTACCGGGGACCTCGGGATCGTTGGTCGCTGGAGAGCTGTCTGTGTGACAGCTCTCCAGCGACCAAACAGCGACGCTGCAGCGATCCGGATCGTTGTCGGTATCGCTGCAGCGTCGCTAAGTGTGACGGTACCTTTAAGGTTACAAGAGTGTTTCACACTTGGCCTCTCTGCTTTATACTTCTTTTTTTGGTAGTAGGGGAGGGGAGTTGGTTATGGAGGGATATTTAGGGAAGCATGGACAGGCTAATATCGGAGGACAAAAGTCTTTAGTCTGGGAAGAGGGAAGATGGGGGAGGGAATCAAAGAGCCATGGTTAAATGAAGTCTTGTGGACTAAATTACCCAACCTACACCATAGCATGTTCAACCAGTGGAAATTATTTAGCACAACTGAAGCTGGGCAACAGACCTCAGCACCTTTATTCTGAGCACATGACTGATGTGTTGCCATCTCTGCAGGGATGAACAGTGATTCTTATCTGTTGCTAGTGGCAACAGACATTCTCCCGGCATGGGGTCCAGCAGAGGGTCTACTTGCTGATGCAGGCCCGCACACCAGGACAGACAAATAGGCTTTGGAGCTGGACAGGCCTCATAGGGAGGTTTTGACATAAAGGGCCCTTTAGAAAGGCTGGAATTGTCAGTGGTTTGATGGGCTCATGCTGGGCCATTAGCTTCTGTTACTAATTTGCTGTGGATGTGAGAGGCTGAGCTGTGTGAACACCTGCAAGAGACTTTACAATGCATTGTGGGATCAGTGAATTTTGCAGAGAGGCCAGACCGCCCCTGTCCACTACTAACAAGGCAGGAAAGGAAGGAAATTCTTAATATCTGGCATAGCCTCATCCCGCATTTTAGTAACCTGTTTCTATTCACTGCTGTGCTCACATGGCATCTGGTGATTCTACACAGACTTCTCCCAATTTGTGTTCTTATCCCACAGAAAATGTGACTCATGTGGATTATCAGAATTCCTGTGCCGTCAGATACCCAGAATACCCTTCTTCCATAGCCATGATTATTAGCTCTCAGCCTTTAATGTTCGTAGCCAACAAATGAAATAATGGAGAGAATATGTCTTCATTTCCCAGAGACTGATTATTCTCTGTCTGTCTGGCTCCATCCCAAGGTTTCAGGATTCTCTCAGAGCCATGATCCATCTACTCTGGTTTTCCGATGGTGCAGACCTGTTTTCAGTTATCATTAGGCTGTAGGGGGTGATCAGTCACAAGAAATCCATGCAAAACTAACATTTCTAATAATAAAAAAAATAAAAAATAATTCTGAAGGAAACAAAAAAGAAGTTTGTGTGCCCAGCTCAATCCGAAACACTCTTCCCCCCTCGCGACTTCTACATTGATGACTCATTAAAATCAAGATCTACCGTAATATTATATGCGGTCTGCCTCTTGGATAGGAATTTTAATGAATGATCATCAATAAAGAAGTGATTTTATCTATTTGGATTGAGCCGGGCAAACAATCTCTTGTTCTCTTCAGCATTTACAAACATCCAGCAATGTTTTCTCGATTTAGAACTGTAATAAGGAAAAAGTGGTAAAAATTGAGAAATCTTAATCTGAGTTATTTCCCCTCCCTCTGACTACTCGGACAAGAAAGCTTTTGCAGACATGTAATTGCCAGACACATGCATATTAACAGACACTGCCTGCAGGAGAATTATGGCTACTGTGCAGCATGAATAAATATTTCAGGGATTAAAATGGATGCTTCATTGCTGCATGGATTTAATATGTCCCAGACCCTAGAGGAATACAGAATACCATCAAAACAGAGATTCATCTTTTCAAACTTTAATTGGAAGACTGACACTATATAATGTATATATTCTTGCCCATGGCTATAGCTGGAAATGTATCAAAGAGGGAACATATGTTATGTACATAAGATATAGGTTGTGCTCAAAATCCACAAGTCACCCAAAGAGAAAAGATGTTTTCCACATCAATTATTACAAGTGACACTAAGGTTTTGTGCACCCATCGAGGTGGATTTAACAATACGACTGACAGTTTTCTGGTGTAAAAAAAAACTCACAAAATTACTGCATATGTTATATATATGCCATAACGTGTGACTTTTTTAAACCTTCACTCATGCCATATTATTAAAAAAAGTGGGCAAAGCTTAGCATAATGGAGTGGGCCACATGCAAGCCTGGGTTGGCACAGACAAAATTACTGGTGCATGCATGGAACAGATTAATTAAGAGGCCTTTTAATCAATCAGGCGCATGCAGTTTATTGAGGGTGTGTGCACACGTAGTTGGAATCTCTGCGGATTTTTACGCACCTGCGGAAATCCGCAGGTAAAAATCACTGCGTTTTACCTGCGGATTTACAGCGGCATTTATGCGTTTTTTGTGCGGATTCCACCTGCAGTTTTACACCTGCAGATTCCTATTATGGAGCAGGTGTAAACCGCTGCGGAATCCGTACAAAGAATGAACATGCTGCGGAATAAACAACGCTGCGTTTCCATGCATTTTTTTCCGCATCATGTGCACTGTGAATTTTGTTTTCCATAGGTTTACATGGTACTGTAAACTCAGGGAAAACAGCTGCGAATCCGCAGCGTCAAAACCGCTGCGGATCCGCAGCAAAATCCACAACGTGTGCACATAGCCTAAAGGGACTGTCAGCACGGATGATTATTCAAACTAAATCCTGCAGCTGGGGGCCAATCGTTTATATACACCTCCGCAACCTGCTTGTTTCTCTCCATCTCCACCTCCCCCTCTTTGATTGACAGCTGTGGCTTCATGTGGCCAGAGAAGGGAGGAGATAAAGGAAAAACAGGCAGATGGGAAGGTGTAGTTGAAAGTGTGGCCCCACCATGAAGCGCCAAGTGCCATTCTGTGATGACAGAGTCCTCATGATAAGTGTTTGGTGCATTTTATACGCTGCATGTACTTGCTATGCAAATAACACAGTGTACTGCAGTTCCAGGAAAGTGAATGAGATTTCTAGAAATCTCATGCCGTCTGTGCGGCTTTTTTTTTTCTTTATTTTTCTTTTAAAGCCCCATATCATATTCAGAAATTACGCTTACCTGCAGATGTAGGGTTAATTTGCAAGTAAATAGCAATAAAAGCATGCGTGCCTTACTTGAAGAAAGGCAATATGGAGAAAAAGAACTTACCGTATATACTCGAGTATAAGCCGACCCGAGTATAAGCCGAACCCCCTAATTTTGCCACAAAAAACTGGGAAAACTTATTGACTCGAGTATAAGCCTAGGGTGGAAATGCAGCATTTACCGGTGAATTTCAAAAATAAAAATAGATCATTACTTTCCCCATAGCTGTGCCATATAGTGCTCTGCACCGTTCATATTTCCCCATAGCTGTGCCATATAGTGCTCTGCACCGTTCATTTTGTCCCATAGCTGTGCCCCATACTGTGCTCGGCACCGTTCATTATTGCCCCATATCTGTGCCCCATATACAATGCTCTGCACCGTTCATTTTGTCCCATAGCTGTGCCCCATACAGTGCTCTGCACCGTTCATTGTGCCCCATACAGTGCTCTGCACCGTTCATTGTGCCCCATACAGTGCTCTGCACCGTTCATTGTGCCCCATACAGTGCTCTGCACCGTTCATTGTGCCCCATACAGTGCTCTGCACCGTTCATTGTGCCCCATACAGTGCTCTGCACCGTTCACTGTGCCCCATACAGTGCTCTGCACCGTTCATTGTGCCCCATACAGTGCTCTGCACCGTTCATTGTGCCCCATACAGTGCTCTGCACCGTTCATTGTGCCCCATACAGTGCTCTGCACCGTTCATTGTGCCCCATACAGTGCTCTGCACCGTTCATTGTGCCCCATACAGTGCTCTGCACCGTTCACTGTGCCCCATACAGTGCTCTGCACCGTTCATTGTGCCCCATACAGTGCTCTGCACCGTTCATTGTGCCCCATACAGTGCTCTGCACCGTTCATTGTGCCCCATACAGTGCTCTGCACCGTTCATTGTGCCCCATACAGTGCTCTGCACCGTTCATTGTGCCCCATACAGTGCTCTGCACCGTTCATTGTGCCCCATACAGTGCTCTGCACCGTTCATTTTGTCCCATAGATGCTCCACATAAATCTGTGCCGCCGCTGCTGCTGCAATAATAATAAAAAAAAAAACACATACTCACCTCTCTTGCTTGCAGCTCCCGGCGTCCGGTCCCGGCGTCTCCGCTCTGACTGATCAGGCAGAGGGTGCCGCACACACTATATGCGTCATCGCGCCCTCTGACCTGAACAGTCAGAGCGCAGACGCCGGGAAGATGGAGGCGCCGGGAAGATGGAGCGGCGCCCGGCGGCTGGAACGCGGACAGGTGAATATTACATACTTACCTGGTCCCAGCGATCCTGACGCTCACTCTGCCTGTCACAGCTGGTCTTCGGTGCTGCAGCCTCTTTCTCTATCAGCGGTCACAGGCACCGCTGATTAGAGAAATGAATTGGCGGCTCCACCCCTATGGGAGGTGGAGCCGCTTATTCATTTTTCTAATGAGCGGTCCCACGTGACCGCTGAAGAGGGGAAGACGCTGCAGCACAGAAGACCGTGGGACGGCAGGGGGAGCGCCAGGATCGCTGGGACTAGGTAAGTATACCTCAGCGACCTCTCCCCCTCACCCGCCGACCCTGCCACCCACCTTGACTCGAGTATAAGCCGAGAGGGGCACTTTCAGCCCAAAAATTTGGGCTGAAAATCTCGGCTTACACTCGAGTATATACGGTATATCTTCCCTGCGGCCACTCACTTCCAGTCATTGGGGGGCAAAGTTCAGTGATCACTCAGTATATAGTGAGGGTGTATGTAATCTGTCAACGACACCGACTACCAGCCAGCTCTGTCAATCAGTGACCACAGCCGCTCACTGTATAATCCGCTCTGCATCACCTCGAAGACTGGATGCGAGCGGCCACAGGGAGAATATAAAGGTCTTCAATGTCTACCTATTGCCACGCTTACAGTCAGCCAAGCAGGCATAGTTTGGGCATTATATACCTGCAAATTAACCAATCTCTGCAGGTAAATAGCATTTCTGGACATAAGTTCTCTTTCAATAGAGTTTGCAAACGTATACTGGCCACACAAATGTCAAAATAATTTCTTTGTGATCTCCATCTGGTGAATAGGAGGCCTTTAAAAATGGTATTGTACATGCCAGAAGCTTATTCCTACAGACATAGTTGGCTAGTTGCACGAATGTAAAGTGCACCCGGCCTTATTGCTGGGTTTACACATGTGGACCCGGCTATTTAATATCCACTAATCGGCTACATGTATGCGGCAGGCACTTGTTTAATAACCTCTTTACATCCAGACCACAGTTCTATGTGTGATCATTATGTGCGCGTAGAATATCATTGTTTTCAGCAGCACATAATCGATTTAACACAGGACCAGATGCTGCCATGAACAAGGAATTTTAAGAACGCTAAAAAAAAATAATTGTACCCACAATACAAGTGTTTTGCTTGTTTATCGGGTGAATAACGGCCTGTTTAGATGCTCAAATAGTTGTGAACAATTATCTGAAGGAAACCTCATTCACCCAATTATCAGCTCATCCAAAACCATCATTGGTGACAGAGGACTGTCCCCCTGCCCATTATGCTGAACTAAAATTATGCCATTTCCTTGTTAATAAAAATGCTATAGTTATGTCAGCATCAGATGAAACCAAGCAGCAAGGCCTGATTAAGGCAATGCCTGCAATAATTTCAACGGTTTTCTAGGTATTGAAAAAGAAAACTGCTTCAAAGCAAAAAAGTCATGAGCCAGCCTATGCTCCTTAGTATAACGTCCCACCCTGTGTTCCTGCAGTGATAATAAGCTGACTATGCAGATGAGACTGCAGCAGCCAATCAGTCCCCGACATAATCACTACAGGACAGTTATAGACCGGCGAGACCACCAGTGCGAGTATACCAAATCAGTTTAATCACATTCTCTGAATTTAGGGTTTTTTTAAAACAAAAACCCTCAAACAGGGTTTATAACTTTTCCTCCAGCGACAGTATAGGGGAGAACATTGCGATTGCAGAGCGTTCGACCGCAGGGATCACACCAATCCAGAGAATGTGGGCCTCTGCAATAGACCTGTCTGAATGGAGCAGAGCCCCGAGCATGCCTACCTCTGCTTCATTCATGCTCTATGATACTGTTGAAGATCGCGGAATTCTGGAATTGGCAATTTCCGGGAGTCCTATAGAGAATGAAGGGAGTGAAGAGGCGCCTGCTTGCCATCCAGTGAGTAATATGCTATTCTCTATCCCACTGATAGGGGATAATTAACACGCTTCTTACAAAAAACCCTTTAACATGTAAAGATCACTTTACTATTGCATGTATGCCTCGTTTTTTTACTATTGCATGTTTGCCTCGTTTTTTACTATATTGGACAACCCACTTTATAAATGAAGCTTCTCATGGTTAGGTCTTAAGCCCCCGTCACACATAGCGAGATCGCTAGCGAGATCGCTGCTGAGTCACAAGTTTTGTGACGCAACAGCGACCTCAGTAGCGATCTCGCTATGTGTGCCACGTAGCAGCGACCAGGCCCCTGCTGTGAGATCGCTGGTCGTGTCGGAATGGCCTGGACCGTTTTTTGATCGTTGAGGTCCCGCTGGGTAGCACACATCGCTGTGTTTGACACCTTAACAACGACCTCGTTGACAGGACGTCCCATTGAATCGTCATGAAATAGCATCGTTGTACAGGTCGCCGCATTGCTGCTGCGTCGTTGGGGAGATCGCACTGTGTGACATCTCACCAGCAACCACATAGCGACGCAGCAACGATCCCTGACAGGTCGTATCGTTGTCGGGATCGCTTAAGCGTCGCTATGTGTGACGGGGCCTTTAAAGGTACCGTCACACTAGACGATATCGCTAGCGATCCGTGACGTTGCAGCGTCCTCGCTAGCGATATCGTCCAGTGTGACAGGCAGCAGCGATCAGGCCCCTGCTGTGATGTCGCTGGTCGGGGAAGAAAGTCCAGAACTTTGTTTCGTCGCTGGATCTCCCGCTGACATCGCTGAATCGGCGTGTGTGACGCCGATTCAGCGATGTCTTCGCTGGTGACCAGGGTAAACATCGGGTTACTAAGCGCAGGGCCGCGCTTAGTAACCCGATGTTTACCCTGGTTACCATCGTTAAAGTAAAAAAAACAACCACTACATACTTACCTACCGCTGTCTGTCCCCGACGCTCTGCTTCTCTGCTCTCCTCCTGCACTGGCTGTGAGCACAGCGGCCGGAAAGCAGAGCGGTGACGTCACACACGCCGATCCAGCGATGTCCGCGGGAGATCCAGCGACGAAATAAAGTTCTGGACTTTGTTCAGCGACCAACGATCTCCCAGCAGGGGCCTGATCGTTGGTCGCTGTCACACATAACGATTTCCTTAACGATATCGTTGCTACGTCACAAAAAGCAACGATATCGTTAACAATATCGTTATGTGTGAAGGTACCTTAAGGGTACCGTCACACAGTGGCATTTTGATCGCTACGACGGCACGATTCGTGACGTTCGAGCGATATATCCGTGACGTTCCAGCGATCTCGCTGTGTCTGACACGCTCCTGCGATCAGAGACCCCGCTGAGAATCGTACGTCGTAGCAGATCGTTTGAAACTTTCTTTCGTCGTCTAGTGTCCCGCTGTGGCGGCAACAAAGGTGTGCACGATATTGTATACGATGTGCGCATAGTAACCAACGGCTTCTACATCGCACATACGTCATGAAATTATCGCTCCAGCGTCGTACATTGCAAAGTGTGACAGCAGTCTACGACGCTGGAGCGATATTGTTACGATGCTGGAGCGTCACGGATCGTGCCGTCGTAGCGATCAAAATGCCACTGTGTGACGGTACCCTAAGAGAAGGGCTTATATCAGCGCATATCACCAGCACATTAGAAGAATAGCAGATACAATGAATGAAATTAACATAAAGAGATTGTGATAAGCCAATGGACAACACTTTCTTCTTTTAAAACCCCCAAGAAAAAAGTGAGTTTTTCCTGTTCAGATGCAGCAGACAGTGAAGTCTTTTCTACAGGTTACATAAATAGTCATTTCTTCATATCTCCTTCTGAGACACACATTCAAAAACCCTGCTAAGCTGATTTTTATCTGAATGCATGGTGGCCATCAGCTAACCAATTGGTTTCCGTCTCAGTCAGCCTAAGCTTTTCCGCTACACTGCAAGGGGGAAACCACAGCGAGAAAGCCAGGGCTCCTCTGCCTGCCCACACAACCCCAAGCTTCAGCAGGAAGGAGAATGTATTGAGGGTTCAGTGACTCAGTGGCCGCAGACTATGGGAGTATGACCACACCTAGCACAATGATAACCTAGCATTTGCTTTCTTCACAGTTAGCTCTTCCTGTGTGAAGACAAGATATTGTCTCCTTCATAACACGTACAAGCTGAGAGATGTAATTATTACTCACTGACTGACTTACCCATGTAACCCTGTTTACATCAAGCGTTTTTTGCAGCATTTTTTATGCAAAATTAAAAGCTCCTTTTCACAGTAGCAGCAACATTTATGAAGTTTCAGAAATTTCATGCTAGATTTGTTTTCTGCAACATATCCATTCTTTCAGCGTTTCTGCATAGATTTTTTTCACCGATAAAAAGCAGTGAAAAATTAAAAATCTGCAAATATGCAACAAAAATTTTTGCGGCATTTTTATCTGATTAAAACGAACTTTTTTAAACATGTACTCCAAACAAAGCTCATGTGTAATCTGCTTCCAAAAAATACTGCAAAAAAGAAAAAAAAAAAAAAAACAGGTGTTTTGAACGCAGTGTTTCTAATGCCAAAAAACTGATTGTTTTCAGTGGGAGAAACAAAATAATAATCTCGTAGTTATGATACCTTTGTGAAGGATAGAATCTGAGAGGTGACGCAGATCCCACTGCTGCCACCAATTTGTCGGCTTCCCCCCATTCCAGCCGGAGACACCACCTCCTTTGGCTCCCTGGCTGCGGCCAGCAACACTTTCCCAGCCTCCCCGACTACCTCAGGAGGAGGGCTAATCATGGGGCAGCAACCATCAGCCATGTAACAGGTCAAGAGGACAGGTGTTAGCTGCAAAAAAAAATGCCTGGTGTGAACATAGTATAAGCAGAAATGTGATTAGAAATGACATTATAAATAGAGGAGCATGGCTGAACCAGCCAGAAACAGTTAAAATGGGGGCTGCAGCAGAAAACATCTAAACAGCTGCTAGGTCCGACTTGGGGAGCAGCATGCTAAGCCTCGCAATGTCAGGCAAGACACTCTGCCTTTCCCATTAGGAGGAAAAGAAACCCAGAAGAAGCAGCATTAGTCTCATTCACAGCTTACTCTCACCTCAGGAATACAAAGGAACACATTTCCCCATGTTGTTAGATTTCAGAAGACGCCGGGGTCTTAGTCGCCCTCTTCCCCCTCCCAGTTTACATGCCACTAAACTAAATCCCCCAAGTGTTAATGGGAGAAGTAAAAATGACTATAGCTGCCACATATTACCCACTCCAATCTACACACTGATTAAACCGGTAAACAACCGATTAAATCCCAAACCACAAATGTAGTACACATGGTCGGGGCCCCGTGTATGTTTTCAGGACAACGGTGCTATCTCAGGTATTGCATCTATCATGTTGAATGTGTCAGTATCTGGGGGAAGCAGTGGAGCGGGAAAATGAACCTGGAACCTAGTTAAAAGGGGTGTCCGGGGATATCATGTTATTTGAATATTGAGTAAATACAAACAAACTGAACTTACTAAATTACTTAGCAGTACTGGACTAATCGTGGCAGTCCCCTCCCAGCCAATGTCACCCTCGCCCCGGCACACAGTTTAGTACTTTATGAAGGGAGTCATAATGAAGAAGGGCCAATGAACTGATCGTAACACCCAGCCCCCTTCAACATGTACCAACACACCGATTCCCGGACAGAGGTCTAAAATTGGGACATGGATGCAAATTTCATAGTTTTAGTAAATTTAAAAGTTTTCACTTCTATGATCAAAAGATTGAAAAATAACATGTCCCCAGACAATCCCTTTTAGCGAACAGAAAACACACGGTTGTGCCATCTCTGTCCGACTTTACAAGTTTTCTTTTTTGCCGCCATGATGATAACATCTGTTCTCGGCCTCAGGGGACTCCATACTTCGTCTGACTCTAGTGGGAAAAAGAACTTAAAAAGGTTTGTCCAAACTTTACACCGTCTACATTTTCCTCCTTGTTTGGCTAGCATTTAGTCAAAGTTCAACGACCACATCATCTTTTAGAACTGACACATTAGTGTTTGTACCCATTTCTAACATTATGAGCATTGGAGTTTAAACACTGACATTTCTTCCATATTTTTGCAGAAAACATGGATTCCGGACAATCTACCTGACTGAGTAATATAAAAAGTGTAGATAAATTCACGTATACTGCTCAGGAGTTTTTATTTTCGACAGCTGATGTTGAGTGAAAATCCTGCCACGTACATCAATGTGTCAGAGTGAAATCCAGTTATCTCTCTAGCCTGCATCCCAGCTCAGATCATAACCTCTCCTCCCTCCCCTTGCAGCATCTGCACAGAAGCCAAATCCCCCTGTACTCAATTTTCACATCTCCGTAGACAAGTGGCGGATTATTTACGGCTTTTTATTCCTTTACCGCCACAATGTGTAGATCCGGTAAGCGTGCTGATCCCATGTGACAGTGCTTCAAAGAGACAGCTTAGAGCATTTATTCTTTAAGGTATTTGTAACACACAAAGGAGATGGGATCCCACTGGATATTACTTCCACTGTGGGTTTAGCTGCTGATCACAGAAGACGCACATGTCACTTTCGCCCATCTTGGAGCTGGGACAATTTATAAGGGGAGTAAGACATGCTACAGTTATAAGACTATTATGTATACTGTATGGATTAAAATGTCCATATTGCCTCTACCAAAGAGGGTAACTATAAGTAGCAAAGAAAGGCAAAAGTAAAATAAGCAACAAATGCAATGGCCAATTGCCATGAATAGTCAACTCAAGTCATTATTGTGTCTATTAATAATCTTCTATCTATATAATCGTTTAAGGGGTACCTCCGTCTGTTTGTCTGTCTTTCTGTAATGGAAATCCCGTGTGCAGGACAGCTTCGTTGGACGCCGGAGGGTGAGTATATAACTATTTTTTGTTTAAATTTTTTTTTTTTTAACAGGGATATGGTGCCCACACTGCTATATATTACGTGGGCCGTGTTATATACTGCGTGGGCCGTGTTATATACTGCGTGGGCCGTGTTATATACTGCGTGGGCGGTGTTATATACTGTGTGGGCGGTGTTATATACTGCATGGGCGGTGTTATACACTACGTGGGCTGTGTTATATACTGCCTGGCTGCTATATACTACGTGGCCAGTGTTATATACTGTGTGGCCTGTGTTATATACTACGTGGCCGTGTTATATACTACGTGGCCTGTGTTAAATACTACGTGGCCTGTGTTATATACTACGTGGCCTGTGTTATATACTACGTGGGCTGTGTTATATACTGCCTGGCTGCTATATACTACGTGGGCAGTGTTATATATTACGTGGGCTGTGTTATATACTGCATGGGCTGTGTTATATACTACATGAAAGTATATACTATGTGGCTGCTATATACTACGTGGCTGTGCTACATACTACGTGGCTGTCTGTTATATACTACGTGGCTGTGCGTGTTATATACTACGTGGCTCTGTTATATACTACGTGGCTGTGCTATATATTACATGGGCTGTGTTATATACTGCCTGGCTGCTATATACTACGTGGGCAGTGTTATATATTACTAGATTGTGGCCCGATTCTAACGCATCGGGTATTCTAGAATATGCATGTCCCCGTAGTATATGGACAATGATGATTCCAGAATTCGCGGCAGACTGTGCCCGTCGCTGATTGGTCGACGCAACCTTTATGACATCATTGTCGCCATGGCAACCATTATGACATCTACGTTGATACTGTGCCCGTCACTGAATCAGAAACGTGGGATTTCTACGTCCTTTATGACATCATCGTCGCTGTGCCCGTCGCTGATTGGTCAGGGCCGCCAGGCCTCGACCAATCAGAGACGCGGGTTTCTACGTCGATACTGTGCCCGTCGCTGATTGGTCGAGGCCTGGCATTCTGGTATTCGGGTATTCTAGAATATGAATGTCCCCGTAGTATATGGACAATGATGATTCCAGAATTCGCGGCAGACTGTGCCCGTCGCTGATTGGTCGAGGCAACCTTTATCACATCATCGTCGCCATGGCAACCATTATGACATCTACGTCGATACTGTGCCCGTCGCTGATTGGTCGAGGCGAATCCGTGGCAGACTGTGCCCGTCGCTGATTGGTCGTGGCAACCTTTATGACATCATCGTCGCCATGCTGTGCCCATCGCTGATTGGTCGAGGCCGCCAGGCCAATCAGAGATGTGGGATTTCCAGGACAGACAGACAGACTGTGGCCCGATTCTAACGCATCGGGTATTCTAGAATATGCATGTCCCTGTAGTATATGGACAATGATGATTCCAGAATTCGCGGCAGACTGTGCCCGTCGCTGATTGGTCGAGGCAACCTTTATGACATCATCGTCGCCATGGCAACCATTATGACATCTACGTCGATACTGTGCCCGTCGCTGATTGGTCGAGGCAACCTTTATGACCTCATCGTCGCCATGCTGTGCCCGTCGCTGGCGGCCTCAACCAATCAGAGACGCGGGATTTCCAGGACAGACTGACAGAAAAACCCTTAGACAATTATATATATACTAGATTGTGGCCCGATTCTAACGCATCGGGTATTCTAGAATATGCATGTCCCCGTAGTATATGGACAATGATGATTCCAGAATTCGCGGCAGACTGTGCCCGTCGCTGATTGGTCGAGGCAACCTTTATGACATTATCGTCGCCATGGCAACCATTATGACATCATCGTCGCTGTGCCCGTTGCTGATTGGTCGAGGCCGAATCGGAGACGCAGGATGTCTACGTCCTTTATGACATCATCGTCGCTTTGCCCATTGCTGATTGGTCGAGGCCTGGCGGCCTCGACCAATCAGAGACGCTGGATTTCTACGTCGATGCTGTGCCGCTCTCTGATTGGTCGAGGCCTGGCGGCCTCGACCAATCAGAGAGCCGGGATTTCCAGGACAGACAGACAGACAGACAGACAGACAGACAGACGGAAAAACCCTTAGGCAATTATATATATAGATAGACTAGATTGTGGCCCGATTCTAACGCATCGGGTATTCTAGAATATGCATGTCCCCGTAGTATATGGACAATGATGATTCCAGAATTCGCGGCAGACTGTGCCCGTCGCTGATTGGTCGAGGCAACCTTTATGACATCATCGTCGCCATGGCAACCATTATGACATCTACGTCGATACTGTGCCCGTCGCTGAATCAGAAACGTGGGATTTCTACGTCCTTTATGACATCATCCTCGCTGTGCGCGTCGCTGATTGGTCGAGGCCGCCAGGCAATCAGAGACGCGGGATTTCCAGGACAGACAGAAAGACAGACAGACAGACGGAAAAACCCTTAGACAATTATATATATAGATTATGTGGGCTGTGTTATATACTGCGTGGTCTGTGTTATATACTACATGGCTGTTATATACTACGTGGCTGCTATATACTACGTGGCTGCTATATAATAAGTGGCTGTGCTATATACTATGTGGCTGTGCTATATACTACGTGGCTGGCTGTGCTATATACTACGCGGCTATCTGTGTTATATACTACGTGGCTGTGCTATATACTACGTAGCTGTGCTATGAGAGACGTACGTACATACATAAATACATAGTCAAGAATACCCGATGCGTTAGAATCGGGCCACCATCTAGTTATTAATAATAATCTTTATTTATATAGCACCAACATATTCCGCAGCGCTTTACAGTCTATTACGATACACTTTATTGATCCCGGGGGAAATTACGGTATTACAGCAGCAATACAAGCAGCAGTAGATAACATATTAGGAAACAAATCTTGCACAAATATACCAACATTACATAACAAATAAATGTGGGTGGTTCAGGTATATAAGTCACTGTTAATTGACATTAGTACACCAGCAATCAATCATTATTGTCTACCACCCTTAGGCTAGGTTCACACTGCGTTAGTGCAGTCCGTTCAACACCTACGTTAAATGGACTGCACTAACGCAAGTGCCGACGTTGGCACAGCGCTAGCGCAGATGGAGCATCTGCTAGCTCCATCTGCGCTAGTGGTGACGGACCCGGAACGTGGGCGTGCGCTAGCGATGCGTCCGACATTGCATTCAATGGCGGCGTTAACGGACTACGTTACACCGCGTTATGCCGCGGTGTAACGTAGTCCGTTTAACGTAGTCACTGAACGCAATGTGAACCCAGCCTTAGGAAATTATTATACATCCCCATAGCACTAGGTACAAACGATTTCCTAAATTTCTCTTTCTTACACCTTAGTAGGATTAGACGGCTGCTGAATGTGCTCTTCTGCTTCAAGAACAGCTTGTATAGTGGGTGTGTATTATTGATCATTATAGCCCTACACTTCTGAATTCTATCCTCCAATACCTTCTCAAAAGAGTCCAGATGGAGGCCAACAGCCACACTTGTCTTCTTCATAAGTTTGTTGAACTTATTAGCAGAATTCAAGAACCTCACACAAAGACTGTTTCAGACGTCAGTTTTTTTCTCATATGCAAAAAAAGGAAAAATGGTGTGATTTCCATCGATTTGGCCAGTCAGTTTTTACCATTACCATTTTATTAATTTTTTTTAGCTATAACTGAAGATTTCTCAAGCTAGGAAGGTAGGAAGGTATTAGAATGTGATCCGAGTATTACCCAGATGCATAGACTTTGGTGAATTTGATCTTTGATTATGATAAAAAAACAACAAGCACATTTTCTGTTAGTACAATAAACCTCATTTCAAGGCAGAAACATTACTGTGTCCAACAGTTATTAGATATATGAAACTGAAATAGCTGATGCAAAAAAAAAAAACAATTTTTATAAAAGATTAAGCTTAAGATTAATAGGGGTGCCCAAACTTTTTCATATAACTGTATGGGCCAACTAGCCTGTCACCAGATATCTGCTGTCCAGGAAACACTGATTGGTCACATTAGATTTCAACATGCCCAGCACTTACTTTCTCCCTATTCAAAAAGTACACAGCAAATCTGAGAGCCCACCCATGTTTACGAGGAAGTCAGGGAATATAGCGTCTTGCCAAGTAATGTTTGACGTAACTATGATCTGACATTTTCAACCCATTCCCTTAAAATAACACCTCACTTGGACTAACAGGTGAAAGTATTGTGTGCCTGATTCATTACTGTGTTTGCAACATTTTTGAGTTTTTGGCGTTTGTCAACTTTTTTTCATGTCCCACGTTCTATTTGCGCGGTTTTATTCTATTTTACATGTCTGCCTGTATTTTTTTTTCAGTGCACCACTGTGGGGAGGTTTAAGAATTCTAAATGTGTTCACCGGATACATCAATCGCTACTTTTCAAAAATATACCATATGTCCTCATCTCGGCATGCTTAGCATGTCAATTTCTGCAAGGAGAATCCATACTTCATGGATCCTGGTCAGACGCTTCTCACACAGCCAAATCAGATCTCCGCTTTGCACTGACGAGGGGCAGCACCCCGAAACACAGTGTCTGCAAATTGAGATTCTGGTTTGGCTATTATCCCAAGTCATGTGACAAGGCTCGTTAAAGGGTCAACATGGACTTGTAGGACTGCTACCTTCCAATAGGTGGCACTAGAGTGCCTCCTCTCTGAAGAGAATTTGCATAATTAGCATATACCATATGTTGCATATATTCCTGTATGCCCCTCCTAGTCATTTTATGCATATCTGAAACAACAATTTTGTAAAACCTGTCACTTTTAGAGCTAAAGACTTGCAAAAAATGGTTAGAGATGAAAAACAAAAGACTTACTTTGAACAAATTCATAAACCGCGTGTGCGCCATTTTGAAGCATTTGGTGCAAAACCACAAAACAAGGAGAAAAAAAAATTAAGAATTGGGTCCTGATTCCCAGATTATTCATTACCTTTGTGTTTGTATTTTTTTTTTTTTTTCTAGTTTTGTGTTTTGCTTTTTTATTTTGTTTGCACCCAATTCATTATTCTATTTGCGGCTTTTTTATGCCTATTTTATATGTGCTCGCCTGTTTTTTAAAGCTTTGTGGGAGGAGTCCAGCAATTCCCGCTGTTTTCGTCTAATTCTTCATATGCAATTTTTTAAAAAGTCGAAAAATTTGGCCCAACTTTACTTAAGTCCCAACGATGTATTTTTGAATGCACCAGTACTTAGACGTACTTTTCTTGACTTTTAGTGTCAAAAGTCACCAAAAAATAGTCCACGATGGGGAAAAAAGTCAATTTTTGACTGTGCCAAATTCATGAATTGGGGCCGCCATTTTGATAAGTGTGGCCCAAAAACAGCAAATAGTACCAGACAAAAATGGAATGTGACTTTAAACTAAAAATCCGCAAATTATAAATCTGGGCCTTAGTTTCTAAAATAAGATCTCTTAATTTTTGTGGAGTTTTTTTTAAACTAAAAGTAGAACTGTAACCATTGTGATAGGATACATTATGTTGAGCTGCTCATTTTCTATTTCCTGCTTTTATCCTTTCCAATCTCTCTATTTCTTCAAGGTCTGACTCATGCGAGTCCTGTATTACTGATGAGGGGTGAGGAATACAGGTTTTTACTTTATGCCTCATATACAAGCGGAGGAACAATTGCCAAGGAAGGCTCTTTTATTCTCCTTCACATTTCTTGATCTATCTCAGAGTTTTTGCTCCTCATTAGTTCCTGATTTGGAGACTTTCTTCTAAACTGCAGCCTATTAGATGCAAAGCACACCATCAGCCATGTGAAAAGCAGAGCGCGGATTCCTGCCGTATGATGCAAGAAAAATCCCATAAGGACAAAGGAGTGAGATAGCCCTGGTTAGGAGTCAGTTGTAACCATGAAAATGTGAAACAATCGGGAGAAGCAGTCACTCATTTTAGTGATCCATCCTAAAATGCTATCCTACTCTGAGCACTCAAACCCATAGGTAAATATCCCAAGAGCAATAACACAGATTATATCCTACTCTGAGCACTCAAACCCATAGGTAAATATCCCAAGAGCAATAACACAGATTATATCCTACTCTGAGCACTCAAACCCATAGGTAAATATCCCAAGAGCAATAACACAGATTATATCCTACTCTGAGCACTCAAACCCATAGGTAAATATCCCAAGAGCAATAACACAGATTATATCCTACTCTGAGCACTCAAACCCATAGGTAAATATCCCAAGAGCAATAACACAGATTAATAATAATAATAATAAAAAAATCTTGGGTATCATTACGGTTTACAATCCAGGCACATCACAGGTCCAAACCCTTAAAAGTTATGCAAGCTATATGCATCATTTTACAGCAAACAGAATATCAGGTCATGCCATAATGTCGCTGCTTTTTCAAACTACAGCTCTAGTTTCACAGGATATACCACAAATGTCTTATAGATGTGGGTCCAACCTTACCTAGAACCCACACTTATAGCTAGAAAGAGGGTCCCTGGCCCCCATTAGTTAGATGTTGTGAGAGGTGATCACACATGCTCGGAGACAAATATGTATTTCCACTAAAGTGTTACATGTAGTACTTCCTTTCCTACTGGGTCCTGACAAATTAGACCATTAAGAGGTATATTTGCATGAAATATAATACTAAGGCCTCATTCATATGTCTGACTTTTCACGCAAAAATGGTTTGAGTTTCAATCTTTTGGATCCAAAATGCATCAATGTTTGGCCAGTGTCCATTTTTACCATCAGTCATCAGTGACTATCAAGTATAAAAAAAGAATAAATAACATTTCAAATCTTCAATCTATTGCAATGTTAATCATGGACAGCACAAGGATTGCATACTAATAACATCCACGTACTCTCTGTGATTTTTACACCTTAGATTTTAAGACGTACACATTCTATCCA
Source organism: Ranitomeya imitator (assembly GCF_032444005.1). Classification (NCBI taxonomy): domain Eukaryota; kingdom Metazoa; phylum Chordata; class Amphibia; order Anura; family Dendrobatidae; genus Ranitomeya; species Ranitomeya imitator. Next base: position 286,019,289 of record NC_091282.1, on the reverse strand, counting down.
TGAAAATCACAGAGAAAATATGTACATGTTACATGGATATCTGAATGAGGTCTAAAAATTTGCTCTAATTGTTTAGTTTACCATATCGAGTGTCTGTAATCAGTTAGAAACTGCTCACTTGTCGCAAATCAAATCTTTTATGATCTAAGAATTAGCAATTTCAGGCACTATGGGGCAGATTTAGCAAGACTTTTGGTTTTCATTCCACTATAAAAAATATGTCAACTGGTGCACACCAAGTAATAATAAAACTTATGAACTTTTGGAGGGCATGGTGTAAAAATGGAAAGTTTTCGTACAACGCGTGACTTTTTATTGCTTCCTTTTTTGCCAAAAACTTGCTTGCTTGCTAAATGTGAGCATGAATCCTCCGGTATAAACTGGCACCTGCTAATCTTTCGCATACAAAAGTCCAAAGGAGGAAAGAAGAGAGATCTCATAAGCCATCATTATTATGAAAAATCATATAATTATTACTACATAAAAACGTACGCATGTTGAACTTGAACGACCCGTTACATAGCTGATCGGTGTGCTTGATATTTATGCTCACGAGCAAAAAAAAAAAAAAAAAACGCTTACTCTTTATAGCAAATGGTCTACTTGCTATTTGATAAAACAAGGAAAGGAACCACTTACTGAGTAGCCGCGTCCAGAAAGTGACTGAGCTGAGCTCTGTGGAGGAAAGAGAGCAAGGTCAGCAAAGACAAGTTGCCAAAGTCAAATTTTCTTTGTCAGTTCTTTCATGAGCAGTACAAATCAGACACACCTGAAAGTAAATGTAGGTGAGGAAAATACATTGGAACTTAACCTTAAGTGAATAAAAATGGCTACCTACACCATTCTAATACACTACATCTCCAGATTTTAGTTAAACATAGCTGCATGTTCAGTAATAATCAAGATGTTCTACCGCCAATTGGTAAATGGAAAATATATATTTTTTACACCGCGCAAATCTAAAAAGCAGATTTAAAATAAAGAGAAAGCCGTACAAGTTGTGAAAAAATAGCAAAGCGGTTAATCTGTTAACCCCCTCCCAATGCATGGATCGGCCTTCCACATTTACGGCTATAGGGAAATACACGTGATCTTTCTTTTTCCTGACTACATGGAGAAGACAGACAACAGTGAAAGACGTCTTCATATTGAATAGATCTCAGTGTGACTGGTCAACAAGTCGTATGGACGGCCAGGTTTACTAGAAACTGAAGAAAGGACACATCTCTTGCTCTAGGAAGAGGAGTCATTTCCGGCATTCTTTGTGTTTCCATTCATTGGTTTGCAGCAAGTGAATGCAAACATTTAACAGAAGAGAGATATAGTAAGTGATGGAACAGGATTTGCAGATAAACCACTAAAATAATGGATCCAAAAAAGATTATGTTGTCTCTTAATGAAGGAACAATTTTCTGCAAAATCGCACTCCCAAAATGGACACGATCTTTACACAAGGATGACATCCCTCCCTATATGCAACCAATGTAACCTCTTTCCGCTGCGGCAGTGAAGATGTTAAGCACAACATACGGGTGAATAATGCAGCTGCATTTCCGATTTTTCCCTGGTGAGTCAGAGGAGCACAGTGCACCTGCCAACCTTTCCTGCTAAGCCAATAATTGCCAATTTAATCTTTGCCTCTTGGTATCACTCATGTTTAGCCCTTGCTGTGCCCTGAATACATCTTCATTCATCTGGGGGGGTTGCACTTGACAATTAGAGTGTTAGCTTCAGCTAACTAGGGCAGCCAGTTTGGCAGGGCCAGGGAGACAATTATTAGTCTATTTTCCCATCATGTAATGGGTGGTGCTAGGGAAATCTGAAATCTACCACAATTACATTAGGTTTCTTCTCTTTTCCCTTTCCGCTCCCTCCCTCCTTCCTCCTCACACCCTCCCTTCACCTTCAGAATATTTCACATTATCACAGCTTTACAACCACATTCAAATTTTCCATGTTCACACGGACTGAGGCTTCTATTTAAATGATAATGAGGGACAATCCATTCAATTGAGCGAGGGAGAAAATCCATTAAAACACAGGCAGCTCTTAAGCTGGGTCATAACCAGATGTAAGGAACAAAAAAAAAAAAGGAAAAAAACCTTTTTTCCCCTTGTTTTACAGGCATTATGCAAGGTCATGTATGGATTTTAACACGGGTCGCAACATTTCAAAAGATTAAGAGAACAATTAGACAAAGACACACAAATTATTTACGTGGCGAGGAACATAAAGGTCTCAAGTGGATAATTGGTCAAATATACTGCTGAAAAAAAATCATATTACATGAAAATGACAGTGATACCAGATTAAACAGGCTAGTACTGGCTTCACAAGTGGGGAAATAAGAAGCAGATTTTGTCATATGAACACTTCGCTGCTTTCCTCATAGATAACATGATAAAGTCTCATTGGCCGATATGCCCAATAATATATTTTTGCCACCAATCAAAATGCCCCACATGGCAAGCTTGAGTTGAGCACATCATTACGTAGAACTCTGATAGGTTCTAGCTGTTGCCATAGTAACACTTCTGGCCTCCACAGCTCTTTATGATGTTCCATTCTTCCACCTCCTGAAGGGAAGGGGGGCTCAGCTGCTAATATTAAATAAGAATAAACTTTTATATTACGTATACACCACGTTCTATTGATCTGGGGACTGACGCCTACCTGCAAATGAGCTAAAAACCTGTACTGATCTGCCTGCAGAGAACTGTGCCCCTCCCCACCCCCAGTCTCACTTCTTTAATTAACATCCCGTATCTAAATCAGGAGGACTGCTTCTGATCCCAGAAATCCGCTCTAGAGGAAATGTGCAGCCATGGCCCCCGCCCCTTTTCCTCCTCCCTCCCATCACTTTCGCCTGTCAAAGCTGTCAACTCAAATACAGCTTTAATCTGCCAGGAGCACTTTTCTCCTGACATTTTTAATAAATACTTTCAGCTCTTAAACACATTTGCTGCAGATATCTCCTATCCCGCCTCCCCCTCTTACTCCCTCTCCTTCCCTGCAGAATAAAAGCCGGGAGACTAAAAGCAGAAAACACTATTTAGGAAGCAACTTCTGGCGTTCAGCACATGATCGTGCTGCAGTGTACACACAGACATAGTGAGGGGGTATGCTGCAAAACCAGGGCGCACACCACCCGCAATATTCTATTCCAATGGTGCCAGATCCTTTACTAATTATATACATATATCAATATGCTGCAAAACCAGGGCGCACACCACCCGCAATATCTTACACCAATAGTGCCAGATCGTTTACTAATTATATACATATATCAATATGCTGCAAAACCAGGGCGCACACCACCCGCAATATCTTACACCAATAGTGCCAGATCGTTTACTATTTATATACATATATCAATATGCTGCAAAACCAGGGCGCACACCACCCGCAATATCTTACACCAATAGTGCCAGATCTTTTACTAATTATATACATATATCAATATGCTGCAAAACCAGGGCGCACACCACCCGCAATATCTTACACCAATAGTGCCAGATCGCTTACTAATTATATACATATATCAATATGCTGCAAAACCAGGGCGCACACCACCCGCAATATCTTACACCAATAGTGCCAGATCGCTTACTAATTATATACATATAACAATATGCTGCAAAACCAGGGTGCACACCACCCGCAATATCTTACACCAATAGTGCCAGATCGCTTACTAATTATATACATATAACAATATGCTGCAAAACCAGGGCGCACACCACCCGCAATATCTTACACCAATAGTGCCAGATCTTTTACTAATTATATACATATATCAATATGCTGCAAAACCAGGGCGCACACCACCCGCAATATCTTACACCAATAGTGCCAGATCTTTTACTAATTATATACATATATCAATATGCTGCAAAACCAGGGCGCACACCACCCGCAATATCTTACACCAATAGTGCCAGATCGTTTACTAATTATATACATATATCAATATGCTGCAAAACCAGGGCGCACACCACCCGCAATATCTTACACCAATAGTGCCAGATCGTTTACTAATTATATACATATATCAATATGCTGCAAAACCAGGGCGCACACCACCCGCAATATCTTACACCAATAGTGCCAGATCGTTTACTAATTATATGCATATGTCAAGACTATTCATGCAAGAGATGCAGCAAACAATTTATGTATGTGCGTGTGTGTGTGTGTGTGTGTGTGTGTGTGTGTGTGTGTGTGTGTGTGTGTGTGTGTGTGTGTGTGTGTGTGTGTGTATATATATATATATATATATATATATATATATATATATATATATATATATATATATATATATATATATATATATATATATACACACAGTACAGACCAAAAGTTTGGACACATCTTCTAATTTAAAGACTATGAAAATTGTACATTTACACTGAAGGCATCAAAACTATGAATTAACACATGTCGAATTATATACTTAACAAAAAAGTGTGAAACAACTGAAATTATGTCTTATATTCTAAGTTCTTCAGATTCAAAGTAGCCACCTTTTGTTTTGATGACTGCTTTGCACATTCTTGGCATTCTCTTGATGAGCTTCAAGAGGTAGTCACCGGGAATGGTTTTCAAACAATCTTGAAGGAGTTCCCAGAGATGCTTAGCACTTGTTGGCCCTTTTGCCTTCACTTTGCGGTCCAGCTCACCCAAAACCATTTTGATTTGGTTCAGGTCTGGTGAGTGTGGAGGCCAGGTCATCAGGCGTAGCACCCCAACACTCTCCTTCTTAGTCAAATAGCCCTTACACAGCCTGGAGGTGTGTTTGGGGTCATTGTCCTGTTGAAAAATAAATGATGGTCCAACTAAACACAAACCAGATGGAATAGAATGCCACTGCAAGATGCTGTGGTAGCCATGCTGGTTCAGTATGCCTTCAATTTTGAATAAATTCCCAACACTGTCTCCAGCAAAGCACCCCCACACCATCACACCTCCTCCTCCAAGCTTCATGGTGGGAACCAGGCATGTAGAGTCCATCCGTTCACCTTTTCTGCGTCGCACAAAGACAAAGACGGTGATTGGAACCAAAGATCTCAAATTTGGACTCATCAGACCAAAGCACAGATTTCCACTGGTCTAATGTCCATTCCTTGTGTTCTTTAGCCCAAACAAGTCTCTTCTGCTTGTTGCCTGTTCTTAGCAGTGGTTTCCTAGCAGCTATTTTACCATGAAGGCCTGCTGCACAAAGTCTCCTCTTAACAGTTCTTGTTGAGATGTGTCTGCTGCTAGAACTCTGTGTGGCATTGACCTAGTCTCTAATCTGAGCTGCTGTTAACCTGCGATTTCTGAGGCTGGTGACTTGGATAAACTTATTCTCAGAAGCAGAGGTGACTCTTGGTCTTCCTTTCCTGGAGCGGTCCTCATGTGAGCCAGTTTCTTTGTAGCGCTTGATGGTTTTTGCCACTGCACTTGGGGACACTTTGAAAGTTTTCCCAATTTTTTGGACTGACTGACCTTCATTTCTTAAAGTAATGATGGCCACTGGTTTTTCTTTACTTAGCTGCTTTTTTCTTGCCATAATACAAATTCTAACAGTCTATTCAGTAGGACTATCAGCTGTGTATCCACCAGACTTCTGCACAACACAAATGATGGATCCAACCCCATTTATAAGGGAAGAAATCCCACTTATTAAACCTGACAGGGCACACCTGTGAAGTGAAAACCATTCCCGGTGACTACCTCTTGAAGCTCATCAATAGAATGCCAAGAGTGTGCAAAGCAGTCATTAAAGCAAAAGGTGGCTACTTTGAAGAACTTAGAATATAAGACATAGTTTCAGTTGTTTCACAGTTTTTGGTAAATATATAATTCCACATGTGTTAATTCATAGTTTTGATGCCTTCCGTGTGAATGTACAATCTTCATAGTCATGAAAATACAGAAAAATCTTTAAATCAGAAGGTGTGTCCAAACTTTTGGTCTGTACTGTATATATATATATATATATATATATATATATATATATATATATATATATATATATATATATATATATAATCTATCTTGTAAAAGGGAAGGGTCACATGACCATTTTCCACACATCCGAAATAAATGGTCTGATTATTAGGACCAGACGCTGAATAGACTTTAATAAGAGAGGCATCAATTTTTCTTGGGTGTGGAGAGAACAAAAATATATTTTTTCCCCACGTTCGCCTCAGTCAGTCCATGAAAACCAGACCACAGTCAGATGTTATTGAGTACAGTCCGATTTTTTTCACTGACCCATAGACGTGCATTGCCGATTTTGATCAGATACTTGGATAGTACGTGTTTCCGATTTTTTTGGGTGGAACATTCAGTATAAGAAAAAAAATCTGAACTGCACTGCCCCAAAGAATATCATAGGTACAACTGTTATTTGTGAAAACCACGGACAGCACTTGTCCTACAAAATTGGTTGTGTGCACGAGCACTTAAAAAGTCACAAAACCCAAATATGTAAGTGGGTCAAGATAATGGATAAAGACATGTGAAAGCAACCAACTAATTCAGCTCTCACACATGATGGAATCCAGGTACGGTAAATTTCTGGTGTGGAGAAGCCTGGAGTCTCACCTCTGCCAGACGTTGGTGTTGCTTCAATCCAGAAAATAAAATCCTTTATTTCACAATTAAAATAGATTTGGCAACACTAAACTATGCCTAGGCATGGTAAGGGGAGCAAGGATGTGAAACCGGGCGCATTTTGAACGACTGCTGCGTTCTTAATCTCGGTCTGATGACCAAGTATAAAAACCTCCTTTCACCCCTTATCCCCAATCATGCCTAGGCATACTTTAGTGTTGCCAAAACTATTTTAATTGTGAAATAAAATGATTTGATTTTATGGATTTAAGCTGGACTCATTTTCTTCACAAATAAAGACGTGCACTCCTTTTATCAAAGGCACATGAGATATATGCTCCACGTCCATCATTCACCACATTCTCTGACCATACTGACATCATCAGAAGCTTATCCTCTGTAAGTGATAATAAGCAGGCAAACTGGGATTTAAAGGGGGCAAAAAAAGGCTAAAACATAATTATTACTTCAATTTAAAAAAAGGTTGAAATACGGCAACTTCTGTGACAAACATTAGATTGAGCGGAGCGGTAGATTGCCATCTCATCACAGCAGGCATGGAGCTGGTTAATACTAAATGTTATTGTTTTGCAAGCCTCAGAGACCTCCACCTCCACCCACTGCTTTGCATTCTGGAAAAGAGGCAGTGTTTCAATTTATAACCTAAATTAGCTGTCCAATTGAATCTAGCTGGCACAAAGCTTTCCTTGTGACAGGCTGTACTTATGAAGCATATTTTACATTAATAGAACGCAATATGAGTCCCATGTGGAGAGTGGTAGACGGAGGGGGTTACATGCAGAGCTATTGAAATGTTCAACCCAATATCTCAGAAATGCTAGACATTTTCGCTCTGAAAATCTCTGCAGAATAATGACTGAGGCTTTCCACTCTACTTCATTACAAGAAAAGATGCTGTAAAAAGACCAGCTAATTACAGATTAAAGGGATATGTGCAAGTGTAGGTAGCACTCCCATCATCATAACCACCTTCCATTTATTGTGCAAATTCCCTTCATGCTACCAAAATAGCCACTGAAGGTGTCCTATGGTATCGATGATAGCAGCAGATCAAATAGGTCCTTGAAGTTAGGAGCCAGCCTCCATGGTTTGGACTTATTTTTCCAAAATATCCCACAGATGATTGGTCAGATTAGAATTTGGAAGCCAGGTCAATACTTTGAACAATTTGTCATTTTCCTCAAATCATTCCTGCCATTAGGCAACCCTGTTGCTGTAAAGAAGCATATTAGGCCTGAAACAATTCATTTTTATATTATGTTTGTTTATATTATCAAAGATTTTATCAAGCAAATCACAAAATAAAAAAATGGTTGCAAATAGAAACCTTAACAACCTCTACTAGAGCCGCCTTCAAACTGAGAAAAGAAAAAAATCTAAAAACCAACCACTGCAAACAAATGTTTTAATGTTTAAAGGAAATGAAAACCTATATAGAAAAGAAATACCAAAAAACACTATCAGCCTAATAATACCATAAACATACATATTCTACAAAATCTATTCAAACAAGGCAATGTAATAACTTTATTAATACAAAATCAATAACATGGTAATATTAAAAACATATTGCACAATAGACAATTAAAAAATGTTAAGATAAAAATTCAGGGAGAGGATGTGCCAGATTAAATGGATATATCGTATATAGTCGTGTATAAGCCGAGATTTTCAGCCCTTTTTTAGGGCTGAAAGTCCCCCTCTTGGCTTATACTCGAGTCATACCCAGGGGTCAGCAGGGGAGGGGGAGCAGGGGCTGTATATTTTTGCTCACATGTTCCTGGAGCGGTCCCTGCACATCTTTTCCCTGGCGCTGAAAGCTTCTTCCTGTACTGAGCGGTCACATGGTACCGCTCATTACAGTAATGAATATGTGGCTCCACCTCCCATAGAGGTGGAGCCGCATATTCATTACTGTAATGAGCGGTAACGGTGACCGCTCAGTACAGGAAGAAGCTGCTGGCGCCAGGGAACAGACGTGCAGGGACCGCACCAGGAGCAGGTGAGTATAACGGGGAGGGAAGCGCTGCACTGCGCTGCGCAATATTCACCTGCTACTCGTTCCGGCGCCGCTCCGTCTTCAGCAGTGACGCTCAGGTCAGAGGGCGCGGTGACATGGTTAGTGCGCGCCCTCTGCCTGAACGTCAGTGCAGGAAACACTGAAGATGGAGCGGCGCCGGAACAAGGAGCAGGTGAATATTGAAAGTGCCGGGGGCCTGAGCGACGGAGAGGTGAGTATGTGATTTTTTTTATCGCAGCAACAGCAAATGGGGCAAGTGTAGGTATGGAGCATCGTACGGGGCCATAATGTTTGTGCAGCATTATATGGGGCCATAACGTTTGTGCAGCACTATACGGGGCCATAACATTTGTGCAGCACTGTATGGGGCAAGTGTCTGTATGGTGCCATAATATTTGTGCAGCATTATATGGGGCATGTGTCTGTATGGGGCCATGATCAACGTTTGTGCAGCACTATATGGGGCAAATGTGTCTATGGAGCATCTTATGGGGCCATTATTAACCTTTATGCAGGATTATATGGGGCATATTTTAATATGGAGCATCTTATGGGGCCCATCATAAACTTTATGAAGCATTATATGGGGCTCCTGATTCAATATGGATATTCAAAAACACTTAACCTACTGATGTCTCAATTAATTTTACTTTTCTTGGTATCTATTTTTACTTTTCACATTTACCGGTAGCTGCTGCATTTCCCACCCTAGGCTTATACTCGAGTCATTAAGTTTTCCCAGTTTTTTTGTGGCAAAATTAGGAGGGTCGGCTTATACTCGAGTATATACGGTACTAATACATCATAAATAAACCCATGGACAAGATATATGCAAAATAAAAAGCAAATTGCTCTGTGCAATCAATATATGAATATAAAAGGTATAATGCTTCATAAATAGATCAAAGGACAAAATTAATGGTGTAAGGTATACATTATCAGCAGATTCAAAAAGTGCTCTGTACATTTATCAATAACAAAAATAATAGATTATTAAATAGATCATTAAATCATGTGCTAATGAAGTGCACTGTGCAATATATATATAATATATATATATATATATATATATATATATATATATATATATATATATATATATATATATATATATATATATATACACACAGTCATGGCCAAAAGTATTGACACCCTTGCAATTATGTCAGATAATACTCCGTTTCTTCCTGAAAATGATTGCAATCACAAATTCTTTGGTATTATCTTCATTTAATTTGTATTAAATGAAAAAATACAAAAGAGAATGAAGCAAAAAGCAAAACATTGATCATTTCACACAAAACTCCAAAAATGGGCCAGACAAAAGTATTGGCACCCTCAGCCTAATACTTGGTTGCACAACCTTTAGCCAAAATAACTGCGACCAACCGCTTCCGGTAACCATCAATGAGTTTCTTACAATGCTCTGCTGGAATTTTAGACCATTCTTCTTTGGCAAACTGCTCCAGGTCCTTGATACTTGAAGGGTGCCTTCTCCAAACTGTCATTTTTAGATCTCTCCACAGGTGTTCTATGGGATTCAGGTCTGGACTCATTGCTGGCCATCTTAGAAGTCTCCAGTGCTTTCTCTCAAACCATTTTCTAGTGCTTTTTGAAGTGTGTTTTGGGTCATTGTCCTACTGGAAGACCCATGACCTCTGAGGGAGACCCGGCTTTCTCGCACTGGGCCTACATTATGCTGCAAAATTTGTTGGTAGTCTTCAGACTTCATAATGCCATGCACACGGTCAAGCAGTCCAGTGCCAGAGGCAGCAAAGCAACCCCAAAACGTCAGGGAACCTCTGCCATGTTTGACTGTAGGGACCGTGTTCTTTTCTTTGAATGCCTCTTCTTTTCTTCTGTAAACTCTATGCTGATGCCTTTGCCCAAAAAGCTCTACTTTTGTCTCATCTGACCAGAGAACATTCTTCCAAAACGTTTTAGGCTTTTTCAGGTAAGTTTTGGCAAACTCCAGCCTGGCTTTTTTATGTCTCGGGGTAAGAAGTGGGGTCTTCCTGGGTCTCCTGCCATACAGTCCCTTTTCATTCAGACGCCGACGAATAGTACGGGTTGACACCGTTGTAGCCTCAGACTGCAGGGCAGCTTGAACTTGTTTGGATATTAGTCGAGGTTCTTTATCCAACATCCGCACAATCTTGCGTTGAAATCTCTTGTCAATTCTTCTTTTCCATCCACATCTAGGGAGATTAGCCACAGTGACATGGGCTTTTAACTTCTTGATGACACTGCAAACGGTAGACACAGGAACATTCAGGTCTTTGGAGATGGACTTGTAGCCTTGAGATTGCTCATGCTTCCTCACAATTTGGTTTCTCAAGTCCTCAGACAGTTCTTTGGTCTTTTTTCTTTTCTCCATGCTCAATGTGGTACACACAAGGACACAGGACAGAGGTTGAGTCAACTTTAATCCATGTCAACTGGCTGCAAGTGTGATTTAGTTATTGCCAACACCTGTTAGGTGCCACAGGTAAGTTACAGGTGCTGTTAATTACACAAATTAGAGAAGCATCACATGATTTTTCGAACAGTGCCAATACTTTTGTCCACCCCCTTTTTTATGTTTGGTGTGGAATTATATCCAATTTGGCTTTAGGATAATTCTTTTTGTGTTTTTTCATTTAAGACAGATTAAATAACGATAATACCAAATAATTTGTGTTTGCAATCATTTTCTGGAAGAAAATGAGTATTATCTGATAGAATTGCAGGGGGTGTCAATACTTTTGGCCATGACTGTGTGTGTGTGTGTATGTGTATATATATATACACACACATACATACACACTGTATATGCATATACACACAGTGCCTTGCGAAAGTATTCAGCCCCCTGAAACTTTTCAACCTTTTCCCACATATCATGCTTCAAACATAAAGATACTAAATGTAAATTTTTGGTGAAGAATCAACAACAAGTGGAACACAATTGTGAAGTTGAACGAAATTTATTGGTTATTTAAAATTTTTCTGGAAATTCAAAAACTATGTTTTTATGTGTAATAATATGTAATAATGTAATTAGAATACGTCCAGATCACATCACCATGGGAAAATATAACCACTCAACTAATCTATAGCCAATGCAGATACATATATACTGAACAAAATGGCACACCACAAATCCCCTCACACCACTCCAACAAACGTTTCGCTATTGCTTTGTCATGGAGTGATATTTATTTGAAGATGTATTATACTGATTCTATGCACAGAGCAATTTGCATTTTATTTTGCATATATCTTGTCCATGGGTTTATTTATGATGTATCAGGATATCCATTTAATCTGGCACATCCTCTTCATTCATATTATCTTTCCATTTTATAATTGTCTATTGTGCAATATATTTTTTTTAACCCCTTTACCCCCAAAGTTGGTTTGCATGTTAATGACCAGGCCAATTTATAGAATTTTGACCACTGTTACTATGTGGTAATAACTCTAACGCTTCAAAGGATTCCAGTGAATCAGACTGTTTTTCATTACATATTGTACTTCATGATAGTGGTAAAATAGCTGCGATTTGTCTTGTGTTTTTATGACAATAGCCCATTTGTAGGGGAAAACTACCGTTTGGGTTCAAGGCAGGGCTCAGAAAAGAATGGAGTGACGTTTTGGAGCACATACTTTGATAAAAAGGCTTGCCGTTGTCATGTCTCATTTTGGAGAGCCCCTGATGTGCCTAAACAGTGACAAAACCCCACAAGTGACACCATTTTGGATGCTAGACCCCTCAAGGAATGTATCTAGATGTGTGGTGAACACCTTGAACCCCCAAATGCTTCACACAAGTTTATAACATTAGGCTTTAAAAATAATTAAAAAAACACAACACATATTTCCCCACAAAAATTTTCTTTTAACTCCAATTGTTTTATTTTTCACAAGAATTGCAGGAGAAAATTGACTCCAAAATTTGTTGTACAATGTCTCCTGAGTGCACCAATACCCAATATGTGGTCAAAAACTACTTTTGAGGTACAGTGTAAAGCTCAGAAGGGAAGAGGCGCCATATTGAAGTTCAGATTTTGCTGGACTGGTTTGAGTGTGCCATGTCACATTGGCAGAGCCCCTGAGGCAGGAGCATTGCTTACAGCCTGTCAGCCCTGCAGATACAAGTCAGTTAAATCATGCACTGTAGGTTTGGATTTCTTTTTCCATTAGTCATAAAGACCTTCATTTAAATAATGCATTTTGTGTTTACTTGTGTTATCTTTGTCTAATATTTATATTTGTGTGGTGATCTGAAACATTTGCGTGACAAACATGCAAAAGAATAGGAAATCAGGAAGGGGGAAAGGTCAAAGAGCCCCGGCGCATGCGCACCTCACTACTTTATTCTGTTCATGTCAGGGCAGAGAAGTGCGCCTGCGCAGGAAAGAAGGGAAGTGCTGGACCAATACCAGCAACACCCCTAGGACCAGACCGCCCCACAGGTGAGTGTAATAAAAGGGATTTTTCTCGTCTTGTTTGTTGGGTTGAGGCATATATACAGCATTATATCAGGGCTGAAAGTTGGTGGCCACATCTCATATCCGTAAAACCTGGTGATAGGTTCCCTTGAAGTTGATATTGTCAAAAATCTAAATAAAATAAAATAAAATAAAAAATCGTTTTTTCCCCCTCAAAAATGATTTTTTTAGCCTGCATTTTTTTTAATTTTCTCAAGGGTAACAGGAGACATTGGACCCCAAAAGCTGTTGACCAGTTTGTGCTGATACCCCATATGTGAGGGGGGGGGGGATCACTGGGCACCCATCGGGGCTCGGAAGGGAAGGAGCGCCGCTTGGCATGCAGACTTTGATGGGATGGTCTGCAGGCGTCATGTTGCATTTGCAGAGCTCCTGATGTACCTAAACAGTATAACCCCCCACAAGTGACCCCATTTTGGAAACTAGACCCCCCCCAAAGAGCATATCTAGATGTGTGGTGAGCACTATGAACCCCCAACTGCTTCACAGAAGTTTATAATGTAGAGCCATGAAAATAAAAAAAATAATTTTTTCCACAAAAATGATCTTTTCACCCCCAAATTTTTACTTTCACAAGGGTAACAGGAGAAACTGGACCCCAAAATTTATTGTGCAATTTATGCTGAGTAGGCCGATACACCATATGTGGGGGGGACCACTGTTTGGGCGCATGGCAGAGCTCGTAAGGGAAGGAGCGCCGTTTTGGAATGCAGACTTTGATAGAATGGTCTGCGGGCGTCATGTTGTGTTTGCAGAGCCCCTGATGTACCTAAACAGTAGAAACCCCCAACAAATGACCCCATTTTGGAAACTAGACCCCCCATGGAACTTATCTAGATGTGTGGTGAGAACTTTGAATGCCCAAGTGCTTCACAGAAGTTTATAATGCAGAGTCGTGAAAATAAAAAATATTTATTTTCCACAAAAAAGATTTTTTAGCCCCCAAGTTTTTATTTTCACAAGGGTAACAGGAGAAACTGGACCCAAAAAGTTGTTGTCCAATTTATCCCGAGTACGCTGATGCCCCATATGTGGGTGTAAACCACTGTTTGGGCGCACCTCACTACTTTATTCTGCTCTTGTCAGGGCAGAAAAGTGCGCCTGCGCAGGAAAGAAGGGAAGTGCTGGACTAAGACCAGCAACACCCCTAGGACCAGACCGCCCCACAGGTGAGTGCAATAAAAGGGATTTTTCTCGTCTTGTTTGTTGGGTTGAGGCATATATACAGCATTATATCAGGGCTGAAAGTTGGTGGCCGCATCTCATATCCGTAAAACCTGGTGATAGGTTCCCTTGAAGTTGATATTGTCAAAAATCTAATTTGAAAACTAATACAATTTATGACATCTCCATGTAAAATGGAGAACGGACTAAAATTTTTGGACATTGTTCATGTGTTCCAAATCTAACTTTAGGCAGTAAGTTGGCAGTAAAATATAGACGAAGAGTGATGATGAACAGTTGTGCTTGTATAACAACTATATGACGACAAATGCAGCCTTTTACTGATCTGTGATATAAAAGAATGGCATCCTCTGATGGGTGAAAATGGAGCAGCTATCAGCTGTACACTATAGCTGACACCATGCTGTGTCAGTCAGATCAGTGTTGGAAGCGACCAAGGCAGTTTAACCCCTTAGATGCGCTGTCAATAGGGACTACAGCATCTAGATGTTTAACCCCATTGGCCCCATGAGATCATAATTGTGTAGTCCTGATGCTTGCCATGGCAATTCACAGCCACATAATAGCCTTAACCCCTTAGTGACCGAGTCAATTTTTACAATTCTGACCACTGTCACTTTATGAGGTTATGACTCTTGAACGCTTTAACGGATCACGCTGATTCAGAGATTTTTTTTTTGTGACATATTGTACTTCATGTTAGTGGTAACATTTCTTCGATATTACTTGCGATTATTTATGAAAAAAATGGAAATATGGCAAAAAAATTTAAAATTTAGCAATTTTCAAACTTTGTATTTTTATGCTCCTAAATCAGAGAGATATGTCACAAAAAATAGTTAATAAACAACATTTCCCACATGTCTACTTTACATCAGCACAATTTTGGAAACAATTTTTTTTTTTGTTAGGGAGTTATAAGGGTTAAAATTTGACCAGCAATTTCTCATTTTTACAACACCATTTTTTTTTTAAGGACCACATCACATTTGAAGTCATTTTGAGGGGTCTATATGATAGAAAATACCCAAGTGTGACACCATTATAAAAACTGCACCCCTCAAGGTGCTAAAAACCACATTCAACAAGTTTATTAACCCTTTACGTGCTTCACAGGAACTGAAACAATGTGGAAGGAAAAAATGAACATTTAACTTTTTTTTTTGCAAACATTTTACTTCAGAACCATTTATTTTTATTTTCACAAGTGTAAAAACAGAAATTTAACCATAAATTTTGTTGTGCAATTTCTCCTGAATATGCCGATACCCCATCTATGGGGGTAAACCACTGTTTGGGCGCACCGCAGAGCTTGGAAGAGAAGGAGCGCAGTTTCACTTTTTCAATGCAGAATTGGCTGAAATTGAGATCGGACGCCATGTCACGTTTAGAGAGCCCCTGATGTGCCTAAACAGTGGAAATCCCCCACAACTGGCACCATTTTGGAAACTAAACCCCTTAAGGAACTTATCTAGATGTGTGGTGAGCACTTTAAACCCCCAGGTGCTTCACAGAAGTTTATAACGTAGAGCCGTGAAAATAAATAAAAAAAAATCACATTTTTTCTACAAAAATGATCTTCTTGCCCCCAAATTTTTATTTTGACAAGGTTAACAGGAGAAATTAGACCATAAAAGTTGTTGTGCAATTTCTCCTGAGTACGTCGATACCCCATATGTGGGGGTAAACCACTGTTTAGGCGCAACGCAGAGCTTGGAAGAGAAGGAGTGCCGTTTTACTTTTTCAATGTAGAATTGGCTAGAATTGAGATCGGACGCCATGTCGCTTTTGAAGAGCCCCTGATGTGCCTAAACAGTAGAAGCCCCCCACAAGTTACTCCATTTTGGAAACTAGACCCCTTAAGTAACTTATCTAGATGTGTGGTGAGCACTTTAAACACCCCCAAGTGCTTCAAAGAAATTTATAAAGTAGAGCCGTGAAAATAAAAAATCCTTTTTTTCCCCTCAAAAATGATTTTTTTAGCCTGCATTTTTTTATTTTCTCAAGGGTAACAGGAAACATTGGACCCCAAAAGCTTTTGACCAGTTTGTGCTGAGTATGCTGATACCCCATATGTGGGAGGGGGGGGTGGGGTGTGTCACTGTTTGGGCACCCATCGGGGCTCGGAAGGGAAGGAGCGCCGCTTGGCATGCAGACTTTGATGGGATGGTCTGCGGGCGTCATGTTGCATTTGCAGAGCTTCTGATGTACCTAAACAGTAGAGCCCCCCCAAAAGTGACCCCATTTTGGAAACTAGACCCCCCCAAAGAGCATATCTAGATGTGTGGTGAGCACTATAAACCCCCAACTGCTTCACAGAAGTTTATAATGTAGAGCCATGAAAATAAAAAAAATCATATTTTTTCCACAAAAATGATCTTTTCACCCCCAAATTTTTACTTTCACAAGGGTAACAGGAGAAACTGGACCCCAAAATTTATTGTGCAATTTATGCTGAGTAGGCTGATACCCCATATGTGGGGGGGGGGGGGGGGGCACTGTTTGGGCGCATGGCAGAGCTCGTAAGGGAAGGAGCACCATTTTGGAATGCAGACTTTGATAGAATGGTCTGCGGGCGTTATGTTGCGTTTGCAGAGCCCCTGATGTACCTAAACAGTAGAAACCCCCAACAAATGACCCCATTTTGGAAATTAGACCCCCCCCAAGGAACTTATCTAGATGTGTGGTGAGAACATTGAATGCCCAAGTGCTTCACAGAAGTTTATAACGTAGAGCCGTGAAAATAAAAAAAAAAAATCACATTTTTTTCTACAAAAATGATCTTCTTGCCCCCAAATTTTTATTTTGACAAGGTTAACAGGAGAAATTAGACCATAAAAGTTGTTGTGCAATTTCTCCTGAGTACGTCGATACCCCATATGTGGGGGTAAACCACTGTTTAGGCGCAACGCAGAGCTTGGAAGAGAAGGAGTGCCGTTTTACTTTTTCAATGTAGAATTGGCTAGAATTGAGATCGGACGCCATGTCGCTTTTGAAGAGCCCCTGATGTGCCTAAACAGTAGAAGCCCCCCACAAGTTACTCCATTTTGGAAACTAGACCCCTTAAGTAACTTATCTAGATGTGTGGTGAGCACTTTAAACACCCCCAAGTGCTTCAAAGAAATTTATAAAGTAGAGCCGTGAAAATAAAAAATCCTTTTTTTCCCCTCAAAAATGATTTTTTTAGCCTGCATTTTTTTATTTTCTCAAGGGTAACAGGAAACATTGGACCCCAAAAGCTTTTGACCAGTTTGTGCTGAGTATGCTGATACCCCATATGTGGGAGGGGGGGGTGGGGTGTGTCACTGTTTGGGCACCCATCGGGGCTCGGAAGGGAAGGAGCGCCGCTTGGCATGCAGACTTTGATGGGATGGTCTGCGGGCGTCATGTTGCATTTGCAGAGCTTCTGATGTACCTAAACAGTAGAGCCCCCCCAAAAGTGACCCCATTTTGGAAACTAGACCCCCCCAAAGAGCATATCTAGATGTGTGGTGAGCACTATAAACCCCCAACTGCTTCACAGAAGTTTATAATGTAGAGCCATGAAAATAAAAAAAATCATATTTTTTCCACAAAAATGATCTTTTCACCCCCAAATTTTTACTTTCACAAGGGTAACAGGAGAAACTGGACCCCAAAATTTATTGTGCAATTTATGCTGAGTAGGCTGATACCCCATATGTGGGGGGGGGGGCACTGTTTGGGCGCATGGCAGAGCTCGTAAGGGAAGGAGCACCATTTTGGAATGCAGACTTTGATAGAATGGTCTGTGGGCGTTATGTTGCGTTTGCAGAGCCCCTGATGTACCTAAACAGTAGAAACCCCCAACAAATGACCCCATTTTGGAAATTAGACCCCCCCCAAGGAACTTATCTAGATGTGTGGTGAGAACATTGAATGCCCAAGTGCTTCACAGAAGTTTATAATGCAGAGTCGTGAAAATAAAAAATATTTATTTTCCACAAAAAAGATTTTTTAGCCCCCAAGTTTTTATTTTCACAAGGGTAACAGGAGAAATTGGACCCCAAAAGTTGTTGTCCAATTTATCCCGAGTACGCTGATGCCCCATATGTGGGGGTAAACCACTGTTTGGGCGCACGGCAGATCTCAGAAGGGAGGGAGCACCATTTGACTTTTTGAGCGCAAAATTGGCTGTCGTGTTTGGATACCCCCTGATGTACCTAAACAGTGGAAACCCCCCAATTCTAACTCCAACCCTAACCCCAACACACCCCTAACCCTAATCCCTACCCGATCCATAATCCTAATCACAACCCCAACGATAATCACAACCCTAACCCCAAAACAACACTAATCTCAACCCTAACCATAACCCTAATCAAAACCCTAAATCCAACACACCCCTAATCGTAATCTCAACCCTAACGTCAAACCTAACCCTAAAAAAAACAAATCATGTTCTCTGAGGTCTCGGCTACCCCCGGCAACCGAGACCCCAAAGAAAATCCGACTCTGGGGGCGTTATTCACTTTTTCCACAGCGCCGTTAATCAACGGCGCTGTGGTTTAAGTACCCTTAACTGCCGCCGTTAAAAGGCGTATCGGCGGTCGTTAAGGGGTTAAAGTCTGCCAGCTATAGGAACCGGTTCTGAAGTTTGAAACATTTTGTTGGTAAAAATTTTCATTCTGGCCACTCTGCAATAATTCCGAAAAAGCACCTGAAGGGTTAATAAACTACCTAACAGCAGTATTTAATATGTTTAGGGGTGCTCTAAATTTTCTTGAAAAAATGATGTAGGAAAAATATATCTGTGTACCTTGTTAGCCAGTAGAAAAATATTAAGATTTGAGAATACTCAGTGGTAGATACCTTTTAATGGCTAACTGAAATTGCAAGCTTTCGAGACTACACAGGTCTTATTATTCTATGCCTGATGAAGAGACCAGAGTAATCTCGAAAGCTTGCAATTTGTTACCATCTTTGCAGTTAAGCATTAAAAGGTATCAACCACTGAGGACTCTCAAATCTTAATACCGTATATACTTGAGCATAAGCCGACCCGAGCATAAGCCGAGGCACCTAATTTTGCCACGGAAAACTGGGTAAGCTTATTGACTCGACTATGCATTGTCCCCTCATCCCTATCCTGGTATGTGTGGCTCCCCTCATCACTGTCCTTGTACGTGTGGCTCCCCATGTTGTATGTATGGCTCCCCCGATCCCGCATGGCTCACCCCCCGTCCCATCGTTGAATGCATGGCTCACACCCCCAGTCCTACTCACCTTCCTCACGTTGTCGCTGCATCTCCGTTGTCCTGATGCGGCAGCTCTTCCTGTGCTGAGCAGTCACATGGTACCTTTCATTAAGGTAATGAATATGCGCTCCACGCCTATGGGAGTGACTGCTAAGCACAGGAAGAACTGCCGGCGCCGGGACGGAGATGCAGCGATGGCGCAAGGAGGGAGAGTATGATGTCTTCTGTTATCAGGCTCCTGCCGCTGCTCTGCCGCTCCCCCTCCCCCGCCAGCTTTCTGGACAATGACTCGTGTATAAGCCGGGGGGGTGCTTTCAGCACAAAAAAAATGTGCTGATAATCTTGGCTTATACACGAGTATATACTGTTAATGTTATTTATTAACTCTTTTGTGTGGTGTGAATATCTGGATTAAAGGGATAATCATTCAAAGTATACAAAATTGTAGTTTTTTTTGATCTTTGTGAAATTTCTGATATTTTTTATAAAGAAGCAAAATTTATAGCTTTAAATTTATGATTAACATAATGTATACGGTAATTTATCACAAAAAAAGCAATCTCAAAATCACTGAGATATGCTGAAACGATGCAGAGTTATTGTTTCATAAAATGACACGTCAGATTTGAAAAATCAGAACAGGCAAACTTGTCTTATTCCTCCATTGCATATTTCTCACAGGTAGGTCCTTACTGTGTAGACACTTTAGCTGAAAGGCATCATCATGGGCACTCTGATTGGTTCCACAGCTATTGATATAATACACTATGTGTTCTGACTCCTTTCTATCATGTGTCAGCAATAACTTTTCAATAGTAGTGCAACAGTAGTCCATGCACATTACAATAGATGGCCAAGACCCTTTCATCAGGTAATAAACTATTGCCTTTAGGGGACACCTACAATACATGGCTATTGTACAATTTGGTTATTGTGAAAGTAACTCACATCCTTAAGCTTTTCCTGCTTGAAAAACATCTTACCCCCAATACATGACTGATAATCGTGGTATACTTTCTTTGACAAAACATTTCCATGTTATGGCTGATCTGTGTATGTTTTCCTTTGATTATCACTGTAAAGCTAGCTATACATTGAGCAACAATTCTGTAATCAAAAATACAGTAAATGTCCAGCAATGCAAAGATAATTAAATAAGACTTACAGTAACTTTTATTTCAACATTTCCCCCAACTGTGATATCAGAATTAGTCAAAGGGAAGGAATTATACCTACATTACTTCGGATATTCACAATGCAAATCATGCAAAGTCAAATCACTTCTTTCATCGATTACATCATTAAACACATATGTCTCTCTATCATGTTCTACATTATTGTAGGATTCGGTGCTGTCCAAACCATAGTCTTCTGGACTCTTAATATCATCACCTTGAGTAAGCCCTAAAGTATTTCCTGACAGGAAAGTTCCTGGCAAATTTGTTCAGAGTCATGGACTATTCCAAGACTGGTAAAAATCAATCAATGAGGCAAAGCCCAAACCTCAACTCAAGAATAACATTTGGGGTTCTGACAGTATATAAAGAGATAGGCTTGGGGTGGTTGACTTAGGCCTCTTTCACACTTCCGTCGTTTGGCCAACGTCGCAATGCGTCGTTTTGGAGAAAAAACGCATCCTGCAAAGTTGCCCGCAGGATGAGTTTTTTTTTTCTCCATAGACTTGCATTAGCAACGCATTGCGACGTATGGCCACACGTCGCATCCGTCGTGCAATGGATGCGTCGTGATTTTGCGGCCCGTCATGAAGAAAAAACGTTCAATGTAACGTTTTTTCATCCGTCGGAACCGCCATTTCTGATCGCGCATGCGCAGCCGGAA
Organism: Ranitomeya imitator; assembly: GCF_032444005.1. NCBI lineage: Eukaryota > Metazoa > Chordata > Amphibia > Anura > Dendrobatidae > Ranitomeya > Ranitomeya imitator. Next base: position 285,997,912 of record NC_091282.1, on the reverse strand, counting down.
CTTCGCCCCCTCCTCCCCAGAACTCATACTGGGCAGCGTATTTGTCTGAAAACTGCATCCGCTGCCAACGTTGTGCACTATTTGCACAACGTCCATCGGTACATCGGGCCGACTGTTTGCGACGGCCCCGTACCGACGGAAATGTGAAAGAGGCCTTCACATAGATCGTCATGCGTCCCTACCTATAACATGGTGTACGCATGGACATGCGTTTGTATGCGTTCGCATGCTTTTGCATACACGTTTTGTGCGCACGTCCAGGAGCAGTATCGAGACACACCCATTGAGACACGCCCTCCTGGAAATATCAAATGGATGCGCATAAAAAGCGCAAACGCATGCAAACGGTGTTTTTTTTTTTCCGTCATGCGTAAGCTGATGCGGATAAAAAACGCTGCGTTAGCGTGCTTGCATGCGTTTGCAGATGATACGCTGAGCACATAGACGCAAATGTGAAACTAGCCTTAAGGCCGGTTTCACACGTCAGTGGCTCCGGAACGTGAGGTGACAGTTTCCTCACGTACCGGAGACACTGACTCACGTATACACATTGAAATCAATGTGTCTCTGCACATGTCAGCGTGTTTTCACGGACCGTGTGTCCGTTTGAACAACACGGAGACATGTCAGTGTTCGTGGGAGCGCACGGATTACACGGACCCATTAAAGTCAATGGGTCCGTGTAAAACACGTACCGCACACGGACGCTGTCCGTTTGCAGTCCATGTGCTGTGCAGGAGACAGCGCTACAGTAAGCGCTGTCCCCCCAGCGTGGTACTGAAGCCGCCATTCCTATCTTATCTCCAGCAGCGTTAGCTGGAGAGAAGATATGAAAAATCCTTTTTATTTTTCGTGTTTATAATAAAGATCCCTGTCCCCACAACCCTCTCACCCCCTGTGCGCCCGCCCGCTGTTACTTATATACTCACCCGGCTTCCTTGAAGCGACCTCTCCGCGCCGCACCTTCTCCTGCGCTAACATATTATGCAGCGCTTTACAGTTTGCACACCCTTACTGCTCATGCTAATGTTATCTGTGTGCTGTAAACTTTGAAGCAATCATGAACAAATGATTCATTGTTTAAATCAGGTTTTTGCGTTAAATATATTTTTCCCCACAATCTTTACTAAGAAACAAAATTAATAATCTTGTAATAGGTCATTTTATAACTTCCCTCTGTGACTGGCAGCACAATAACCCATAAAGTTTAATGTAAAAAAATAAAAGCTGTTTTATGTAATCTGTCAGCACGTTTTTGCTATTTAATCAGATCTGAGTGTTTTATTAAACCTGATATAAATCCTTTACTTAAACCGTTTTTGTGGATCAGCCATGGCCATTCAAGTCTACGGGGATCCATCAAAAATGGATAAAAAAAAGGTAAGACATCCATTAGTAATGGATGTCAATAAAAAAAAAGCTGAAAGTCTATCTCGTCCATTTTTACAAACAACAGAGAAAAAAACGATTGCAATACAGATTTAAAATGACTGCAAAAAGGAAGCAAAATGGATGTCACTTGGGAGGAAAGAGGTCTGTTTTTGATGGATGTAAAAATAGAAACAGATGAGTAAATACAGTATTAAAGAGGACCTGTCACCAGGTCAAAAGCAGCCAGCCTTTGTTTATATTTTACTCCCTCTGATCCCCTGGATATTCTTTTTTTAATTTTAAATCCACCATGTGATTCAAGAGATATGGACTTATTTAGTGAAAATTTTTATCGGTAAGGTAGCGTTGCTCACAGGGTAATTATGCAGAGTAGACAAAAGACACAATCATAGAAAATACCGTGAGCAATACCTCCTTTTAAAACAGCAAAAAAAAAATGCACTAAATAAAAAGGTCCATATCTCTGGAACAGTATAGTGGATTAAAACCATAAAAAACATCATACTCAGGGGAGCAACGTGAATAAATTATGAGCAAAAATTGGTAATTTTGACTTGGTGACAGGTCCTCTTTAATTGGATACAGAAAACATATGAGAGACTAAGGCTGTGTGCCCACGTTGCGTTTATGCGTTTTTTGCCGGGTGTTTTTGCCGCAGCGGAAATGCTAAAAAACGCTTAAAAAATGCATTCCCATGCAATCCTATGGGATTCCGCAGTTGCTGTGCCCATGCTGTGGATTTTTCCGCCGCCATAGGATTGCATTGAAACGCTCACTTTGCGCATGTGGCTATGCCCAGTGAGCGCTTCATGTGCGGATAGTACCCAGGGTCTGGAGGAGAGGAGACTCTCCTCCAGGCCCTAGGTACAATATCCCTGTTAAAAAAATAATAATAAAAAAAATAGATATATACTTACCTTCTGATGGCCCCTGGAGTCCTCCCGCCTGTAAGCGGTGCACGCGGCGGCTTCCGTTCCCAGAGATGCATTGCGCGAATCACCAGGGATGACGTCGAGGTCACGCGACCATGACGTCACAAAAGTCCTTCGCGCAAAGCATCCCTGGGAACGGAACATACCGGGAGCGCCGCTGAGGAGATCGGGGGTCGTCGGAAGGTGAGAATAACCATATTTTTTTTTCAAAATTTTTAACATTCTATCTTTTACTATTGATGCTGCCTAGAAAACGCAAGCGTTCTGCAAGCTAAATACGCTTGTGCTTTGTGTGAAAACGCATGCAAATTCCACATGCGTTTTACCCGTGGCAGGGAGTTGCAGAAATGGTGCGGACATTTCCGCAGCATTTCTGCAACGTGGGCACGTAGTCTAACAGTCAAATGTTCCTGAAGGTAGAGCTCAGATAGAGACTTCCAAGTAATCACCAAGGATGGGACATACATGCTTTATAACTATGTGTACTGCTATTAGGCTGCTTGCACACAAGCATATTTATTGTTTAATGGTGGTGAAGACAGGCAAATCGGCAGCGCAAAAAAATCTACTAAAATAAAAATACTTACATCACTAATACAGTCATGAGAGCTGCTGCGCTGCGAACTCATGGCTTCTTTGATATTACCGTTGTCACTGCTTCTACCATTTCGGTTCCTGGTTGCTTTGACCTGAAAAAAAAATAAAGGAAAATGTACATTTAGAAAAAAAAGTTTACAAAAGAGCTCAGCAACACATCTCGCTAGAGAAGCCGCTAGACTTTTTACATCTTACAGAAAGTTGTGAAAAAAAATAAATAAATTCAACCCACATAGTCTATTTTTAAGACATTTATTGGTCTGATTCATCAATGTGTTTTTGACAGATTCTGGCTTAAAGGAAACCTGTCATACAAAATGTTGGAAACATTTAAAGGTGATTTAACCCCTTACTGACCAGGCCGAATTTTTAAAATCTGACCCGTCACTTTATGAGGTATTAACTCAGCAACGCATCAACAGATCCCCGTGATTCTAAGACTGTTTTTTAGTGACACATTGTACTTCAAAATAGTGGTATAATTTCTGATATGACTTGCGTTTATTTGTGAAATTATTGGAAATTTGGTGAAAATTTTAAAAAATTCACAATTTTCAATCTTTTAATTCTTATGCCCTTAAATTGGAAAGTTAGGTTACACAAAATACCGTATATACTCGAGTATAAGCCGACCCCCCCTAATTTTGCCACAAAAAACTGGGAAAACTTATTGACTCGAGTATAAGCCTAGGGTGGGAAATGCAGCAGCTACCGGTGAATTTCAAAAATAAGAATAGATGCTCCATACCGTTCATTATTGCCCCATAGATGCTCCATATAAAGCTGTGCCATATAGAATGCTCTGCACCGTTCATTATGGCCCCATAGATGCTCCATATAAAGCTGTGCCATATAGAATGCTCTGCACCGTTCATTATGGCCCCATAGATGCTCCATATAAAGCTGTGCCATATAGAATGCTCTGCACCGTTCATTATTGCCCCATAGATGCTCCACATAAAGCTGTGCCACATATAATGCTCTGCACCGTTCATTATGGCCCCATAGATGCTCCATATAAAGCTGTGCCATATAGAATGCTCTGCACCGTTCATTATTGCCCCATAGATGCTCCACATAAAGCTGTGCCACATATAATGCTCTGCAACGTTCATTATGGCCCCATATAAAGCTGTGCCATATATAATGCTCTGCACCGTTCATTATGGACCCATATAAAGCTGTGCCATATATAATGCTCTGCACCGTTCATTATGGCCCCATAGATGCTCCATATAAAGCTGTGCCACATATAATGCTCTGCACCGTTTATATGGAGCATCTATGGGGCCATAATGAAGCTGTGCCATATAGAGTGCTCTGCACCATTCATTATTGCCCCATAGATGCTCCATATAAAACTGTGCCATATAGAATGCTCTGCACCGTTCATTATGGCCCCATAGATGCTCCACATAAAGCTGTGCCCCATATAATGCTCTGCACTGTTCATTATGGCCCCATAGATGCGCCATAGAAATCTGTGCTATATAGAATGCTCTGCACCGTTGATTAATACCCCATAGATGCTCCATATAAAGCTGTGCCCCATATATATTGCTCTGCACCGTTGATTATGGCCCCATAGATGCTCCATATAAAGCTCTCCAATATATAATGATGCTGCTGCAATAAAAAAAAAAAATCACATACTCACCTCTCTTCGCTCAGGATGCCGGCGCTTTCAATATTTACCTGCTCCTCGTGCGGCTCCGTCTCCAGCACTGACGCTCAGCAGAGGGCGCGCACTGACTACGTCACCGCACCCTCTGACCTGAGCGTCACTGCCAGAGAACGTTGGAGACGGAGCCGCACCGGAGCGAGGAGCAGATAAATATCGCGCAGCGCTCCCCTCCCTGTATACTTACCTGCGCCCGGCGCGGTCCCTGTAGTCCCGGCTTCTCCCGGCGTGCATCTTCTTCCTGTATTGAGCGGTCACAGTTACCGCTCATTTTCAGTCATGAATATGCGGCTCCACCTCTATGGGAGGTGGAGCCGCATATTCATGACTGTAATGAGCGGTACCATGTGACCGCTCAATACAGGAAGAAGATGCAGCGCTGGAAGAAGCAGGGACTGCAGGGACCGCGTCGGAGCAAGTAAGTATAACTAGACAGCCCCCACTCCCCCTCCCCTGCCGACCCCCGAATATGACTCGAGTATAAGCCGAGAGGGGGACTTTCAGCCCATAAAAATGGGCTGAAAATCTCGGCTTATACTCGAGTATAAACGGTAGTTAATAAGTAACATTTCCCACATGTCTAGACCTGCATCATTTTTAAACATATTTTTTGTTAGGAAGTTAAAAGGGTTAAAAGTTGCTCAGCCATTTCTCATTTTTCCAACAAAATTTACAAAACCATTTATTTAGGGACCACCTCACATTTCAAGTGATTTTGAGGGGTCTAGATGACATAAAATACCCCAAAACACATTCAAAAAGTTTATTAACCCGTCAGGTTCTTCACTAAAGCAAGAAATAAAGCAACGTGGAAGGAAAAAATTAACATTTAACTTTTTTCACAAAATTTTTACTTTAGTACCAAATTTGTTATTTTCACAAGGGTAACAGGAGAAAATGGACATTAAAATGTGTTGTGCAATTTCTCTTGAGTATGTAGATACCCCATATGCGGGTAAAATCCACGCAGGTCTCAGAAGGGAAGGAGCACCGTTTGAGTTTGTGAACACAAAAATGTCTGGAATCGAGAGCGGATGCCCTGTAGCGTCGGGAGAGCCTGTGACGTAAACAGTGGAAACCCTAACAAGCGACAACATTAAACTAGACTCCTCAAGGAATGTATTTAAATGTGTGGTGAGCACTTGGAACCCCCAAGTGTTTCACATAAATTTATAACGTAGAGCTCTATAAAAAAATAAATTCTAGAAATTGCATCTCTCAATGTTTTCATCTACGGCTGCAGTGACTAATTTTTAACATCCAAGCCAGGCTTTTTTTCTGAAGAATTGCAAATCTGCCAGTCTAGTACCCATACATTGCGTCCCCATACAGTGTAGGGCTCCTACATATTGTAGTGCCCCCCATACATTGTGCTCAGCTTGTACTTCTGGCAATATGAACCGGTAAATTGCTAAGTGCCTTCTCTCCGCTTACAGTGGTTTAGGCCGGTTTCACACGTCAGTGGCTCCGGTACGTGAGGTGACAGTTTCCTCACGTACCGGAGCCACTGACACACGTAGACACATTGAAATCAATGCATCTGTGCAGATGTCATTGATTTTTTGCGGACCGTGTCTCCGTGTGCCACACAGTAAGCGCTGTCCCCCCCACTGGTGCTGAAGCCGCGATTCATATCTTCTCTGCAGCAGCGTTTGCTGTAACGAAGATATGAATAATCCTTTTTTTTTTTGTTTCTCGTGTTTAAAATAAAGGTCCATGTCCCCACCCCCCCCTCCCACCCCCTGTGCGCCCGCCCGCTGTTCTTAAAATACTCACCCGGCTCCCTCGCTGGCTGGCGCTGCTTCCTGTTCTGGCCGCACCTTCTACTGTATGAGCGGTCACGTGGGGCCACTCATTTACAGTGATGAATATGTGGCTCCACCCCTATGGGAGGTGGAGCCACATATTCATGACTGTAATCGGCGGCCCCACGTGACCGCTCATACAGTAGAAGATGCGGCCAGGACAGGAAGCAGCGCCAACCAATATTTTACAAAAATTAATTTGTTATTGCACCGTAATATTCTGAGAGCTGTAACTTTTCTATGTTTTTGACAAATGAGTCATATTAGGGCTTTTTTTTGCGGGACGATTTGGCGTTTATACCATTTTTTTTTTTTACATACAAATTTTGATCACTTTTTATTCACTTTTTTTTGAGTCACTATGACAAAAAAAGCGACATTTTTGGTGTGTTTTTTTTACAGCGTTCGCCATACTGAATAAATAACAAGGTAGTTTTATAGGGCGGGTCTTTCTGGATGCTGCAATACCAATTATGAGTACTCTTTTTTGTTTACTTTTGTTTTAATGACAAACGCTGCCTTTTGAGTTCCAAAATGGCTTTTCATGATTTTTGTGCATGTTTTTGTGTGGTTTTTAACTTTTTTTAGATACCGTATTTTCCGGCGTATAAGATGACCCCCAGCTTTTCCAGTTAAAATATAAAATCTTCTCAAAAGTCGGGGGTTGTCTTATATGCCGGGTGTCGTCTTATAGGGTGGGTGCGGAGCAATCTGCGGTCGACTTATATAGTGAGGGGGGAGTGGTCCCAATGACGAGGTGAGGGAGCGCCTCACCAGGAAGGTGTAAGTGAAGCAAACTGTCAGCGTCTGGGATGCCAGGGGTATGCAAAAAAGAGAGAGAGCGGTGCTGTGCCTAGAAAAACACTCCTCTTTCACTCATCTGGCTCGCCCTTGTATCCTATTATTTCCTTCTCTGCCTCTGCTTCACTTACACCTTCCTGGTGAGGTGCCCCCTCACCTCTTCATTGGGACCGCTCCCCCCACAATATGCGGCGACCGCAGATTACTCCGCACCTGTCCTATAAGACGACACCTGGCGTATAAGACGACACCCGACTTTTGAGAGAATTTTCAGGGGTTAAAAAGTAGTCTTATACGCCAGAAAATACAGTATTTTATTTAACTTTTTCACTTAGTTTCAGTGTGAGACATGTAGAATTTTAGTTCGATCACTGGTCTAAAACACTGCAGTACACGAGGACTGCACTGCGTGAGGCTATCATTGTCTCGCTGACACAGCCTGTGAAGCCCAACTTATAGCTGGATCTCTCAGGCCACCATCCCCTGGGGTCATCACATGACCTCAGCGTACCATGGCAACCATTCGGACCAGTGATTCTCATTGCGGGGGTTCAATGGTTACAAAGGGGGTCTCGTGACCCCTTGGCAACAACATAAATATCGCTGCTGCAATTGACAGCGGTATTTAGAGGGGTTAATCTGCCCCGATCAGTTGCAAAATAGCCCGGGTCTGATATTGCAGGATGTCAGCTGTGATATAGAGCTGACAAGACCGGGAATCGCTGCCACTTGGCAGCGCAACACTCTTATTCCTCAGCACCATTACAAAGCAGAACTGAGGAATAAGGCCCCTTAACCACCAGCATTAAAACATGTACCGGCGGTTGTTTAAGGTGTTAAAGGGAACTTGTCAGGAAAAAAAACAAAAACGCAATTAACCTGCCAATATAGGGTTAATCTGTAGGTTTAATAACGTTTTGAGGACGCCCGTTACCAGTACTGAGACCCCTGAGATAACTTGATTCATGCTATCAGAAACACACCATCTGTATTCATCCTCGACCTAGTGCATTTCGTCCAAGCACACACGGGAATTTGGAGCACTTCAAATTACCCATGAACAAAGGCTTGGGCTGATCTAGTTATCAGTTTTATTAATTCCTCTGTTCTTTTCCAAATATGATTAAGAAATCACCAGTTATGGCACAACAGTGGGACGGGTTTTATACGGGAACCTGTCAGATTTAATGACGCTGTGCAATAGGAAATCAAATTAGAGGACTGGCTGACGTTATTAACCTGCCGGAATGAATATCAATTCTTAGATGTACCATGGCTTCTGGGTCCCTATTTGTTATTGGGAATTAAGAAGCGCTGCCAGTGGCTATGACAGATCATCTTCATTTACACCTGCCGCTTACTACTAGAGTTGACACCTGCCTAAATTCATCAGCAAATACCCTAATAATACAAGTCCGTCAGCAGCTTACACAAGTATTAATTACCACAAATCAACAAATAACACATCTTTTTGTCAACTGTTAGCAGCACAGAAGCTGTGCACCAGAATGAGGAACAGCAGCAAAGCGATAAAATCTACACCTTTCAATGTTCGAGAAAGCTTGTGAAAAATAATTAAGCCACAAAAAAACCCAGGATCACAGTACGTCATGCAAACACATGACGGCCGTATACTACTCTGAAGTTATAGATGTATTTAGTCTCAAATCATTTTTTGTTAACCAATGCCTAAATTCTTATTAGGAACCTTTGCATTGACCAAGAAGCAACAGTTCGAACGTAACACGGCATGGTTCAAAGTAGAATGAGGCGCCAGACAAGACTGCTTCCTGTCACCATTTCTTTTCAATTTATATGCACCAGCTATTTTCAGGAAGGCTCTACTTGCCAGAAAAGAAAAAGAAATCACAATTGCTTGACAAATCATCAACGATCTTAAATATGCAGATGCAACAACTTTGATAGCAACAAAAAGAGATGGAATGAAGCACTTATTACAGTGTGTCAAAATGGAAAGTTAAAACTTGGGACTGCTGTTCAACATAAAGGAGACAAAAAGAATGGAAGGCATAAAACAAAAAGAGAAGCAACCCAATAGCATGATTCTATCAAGATAGCGGTGGAGAAGACCTTGGTGGCCCTCTCCAGGCTTGCAAAAGATCGATCTTCCTATAGATTGTTCATCCATCAAGTCGCTATGGCTTGAGATCGAGCCAAAGGGTGTAAAAAAAAATCTTAAATCTAAATAAAGGTGATTAGTCATGCTAAAATTCAACTTTTTACACCACAGGAACAGTGAAAAAGGAAACTACACATTCAGTTACAGCATGCCTGTCAAAAATAAAGGACATATAAGAGTTTTTGTTATTGAAGCAATATACTCTAGTGCAGTGTTTCTCAAGATCCACCAACAGGTCATGTTTTCAGGCTTTCTTTAGTATTGAGTAGGTAATTGAATTAATGCTTGAGCAGGTGATGAAATTATCATCTGTGCAGTACTAAGGATATCCTGAAAACTTGACCTGTTGGTGGGTCTCGAGGACTGGAGTTGAGAAACATTGCTCTAGTGCTTCTCTTAAAGACTCAAGATACAAATGATAAATGACAGCGCTCGAAGTCTATGTTGCTCAATTAGACTAAGCATTAAACCTCACATGACAAATCTACTATTACAAAGGACATTAAAGGGAACCTGTCACCCCCAAAATCGAAGGTGAGCTAAGCCCACCGACATCAGGGGCTTATCTACAGCATTCTGGAATGCTGTAGATAATCCCCCGATGTATCCTGAAAGATGAGAAAAAGAGGTTAGATTATACTCACCCAGGGGCGGTCCCGCTGCAGTCCGGTCTGATAGGCGTCGTGGTCCGGGAAAGGTCAGGCGCCAGGAAAGGTCAGAGAGGCCCGGCACCTGTGTACTGCAGTACTTTGCTCTGCCCTCATCAGGGCAGACAAAGTACGCGTGCGCCGAAGCCGCAGCGTGAAGATAAGAGGACGTCATCGTAAGAAGATGGGAGGCCCCGGACCGGATCGCTACACCCATCGGACCGCCCGCCCAAGTGAATATAATCTAACCTCTTTCTCATCTTTCAGGTTACATCGGAGGCTTATCTACAGCATTCCAGAATGCTGTATATAAGCCCCTGATCCAGGTGGGCTTAGCTCACCTTCGACTCTGGGGGTGACAGGTTCCATTTAAATTGAGTCTTATATATATGTCTAACCAGTATATGCCTAAGCAGTAAGAGGCATGTAGTTACTAACAGAGGCAACTACCTATTTGTTGTGCCCGACGCCAGTCATTGACTGCTCCTGCCGGAGATTCAGCTGCTTTCTGTTAACAGAGCAGCGGTTTCTCTTCCTGTTGACAGGACAGGACTACTGGCATCATGCTGACTAACAGCTGGCTTTCCCCAGTTAGACAGCAGGGAGTCAGCTGTCAGTCAGCATAACAACAGTAGTCCTGCCCTGTCAACAGGAAAATAAACTGTGGCTCTGCTGAAGTGATGTCAGTGGAAGTCTATGACTGCTCTGTGCTGGTGGAGTATGGCGCCTGGCACAACAGGCAGGTAGGTAGGCAGCAACTACCTGTCTGTTAGTGCTCAGGTACTTTTTTTTTAAAGTCCCAGATATCACCTTTAATGACAAAAACAGGGCATTTACAATATATAAATCTGAAGGGTCAGCCCTAGAATTTAAAAAATATAAAGAGCTAGGTAGAATTTGGAAAAAAGTAATCAAATCACTGAAAACAGAAACGGAACAGCAGGTAGCCATGGACAGCAAGACAAATCCCCCAAAATTGTTTAACTCCTTCCTCATCAGGCAATTTGAATTTCCATTTTGGTGCTTTTATTTTTTCCCAACAGCCATAACTTTTTTTTATTTTTAAGTCGACATGGCTTTATGAGGGGCTTGTTTTTTGTAGGATGAGTTGTATTTTTCAATACCATTCATCTTATCATGTGCTGTACTGTAAAGTGTGGAAAAAAATTAGAAGCATAGCGAAAAAGAAAAAAAAAAAAAAGGACAATGTTGCAATTTTTTTTAAAAAGAATTTTATAGCATATAATATCATAATACAGTACAAAATTACATGGCAATATATGGTAGTTGTCCAGATCAGTTTGATTACAGTGATACGAAATATGAATAGTTTTGTTTTTATTTAAATAGTGAAACAATAGTACGAAATTTGTGAAAAACAATTTTTTGCTTGTGTTGCGATTTTTACAGACCTGTAACATTTGATATCACTTTGGTTGGTGGCGCTGTGTGTGGGCTTATTTCGTGCACCCTGAGCTGACATTTTGATTAATACTATTCTGAAGTGGATAGGTTTTGATCCCTTCTCATTGCATATTTTATTGTGGTGATGAGACGGCTTTCTCACTATGCCGTTTGCCACTTGGGTTAATTAATTTTATATTTTGATAGCTCAGACATAATTTTTATGGCTGTTGTGTTAAAATACAGAAAAAACAACAACAATGTCTGCTTAGCTGAGTCCCCTAAATAATGGTAAGGGGGAGTTGGCCACTGAAGATCAAAAGAAGGTATAATTAATAAATTCTTTAGCCATGTCCTGTATATCACAAAGAAAAAAGAGCAGTGGTTGTAAAACACTGGACGTGAGAAAGGTCATTTTCAATTGGAGAAAGCTAGCAATTTTATGAACAGAAATGTTGATCGGATTCTAAGGAAAGGTGCACTAAGATTCTTGCCAAACTCTGGTATATTTGGCCTGCAACATCGGGAGGGTCCCCGAAGTATATTTGGCACATGACAATATATTTTGGCCTAGATGCCAATATAGTTGAAAGCAATAATGGGAGAAGGATTATCACCTGTCGCTCCCTCCTCCATCATTTCCCCTCTGCATTTGGCATCTCAGCGTTGGGGGTGCGATAACGTCATTTCATGCGCCCAATGTACAGATGTGAAAAGGATCTGAAGACACCGGAACAGCAGAAGAACGGGCAGAGGTATGTTGTTTTTGTAATGTGGGGCCTATTGTACTTTCTGGAGCACCTTGTGTGGAAATTTTTTTATTTTTTTTTATTTTCTCGGCTCTACGTTATAACTTCTGTGAAGCACTTGGGGGTTCAAGGTTCTCACCACACATCTAGATACATTCCTTGAGAGGTCGAGATTCCAAAATGGGGTCACTTGTGTTTTTTTTCACTGTTTAGGCACATAAGGGGCTCCAAATGCGACATGACACCTGCAGACTATTCTATCAAAATCTGAGTTACAAAACGTCACTACATCCTTTCTGAGCCCTGCTGTTCGTGAGCAGTAGTTTTTCACCACATACTGGGCATCTTCATGCTCAGGAGAAATTGAACAACAAATTGTACTGTGCAATTTCTCCTATTACCCTTGAGAAATTGTAAAACTTGGGGCTAAAAAAATATTTGTGGAAAAAATGTGATTGTTTTTATTTTCACGGCTCAATGTTATAAACTTCTGAGAAGCACCTGGGGGATCAAGGTGCTCAACACACATCTAGATAAGTTCCCTGAGGGGTGTAGTTTTCACAGTGGGGTCAACTTGTGGGGGGTTTCCACTGTTTAGGCGCATCAGAGGCTCTCCAAACGCAACATGGCATCCGCTAATTATTCTAGCAAATTTTACATTCTAAAAGTCAAATGGCGCTCCTTTCCTTCAGAGATCTGCCATGAGCCCAAACAGTGGTTTTTCCCCCACATATCGGGTATCAGCATGCTCAGGAGAAATTGCACAACAAATTTTGGGGTTTATTTTTCCCCGTTACCCTTGTGAAAATAAAAAAAAAAAAAGGGTCTAAAGTAAAATGTTCATTTTTTCCTTCCACATACTGAAAATTCCTGTGAAGCACCTGAAGGGTTAATAAATTTCTTTAATGTGGTTTTGATCACCTTGAGGAGTGAAGTTTTTAGGATGGTGTCACTTTTGGGTATTTTCTATAATATAGACCCCTCAAAGTCCATTCAAATGTAATGTGGTCCCAAAAAAACATGGTTTTGTAAATTTTATTGAAAAAATGAGAAATCGCTGGTCAACTTTTAACTCTTAAAAGTTAAATTTTGAAACTTGCAAAGTTTTTAAATTTTTTTCCAAATTCCCAGTTTTTTTTTTTCACAAATAAACGCAAGTCAAATCTAAGAAATTTTACCCCTATTATTAAGTACAATATTCCACGAAAAAACAATCTCAGAATCAGTGGGATCCATTGAAGTGTTTCCGAGTTATTACCTCAGAAAGTGACAGTGGTCAGAGTTATATAATTTGGCCTGGTCATGAAGGTGAAAACAGGCTTGGGGGCTGAAGAGGTTAAAACAAGTCTGTCAGAAGAGCATGAAAAATCAAACCAAGCACAGATTTTAGTGCACCTTCCCACCTTCTTGATTTCCATCTATCTCCACCCTTCTCTGACTCGATAAAGCCCGAAATGTCATTCAAAGAAAAGAGTATCCGGTGGAAAAAGAGGGAAAATAAGTGGGTGGGAAGATGCACTTCAATGTTCACCAATGAACTGTTGCAGGGATCATTCAACAAGGCAAAATTCAAAGTTCATCACATAATATAACTAGTTTAACACAGACAGAAGTATGCTTGCGTCTGAGCAAATTAAACAGACAAATCCCCCGGCACAGATGGCATTCATCCTGAGCTCAGCAATTCACAGACCGCTGTATCTCATAATCTTAGGCTCTCTTGTAACAGGAGAGGTGCCACGGCATTGGAGGATGGCTGATGTGGTACCGATATTTAAGAAAGGTAAGAAGGTGGATCCAGGCAACTACCGTCTGGTAAGCCTGACATCAGTAGTGTGCAAAGTTTTTGAGGGTATCATGTGATGACCTGCAGAGATATATTGCAGAGAATAATATAAAAACTGACACCCAATATGGATTCATGATGAATAAGTTGTGTCTAACTAACATGTTGGGTTTCTATGAGGAGGCAAGTGCAAATCTGGATGTTGGTAATGCAGCTGATGTGATTTTATCTAAACTTTTTGCAAAGGCATTTGATACTGTACCATATAACAACCTTATACTGAAGCTACAGAAACAAGAACTGGGGGAAACTATATGCAGCTGGGTAAGGAATTCCCTAAATGACAGGAAACAGTCCTCATAAATGGTACGTTCTATAAATGGGACACAGTTAGGAGTGGGGCACCTCAAGGATCTGTGCTAGGACCGATTCTTTTTAACCTCTTTATGACCTTGTGGAAGGAATTGAGAGTAAAGTGTCAGTCTTTGCTGACGACACCAAACTATGTAGGATGCTAAAATCTGACCTTGACATTACAATATTGCAAAACAAGATGGATAAGATGATTGAATAGGCAAACACTTGGCAAATGAGGTTTAATGTAGATAAATGTAGAGTAATGCACCTAGGACGGAGTAATCATGTTGCTGCATATACAATAAATGGGAGTATACGGAGGACTACAGAACAGGAGAAGGACTTGGATATTCTGGCTACAAGTAAGTTAAGTAGTAGTACTCAATGTCAAGCAGCAGCCACAAAAGCAAACAAGATTTTACGATGTATAAAAAGAGATAAAATTCCGTGATCCCAACGTATTGTTACCCCTTTATGAATCCCTTGTGAGGCCATATTTAGAATATGGAATCGAGTTTTGGACTTCACATTTTAAACAGGATATTCAGAAGTTGGAGTCAGTTCAAAGACGGGCAACTAGATTATTACAAGGAATGGAAGGCCTCTCATGATGAGAGGCTGGAAAAGCTGGGCTTGTTTAGATTAGAAAAAAGACACCTCAGAGGAGATCTCATTTACATGTATAAATATACGTGTGGCCAGTACAACACACTGGCACATGACGTATTCCTTCCAAAGACCATACTGAGGTCTAGGGGGCACTCATTATGGGTGAATGAAATGCGATTCTGGCAGCTAAATAGGAAAGGGTTCTTTACAGTTCGAGCAGTCAGACTGTGGAATGCCCTGCCACAAGAGGTAGTAATGGCAGACACTATAATAGATTTAAAAAAATGTCTGGATGATTTCCTCAATACATATAACATTGTGGGTTATAGTCAAATTAGCGACAAAATGTGCAATTGGTGGAGAAAGGTTGAACTTGATGGACCTAGGTCTTATTTTAACCTATGTAACCATGTAATGTTTGGCCACTCCAAGGGTGCACCGAGTACCTATTATTGCTGTGCCTCTAGTGACTGGAAGAGTGCTGAGTGACTGTCGCAAAGCTAACATGATGTGTCAATTTTCAAAAAGGGCTTCAGGTCTTTCTTGAATAATTATAGACCAGTAAGCTTAATAGCTATTGTGAGGAAAAATGTTTGAGGAGCTAGTTAGAGGCTACAGAAACTAATATAAGTGAGACTAAACGTTTACAGAGAAGTAGCTGTAGATATAGTGTACCAAAAGGTTCAATGGTGGGTCCACCATTATTCATTTTATTTATTATATAGAAGACAGGATTAATAATGGTGTTTCTATTTTTCCAGATGACACTGAACTATGCAGTATAGTGCAGTCGATGGAAGCAGCTCACTAGTTGTAGGCTAACTTTGACAAAGTGAGTGTTTGGACATTCACTTGGCAGAAAAGGTTCAATGTGGAGAAATATAAAGTTATGCACAAGGGCACCAATAATATGCGTGCACCACATGTTGTATGGGAGTCACATGCAGAGTCGCATCTGGATGTACTTATAGATCACAGACTACATAACAGTATGCAATGTCAATAGGATATAGTCATGCATTAAAAGAGGTATAAACTCACAAGATCGGGATGTAATCCTATATCACTTTACAAAGCAATAGTGCAACATCCTATGGAATATGCAGTTCAATTCTAGGCACTAGTTCATAGAAAGGATGCTTTGGAGCTACAAAATGTACAAAGAAGAGCGTAAAAAACTGGTAAGAAGCATGGAAGATCATGGTTATGAGGAAAGATTAAAATAATAAAAAGGATGTCTGGTTCTTCTATATTGACAGTCTACCCTTAGTTTATAGGTCACCAAAATCAGATTGCGATTATCTGGCAACCCCTACTGATCGGCTGTTCCCGATGCTGGTGGTGGCCGGATGTGATCAGTTGCAGAACTGCACAGCTCTATAAATTATACGGTAGTCACAGCCGGGTAATGTACATCCGACTTTATACGCTTGTATAGGGGTTGATCTGAAGTAACTCTCTGCAGCCACTGGGCAATTGATGGGTGTTGCACCCACATCGATCTGATATTGAAGACCTATTCTAAGCAGAGTCAATCAATATATAAGTACTGGACAAGCCCTTTAAATTAATTTAGTCTTGAGAAGATACCTCTAAGGTTGGACATGATTAACATGTACAAGTATATAAATGGCCCATACAAAAAGAATGGTGAAAAGTCGTGTCATGTAAAACCCCTTAAAAGGCAAGGGGGAGGGGAACTACCTGCATCTGCAGAAAAAAAAAAAGTTTTAAAGGGAAGGTGCCACCAGTTTTCTTGTATTTTGTTTTTTTGTGAAATTAAGCTTAAAATAGTAATTAAAATGTATTAATGCAATGTTTGCAAACATTTCTGTATAAAAAATATTATATATTTTTCTACAAATATACATATTTACCACTAGGGGGAGCATTTTCCGTTTTAGACCTCAAGCAGCTATAGTAAGATTTAGCAGCTCTGCCCCAGGGATATTAGACCACCCAAAAGGGGAGGGAAATGGTGATGTCAGCAGTTACTGCTCCAAGCCTCCAACAGTAAGAATGAAGAGCAGCATCACAGGGCAGCACCATTTTGTGTGTGACTGCCCTGTGACCTGCTGTCACCAGCAGTTACTGCATCAGAGTGACAGCTCGTTTACAGAGGAGCAGAACACAGTGGACTCGGCAGCATCTGGACTGTGGCTGTATGAATATGGCAGACGAACACTACCACTGCTGTGAATTGTGCAAATGCAATGAAAATGCAATGAAATCTTGGTTATAACAGCATGTTATGCTACATTACATTGATTTATTAACCCCTTTCTCATCTTGGATGGGATAGTACGTCCGAGGTCAGATCCCCCTCTTTGATGCGGGCTCCGGCGGTGAGCCCGCATCAAAGCCAGGACATGTCAGTTGTTTTGAACAGCTGACATGTGCCCGCAATAGCGGCGGGTGAAATTGCGATTCAACCGTTCCTCTGTATGTGTTTTCCGTCCGGCGGAAACAGCTGTTTTGACGGATCCTGCACAAAATGGATGAAACGTGTGGCCAACCGGCGCTAATACAACTCAATGAGAAAATAACGGATCCGGCGGAAAAAAACTGATCTGGCAGAAAAAAAGGAACTTGTGGAAAAAAAACGGATCAGGCGGGAAAAAAAAGGATCCGATGGAAAAAAAAACCGATCTGGCAGAAAAAAAGGAACTTGTGGGAAAAAAAACGGATCAGGCGGGAAAAAAAGGATCCGATGGAAAAAAAACTGATCTGGCAGAAAAAAAAGGAAATTGTGGAAAAAAACGGATCCGGTGGGAAAAAACGGATCAGGCGGGAAAAAAAGGATCCGATGGAAAAAAAAAACTGATCTGGCAGAAAAAAAAGGAAATTGTGGAAAAAAAACTGATCCGGCGATAAAAAAACGGATCAGGCGGGGGAAAAATGATCCGATGGACAAAAACCTGATCTGGCAGAAAAAAAAGGATGTATGAATGTATTGTATGTAGCATGCATGTATGTAGCATGCATGTATGTAGCATGCATGTATGTAGCATGCATGTATGTAGCATGCATGTATGTAGCATGTATGCAGCATGCATGTAGCATGCATGTATGTATGTAGCATGCATGTATGTAGCATGTATGCAGCATGCATGTAGCATGCATGTATGTATGTAGCATGCATGTATGTAGCATGCATGTATGTAGCACGCATGTATGTAGCACATACGTATGGAGTATGTATGGAGTATTTTTTTTTTTTCATTCAACACATTAGCCGGATGATGGGACTATTACTGTCCCATAATTGGCTAATGTGTCAATCACTGTCATTGTAGCAGGCATCGTCCGATGGGACTTGTAGTCCCATCGGACGATGCTTGCACACACGCATAGAGACCCCCCTTCACGCCGCACAGAGACCCCCCTTCACGCCGCACAGAGACCCCCCCACGCCGCACAGAGACCCCCCCACGCCGCACAGAGAGGGAGAGCGACACAGGGGGAGAGTGCAGTTTACCGGAGATCACTGAGACTGTGTGCAAGTGGGGAGGCGGAGACAGAGCAGAGGGAAGCACACAGGGCAGCGTGTGAGAGCAGAGGATGTCTGCCCAGAACCTGCAGTGCCTAGAGTACAGAGGAGCAGTCAGTGCTTCTGTCCTGCGATAGAGAGCAAGTGGAGCTCAACAAATAGCATTGGACTATAATAAAATGGCAGCTAGTCACACCTACAGCAGTGAGTTGTGCAGCCCACAGAGGCGTGCCCAGCTCACTGCTAATGCTGCTGCAATGTTACAGATAGACCGGCTCGGACCCTATTATCTCCTATGTCCATGGGGTGCCGTAATCTGACACTGATAGTGACGTGCTACTGCTGCAAAACCAAGATGTCAGCCCCCAGTGCATTCTTTCTACTCTTATAACACACGGAATCTGTTTTACATGCATTCAAATCTGGGTTATAACAGCAGGTTATGCTACATTACATTGATTAATTAATGATCTACAAACGCGGTACCTTCCCTTTAAGTTGCCAAAGCAAACAAGGCTTCTTTACTATAAGAAAATTAATCTGTGGAATAGTTTACAGACCAGCACAGCACAGTGAGAGCAGTTGAAAAATGGATTAGATGCTAGAAGAAAATAATGTGTCAAGTTCTTTTATGAATGCTTAGTCCAGTGGTTAGACCAATGGGGTTAGGCGGGAAAGATAAACCCTTTTCGGGTAGATTGGATAATGCATTATGGTTGTATAATATATTTTTGGGACTGCAAGATGCACTTTTTTCCTCCAAAATTTTGAATGAAAGTGGGCGGTGTGTGTTACAGTCCGGATGGACCTAAAGGTACCGTCACATTTAGCGACGCTGCAGCGATATAGACATCGATGCCAATCACTGCAGCATCGCTGTTTAGGTCGTTGCGTGGTCGCTGGAGAGCTGTCACACAGACAGCTCTCCAGCGACCAACGATGCCGAAGTCCCCGGGTAACCAGGGTAAACATCGGGTTACTAAGCGCAGGGCCGCGCTTAGTAACCCGATGTTTACCCTGGTTACCATTGTAAAAGTAAAAAAAAAAAAAAAACAGTACATACTTACATTCCGGTGTCTGTCACGTCCCCCGGCGTCAGCTTCCCTGCACTGTGTCAGCGCCGGTGGCCCTGCGCTTAGTAACCCGATATTTACCCTGGTTACCATTGAACACATCGCTGGATCGGCGTCACACACGCCGATCCAGCGATGACAGCGGGTGATCAGCGACCAAAAAAAAGGTCCTGATCATTCCCAGCGACCAATGATCTCCCAGCAGGGGCCTGATCGTTGGTCGCTGTCACGCATAACGATTTCGTTAACGATATCGTTGCTACATCACAAAACGCAACGATATCGTTAACGAAATCGTTATGTGTGAAGGAGGTACCTTTAGTCTGGCTGTGGCTGGTGATGTGGATGGGGGGTTGTGGGAGCGGCAACAGAGCAGGTCCCAGGTTCTGGCTGCGGCAGCTAAGACATGTGCCCGCTGTTAAAGAAAATGAATATTCACATAGTCCCTCCCCCCTCTATGCACTGAAGCCAGCGCCAAGAGGTAGGAAAGACTATGGGAGTGAAGAGCAGTGAATATTCATTCTCTTTAATAGCGGGCACTAGTGATCACCCAGCGGCTGCAGGGAGTCAATGGCTATGGCCAACAGTGTGCCAACTGTTAAACATAATAAGTATATACTGCTCTCCACTCTCAGTCCCAGGCGTGGGGAGCAGTGAATATTCCAGCAACTGACAAAAGTGTGTGGGGACGCATGGCAGTGACATCATGCGCTACTCACAAGCTGAAATCACCTGCTGGCATCAGAACAGGACATAGCACTAGGAGGGAGCAGAGGGAAGGCAAGTAGAATCATTTATTTTTCTTTTGTGTGCACCAGGATGGGGGCCATGCATACCTGGATGGGGATTGGTGGGCCATGCATACCTGGATGGGGATTGGTGGGCCATGCATACCTGGATGGGGATTGGTGGGCCATGCATACCTGGATGGGGATTGGTGGGCCATGCATACCTGGATGGGGATTGGTGGGCCATGCATACCAGGATGGGGATTGGTGGTCCATGGATACCAAGATGGGGATGAGGTGGGACAAATATACCAGGATGGGGGCCCTGTATAGCAGGATAAGGGAGCATGTCGCTCCTCTAAAACCTAGGTGTGTCTTATGGTCCGGTGCGTCTTATAGTGCGAAAAATACGTAATTGTTTCCTATCGCTTGGTTGTACTTGATGGACTTGTGTCTTCTTTTGACTGTATTAACTATACAACTTCACTTTCCTAGCCTCTACAGTGGACAGAGTAGCAGAGAAGGCTTCAGCCAGTTGTTTTACAGCCTGAAGCTGTCCATACACTTTAGATAGCCACCAGATGAGATAAACAGCCTTCTATCCTTATTCGCCTATAAATGTGTACACTTAATTTACCATGTGTGCATGTGTTCTCTGTAGGTATAGGAAGATAACCAGCAGCTTGGCACTTCATGTAAGAACAAAAGGATAGGGCATGTTCAAATCCAAAGAGCCCCAGATGTGCCAACATTGAAGTAGTGAGTGTTGCCATCTTTACTCAGATATTAGCAGTGTTTTGTAAGAGAAGGTGATGGCTGATCATCATACATATATATTGAACAATTCTTAATTTCTTTTCTTTGCCACCTTGATAGCAATATGGAATAAAGAAAAGACAATGGGGATATGAAGAAAATATTTCTTGCATTTCTTTTTACATTGTGGGCAAGTTCACACAGGGCGTTCTTGCTGCTTTTTATGCTAATTTTCAGCTGCTTTTATAAAGAAAAGACAATGGGGATATGAAGAAAATATTTCTTGCATTTCTTTTTACATTGTGGGCAAGTTCACACAGGGCGTTCTTGCTGCTTTTTATGCTAATTTTCAGCTGTTTTTAACAATATCAGCAAAGCTTATGAGATTTCAGAAATCTCATGCACACATTGTTTTTTTGTTTGATCAGTATTTTGTGCTTTGCTGTGTTTTTTGGACGTAGAACATGTCACTTCATTCAGCGTTTTTGCTACATTTTTTTTCACCCATTGACTTGAAAAAACGCAGCAAAAACGCAGGTATCATTATTTGCTGAGTTTTTGCTGCTGAAAATCCAAGGATATTAGCATGGACGAAGAGAAAAAAAAAGGAACCAAAAAAAGCTCCAAAAACGCAACAAATAAAGCACTAAAAACGCATCTAAACCTGCATTTTTGATGCAGCTTCTTTCCTGCCAAGAAGATCAGGTTTTGCTGCAGAAAAAAAAGCAGCAAAAACGCCCTGTGTGAACTTACCCTTAGTGTTATTGTAAGATCGCATTCACGATGACCATATTTGCTAATAAGTCAGTAGTAAGATCTGAGATAGAAGCTTTTACAATTTTCGAAAGCGCTAACTGAGGCAAAATGATGACTGGTGGTGAAAATGTTAATTCATATGCTAAATATAATGCAAGTGTAGCCGGAATATAAATAAATAAGAGACAGGGTGTTAATTGGGTGAGAGCTTTCGCCTCATTGCACTTTCACAATACCTTAAAGTACCTGAAGCATACCAATGCCACAGGAAAACTGTCTGATAAGCATCACTTTTCAGATCACAGACAGCCGGCCTCGGCTCATTATTAATAAATACACTTCCATTTATCAAAAGCTCCCTTTGAGCGCAACAGGGAGCCTGGGGCAAAAGGAGACAAATTCTTTTCTTAAGTTGTTCTGAAAGGTTGCGGGCGAAGGGACCCTCACCCCCATTAACCCAGCAGAGTTTGCTTGCCCCCACTGGGGGGAGAGGGAGATGCTTTCACAGCGGTAAACTCGCACTGATCTTGTGCCATCTCAATATATTTGTTCATTATCTTGCGCACACACAGAAGCATTTGGAAATGTACTCGGGGCACAGGCCAAATTGAATCATCTGCCTTCATTTTCCGCACGAACCACGGCTACAGCTGCTGCAAAGAGGCTGAACGTTTATTTATTTATCTAGACGGCTGGTTTTGCTCTCTCTTAAAGGTACAAACTGATATTAGACGTTAACCCTTTTCTATGCTACCCAATCAAGTATGCCATATATTTTCTAGGGAGGACTAGGGATTAGGTGAAAAAAAATCCAGTATCACTGCACAACTGTAAGTATCATGGCCAGTCTGGAGATGACCACATAAGATAGGCGCCAACAGTCTACAGGAAGACCAAAGTCCTTGCTGTGTGCTTCGTCATTAAAGGGAATCTGGCACCTCATTTTTCGCATATAAGCTGCAGCCACCGCAATTATGGGCTTATCTACAGCATTCTGTAATGCTGTAGATAAACAACCCCCCCCCTTCCCCGACGTAACCTGAAAGATAAGAAAAACCAGCTATATTTTCCCCACCCAGGGGCGGTCCGGGTCCGATGGGCGTCGCGGTCTGACGCCTCTCATCTTCATGCCATGACGTCCTCTTCCTTGCTTCTTGCCGCGGCTCCTGCGCAGGCGTAATTCTCGGCCCGGTTGAGGGCAGAGCAAAGTACTGCACTGCGCAGGCTCCGGGAACGGTCAGAGAAGCCCAGCGCCTGCGCACTGCAGTACTTTACGCAGCCCTCAACGGCGCAAATCAGTACGCCTGCTGAGGAGCTGCAACAGAAGCAGGGAAGAGGACGTCATGAAGATGGGAGGCGCCATACCCGGACCGCGACGCCCATCGGACCAAACCGAACCGGGACCGACCATGGGTGAGCAAAATCAAACTTGTTTTTCTCATCTTTCAGGGTACATTGGGGGCTTATCTACAGCATTTCAGAATGCTGGAGAAAAGCCCCTAATGGCGGTGGCCGCAGCTCATATGTGAAATATGAGGTGACCGATTCCCTTTAACAAAGAGACGCTAACAAGCAAGTAACGTTTACTGCCTCTATGAAGACTGGCAGTCTCCAGCCCACTCCAGCGACATCAGGATGGCACAAGTGCACTATTTCCAAACAATTTACCGATATAGCTGTGATCAGGGAACATGATCACCTCTGTGGTTTCAAGCCCCAGGATTTTCAGCCTTAGGAAGCCACAGAAATGCAACATCAACCTGAATTATAAACAGGTCATAGTCCTCGCCTAGAATGGTAAAAATATGCTTGGGAACATGGCAATCATTTTATTTCACTAGGTCCCCATGTTAAAGTATGACAAATTAATGTCGTGCAATAGCTTTTCCTTGCATAAATAATTAGCTATCCCCCAGTCACCAACCAGGAGGAGGTTTGAGGGGTCTGGTTGGTACCCTTTAAAATCTGTCAATAAGAGACACTCAGGAACACTCTAAAATGTTATAACTTTGTTCTTACATCTAAATGCACCCACAACCTCAAAGAGACAAAGTACATAGGGGCTGTGTAAGAGCTTATTCTGACATCAGTGATTTTTATGGTACGTAAAAAATGGTTGGAGTTTCATAAACTTCATTTTGTCCAATCATTCTTATTGTATAAAAAAGGTGGTGGTTTCTCAAGCTGCTCCTATCAAATAGCCTGTGAAAAAGGGATAGAACATGGCATCCAAGTGTTGTCTGACATTTTCACAGACTTTCTTAAATTGGCACGATTGATCAGAGGCTCCGATCACAATCAGGCATGTGCATGAGATTTTGTGCCACTCAGTCTGCAAAAATGCAGCAGCATGTGAACAGCCCCATACATTATAACAGGGAATGGAAGAATATGGGTTGAACCTGTATTTGAAAAACTTGTTTCTGAATGAGCCCTTACCATTGAATGTCAGAGGACTAACAGGTTGGAGGCACTAAGCTCATTTTTAGGGCATTGTGATTTGGGTGAGTGTGAAGCAAAGCAACCTTTTGCAGTCACATCTACCCACTGGGCTTACAAGAACATAAAGATCCAGAATGTAACCCAGTATAACAGATGCTCTTTCTTTTGTATAATTATAAGTCATTTTTATACAAATTTTATACTTAAGGTCAGATTCATCATGTGTGTTTTATAAGTACCGTATATACTCGAGTATAAGCCGACCCCCCTAATTTTGCCACAAAACACTGGGAAAACTGAATGACTCGAGTATAAGCCTAGGGTGTAAATATGCAGCAGCTACAGGTAAATTTAAAAAATAAAAATAGATACCAATAAAAGTAAAATTAATTGAGACATCAGTAGGTTAAGTGTTGAATCAGGAGCCCCATAAAATACTCCATACAGTTTATGATGGGCCCCATAAGATGCTCCATATTAAAATATGCCCCATATAATGCTGCGCAAATGTTGATTATGGCCCCATAAGATGCTCCATGCAGACATTTGCCCCATATAATGCTCCACAAATGCTGATTATGGCCCCATAAGATGCTCCATAGAGATATTTGCCCCATATAATGCTGCACATGGCCCCATAAGATGCTCCATACAGATATTTGCCCCATATAATGCTGTACATAGCCCCATACAGATATTTGCCCCATAAAATTCTGTACATGGCCCCATACAGATATTTGCCCCATATAATGCTGCACATGGCCCCATAAGATGCTCCATACAGACATTTGCCCCATATGCTGTTGGTGCGATAAAAAAAAATGACACTCACCTCTCAGGCCCCCGGCACTTGCTATACTCACCTGCTCCCCGTTCCACCACAGACCGCCGCTGTGTCTTCCCCGTCCTCTGCACTGATGTTAAGGCAGAGGGCGGCGTGCACTAATCGCATCACCGCGCCCTCTGACCTGAGCGTCACTGCAGAGGATGGGGAAGACGCAGCGGTGGCCGTCGGTGGAACGGGTAACAGGTGAATATCGCACACTGCGTTATACTCACCTGCTCCTGGCGCAGTGCAGTCCCTGGTTCTCGGGGCCGGCATCTTCTTCTTGTATTTAGCGGTCACATTGTACCGCTCATTACAGTAATGAATTTGCGGCTCCTCTCCTATGGGAGTGGAGCCAGGTCCATATTCATTACTGTAATGAGCGGTACCATGTGACCGCTCACTACAGGAAGAAGCTTCGGGAGCCCGAAGAACGAGAACCATCCAGGGACCGCGACAGGATCAGGTGAGTATTATTACACAGCTGCCGCTCCCCCTCCCCTGCCGACCCCTGGGTATGAATCGGATGCGGATTTTGGGTCCGCGTTCGCCGTCCCCGCTAGCGCAGATCCCCGATGACGGACCTCATCCGTGACAAAAGAACGGCACATCGCTAGCGCGTGCCGAAAATGGCATGCGCTACAGGCACAAATCACATTGCTGTCAATGGGTGCGCTAACGGACCCGTTGCATGGCGTTAATTGCGACACTTTCACCGTGTAACGCAGTCCGTTAGCGTTAACCCATTAACGCAATGTGAACCTAGCCTAAGCCGAGAGGGGAAGTTTCAGCCTAAAAAAAAAATGGGCTGAAATTCTCGGCTTATACTCGAGTATATACGGTAATTTTTTTTGTCTTGTGGTATTCCATGCGGTTTTTGAATCAACTTTTTAAAAACGGCGAGTGCAATTAATTCTGCACACAGTAAAAATGTTCTTATTTTTGTCTAAAGCTCACACGCAGTGATGTACAGTAGTGATCAAACGTTTTCCTTTTTTTTAGTTTGATTACTTTTGTCTGGTTGTTGTGATGCCATTTTCATGGTGATTTTAGTAAACTGGAAGCAAATGGTTGTCCGGTATAAGGATGAAAATTGTGTTTGTCACTGTTTTTAGCCCTTTACGTGTTAGTTTTCAACATTTGTTGGAGCAAATAGTTTGCATATTTTGCATAAGACCCACCTCTTCCGACAAGCCTACAACCTGCAGTAACCACCGATTGACCAAACCGCTGCACGGCCAGCTCTACCCTCACCTACTGTATCCTCACCCATCCCTTGTAGATTGTGAGCCCTCGCGAGCAGGGTCCTCTCTCCTCCTGTACCAGTTGTGACTTGTATTTTTCAAGATTATTGTACTTGTTTTATTATGTATACCCCTCCTCACATGTAAAGCGCCATGGAATAAATGGCGCTATAATAATAAATAATAATAATAATAATAATATTTTGTCATCGAATTTTGCATACATTTTTATTTTTTTCTTGTTTGTCTGTGTTTGCAGTAGGGTTGAATGCACGAGATTCAGTCAAAAAGACTTTCAACTCTGCAAAGAATCGGAAGGTCTGAAGTTTGCCAAATAACACAGCCAATGGAAAGAGTTAGATTGTGGACCGAAGAATCCAAGTTCAATCTATTTGGTAGTGATGGCAAGCACAATATAGAACGCCCAATTGGACAACGTAATGATATAAGGTACCAAACACCTACAGTGAAACATGGTGGTGGCAATGTCATGGTTTGCGGCTTGACGCTCTGCATAGAATTGATGGAAATATGAATGCTACATGTACAAGGTTATAATGGAGAATGTAATGTTGCCTCATAGGCAGGGGCTGGTAATTCCAGCAAGACAATGATCCTAAGCACCCATGCAATTTAGTAAAAAATTTAGTAAAAAATTGGTTAGCAAAGAAAAACGTTTGCCTGTTGCAATGGAGTTAGACTGACGAGTTAGGGACCTTACCCATAGCAATAAAAATGAATTGTTTGCAGATTTGCAAACAGAATGGAGCAAGATCCCTCAGGATGTCTTGAATACCCGAGAGGCTTCAATGCCCCGTCGGTGTGGTGCAGTAAAGTAAAGCAAGAGGTTATGCTACAAAATACTAAGCTATGGTATTGTAAACAATGAATTACTCTCTATGTTGTGATCAATAAGTAGTATATGCAAAACTTTTGGCAGTACATTTTCTTGACCACACCTATATTCTAAAGCATTTTGGTTAAAATTAAGGTTTTGTAGGATGACAACTTCATGCACTTTCAATTCATCGCCTGGAAAATGCCATCACAAAAACCACCAGACAAAAGTAATCACACTTTTAAACAAAATGTAAACCTTTTGGTCACTACTATATGTCAAGTATCAAATGAAAAACAGGCGGAAAACACCAAAAACTAGACAAAAATAAAAAAGGACTAAATGCACTAATGAAAAGGGTACTTAATATTAAATCATTACTTCATCAACAATACAAATACCTAACACCGTTATACTCTGCATAATACATTTTTTTTTGCATTTGTCACCATTTTCCAAGACACGTAGCATTTTTATTTTTCAGGATTTGAGGCTGGATGATGGCTTTCTTTTTGTGCCCTGCGCTCAGGTTTCTGTTGATACCATTTTGCGGTAGATCTGATCTTTTCATCACCTCTCATTGCATTTTAGTGATGTTGCAGTGGCCAAAAACTTTATTCTAGAATTTTTTTCTCATTATGCCATTTTGCTGATCTGATTAATTTACTTTATATTTTGATAGATCGTTTATTTCTCAATGCAGTGATCTCAAATATGTGTATTTTTTAATTGTTTTATTTTCAATTCAGCAAAGGGGGATGATTTGAACGTTTGTGGCTTATTTTTTTTCACATTTTAAATTTTTACTTTATACAATAGTCCCCTTAGTAGACTTGAGGGTATGTGCACACGTCAGGATTTCTTGCAGAAATTTTCCTGACAAAAACCGCATGTGATTTTACCGCGTTTTTTCCCAAATGCATAGAATTGCGGGAAAAACGCAAAAAATCCGCAAAAATAATGAACATGCCGCGATGCGTTTTATTCATGGAAAAAACGCATCCATGTGCACAAAACATGCAGAATGCATTCTAAATGATAGAATGCATAATGTATGCGTTTTTAATGAGTTTTTATAGCGTTTTTAGCGCGAAAAAACCTGAACGTGTGCACATAACCTTAATCTGTGATTGTCTGATCACTTGTGCTATACATAGCAGTGCTTCAGAATTTTTACAGGTGTCCGCACCATACGACGCAATAACAATCTTCTCTGATTATTGCATGTTTGCTGCATTTCTTTTATGTGTTTTCCCCCATGTTTATTGCTTTTTGGTGCAGATGTAAAGCCGTGTTTTCAGGCTGTGTGGCCACGTTGCGTTTTTTATGTGTTTCTGCCGCAGCGGAAACGCATAAAAAAAGCTTCAAAAACCCATTCACATGCAATCCTATGGGATTCAGCAGTTGCTGTGCCCATGCTGCGGATTTTCCCGCTGCGGAATCGCATAGCGGTAAAATCCGCAGTATGTTCACTATTTTTGCGGAATCACAGCTTTTACGCCGCCATTGGATTGCATTGAAACGCTCACTTTATGCATGTGGCTATGCCCACCATGTGTAAAGTGAGCGCTTCATGTGCGGATGGTACCCGGGAGACTCTCCTTCAGGCCCTGGGATCCATATTCATGTAAAAACAAACAAACAAAAAAAAGAATTAAAATAAAAAATAGGGATATCCTTACCTTCTGATGCCCCCCAGAGTCCTACCGTCTCTAAGTGGTGGCCTCCATTCCCAAAGATGCATTGCGCGAATCACCTGATGACGTTGCGGTCACGCAACCATGACATCACAAAGGTCCTTCGAGCAAAGCATCCCTGGGAACGGAACGTACCGGGAGCACCGCTGAGATTGGGGGCCGTCGGAAGGTGAGAATAACCATATTTTTTTAAAAAAAATTTAACATGCTATCTTTTACTATTGATGCTGCATATACTGATGTAAATGGCCAAGCAGGGTACTCTGCAGCAGCAGAGTGCACAATAGCCTTAAAGAAGTTGTCCACTACTGGGATAACCCCCTTCTCATACCCCATACTTGCCCTCAATCAAATAGAAAAAGATAAAATACTCCCCCCTACCATGCCAGCGCCATTCCCGAAGTGTCGGCACTCGCTCTCCCCGGGGCTCCCGTTGGGACACGTGAGCCTGGAGCCCAATCAGCCCTGGAGTCATAAGCTCTGCCTTCTGTCGAATTGAACATTAAGAGGAAGTTAGAGATCAGCTGCAGACTAACTTTTCATGTTCAATTCAACAAAAGGTGGGGCAGTGACGCCAGTGTTGATTAGGTACCTGGATTCACGTGTCACAACAATCGCATGAGAGCCCCCGGACAGCGAGTGCTGACACCACTGTAGCGGTGCGGGCATGGGATAGGAGTATAAGCTTTTTTTTTATCGTGGCCACGTGCTGGGAATGAGAAGGGGTTGCCCAAGTAGAGGACAATCCCTTTAAAATTAATTCTATACTTAGATTAGCTTGTAGGGATTGTCTGAAGTACACAGGAGTGGGAGGAGTCAGCAGCCCTGAGAAGCAAGTACTGATGGGAAATGCAGTTTTAGCAGTAAGAATAGGGTTGCCCATTCAGTTAGATGATGCTGTTTGCAGAGTGGCAGATGTACATGAAAAAAAGCAAAATGTACACTAAAAATATGTTGGGTTTAACATTAGGCATGCATTTACTCAGCTTTGTAAAAATACTGCGATTGTGGGGAAAACCTTTTAAAAGCAAAGTGAAAGCCAGCTGAGTATGCAGTGGGACAAGTGTCACTACAACAGATGTAAGAACACTTTACTGGAGCCCTTTGGTTACATTCAATGATTTTATTCCAGATGTTTCTCTTTCATACATAAGAGAAATCCAGCGGCATCAAGCTGTGAAAATTTCTTCTGATCTGTCAAAGCCTGCCATGAACCAGAAGATGGAAGAAAAAAATAACACAATCTGAGTTGGAAAAGAGAAGTCTATTCTTACACTTGGGATTATGGGACGCCATCTGTGCTTTAAAGCTTCAGTAGTACTTTATGTAGTCTTTGCTGAAGCGGACAATAAAGAAGGTGTAAAACATTAAAACATATTGAAAAAAAATGGTTTGTAGCTTACGGAAATCGCAATAATTTCAAAGTGAGATTTCACTTTGATGTGCAGAACAATACTTCACTATTTCCAAACTAACTAGTAAGGAAAAATGTGCGATTTCGCTCTGAAATTCATGTTGAATACATCTTTGCGGAGGACAGAAGTGTCCCAGAACTGTGACCCAGTCCGCATACTCATTATGAAAATTTAGGGTCAGGCTATGCAAGAAAATCTGCATATTATACACTACAATAGACTACTGAATGCATAGGGCCCAAGCCATAGGAACCAAGAGCCTATATGCCACGTTTTTCTCCACCCCATAAGATACATAAAATGCGTGGTCCTCAGAAATCCAGCACAACAACAGCAGCAAAGCCTGAATACTGCTATGCTTTATTAGCTTCCAACACGGCTCAGCTTTATAATCAGCCCGTCCTGATTAAATGACAAGAAAGGTCTTCTGATGCATACGGAGATTGGTTAATGCACTGTTTCCAAGGTGTTACATTGAAAATTGCCTGTGAATTGATTTCTTTTATTGAATTAATAAGTGTTATCGTACAGTACAGAAGGTAATATTGCCACTGGATGTGAGCGATAACGTATAATTACAGAAAATCAAAGCCTAATCGGCCCAGCCGAGCCAGGTGTCAACATTTTAATTGTAGTTTGGGAATGCGCTGTAACATAGATGATTAAAAAAAGGCAGCAGACGGGCCCACAGCAACAGAAATATGCCGCTTTGTTTCCTCCCAATGCTCCATAGTTGCTTTGATTGGAAAAATTGCTTCATTCAGCGAACTGATTCGATGTTTAGTAAATTAAAGGTGAAAAGTGCAGACATTTACTCTCTGAATGTTATAGGCGTGTTGCGGTTTATTAGAATTTGTATTAACTATTACTTAGCACCACACATTTATGGTTATGGTGCGGTTCTTTTTATGATCCCGGTCAGACGTCTCTCACCTAACCAACCAGATCTCACACTTTGCACTGATGAAGGGCAGCGCCCCAAAACACAGTCTGCAAACGGAGATTCTGGTTTGGCTTTTATCCTAAGTCATATGGCAAGGCTCGTTAAAGGGTCGAAATTGACTTTTAGGATTGCTACTTCCAACAGGAGACGCTAGTGTTCTAGTCTTCTCCCTCTCCGAAGAGGTAATATGCATATTTTATGCTGCAGGCATGGTGGGTGTCAGCTTTATATTACTGCTAACACACTTCCGCAGTGCTCAGGAGGGGAGTTCTCACAAAAGCAAGCATGGTTTTGCACTGAGGTTTTTTGTCGCACAGCTGCGTTCTACAAGAGAAAATAACTTAAAGGGAATCTGTCACCAGGCTTTTGTTACCCCATCAGAGAGCAGCATTATGTTGGGCCAGTGACTCTAATTCCAACAGTGTATCACCTACTGTGCTGCTTGCTGTCATTTTTACAAAATCACTGTTAAAAGAAGTACTTCTATCAAAGTTTTTATCCTCTTAATATACTGCAATCATCATATTACATTGCACGGTGAACTTACAATTGCTCATTTTGCCTTTCTACTCATTAAATTCTTCTGATTAAATTCTTCTCTTTTCTCTGCTCTAAGTAGAAACAGAAAGTTTCTTTTCCCTGCAAAAACCATAACTCTATTCAACTCCTGGCTGTTACGCCAGCCACTTGCATGCTTTTGTATTCTGTCTCCCTTTATCGACCCAACCTGTTTACCCAATTTGTTTGACATCTCAATTCCTAACTTTGGCTTTAAATAGTGAACCCGTGCTGCCTGCCTGACATCGGACCATCTAATTATGGTTCAGTCTCGCCTTTCTGTACCTTGTATTCGCATCTATGACCCTCGTGTCAGCTGCTGCAGTCTCAGGGACTGCCCTGGAGTGGTTCCTGGTGTCTACCAGCAGCCCAGCCTAATCTCACCATCAGAGGACCTAGTGAAGAGCCAGTAGACACTTAGTCACGCCCCTCCAAAGTAAGCCCGGCCCGTGGTAAAGTGGGTACACACCCACCAGCGTTGCATTTACCCAGCTGCTGTCTTCTCCCCCAGCTAGGGACTTTGCAGTGACTCATGATCCATGCAGGGAAAACGGACTTCCTGTTTCTACATAGAGCTTAGAAGGATTCAGCTAGTGAGTTTTTAATCATGGGATGTCATAGACCTACTGAAAAAGGAGAAGTAGTTGGGTAGAAGGGCAAATTGAGTAATAGTAAGTACACAGTGCTATATAATATGATGACAGCAATATATTAAGGGGATAAAGATTTTGATAGGAGTGCTTCTTTAATCAGCTACAGATCTACCAGTTCTCTCTACTTTGCATCAGGCCAACTAGTCCTCTAGTGATAAATCTCCTGACAAAAGTGACGCTGACTGCGTCTGAGTGTCCACTTCCAGCCGTCGTATACGCCCAAAAACTGATGCAAAGCAGAGCACCCGTTCACACTGTCAGCACTATTATGGCACTCGTTCATTGGTCCCATCAGCCCGTACACTCTAATCCCGTTCTGCGGCAGGTTCGGACGTAAGCACCGACGGGACCAATGAACGGGTGCCAAAGCGCAGTGTGAAAGCACCCAGAGTTCATGTAATCTGCATCATTAATAAATGTTTTAGTAAAGCTAATTGCCCCTACATGTAAGTAAAAAACCCACTTTTAATCGTTACTTACATTCTAATAAATTCCTGGCTTCCAGTCGGTCATAGGTGTTGGTTGGTCAGTTCGGTCACAATCACCACATTTTGAATACTGGACTGAAATTCCCTGACAGCATCTTGCGAATGCACATTAAAAATGGATGTGCGTCCTATGATTCATTTTCTATCTGTGCATGCTCTGGATGCTACGTGTCTTTGTGCATGCTGTGAGCGCGCACCGCTCACATCGCTCCAGTGCTCACGCTATGCACAGAGCCTCAGAGTACGAATGACACAAACTTTGGTTTCCCAAACTTTGCTGATTCAGTGTTTTAAAATCTTTTAGTCAGATATTTCTATGGTTATTGAAGTATAATTAGGCTATGCTCACACGATGCTTTTTGCTGCTTTTCTTTCTGCACGCAAAACCTGATCTCTTGGCAGTAAAAAAAAAAAAATGCAGGAAAAAAAAGGTTTTGCTTGCTTTTTGCTGCACTTTTAGGATTCCAAAGTTCAGGTTTGCTTCCACCATATAAGCATGAACAATGCAAGGTGTTATGCCACCAACGACAAGACATATGTAAACCATAAGGCCATGTGCACACGTTGAGTGTTTGACCTCAGTATCTGGAAGCCAAAACCAGGAGTGGGACATTCAGAAGAAAGTATAATAGAAACTTGTCACCAAGTCTACATTTCTTTTACCCACTCCTGGCTTTGGCTTACAAATACGGAGGTAAAAAAAAGCTCACCAAATACTGGCCTAAGGCTACGTTTTTGATGCTGCAGATTTTCTGCACCAATTAAGTAATATATCTAACAAAAAACACAGAGTCAAAAACCCATCGTTGGAACGTTACCTAAAACATTGTTGGAAAAAATGGAAATTATTTAGTGGCATAAGTTTCCCATGTGTAACAAAATAGTGACTATTCTGAACAAAAAAGTTCAAATGAGTTCATGAAAAAAAGGACAATTGCAAATGTAAAAACAGCATGGAGAGTTGATTTGGTCAGACATAGTTTACCTAAGACATTGGCAGAGCATTGAGTTGGTCAGGTATTGTCCAATTTCACACACTGATAGGGCATTCAGTTTGTTGGGCTTAGTTTACTTTAACACAAATGACTAATATTTGAACTAATACTAACAGCCATGTTCAGGTGAGGACACCAAGACGTTTTAGTTTAAAATTGGGAAAAATCACAAAATAAATGGGTTTCAAGTCCTGTTGATCAGGCTTTTTTTCCACTAGAATTTTCTGCATAAACTGATGGCAACGTTTTGCTGCATTTTTGCACTTAATTGCTTTCTATGTGTGAAAAAACTGAAATTCAATGACAACTGTATTTTTTTTAATTAAATTAAATTTTCAAGCCAATGAATGAGTTTCTAAAAAATTCACTATCATCTAGTAACTGCTATAAAATACCACAATGGCAAAAAAGTGGCCATACACCTGTTATCTCTCCTGACTATCCAAACACATGATTACTCATCTGAAAGAGTAAAGTTTATGGGGAGTGAGGAGTAGGCCACTGTCAGACAGTTCTGGCAGCAGCTTATCTCCCTCATCTCTCTAGTGTTCATCTGAGTTTCAGATTACAAATATGGATGGCAAGGGGCGTGGTTTGTGGGGGACAGGAGCAGACGTGTTTTTACGTAGCTCCTAATATTCCCCTATTTCAGCTACCTAAAGCATATAAAATTGTGGAATACCTGGTTATAAAACCTACTAAAGCATTCAACAAAGAAAATCCCTTCATTAAAACGGAGGGACACCTGGAGAAGATCTAATAAAAGCCTGCTCTCATCTGAGGTAAAGGTGACAAAGCCTTTGGCTAGGGTCACGTTGCGTTAGGGCAGTCCGTTTAGCGCATAGCGCTACGGACTGCGCTAACGCAATGTCCCAAAAGGGATCGCGTTTGCCGACCCCGCTAGCGCAGATCCCTGATCTGCACTAGCAAGGAACGGACCGCCCGTCACTCAAATGACGGCACATCGCTAGAGCACGCCCAATGTGGGCATGCGCTAGCGATGCGTTCGCCATTACAAACAATGACGGCGTTAACGGACGTTATGCCGCGGTGTAACATAGTCCGTTAAACGGGTTCACATAACGTAATGTGAACCTAGCCTTTGCCTCACAATATGGATCTCTGCAGAAAACCAGAGTCACAGCTTCACAACAGTCATATGGCCTGTAAGACATCTGTTATAAAACATCCTGCACTCTGAGACATAAGCTGATGCTGTCCTGCAGAGAAACCGGAGGAGCGCGGGAGACTCTGAGGCAATGAAGAAGCAGCTCGAGCTGACAGATATCCAAAGATGCGCCAAGGGATCGCGATGGCTGCCGGAGCTGTGACACAGCGGAAGGAAGAAGGAGGAGAAGAGGTGGAGACTACGGAGATCCTCGCTCCTATCGAGACTCCAATGCAAGCTGCCAGACATAAGAGGAGTGGGTGAGCCGCGGAGTCCTCACAAGGTATAACGCAGCAAACAGAGAAAGATGGTGATTCACCATCTTCAGAGCTGCACAGACACGGAGAGTTCTCCTCAGCTCTCCATGTCCAAAGAAGTGATCACAGACATGACGCTGCGACGATGCAGAGGAGAAAGAAGGAGAATCACCGGCATTAGCACTAAACGGTGGTGGTGGGGGGGGGGGATCTCTTCAGCTCCCATAGATCAAAGAAGTAATTTGAGACATGATGCACCGGTGTTTGTGCCAGGGCCGATAAGCGCTGAGGGAGGCAGATCATTTCATGCGACAAAGGAAAACGAAGGAAGTGTTATACAACTGCGGGGCTTGTCAGAAACACCCCATGTTGGTTGGTCAGAGAAAAAAACCCTCTGAAAATCACACAGTGATAATTCAGATATAAAAGAAAGAAAAAAATCAAAGAGGTGGCATTATCAGACATTCATATGGAGCAGTTAGCAAAATACATAATAGCCATAAAACACAGTATTTAAAGGGGAACCCTACACATACAAAACAATTGTATAACCAGGTAATCACAGGAGATGGATCTTTCAAAGAATCATCTAATCTAAAGGTACCTTCACACTGACCAACTTCACAAAGATATCGCTAGCGATCCGTGACGTTGCAGCGTCCTGGATAGCGATATCGTTGTGTTTGACACGCAGCAGCGATCTGGATCCTGCTGTGACATCGTTGGTCGGAACAGAAAGTCCAGAACTTTATTTCGTCGCTGGATCTCCCGCAGACATCGCTGAATCGGCGTGTGTGACGCCGATTCAGCGATGTTTTTACTGGTAACCAGGGTAAACATCGGGTTACTAAGCTAGCGATATCGTCCAGTGTGACAGGCAGCAGCGATCAGGCCCCTGCTGTGCTGTCGCTGGTCGGGGAAGAAAGTCCAGAACTTTATTTGGTCGCTGGACTCCCCGTAGACATCGCTGAATCGGCGTGTGTGACACCGATTCAGCGATGTCTTCACTGGTAACCAGGGTAAACATCGGATAACTAAGCGCAGGGCCGCGCTTAGTAACCCGATGTTTACCCTGGTTACCATCCTAAAAGTAAAAAAAAACAAACACTATATACTTGCCTACAGCCGTCTGTCCTCCAGCGCTGTGCTCTGCTCTCCTCCTGCTCTGGCTGTGAGCGTCGGTCAGCCGGAAAGCAGAGCGGTGACGTCACCGCTCTGCTTTCCGGCCGCTGTGCTCACACAGACAGTACAGGAGGAGTGCAGAGCACAGCGCTGGAGGACAGACAGCTGTAGGTAAGTATGTAGTGTTTGTTTTTTTTTACTTTTAGGATGGTAACCAGGGTAAACATCGAGTTACTAAGCGCGGCCCTGCGCTTAGTTACCCGATGTTTACCGGCATCGTTGGTTGCTGAAGAGCGGTCTGTGTGACAGCTCTCCAGCGACGCTGCAGCGATCCGGATCGTTGTCGGTATCGCTGCAGCGTCGCTAAGTGTGACGGTACCTTTACCAGTGTAAATGTAAAAAAAAACAAACACTTCATACTTACATTCCGGTGTCTGTCGCGTCCCTCGGCGTTCTGCTTCCCTGTACTGTCAGCGCCGGCCAGCCGTAAAGCAGATTACAGCGGTGACGTCACCGCTGTGCTTTACGGCCAGCCGGCGCTCACGGTCAGTGCAGGAAAGCACAGCAATAGAGATAGCAAAGGCGTGCACTCTGGTCAGTGTAGATTGGTGCAGGCTGAACCACGCTAACTTCACAAATCAGTAAACAACAGCCGCACTCGATATTTGGTTTTTTCATATGCAATAAAGTAATTTATTATTTTCACCACAGTGGTATTGCGAAGCTGGGGTCACCACAATCATATATCAAGGTACTGAGTGCGGCTGTTGTTTACTGATCAGGAAAGCACAGCGACGGGGGACAGACACCGGAATGTAAGTATGTAGTGTTTGGTTTTTTTTACATTAGCACTGGTAACCAGGGTAAACATCGGGTTACTAAGCGCGGCCCTGCACTTAGTAACCTGATGTTTACCTTGGTTACCAGGGGACTTCGCATAGTTGGTCGCTGGAGAGCTGTCTGTGTGACAGCTCTCCAGCGACCACACAGCCATCGTTGTCTAGATCGCTGCAGCGTCGCTAAATGTGATGGTACCTTAAAGACAGATGAGGCCAAAATTTTATCTGATGGGAGTGTTAATCTGCATCCGTTTCTCTACCTGAAAAAAATTCCCCTTCTAAATCCTCATACAATACTAGAGATTATAATTTAGGGAAAATTAAAGGGAAGTTTCCTAATATAGCTCCTTATTCTGCTAAATCTGTTAAAGAAACAACAAATATCTCCAACACAGACAAATTTGTTTCCTACCAGTCAGATGAATCCATTACCTCATCAGGACAGATGGAAAATGGTCATGGGGAGTTTTATAGCGATATAGATTTATCTGATTATAGAGGTGACTTTTTTTCAGACGATATGGCCCTTGATGACATCTATTCTTCAGAGTCATATTCTTCCTCAGAACACAAATCTAGTAGTGAAAACTCTGAATTTTATGAAAAATTTAAGCAAAAAACTAAACCAAATCAAATCAGAAAAAATTACAATGGCACTCTTAACAACAACAACAACTCATTGATAAACGATATCCAAGCAACAGATGATAATCCAACAGAAAAATTTATGATTAGCATATGTAAAGACCTC
This sequence comes from Ranitomeya imitator, assembly GCF_032444005.1. NCBI lineage: Eukaryota > Metazoa > Chordata > Amphibia > Anura > Dendrobatidae > Ranitomeya > Ranitomeya imitator. Next base: position 285,959,973 of record NC_091282.1, on the reverse strand, counting down.
CTAGTTTCTCCTAGTGAAAAATACTACTAGTGATGATGACTCAAAAATATCTGAAACCGATTTGGAACCTGAAGACTCTATACACTTAAACCAGTGTTCCCCAAGTTCGGTCCTCAAGAGCCACCAACAGGTCATGTTTTCAGGATTTCCTTACTATTGCCCAGGTGAGAATTCCATGATCTAGATAGGCAATAATTCCATCACCTGGGCCATACTAAGGAAATCCTGAAAACATGACCCGTTGGTGGCTCTTGAGGACCGAACTTGGGGAACACTGACTTAAACAATACCAAAGCGTCCGAGAGTTTCATTAAAGAGCTCTTTAAAGATATGTTATAACACATAGCGGTTAACACACACTCATATTCTTATGGAGTTTCTGATAACTTCCTCTATAACTAAAAAAAAAAATCTCTTCAGTCAAAAATCAAAGGTCCTCATATCCTAATGAGGACCAAAATCTTGCTACACTCTCTGATTCATTGAAAAATATCCAAAATGATATCAACTCTTTTAGAAAAAATCTAAACAATCTTGAAGACTTTAAAAAGAAAAATAATGTAAAAATTAGAGGGATTCCAGATTTGGTCCAGAACTCCCAACTAAAAGGTTACATCTACTTCCTAATGCCAAAGCGGAAAATTTAATTGAAAAGGTCTTTAGAGTACGCAGACCCTCTTCCACGTTCTTCCACCTGATGTCGAAACAGATGTCATTGTCTCCTCCTACCCCAATTGGGTTAGAAATGCTTTACTAAATATACCAGAGGAGCCACTTGGTCTTTTTCAAAGACCTATCTAAAGAAACATTACAAAAGCGAAAATTATTTCAGTCCACTACCTGTGAACTCCGAAAAGCTGGAATACCTTACAATTGGTCTCAAATCTCAACGCTAAAAACTAAATTTGCATTCAAATTGATCGATATTTTATCTCCGGCGGAGGGAGCTGACTTCCATATAGGTGCAGGCATAATATCCTCCATGGACTCCTCTCTAAGTCCAAATCTGATCTTCAGCCCAAATGAAGAAATACTACAAACAAACAACACCTTATTGAACATAATGACTATTATTTGAATGCCCAGAAAGACTTTTCTTCATTTATTCTTTAATTGTAGCCTGTTTTTGAACCGTACTTTGACCCCACAAGGTAACAGGAACACCTAAAGGTGATTCCAGACATCCCAGGACGTATTTATTTTTCCTTTTGAACCATATTTGAGTTCTGAGTAAGCGACAGTTGTCCTGGTTCTATTTGAGTAAGCTACAGTATGTTAAAGTATGGAAGTCCTGTATTTTCTTTCCATATTATCCCATGTATCCTATTTTTCCCGCACCCTTTACCCTTACTTTTATTAAATTTTTAAAACCAATAAAAAATTTGTTGGAAAAACAAATATGGATGGCATTGTCTAGACTGGACTACTGGTCCCCTCACTCGAACTCAGCCTCAAAGGCACACATGAGGTCGATGAGTTCAGCTCTGGAGACTTACAGCTGGTTCATTTATTGTGGTTCATACTTGTACCATGAAAGTTGGGAATGTAAACTGGCTGAGTAGAAATCATTGTATACCTCACTTTTAAAGACATATGTATCTTAGAAGGATTCACGACACCTACTAGTTACAGTGTAGATCTGCATGCAGTCATTTGTGATAGCATCTTTATTCAATTAAATGCATGTTTTCCCAGGTGCTGGAAACATCAGGGAGTAGACTGAAGACAAATGATTTTACAAGCCATACAAAAACATTTGTCATACTATAGCGTGCAGCCACAGTAATGCATATGGAAGTATTTACGCTACGGTTCATGGAGGGTCACACAAGCTTACCTGTTCACTGCTGGAAGGCACGCATTGCTAAGAAAGAAGAGATCAACTGGGTTTGTCATATTGTAATATAAAATGTTAATGTTGTCTATAGTTTACTATTACATTACAAATCATAACAATTGTTTGAGATTATTCCCTCCTCACATTGTTTCCATTACAAGTTTGCATGAGCAGATGTGTGGATGTCAAGCAATGGTTTTATCCTAAAATAAAATACATGTAACACAGGAGCATTTTTTTTAAAATTTCCAATTAATGGGCATGTTTACACTTGGCAATGATTGTGAACGATCATCTGTGTGAACAATCATTCAGGTGATTAGCGTCTGCTGTGAAAGGCCTTAAAACGAATAATAACGAAGTATCCCTTTTGATTGGCTCCACTACTGTGACCCCCAGCGACCAGAAGAACAGGGTGCAGTAGAGCCCTATGTGAATGGAGTATAGGAGGAGCACATGCACATGCACTTCTGCTCCATTCATTATTAATGGGAGTGCGGGAGATCTGAGATAGCTGTACTTGGCTATCTTCGGTACTTAAAGGGATAGCCCCACGAACTAAAGTATATTTTAACCAATAGATCTTGGAATAATAATAATTTCCACAATTGGATGTATTTAAAAATAATGTCCCTTTGCTGAGATAATCTTATAAATGTGCCCCTGCTGTGTACTGTGTAATGGCCGTGTGACTGTACAGGGACGTGGTCTGATCTTACCACAGCTCCTGAGAATTGGGGGGAGCAAAAGGGTATACAGACAGGACAGTAAAGGATTGCAAATGATTATTTAAAGTAAAACATTGTTTAAAAAGAGGCCGCAAAGTGATTTAATGTTTTACCTCACAGAAAGAATTAGATGCAATATTGTTATGTAAGATCTGTATACTTTCTTTTGATTTCTCCCTTCCCGATGAGCTGTGGTAAGATCAGACCATGTACGGTCAGACACGGCCATTACACAGTACATAGCAGGGGCACATTTATAAGATTGTCTCAGCACAAGAACATATTAAACACATCCAATCGTGAAACTTATTATTCCAAGATATGATGATTAAAATCAACTTTTATTTGTGGAAAAACCCCTTTAACTCAGACAGGACTTAACTGCACTGCACATCCCCATTTTTGTTATTGCTGGATGTCCCAGCAGTGATACACCTATCAGTAAATCATCCCTTATCCTATCAATAGGGGATATCTTAAAAACTGGTAAAGAGCTGTAAATGTAATGAATAGGAGAGTTGGTGACAGTAGAACACAATGTTAAGCTAGGGATTGTAAGCGGCTCACACATACAAAGAACAATTTTACAAAGTTTACAATAAACTAAACTTGCAAACTCGCGCACCAAGGACGTGCACCCTCTAAAATAAGAGAGGAATTCCTATCCCAACCAATCCTTTATCCTCAAACTAAAGCACACTATGTGCATGTGTACATGCGGCTTATGGGACAAAATATCACAGTTTAATAACATACATATGTGGCTCAGATTCCTGTGTGTCTGCCGGCTCTTCCTCTATATAAAAGCCATGGACATCCCATCTCCTTGATGCTGAGCCCGGCTCAGACAGAAGGGTTGGAAGTCTGATGTCACCCTGGACACCAGTTCCATTCCTGACCTCCCTCCAGGGAGACCCTCATGTCTTGTTCCTCCATACTGCTGTTGGGCTGCTGCCATGTGAGCAGAGTTCTGACTGACAAGGCTCGCCTCCTACACATGCTCAAACTATTCTGTTTTTCCTAATGGTTTTAGCCACTAACTGTATGCAGATTCTATGATGATCAGCTTTCTCACATAGATGGCTCTGAAACCTTTCCCTCCAAAATAATATATCTAATAGCCACTTCTTAATGAAATAATGAAGACTAACTATTGATTGGATTATCTGGCCCCAGTGTACATGTGTCAATTTTCGCCATTGCCTACTGAATTGTTCTACACTTTCCCCACAGTGTGGCACCAATGCACCATCATGAAAAACCGCTCATAAATATACATCTTACATATTGCTTGTGACCACCTACAGCATGCAAAAAAAAAACGGCGAAAAATATGCCGAGGTGCTCATCGCTGCTTCTTGCCAATCAGTGAGGCGGGGGTTAATCAAATAGGGATTTCTTCTTCTTCATCTACACTGCCAAAGCAGGCTGTGAGGCTCCTCTCTCATTATTTGGTCCTGTGAATTAGGCTGCTGTAATTAAGCCTAGCCCTGGGTCCTGAGGGAGCTGCACAGAAGGGTAGTGATCCTTAGACATGATGATTACCACCTATTTATCTCGGTGTAAATGCTGCAGTGATAGGCAGATCCGGCTGCACATCTGCCGCTGATCACAATTCACCAGCTGCGGGTCCTGTCACAGGCGCTGATTCATCCTAGGGGGTCTTAACCCTTATGATGCCACCAATGGCAGCAGCTGAACCCCAGTATAAGTATCAGATGGATTCTGACTTTCACAATAGGATTTCTTTGTGGACTCTTATCTTTAGAAGAACAGCCGCTCCTTTCCATTCTGATGGGAAACGTGCAGCTAGAACTTAGGTGACCGACATGGATATCATGCAGGACTTATACTAAAGCTGGTCTTCACAACAACTGCAGAAGAAAACACAGAGAATCCAGGGTTTGAGGCCACATGAGTAACTCCACAGGGAATGCTGTCCCTATCAGCTGCTGGCAGCTACAAAGAGCGCTTATCTGCAGAACATTATCTTGGTTTTATCACTCTCCAGAGCTTATCTAAACCAAACAATCACTGAAACAGCAGCAGATAAGCCGCCTCACTGAGGAGTTTCCACAATTAGAGCCCAACAACACTTCCCAGCCCATGACTTACAGACCCTTCCCCTCTCACCTACCAGTCCTTGGGTAGTCAGGGCTTATTTTTACCAAGCAGGGAACAACTGCAAAGAATCACTGGACAATGTTCTCTGCAACAAGACAGGGGACTCCGTCTGCTGGAATCAGACAATGCTTGGAAGTTCCAACCACAAAGATCATCTTAAGGTACCGTCACACATAACGATATCATTAACGATATCGTTGCTTTTTGTGACGTAGCAATGATATCGTTAACGAAATCGTTATGCGTGACAGCGACCAACGATCAGGCCCCTGCTGGGAGATCGTTGGTCGCTGGGGAAAGTCCAGGACTTTATTTCGTCGCTGGATCTCCCGCTGAAATCGCTGGATCGGCGTGCGTGACGCCGATTCAGCGATGTCTTCACTGGTTACCAGGGTAAACATCGGGTTACTAAGCACAGGGCCGCGCTTAGTAACCCGATGTTTACCCTGGTTACCATTGTAAATGTAAAAAAAAAAACACTACATACTTACATTCCGGTGTCTGGTCACGTCCCTCGCCTTCAACTTCCCGCACTGACTGCGAGCGCCGGCCGGCCGTAAAGAAAGGCACAGCGGTGACGTCACCGCTGTGCTTTATGGCCAGCGTTCAGTCAGTGTGGGAAGCTGAAGGCGAGGCACATGACCAGACACCGGAATGTAAGTATGTAGTGTTTGTTTTTTACATTTACAATGGTAACCAGGGTAAACATCGGGTTACTAAGCACGGCCCTGTGCTTAGTAACCCGATGTTTACCCTGGTTACCCGGGGACTTCGGGATCGTTGGTCGCTAGAGAGCTGTCTGTGTGACAGCTCTCCAGCGACCAAACAGCGACTCTGCAGCGATCGACATCGTTGTCTAGATGGCTGCAGCGTCTCTTAATGTGACGGTACCTTAAGTATATCTGTGAATCCAGATAATTATCAAAAAGCTGAGCGCCATATCCCCCAATCAGTGACTTAGACGTGTCTGAGGTGACAGTTTTAAAGATTTTGTAGCACCTTGATGAAAACCAAGTTCAATGACGTTCCCCAAATTAGAGCATTGGTACGACTCTTGCTGCAGCAAAATTAGGACTATTGGCTAGATGATAAATGGTTTGTCCACCAATGTTCATGTCGCATTGTGTGGCATGAGGTGCCAATTATGTCACATCTCCACGTACCTGCACCACAGGCACATTCGGCATGTGTCAGATCCACTGCACAATATAGGTGCACAATACCTACTGACAGATATGTGTATATGCAACATTGGCGCTGATGGGAAAATGACGTCAGAGAGCATTTGTAAATAACAAAAATATTGCTTTTTGACACACCAATCTCACTGCTGGAACCTAAAGTTCAGGAGAGCAGAGCTGAGCATCATCACACACATCACTGTACAGTGTCTGTGACTACAACTGCAGGGGAAGAAAGCAGAGCTGTGTGTCTGGGATACACACAAGGTGGTGTAGGTAATGATGGTCCCATCCCCCTACCCTCAAACTGTCAGTGCTCTGAGATAAGAGCACATACCCTAAGGGTACCGTCACACTATACCATTTCGATCGCTACGACGGTACGATTCGTGACGTTCCAGCGATATCGTTACGATATCGCTGTGTCTGACACGCAGCAGCGATCAGGGATCCTGCTGAGAATCGTACGTCGTAGCAGATCGTTTAGAACTTTCTTTCATCGCTGGATCTCCCGCTGTCATCGCTAGATCGGTGTGTGTGACACCGATCTAGCGATGCGATCCAGCGATGCGTTCGCTTGTAACCAGGGTAAACATCGGGTAACTAAGCGCAGGACCGCGCTTAGTAACCCGATGTTTACCCTGGTTACAAGCGTAAAACTAAAAAAAAAAAAACAGCACATACTTACATTCTGGTGTCCGTCAGGTCCCTTGCCGTCTGCTTCCCGCACTGTGACTGCCGGCCGTAAAGTGAAAGCAGAGCACAGCGGCTGTGCTTTCACTTTCACTTTACGGCCGGCAGTCAGTGAATGCGGGAAGCAGACGGCAAGGGACCTGACGGACACCAGAATGTAAGTATGTGCTGTTTGTTTGTTTTTTAGTTTTACGCTGGTAACCAGGGTAAACATCGGGTTACTAAGCGCGGTCCTGCGCTTAGTTACCCGATGTTTACCCTGGTTACCCAGGGACCTCGGCATCGTTGGTCGCTGGAGAGCTGTCTGTGTGACAGCTCCCCAGCGACCACACTACGATTTACCTACGATCACGGCCAGGTCATATCGCTGGTCGTGATCGTAGGTAAATCGTATAGTGTGACGGTACCCTTACATCACTCTGCATCTACTCCATGTTCCCCTGATGTCTAGGATAGATGCAGAGTGGTGTATGTAATAACACACATCTCTGCTCTCCTCAGCAACGAGATCTGGGTGACCTGGTTGGACACAGCCGTATTATGTCACAAAGAGATAGCCAGTTCTAAGCTCTGGAGGAGTTTTTTCCGATTGGGGTAAACCTTGTCATGGTGGCATGGTTTTTATGTGTTTTTTTTTTTGTTTTGTTTTTTTTAAATCAAAACAATGTTAACTAAGTACCCTATGTTGTTTACGTACAGTGTGGGCCATGTATAAGGATACACTTAAATAAAATGGGAATGGTTGGTGATATCCACTTCCTGTTTGTGGCACATTAGTATATGGGAGGGGGAAAACTTTTCAAGATGGATGGTGACCATGGCGGCCATTTTGAAGACGGACGGATCCAGCTTTATTTTTTCCAATGGGAAGAGGGTCATGTGAGACATCAAACTTATTGAGAATTTCATAAGAAAAACAATGGTGTGCTTGGTTTTAACGTATCTTTATTCTTTCATGAGTTGTTTACAAGTTTCTCTTTGTTTACAGCCATTGACATGTCGCAGATGTTAACACGTGAGGAGCGGATAGAAATTGTGTTGATGTCTGGTGAACGCAGTACCCGGGTAATTGGAGCAGATTTCAATGCAAGACACCCTACGCAAGAAAACTGTCACCATTCCCATGTTATTTAGGTGCATCCATATAAATGGCCCACCCAAAAAAGTTTGCCTCATCACTGAACATAATGTTCTGTGTAAACTGAAGCTCCTGTTCCAGTGTTTGTTTTGCCCATTCTGCAAATTCAGCATGTCGATATCTTTGCAACAGAGATGAGAAATAAAAAATAAAACGCAATGTTTTATTCAGATCTTCAGCCACTTTGTCATGATGTAGCCAGTTTAGCATGTAAAAAATGGTGAAAGATCCCCTTTTAATTGACTAGTTCATGTCAGTTCTAAGCAAATGATGCCCTTGACCCTAGTGGCAACATTTGGCTAGGTCTACATGGCGACATATGCTGTGAGACAACAATTCCCAGAAAGTCGAAAGAACAAAAACATCTATGCAGTTTATTGTCGTGCAACTATTTTAAAGCTGGGATTTTGCTGTAAAAATGATGAAATCGCAGAGAAGTTAAAATCGCATGTGAAATGGCCAAATCACAGATGAGGTCCACACGAGTCACCGTCGCATGTAACTTGCATTTACAAGCGAGTTGTGTGCAACTAGCGACAGAAAAGCCAACACATTTTCATGACTGTCACAATCGGAAGTCGCTCTGCAACACCAAAGGAAACAATGTCACAATGCGACACTGCGATTTCATTGTCACGAGGAATATTGTTCCTGTTGCTGTGTAGCTCTAGCCTAATCTTCACAAACAATTGAAAATAAGAAAGTTTGGAGGGTTAGCCAGTATTTAGGGACCCGTCTATGGTGGGTCTACATTGCAATACCCACATTCTTACTCATATAAATGTTACCGTAAGAGACTAACACTTTTCATAAACACTAAATAATCTGTAAGAAATAATAGACAGTGATTATAAACTCATGAACACATTATAATTAATCTTTGTGGAAATCTTTGTGAAACTGCGTACAGGTTATGACAAAGTAATTCTTATTGGAGCAGTTGAAGGCATCTGAGGTGTACATTTGGTAACCGTGTGATGCAAACATTGCGTGTTCCTCCAGGTCCATTCAGTGCTGGTAGCATTCTCTCCGGTTGTATTTTCCATGTCAAAACCGCATCAGTTGTCATCACGCTTTTCACCAGTTTCTACTATTAAACTGATTAGGCAGAACAAAAGAACAAACATGCAAAAGTTTCTGATCCAGATAGTCAACAGGTCTACTGCAACAACTGATGTGCCTGTATGAGTGCGAATGATCCTTAAACTATGCGATCAGTTTTTGCAGCATATCTTACAAGATATGCTGCAGAGAATGATAAGTTTTAAGCAAAATATTAAATTGTTTCAACCAATGAACCTGGATGTTGCAACAGGTGACTGGCAGCCAGTTTAGTCGCTATCAGGAAATGAGTATTTATTGGAACGCTGGTTTCCAAATACCGGCCAGTGTAAACGCACCCTAATGCGCGAAGCTCAGATAACTTATGGTTGGATTTGTTGTAGCAGTTGTAGAAGCTTAGATAAAGATAAACAGTACAAGTGACTGCAATGATGGAGTAATAAAGTTCTGAAGAAAGCAATAAACTTTAGTCATTAGCCACGCAGCACAACATCCTCCATACCAGTCACTACATTCAGCTGCAAACACCAACTGGTCAAAGGTCTGGATTCCAGGGGCCCACTGCCTATGAGCAAATATCAGACCCATTACTTGACTGTAAAATTGTCACATCTGAGGTAAACAGGGGAATGATTTGTAGGTTTTCTTACAGTTCTAATTGGGGCACAGTTATCAAACCTCTATATTTCTCAGCTTAGACATAGCGATCTTAATGTGGGAAATTAACCAATGCGCTGCTCATAAATCTGACAAATTTCACACAGTCTAGCCAGTTTACATCACCTATGTGACCACAGACTGCTGAATTGTGACATCTTCTGTCAATTCACCCGTCCACATGGGTCTAGTGGGCACGTGACCCCAAGTACATAAATCACGTACAAGCGGTTATGTGATCGTGCACGCCGTTCCCGCAATACCACTTAAGTCACGCTCACAATTCAGCAGGCTGAGGCCACAATGTGACTGCAGACTTTTGTCCAAAGCCTGGGCAACCCTTGTAAAATATGTAAAAAGGCGGCAAAATAATACTCCACTTTCAGACATGATGTCCAAAAAGATAGTAAATATATTGTCAATATTATGCACGCCATCGGTGGTATCAGACATGAGTATGCTGCAGGTCTGCACAGACTACAAGAAGATCTAACCACGTTCACTCTGAAACAAGACAAGAATGGAAGAAGATGAGCTTGCTCCAAGTATTTACCAACACTGCTAGTTTCTGAAAATCCACTTTTATCAGCTATACAGTAGATGTTTTTTTCTTAACTCATGATAAGTCAATTACTTTGCTGTATCTATATTGATCTGTCCTCATGGAGTACCCTTGGCTGACGTCTTAATCTCTATTCATTGCATTCTGCAACGTTGGCTATCCACATTCTCCAGAATCCAATCCTTCCCCCTTTTCCTATTTGAACATGTGCATTTCCCTCTATGTGTATGTGCACACTTTGCGGATTTGCCTGTGGAATTTTCTGGGCGGATTCTGCATCTCTTGGCAGAAAATGCAGGTCAAAATCTGCGCGTTTTTTAAGCGGATTTTGTGCGTTTTTGTTGCGGATTCTGTGCGGATTTCATGCGTTTTTACCCCTGCGGACTTCTATTATGGAATGGGTGCAGAAAGGCTGCAGAAATAAATGACATGCTTCTTCCTTTAATCCGCTGCGGTTTCCGTGCAGAATGTTTGCGCCATTAGCACAGCATTTTTTTTCCATTGATCTACATTGTACTGTAAATCACTTGTGGATCTGCAGCATTTCTGCGTGGGAAAAAAAACGCTGCGGATCCGCAGGAAATATGCAACGTGTGCACATAGCCTATAGGTGATATTCCATTTATCCAGGTGAGATCTTTCTGGCCTCGTCATTACAGTCCCTCTAGGTATTGTTAAAGCCGGTCTGATCTGTCCCATTCCATAACTATAATATTTTTGTTTGTAAATCAAAAAAATGATGGGCTAGAATTATTAAATGGTGCAAAAATTGGCTGAGTCGGACATCAATAAGGTAAACCACTCCATGAAAAGGTTAAATGCAACAGATGGTCCTTCGGTGCCAATGTTGTGGCTAAATGAACTGACATGAAAGAAGTCATGCTTTATATACCGGGATACTCCGAAGTACTGAGACTTCACCTTCAATGTCCTTCTCTAACCCTTGATACAAAGAGGCTGCCTCTCTCCAGCCACTCAAGGCACAGATTAGCATGGGATACTGTGCAGCCTTTGTGTGGAGCACCTTATCTCGCTGAGCTCTATGCAATGCTCTTGTAACTCTGTGAACTTGTAAACACATACCTTGCGTGATAAGAAAGTAATAATGCCTGACATTACTGCTGCCCTGGCAGTGTACTCTGCCGATAGATCTGTTATTCTTTACTCAAACGGTTTTTACTGCAGAAAATTCAATTCTATCCTGGAGCAGAGCGATCACTGAAAGCTTATTTTTACTGCTCGGGTAAAAAGTCATTACTGTATTTATAGGCATCTGACGTGGCCTTGGAGAATATTTCATTAGCTGGAACCAAAATTTATATTTTTCAAGGCTGAATATTCAAGAATTTTTATTTCTGATATTAGCCCATTAGAATACGAATTTACTAAGGTAATGATTATCAATGAACAGCTTGATTTTACTAAATAAAACTAACTAAAGCCCAGAAGAGTCCCTAATGGTAGGCTAAAGGCCCGGACACTAGCAACAGTCAGGTCCGGGCCTGGGATCATACAACACTCCACTGCCCCATACCCTGGGAAGGTGCTGCATCTTGTGCTTAGCACTAAGCCAGTGACCAATAACCATTATAATGAGCTATTTGATCAGTAGTGGATAAAAATGTACGCAAATAAACGTAAGCATATTAAAAATATTACTGATCGCCGCCTACCCCCAGTTTCCGAGGATTACCACCAACACAACTGGTCCTCTTTTTTTTCCTTGGGACAGGTTACCAGTTTGAGACAGGCTTTTGAGACCTCACTCCTGATCACTACTATATCCTTTTTTGATCTTATCGATCTATGTAGACAAAAGTTTTGTGATTTTGATTGGGTTCAACACTCAGAAAATGACAGATCCTTAAAACAGAGACATACAGTGGGGCAAAAGAGTATTTAGTCCGTCAGCAATAGTGCAAGTTCCACCACTTAAAAAGATGAGAGGCGTCTGTAATTTACATCATAGGTAGACCTCAACTATGGGAGACAAACTGAGAAAAAAAAATCCAGATAATCACATTGTGTTTTTTTTTAATCATTTTACACTGTATCTCTTGATAAATGGTGGTATAATCATTGTATCCCATCTTGTATAGAAAAGTCTTCTCTCGACGTTGACATATTATCTTGATATTTTTGACAACTTTTTGACAGTATCACTATAATGAAAACTACCTCTTTGGTTGTATTTGAAACATAACTATATGCTGTTCTCAATCAATAAACTAATTTATGAAGAAAAGTCTCTCAAATGACACGTTTTTTTGTTTGATATGTATATATGTATATCATAGTCATCATTCAGTAATGTTTTTCATGTATTTTGTACAGTTCTGACGAAAGTCTGCTAAGACCAAAATGTTAACCAAATGGATTACCAATAAAATTTTGCTTCACTTACGTCAATTTTGACTGCCAAAATTCTACATTTGCTTTTTGAAATCAGACCAAGGATGTCAAACTCAAATGCACAGAGGCCAAAATTCAAAACTTGGACAAAGTCGCGGGCCAACCTTGATATTTATATAAAAAAAGGCTACAATTAGCAAAGTTTTTCTTTATTATTACTTTTCATCTGACAACAAACTTAAAGGGCTTGTCATGTGAACAAAGTATATTTTAATTAATAGCTCTTAAAATAAAAAGAGCAAATAATCACAAATGGGGCATACTGGAACAATATGATATGTTATATAAGAACAGTTAAAAGCATATGGCCCAATGGCCTAATTCAAATCTATCTTTATAATTGTCTAAGGGTAACTTCCGTCTGTCTGTAACGGAGATCCTGAGTCGCTGATTGGTCACGGCAGGCAGGCACAATCCGGCCGCGAATTCACCCCTTCCTACTCTCCGTCAGTGCCCCCTCCATACTCCCCTCCATTCAGCGCTCACACAGGGTTAATGGCTGCGTTACACCGCATTATGCCGCGGTGTAACGCAGTCCGTTAACGCTGCTATTAACCCTGTGTGACCAACTTTTCACTATTGATGCTGCCTATGCAGCATCAATAGTAAAAAGATCTAATGTTAAAAATAATTTAAAAGATGAAAAATCATTATATTCTCACCTTCCGACGCCTTTCCTGCTCCTCGCGACGCTCCAGTCCATGCATTGCGGTCTCGCGAGGTGACGACGTAGCGGTCTCGCCAGACCGCAATGCATTCTTGGGAACGGAACGGAGCGTCGCGAGGAGCATCGCTAAACACCTGGCCTGTATCCGGGGGCCACCGGAAGGTGAGTATATAACTATTTTTTATTTTAAATTCTTTTTTTTTTTTTTTTTTTTTTAACAGTGATATGATGCCCACATTGCTATATACTACGTGGGCTGTGTTAGATACAATGTGGACTCTGTTGTATACTGTGTGGGCTGTGTTATATACTATGTGGGCTGTGTTATATACTACTTGGGCTGTGTTATATACTGCGTGGCTGTGCTATATATTACGTCTCTGTGCTATATACAACGTGGCTGTGCAATATACTATGTGGCTGTGTTATATACTACGTGGGCTGTGTTATATACTACGTGGGCTGTGTTATATACTGCGTGAGCTGTGCAATATACGTGGCAGGGAAATATACTACATGGCTGTGCTATATACTAGGTGGCTGTGTTATATACTAGGTGGCTGTGTTATATAGTACGTGGGCTGTGTTATATAGTACGTGGGCTGTGTTATATAGTACGTGGGCTGTGTTATAGTACGTGGGCTGTGCTATATACTACATACATATTCTAGAATACCCGATGCATTAGAATCGGGCCACCATCTAGTATGTAATAACAAAGGATAAAAAAATCTTGAATTAATAACTAAAAAAGATAATAAAGCTTGATGCCAACAAAAGTGCCACCAAACACAGTTTGACACCCCCAAAAGTGAATTTCTCCACACATACAGTATGATGACCCTATTGTACCCCCCAGAAAAGGATGGTGACCCATCACAGTGTAATGGCCCAACAGTGATCCCCACACAGACCTCCACAAATAATCCTCCATACAGTATACTGGGCCCCACATAGTCCTCCATACAGAATAATGGGCCCCACATAGTCCTCCATACAGAAACATGGGCCCCACATAGTCCTCCATACCGAATAATGGGTAACACATAGTCTTCCATGCAATGCAAAGGGCCACACATAGTACTCAAGTCCTCTATACAGTATAAGGGACCCTGCATAGTCTTCCATAAAGTATAATGGCCCCACAGTCCTCCATACAGTATAGTGGCTCCACATAGTCCTCTCTACAGTAAAATGGACCCCACAGAGCCCTCCATACAGTATAATGGGCCCGGCATAGTGATCCATACAGTATAATAGCTCCACATAATCGCCGACATCGAGGGTCAAATATAACCACCATGAAGGCCAGATTTGGCACGCAGGACAGAGTTTGACATGTGTGAAACAGAACATCTCTCATGCGTCATTGGCGCTCATTGTTCTTCTATCTAGTTAAGAATCTGGCTACATAACGATAACCACTCTGGACATTAAAACCCCATTTACACATCACTAAACTGATTAATTTTAAGAATTGGGTTTGCATCCCCACTTTTAGTCTGTGAGTCTATTTTTACCAGGAGTGTGGCATCTATTTTTCCTGTATCCCCTCCAAAATGTCAAAAATTTCTCGTACCTATCATATATTAAAAAACGAACAGCACTAGGATGCCACACAAAAAGGATAGATGTGTGAATGGGGCCTGTGTCCTGCAAGTTGACAATAACTCGAGACCTTTCTGGAAAATACCTGTCAGACATAATTCCTTACAAATGTTAAAAAAACAACAACAACAAAAAAAACACAGGAAATCCAAGGCTGCTTGTCCAGGTCCAGCCAGCACACATCCAATTATAGCACAGAGGAGAACAAACAGGTAACAGCTCAACAAGTAAATATCAGCAATAATATTTTCTTGACCGTTAGGATTTTTCACATTTACTATGACAAGGTTTTAACCCTGCTGTTGTCTTCGGTCAAAAACGACCGACCTTGAACTTCAATATTCTTTAAAATATTCAAGATGCGGCTCTGAATCCCGTGGCCGACCGACCCATCCTCATTTAAGTCAATCAACCACAAGTTTCAGAACCGCATCTTGAACACCCCCAAAAATACCAAAGTTCAAAATAGGTCACCCCAGACTGAAGACAACAGCAGGGTTAAGCAGGTGGCAAAAGCACGGATCATTATATACTGCCATACAAAATATAGGAACAGTCTTAATGCCCAGTAGAGCAATGAGATACAACACATTCACTGGCGACACCAAGGACATTATCTGAAAACTGATTTTGCCTGTAATCTTTCACTTTTACAATCTGTGAATGCAGTAAACTTTTACATTGTTCTGCAGGGTAAACAGCCTCTAACAAAGATATCAAAGCTTTACGGCAGGACATAGACAATCTGAACACTATAAATTCAGAAACAATGAGTAAAGGGACACAAATGCCACAAATACAAACACTAGGAACAATTCCATTGTCATTTCTAAGTGCTGTAATGAAAGCATACACCAGCAGAGACTTGTAACAAGCAGGGACAGTGCAACACCTACTGACACCTTCAAATCAGTACCACCAATACCAGGCACCTACCTGCTTTACATAGCGCGTGTTTGCAGAGAAGGTGTAAACGCAAATGAAGCTGGTAACTCATGAGCTGATTATTCCACATTGAAGCACAACTTATCTCTGAATATGCTGGGTTATTAAATTGAACAAAAATTAAGTATTAATGAGCCACAAGTGATAAGGAACAAGAATCCAGGGACATTTGTATCTGCTATCTTATCTGTGTGTAACATTAACCAGAACAAATCAGGAGCCCAACCCCTTGTAATCTTTTCCAGCTAAGGGTCTGATTACAGAATGTCAGGAGGAGAACTTTGTTCATTCATATCTAGGAATGGAGCAATAATGGACTGTGTTTGTGTAAAGACAGCAGGCGCCTTGTGGCATGTCCTCCATGGGACCTGTCCTGCAGGTCATACTACTAGCACATCTGACAACAGTTGTTTAGCTTGTAAGCGAGCCAGCAGACGGAATATTCCGTGGGGAGTGAGAGATTTCAATTGGAAAAGTCGAGAAAAAAATCCTTTTCCTTTAGGGCATGTGCACACGTCCGGATTTTTAGCGTTTTTTTTTGCGGAATTTCGCTATAAAAACGCTATAATTCCGCATCAAAAACGCTAAAAATATGCATCCTATCATTTAGAATGCATTCCGGATTTTTTGTTCAGATGGATGCGTTTTTTACCGCAAAAAAAACGCATTCCGCAAAAAAAATGGACATGCTCATTCTTTTTGCGGATTTTTTGCGGATTTCTAAGCCAAAATGACTTTCAGGAAAAAAAAAAAAAAACGCTAAAGTTCCGCAAAAAATCCGCGCAAAAACCGCGATAAATCCGTGCGGAAAAAAAACGCGATTTTCTGCCAGAATTCTCCGGATTTTGTCAGGAAAAAAACCTGACGTGTGCACATACCCTCAGTTTGTGTATCAGTATTTTCTTACTCTCTTATCACACTACTATCACACTTCCAGCCTTATGACCTTAAAAGCAACAACTTAGGCTGCGTTCCCATTAGTGTATGGCATCTGATGATTCCCGCAGGTGAGGGCATTGGATGCGATATGCTAATGACCCTCGGCTCCTGTTCTGCTGCGAGCGGGAGCCAAGTGTCCTGCTACTGTGCTCCGAGCCTCTTGCATGAAAGTATCGGAGCACAGGTGCGGAGGAGACAGAGAAAGTAATTTCTCCATCTCCTGTGCTGCTGGCGTCAGCGAGAATCGCACTGCACTCGGGTGATACTTATATGGGTCACATATATGGGTGCATGCAATCCGATTCTCGGGTGCAATTTCAGCATTCTGCAACTGTTCTCTTGTGCCGATTCAGCATGAGAAAATAATTGCAGATGTGAGCTGCACCATTCAGAAACATTGGGGCGAGTGCAATCTGATTTTTTTTTCAGAATGCACTTGTCCAAATGGATCGCAAGTGGGAATGAGCCCTTAGAGTGTTATCCCCAGCAAAAAAAATCTATGGGTGTCACAAACCTTTAAAAGTCACATGAAAATGACAGCAACTAAAGTGTGTATAGCTGTAAATGGAGGTCTCCGTCAGATGCCCGGGATTTTCTCGTACGTATAAAACAGACCATTGTGTTTTGATTCAATTTTCATCAGTGATGGTCAGTGTCAGTAGTGTATGGGCAGTGACTTTCTCATATGAGACAAATAAAATTGTAAGTCTTCTCCTATGTGTTAAGGTACCGTCACACTAAGCGACGCTGCAGCGATACCGACAACGATGTCGATCGCTGCAGCGTCGCTGTTTGGTCGCTGGAGAGCTGTCACACAGACAGCTCTCCAGCGACCAACGATCCCGAGGTCCCCGGTAACCAGGGTAAACATCGGGTAACTAAGCGCAGGGCCGCGCTTAGTAACCCGATGTTTACCCTGGTTACCAGCGTAAAAGTAAAAAAAAAAAAAAAACACTTCATACTTACCTACCGCTGTCTGTCCTCCAGCGCTGTGCTTCTCTGCACTCCTCTGCACTGACTGTGAGCACAGCGGCCGGAAAGCAGAGCGGTGACGTCACCGCTCTGCTTTCCAGCCGCTGTGCTCACAGCCAGTGCAGGAGGAGTGCAGAGAAGCAGAGCGTCGGGGACAGACAGCGGTAGGTAAGTATGAAGTGTTTTTTTTTTTTTACTTTTACGCTGGTAACCAGGGTAAACATCGGGTTACTAAGCGCGGCCCTGAGTTTAGTTACCCGATGTTTACCCTGGTTACCAGTGAAGACATCGCTGGATCGGTGTCACACACACCGATCCAGCGATTTCAGCGGGAGATCCAGCGACGAAATAAAGTTCTGGACTTTATTCAGCGACCAACGATCTCCCAGCAGGGGCCTGATCGTTGGTCGCTGTCACACATAACGATTTCCTTAACGATATCGTTGCTACGTCACAAAAAGCAACGATATCGTTAACGATATCGTTAAGTGTGACGGTACCTTTAGGCCTCATTCAGACATCTCTGTTGCACGGATGTGTTCTATCCGTGCTTTCCACATACCCATTATAAACTATGGAGCTGTTCACATGTCTGTGCAAAACTCAAGGAAATGTCCATTATTTTCGGATAAAGAGTACAAATTAAAGTCTATGAATCCGTGAAAAACACGTACAGCACATGGATGGCAGCAGTCTACACTGCAGATAACTTATATATGAAACCAATTGTGGACACAGACCAAAAAGGGCCCCTGTGCAAGAATAGTATATGGGCCCTTTGCAGTCCAATAGCTCATCATAATGCAAAATATGACTGCAATGAATTCGACCTGGAATCATGGGATCTGCAGTATGGTCATCTCTGTTGTGGATTTACCATCTCTATCAATGTAAAAGAAAAAAATTCTGCTGCAAATCTGCATATTGAATATGCAGATACGCGGTTATTTATTGAAGTCTATGTGGTTCTCTGCAGTGTTCTATACAGGAGATTAGCAGCTAAACTCCTCTGGCAGCGGCTTAGAGAATAAGAGGATCTGCCATTGAAAAACACATGCGGTGTGAGTAGGCTGATCCCATCGATATCGTCGGATTCGTTCAACTTTAGTCTAATGTGGATGGGGTCTTAAGTTGTGGCTTACTGAAAAAAAATTTCTAATTGGCTCAAGTACTGTATTTTGTCAAGCCTTGATGTGGTTCTGCTTTACATACAGTATATGAAGCACAATAAACCAATCATTTTACGATTCAACGCAGTTAAAAA
The DNA here is from genome assembly GCF_032444005.1 of Ranitomeya imitator. NCBI lineage: Eukaryota > Metazoa > Chordata > Amphibia > Anura > Dendrobatidae > Ranitomeya > Ranitomeya imitator. Next base: position 285,941,184 of record NC_091282.1, on the reverse strand, counting down.
TAAAAATCTTGCTGTCCAGAAAAATATCTCCTGAAAATAATTATGTTACAAATCTGACATCGCAGGAAGATATAAGAGCCAAGGAAGACCACAAGACCTTTTTATGACTATGCAAATATGTTGCTCCACCACATAGCTCCAGAAACGGAAGGAAAATGCAGTCTGCAGAGAAGGCTCTTATTTCAGCCCAAATCTTTATGTCCAGTGGCTGAATACATTCCCTTGTCTTTATTTATTACTATTTCCTACAGTTCACGGACTGTCAGGGATTGTTAAGGCCATGTTCACACAGTGCGTTTTTTACCGCGGAACCGCGGCGGTTTTGCCGCTGCGGTTCCGCGGCTGTTTTCCATGCAGGGTACAGTACACTGTACCCTATGGAAAACAGGACACACTGTGCACATGGTCCGGAAATTGTAAAAAAAAAGACGCGCTGAATAGCTCCCGGAAAAAAGAAGGAGCATGTCAATTCTTTTTCCGGAGCCGCAGCGGTTCTGCACCCATAGACCTCCATTGTGAGGTCCAAACCGCAGTAAAACCCGCAGATCAAAAATATATCTGCGGGTTTTACTGCGGTTTGATGTGCAGAACCGCTGCAGCAGGAAGTGCGGGGAGCGGGCGGAAGTGCGTGGGCGGAGTGTGGCTGCCCCCCCCGTGCTCCGATCCCGCCCCCCCGTGCTCCGATGCCCCCCCCCAGTGCTCCGATGCCCCCCCCCAGTGCTCTGATGCCCCCCCCGTGCCCTAATCTCCCCCCCTTATACTCACCCGGCGTCCCGGTGTCCGTCCGGCCGTCTTCTCCCTGGGCGCCGCCATCTTGCAAAATGGCGGGCGCATGCGCAGTGCGCCCGCCGAATCTGCCGGCCGGCAGATATGGCGGGCGCATGCGCAGTGCGCCCGCCGAATCTGCCGGCCGGCAGATTCGTTCCAAAGTGCATTTTGATCACTGAGATATAACCTATCTCAGTGATCAAAATAAAAAAATAGTAAATGACACCCCCCCCCCTTTGTCACCCCCATAGGTAGGGACAATAAAAAAAATAAAGAATTTTTTTTTTTTTTTCTTTCACTAAGGTTAGAATAGGGGTAGGGGTAGGGTTAGGGATAGGGTTAGGGTTAGGGTTAGGGGTAGGGTTAGGGGTAGGGTTAGGGGTAGGGTTAGGGTTAGGGGTAGGGTTAGGGGTAGGGTTAGGGTTAGGGGTAGGGTTAGGGGTAGGGTTAGGGGTAGGGTTAGGGTTAGGGGTAGGGTTAGGGGTAGGGTTAGGGTTAGGGGTAGGGTTAGGGGTAGGGTTAGGGTATTTTCAGCCATTTTAACCCTAAAAAAATTCCTAGAAAACACACAGACTCTGGCTAGAAAACTGCATCAAAAAAACGCATCAAAAAACGCATCAAAAAACGCATCAAAAACGGACCAAAAAAGGACCAAAAAAAGGACCTGCGTTTTCTGCCAAGAGCTGCAGTTTTTTAAAAAACAGTCAGGAAAAAAAAAGGATGGAAATCCTGAACGTGTGAACATACCCTAACTGTGCTGAACTGACATAAATTCCTGACTGTGTAGTGACACAAGTGCCGCAGGCGGCAACAGATCTGTGCGGTAACTACTACCGAATGTCTCTGCCTGGCAGAGCAGATGGAGATTGAAGCCATCATTCAGGACATCACAAGACTACAGATTTATTTAGCAGAACTTTACAGATCTCTCCCTACAAGGGCTTTAGAAATGTAAAAGCAGTCATAAAAGACAATAGGTTATATGTGTAAAATCCTTCCACAGCTGCAGATAGCAGAAATGTGAACGCTCAGACTGCTCTCCGCATATGGAATGGGGTTTACCCCAAGGTCAGAGTTTCTCTCTATTGGATTAGACTCCTGTATCATGTTCTGCAGACAGTGAAGGACTCCTGCCTGGCAGACCGGGGACTGGCGTAAACAGCAGCCAACGGAACAATAGTCTTCACTAGCTTTAGGCACTTGATATGTTTTGCAGCGGTTAAACAGAAGATGATCAGCTTGCACACCGCACAGATCCTGTTCCAGTTCTTAGTTACAGCACATTTCCAGCTCCCCAGATATAAGAAATAGCTATTTTCCTTGGTATGCGACCTGATCACATTTATGTGTGTTTTAAAAACCGTTTCCAAGAAGAACAGACAAAGTAATCAGGTAAAGATAACATCACTGGCAAATATTCAACTACAGCATGTGACTTCTGGAGTTCAAAGTTGCTGTAGAGGTTTACAATGTTGTCCACTAGAGGGCACTAGTGACACAGCAATCTCAGCCTATTCCACACCAGCAGAAGGCTCGGCGAGGCACAGGTGGTGCTGTTCCCCTACAAATAACAAGACGGAGCGCTCATCCTGTGTGATCAATAGGTGAACGGCTTCACAGTGACTAAAGCGTGATCAGGGTGCAGAAGAAAACTGCACTAAAATAGTGGCTTTAGGCAATGTGCACACGTTGCGGATTAGCCTTGGGAATTTTTTGTGCGGATTCTGCATCTCTTGGCAGAAAACGCAGTTGTGGATTTGACGCGTTTTTTGTGCGAATTTACTGCGTTTTTTACCCCTGCGGATTTCTATAATGGAATGGGTACAAAAACACTGCAGATCCGCACAAAAGAAGTGACATGCTACTTTTAATCCGCAGCGTTTCCGCACGGAATTTTCCGCACCATTAGCACAGCATTTTTTTTCCTATTGATTTACATTGCACTGTAAATCACTTGCGGATATGCAGCGCTTCTGCAAGGCAAAAACCGCTGCGGGTCCGCAGGAAATCTGCAACGTGTGCACATACCCTTAGGCTATGTGCACACGTTGCAGATTTGACTGTGGAATTTTCTATGCAGATTCTGAATTTCTTGGCAGAAAACGCAGGTCAGAATCTGCACCTTTTTTGGTCTGTGCACACGTTGCAGATTTTTGTGCGGATTTCTTCCTTTTTTTACCCCTGCAGATTTCTATTATGGAATAGGTGCAGAAAAACAGCAGATTTGCAAAAATAATTGACATGGTCCTTTTTTGAATCTGCTGCGTTTTCTGGGCAGATTTTTCCGCACCATTAGCACAGCATATATTTTTTTTGCCATTGATTTACATTATACTGTAAATCACTTGCGGATCGGCAGCGTTTCTGCGCGGAAAAAAATGCTGCAGATCTGCAGGAAATCTGCAACATGTGCACATACCCTAACAGCACATCATTGTGGTCTTCAATGTATTAAAAAAGTAGTCCACTACCTTAGAGCTATATGTTTACATGCTGCGTTTAAGCAGCGTTTATTTTTTTCGCAAATTAAAAGCTGCTGCTTTTTCCTGACTCAATTTGAGAACTGCAGCGCTTTTACTGCAAAGAGAGAAGAGTAAATTAGCTTCTGTTTTTGCCATAAAACCACAAAGATAATTCAATAAATCTACAAAAGATCATGTTTTAAGCCTTTCCACTTTGCTTCTCGTCTCATGCCACCAGATTTGCTCTTTCACAGCCAACACTTCCTGTGCTCTTATCTGACTACACTTCCCATCATCCCTTGTGCTGGGCTACAAGCCAGCAGTGAGCACAACCCCACACACCATCCGCAGCTTCACTGTCACTCTCTCACAGCCTCAGCACAATCTCCAGTTCAGGACACTCCTGCAGCTCAGTAAGGCTACATTCACATAACCGTATTTTTGGTCCACACGCTGACCGTGATATTCAATAGGGCTGTACAGAAGAGCGTTGCAGTTTTTCACTGACAATCTGCATGTGAAAACAAAATTTAATCTTGCACCAATATATGTAGTTTCTCGGATGAGACTTGTTTCTTCAAGGTCTATTGCTGGGACAAAAAAAAATGTATTCCATGGGACTCAAACATATAGCATCCATTATTTTATGGATACAGTGCCATCATTAACCTAGGAAACTATAGCTGATCATGTTCCTTAGTACAATGTGGGTGTATAAAAACGAATACCACATAGATGTAAAAAAAAAAACAGAATCATAGATTGCATACAGATGACAAGATAAAAGAAAATCATCCTTTATTTAAAAATTATACATTCATGTAAACTTAACCTTACTGCAAATAGTAATACAAAGCACCAGAACACCAGCCCTATCAATAAAGCTTACTTTTATCCTTTACTGAATAAAGATGTAGGAAGTTTAGATTGTGAGACCCAATGGGGACAGTAATGATGATGTGCACTGTTAAGTGATGTGGAAAATAATGGCGCTATATAAGTGAGCACAACAATATATATTGTGTCCCCCCATTCCCTTGTAGATTGTAAGCTTGCGAGCAGGGACCTCACTCCTAATGTCACTGTTTAAATTATCTTAACTCGTACCAAATTTATTGTTTGTACATGTCCCCGCTTACTTTGTAAAGTGCTGCGGAATATGTTGGCGCTATATAAATAAAAAATTATTTATAATTATTATTATATATATTTATATATATTACACACACACAATAACTCAATTATACGGTTAAAAATACTCCGACAATAACATAACACTCTATAGGGTCTCAAATAAATCTCAGTATTTGCAAAATATAATGACAGGGAAGAAAGCAATCTAGAAGAGGTGGGAAAGTGTATTCCCTCTCACTTACCGTACCTTGAAGCAGGGGTTGACACCCTAAGTTCGACATGGCGTACTAGCTCAATCTTATTGTCAGATCTATTGAGGGTTCACAACAACGATTCCATCTATTCATTCCTCCTAAAATCTATGCCTCTGTATTATGGTCATTCATTAGATATACGCTATTATATTGCACTGCAGCACTTTGTTTGGTGGTGGTGGTGGTTTTTTGGATAGTTAGTTCCTATTTGGGTCATTCAGGAAACTTAGGGTGCCAACCTCCGTGGTAAGGTTGGGTAAGTGATGGTGAATACACTACCCAGACCTCTTCTAGACGGCTTTCTTCCCTATCATTATATTTTACTAATACTGAGATTTGTTTGTGACCCTATATAGTGTTTTTATTATATGGGTTTTCTTAGCTGTATACATTCAAATTGTATTTTAGGATTTTTTTCTGTCTGATATTTATTCCTCTGGTATTCCAATCTAAGATTGGACTACTGGAGTTAGGCTGGGGCTGCATGCCAACTTTGGTAGTGACACAGGATGTCTGAACCAAAGATCATGGACAAAATCAGTGTGTAGCTCCAGCCTCAACCCCACTAAAATGCATGTGTTATTTTAAGTACGTAGCACAAGTTGGTGACTGGTGCTGTCCAGGAAAAAAAAGTCAGATAGGGTCACAGATTTTAGTGATCCCAGAATTAAGGTAAGTTAATTATGGCATTTTTCAATAACATGTCATTGGTCATTGGTTGTTGCTGGGTCTCAACAGCCAAACCATGGTGATGACTGGGTCCCACCATTTGACATCAATGCCAAAACCAAGACGTGTAAAGTTCCGTTATACATTACCATTTTTGCCACAAGAAGAAAGTTAATCTGTAATCTCCAGCTCCCGTGCCAGTCTGCACTGGATATGATCTTCATGAATTCAATGGTCTGATAGAAAACTTCTAGGTGACAAAAACGTGTCATGTATCAGGAGCCTAGGATTGATCTAAAGGTACCGTCACACTTAGCGACGCTGCAGCGATACCGACAACTATCCGGATCGCTGCAGCGTCGCTGTTTGGTCGCTGGAGAGCTGTCACACAGACCGCTCTGCAGCGACCAACGATGCCGGTAACCAGGGTAAACATCGGGTAACTAAGCGCAGGGCCGCGCTTAGTAACCCGATGTTTATCCTGGTTACCATCCTAAAAGTAAAAAAAAACAAACACTACATACTTACCTACAGCCGTCTGTCCTCTAGCGCTGTGCTCTGCACTCCTCCTGTACTGTCTGTGTGAGCACAGCAGCCGGAAAGCAGAGCGGTGACGTCACCGCTCTGCTTTCCGGCTGACCGACGCTCACAGCCAGTACAGGAGGAATGCAGAGCACAGCGCTGGAGGACAGACGGCGGTAGGTAAGTATGTAGTGTTTGTTTTTTTTACTTTTAGGATGGTAACCAGGGTAAACATCGGGTTACTAAGCGCGGCCCTGCGCTTAGTTACCCGATGTTTACCCTGGTTACCAGCGAAGACATCGCTGAATCGGTGTCACACACGCCGATTCAGCGATGTCTGCGGGGAGTCCAGCGACCAAATAAAGTTCTGGACTTTCTTCCCCGACCAGCGACAGCACAGCAGGGGCCTGATCGCTGCTGCCTGTCACACTGGACGATATCGCTAGCGAGGACGCTGCAACGTCACGGATCGCTAGCGATATCGTCTAGTGTGACGGTACCTTAAGGCACACCGTGAGTGGTGTGTGGCACCTCGCCAGTGAGGCCTTTCAAAAAAAGCTGCCTCAGAGTTAGGCTATGTGCACACGTCCGGAATTGCTGCAGAAATTTCTGCGGCAATTCCGCAACTGTGCCGCGGGTAAAACGCATGCAGAATTTTCCCGCTAAACACTAGCGTTTTCCAAGCGTTTTGTAGCATCCTTGGAAAACTGATTGACAGGTTGGTCACAATTGTCAAACAGTGTTTGATAAGTGTAAGCAAATTTTTACTATTGATGCTGCCTGTGCGGCATCAATAGTAAAAAGATCTAATGTTAAACATAATATAAAAAAAATCAGATGACGTAGCGGTCTCGCGAGACCCACGTCATCACAGGTCAATGCCGAAAAGCATCACTGGGAACGGATGCATCACGAGGAGTGGGAACGCTAGAACGTGAGAATATCATGATTTATTATTTTAATTATTTTTTTTTTTTTTCTTTTTTTTAACAATTATATGGTTCCCAGGGCCTGGAGGAGAGTCTCCTCTCCTCCACCCTGGGTACCAACCGCACATGATCCGCTTACTTCCCACACGATGGGCAAAGCCACATGCGGAAAGTAAGTGGATCAATGCATTCCTATGTGTGCGGAATTCCCGCGATTCTGCACAAAGAATGAACATGCTGTGTTTTTTTTTCCGGAATGCGATTCCGCTGCGGAAAAAAACGCAACATGTGCAGAAAAATTGCAGAATGCATTTTAATAATAGGATGCTTAATGTATGCACATCCTGAACAGTCCTATTGAACTGAATAGAAGTTGATCAGCAGTTCTCCGGAACGGCCACTACACAGCGTGCCGAGCCAGGCTGCTGTTGCTCAGTTTCCGGTTTACATGATCTTGGTCCCGAAAACAGCTGATCAGTAAGAGGTGGCAGGTGTCTCATCCTCACCGATCGCTATAGATGGCATTCATATCAAAGCTGCACAACAGCTTTAAAGTGAAACCATCGTTTGACATTTTATTTCATAAATTTATAAAAAGAACATGAAAAAAAAAACCTTGTAATATGTCTCATCATACAAATCTGCTTCCATCTCCTCCTGGACTGATCTTTCACTCTGTGAACTTTGCTTTTACATTTTTGTTATCAATGTTAACCAAGTACCCCATGTAATTTTTATTCACCATAGCTATTTATTTACTACAAGGTGTTTGTTTCTTAGGTTTTGGCTTTTTAGTTGACGTGTAAACATGCGTCTTACACGTTAAATGCATCCAGAAAAGGGACTATGAAAGGCCGCACTCACCAGTCTCTTCTGTGAATTAAGAAGTCGGCCCAAAGAAATGGCATGCCCAATTCCCCAATGTATTGTCCTTTTTTAAAAAAAATAAAAGAGTGCTATCACAGCACCCTTGGCCAAAATGCACTGTAGAGACCACGTTCACCCTGGTGATATAGTGGTTCTGGATGAGGAGGATGAGGATAAGGAGGAGGATAAAAACAAACAGACCAAATCTGGAAGCGTATACCCATGTGTGGTTGTGAAGAGGTGCATGAGATTACACCTTCCCAAAAGAGAGAATGTATTTGAGGTTATGTCTCGCTTGTTTTCACTTTCTTTCCTTTATTTCAACATAATCTGGACATCAATCTAGCGGTAGTGCAGCGTGCAGGGGGAGACATGCAGGAAAACGATGGCCGTTTTCGCGTGTGAGCGCGAAACGGCCATCGTCCACCTGTTCCCCTGCATGTCTCCCCCTGCATGCTGCACTATCGTGATGGATGTCCGAATTATATTGAAATAAAGGGCTTTAATGTAAAAGGAAAAAATGATTAACTTTTTGCACAAAAATTTTACTTTAGCCCCAAATTTAGCATTTTCACAAGGGTTACAGGAGAAATTGCACCATACAATTTGTTGTCCAATTTCTTCTGAGTATTCAGATACCCCATATGTGGGGGAAAACTACTGTTCATTTGCAGAAATACTGAGGGCTCAACAAAAATAATACATGGGATCACTGGCCAAAACACTTGTTAAAGCACTAAATAGTGGGAGAAGAAAGAAGTGTGTATAGACTGGCAAGGATCATCATTATAAATAAAATAGATCAAATTTATTTAAATAAAGCTATACAAGCAAGACAAAAAACACATTTAAAAACAGTTAAAAAGCCATAAGGGCAAATATAAGTGACACCTGGTAGGCCAAATTAGGACCAACAAATCTCCTCCACTGTGTGCACCTAGTGTAGGCAAAAGATATTACGCTCCAATAAACTATCCTGAGAGAGACAAACTATCCAAGTGATATAACAATGAAACCAGTACATGATAACAGGCAGTACGTATGAATAAGCAGAAAAAGAAGAATAGTCCAAAGATAACACGCCCCGAAGCAAAAATGTGTGTGTGTGTGTGTGTGTGTGTGTGTGTGTATATATCTATCATGAGCCCTTTGCTTCAGGTGGCAGTCCTCAATCAAAGACAGGGTTCCCTTTGCTTCAGGTGGCAGTCCTCAATCAAAGACAGGGGTCAGCAGAGCGGCAGTCAGAATACCTGGTGCCGACTCTTCATAATCCCTGACATTTGCTGAGTGTCACTAGTGCGGTGTGCGCGCCCCTGCTCACAAACCACAACCTATTGGTTGCTCTGTGCGCACAGGACCTGTGATGAGGTCACAGGAGGGGAGGAGTCAGGGGTCACATGATCAGGACCTCCATGGATTGTCGGACTCTGCTGTGATGGTTGCCATGGTAAGCTACCTTATGTGTGGGGTCAGGAGGGGTTTACAGTGTGGATGTAGCAAAGCCGCGTGTGTGCGAGGTGCGCGGAGCGAAGCCGCGTGTGTGCGAGGTGTGCGGAGCGGAGCCGCGTGTGTGTGTGCGAGGTGCGCAGAGCGGAGCCACGTGTGTGTGTGCGAGGTGGACGGAGCGGAGCCGCGTGTGTGTGTGTGCGAGGTGCGCGGAGCGGAGCCGCGTGTGTGCGAGGTGCTCGGAGTGGAGCCACATGTGTGTGCGAGGTGCGCGGAGCGGAGCCGCGTGTGTGTGTGCGAGGTGCGCGGAGCGGAGCTGCATGTGTGTGCGAGGTGTGCGGAGCGGAGCCGTGTGTGTGCGAGGTGCGCGGAGCGGAGCCGCGTGTGTGCGAGGTGCGCGGAGCGGAGCCGCGTGTGTGCAAGGTGTACGGAGCGGAGCCGCGTGTGTGCGAGGTGTACAGGGCGGAGCCGCGTGTGTATTTGGTGTAGAGGGCAGAGCCGGGTGTGTATTAGGTGTACGGAGCTTTGCTTCAGGTGGCAGTCCTCACTGAAAGACAGGGGTCGGCAGAGCGGCAGTCAGAACACCTGGTGCTGACTCTTCATAATCCCTGACATTTGCTGAGTGTCACTAGTGCGGTGCGCGCGCCCCTGCTCACAAACCACAACCTATTGGTTGCTCTGTGCGCACAGGACCTGAGCCGGGTGTGTATTAGGTGTACGGAGCGGAGCTGCATGTGTATGAGGTGTACGTAGCAGAGCTGGGTGTGTATTAGGTGTACGGAGCAGAGCTGCATGTGTATGAGGTGTACATAGCAGAGCTGGGTGTGTATTAGGTGTACGGAGCAGAGCTGCATGTGTATGAGGTGTACGGAGCAGAGCCAAGTGTATATGAGGTGTGTGAAGCGGAGCTTCGTGTGTACGAAGCGCAGCAGCGTGTGCAGTAGTAACTATGTGTGGCCATTATACGGTACGCAGTATCATGTGTGGCCATTATACAGTATGGCGCATCATGTGTGGCCATTATACAGAATTGCGCATCATGTGTGGCCATTATACAGCATGGCGCATCATGTGTGGCCATTATACAGCATGCAGCATCATGTGGGGCCATTATACAGCATGGAACATCATGTGGGGCCATTATACAGCATGGAGCATCATGTGGGGCCATTATACCGCATGGAGCATCATGTGGGGCCATTATACAGCATGGAGCATCATGTTGGGCCATTATACAGTATGGAGCATCGTGTGGGGCCATTATACAGTATGGAGCATCATAAGGGGCCATTATACAGTATGGAGCATCATGTGCGGCCATTATACAGTATGGAGCATCATGTGCGGCCAATAAACAGTGTGCAGCATCATGTGTGACCATTATACTGTATGGAGCAATATATGGGGCTCATTCTGCATGAAGCACTGTGGTGCCCAGAATACTGTATAGAGGACTATTGTCATGATCCCAATGACAGGGAATCACAAAAGGACAAGCACAAAAACAAAACAAGCTCTAGGGTGATGGAACCTGAGCTGACCGCGATCCTGAACCTAAACACACAACTAGCAGTAGCCGGGGAACGTGCCTACGATGATTCCTAGACGTCTCGCGCCAGCCGAAGGATTAACTTCACCTATCAGAAGAAACACAGACCTCACTTGCCTCCAGAGAACACCCCACAGAAATAGCAGCCCCCCACATGTAATAACGGTGAAATGAGAGGAAAGCACATACGTAGTTATGAAAATAGAATCAGCAAAAATGAGGCCCGCTAAAGCTAGATAGCAGAGGATACAAAAGTGAACTGCGCGGTCAGCGAAAAACCCTTCAAAAAACCATCCTGAAATTACTTGAACTCATGTGCCAACTCATGGAACATGAGGAGTAATTTCAGCCCACTAGAGCAACCAGCAGCAAGGAATCACATATCTGCAAGCTGGACTAAGACAAAAATTAAGCAAAACGTGGAACAGAAAAATCAAAACTTAGCTTGTCCTGAAGATAACAGACGCAGGGAGCAGAGGTAAAAAGACACGCTGATTACATTGATAGCCGGCGAGGAAATGACAAAAAAGCCAGGTTAAATAGGAAAGTCCCATAACCTGATGGAACAGGTGGACACCAGAGACCGCAGAGAACACAAGTCACCCAGTACCATCAGTAACCACCAGAGGGAGCCCAAAAACAGAACTCACAACAGTACCCCCCCCTTGAGGAGGGGTCACTGAACCCTCACGAGAACCACCAGGGCGACCAGGATGAGCCCTATGAAAAGCACGGACCAAATCGGCAGCATGAACATCAGAGGCAATCACCCAAGAATTATCCTCCTGACCATAACCCTTCCACTTGAACAAATACTGGAGTTTCCGTCTGGAAACACGAGAATCCAAGATCTTCTCCACAACATACTCCAATTCACCCTCCACCAGCACCGGAGCAGGAGGCTCAAGCGAAGGAACAACAGGTACCTCATACTTCCGCAACAACGACCGATGGAACACATTATGAATAGCAAACGATGCCGGGAGATCCAAACGAAACGACACAGGGTTAAGAATTTCCAAGATCCTATAGGGACCGATGAACCGAGGCTTGAACTTAGGAGAAGAGACCTTCATAGGAACAAAACGAGAAGACAACCACACCAAGTCCCCAACAAGAAGTCGAGGACCCACGCGGCGACGGCGATTAGCAAACTGCTGAGCCCTCTCCTGGGACAACTTCAAATTGTCCACCACATGACTCCAAATCCGATGCAACCTATCCACCACCATGTCCACTCCAGGACAATCAGAAGGCTCCACCTGAGCAGAGGAAAAACGAGGATGAAACCCCGAATTACAAAAGAAAGGAGAAACCAAGGTAGCAGAACTAGCCCGATTATTAAGGGCAAACTCGGCAAGCGGCAAAAAGGAAACCCAGTCATCTTGATCAGCAGAAACAAAACACCTTAAATAAGTTTCTAAAGTCTGATTAGTTCGTTCCGTCTGGCCATTCGTCTGGGGATGGAATGCAGACGAAAAGGACAAATCAATGCCCATCTTAGCACAGAACGTCCGCCAAAATCTAGACACAAACTGGGATCCCCTGTCAGAAACGATGTTCTCCGGAATGCCATGCAAACGAACCACGTTTTGAAAAAACAGAGGGACCAACTCAGAGGAGGAAGGTAACTTAGGCAAGGGTACCAGATGAACCATCTTAGAAAAGCGGTCACACATAACCCATATGACGGACATTTTTTGAGAGACAGGGAGATCCGAAATAAAGTCCATGGAAATGTGCGTCCAAGGCCTCTTCGGGATAGGCAAAGGTGACAACAATCCACTGGCCCGAGAACAGCAAGGCTTAGCCCGAGCGCAAACTCCACAAGACTGCACGAAAGAACGCACATCCCTCGACAAGGAAGGCCACCAAAAAGACCTGGCCACCAAGTCTCTAATACCAAATATTCCAGGATGACCTGCCAACACAGAAGAATGGACCTCGGAGATGACTCTACTGGTCCAATTATAAGGAACAAACAGTCTTTCCGGCGGACAACGATCAGGTTTATCCGCCTGAAACTCCTGCAAAGCACGTCGCAAGTCTGGGGAGACAGCCAACAAAATCACCCCATCCCTAAGGATACCAGTGGGCTCAGAATTTCCAGGGGAGTCAGGCACAAAACTCCTAGAAAGAGCATCCGCCTTCACATTCTTTGAACCTGGCAGGTATGAAACCACAAAATTGAAACGGGAGAAAAACAGTGACCAACGAGCCTGTCTAGGATTCAGACGCTTGGCAGACTCAAGGTAAATCAGATTTTTGTGATCAGTCAAGACCACCACACGATGTCTAGCACCCTCAAGCCAATGACGCCACTCCTCAAATGCCCACTTCATGGCCAAAAGCTCCCGATTACAAACATCATAATTCCGTTCAGCGGGCGAAAATTTTCTAGAAAAGAACGCACATGGCTTCATCACTGAGCCATCGGAGCTTCTCTGTGACAAAACCGCCCCCGCTCCGATCTCGGAAGCATCAACCTCAACCTGAAAAGGAAGCGACGTATCTGGCTGACGCAACACAGGAGCAGAAGAAAACCGGCGCTTAAGTTCCTGAAAGGCCTCCACAGCCGCAGGAGACTAATCAGTAACATCAGCACCCTTTTTAGTCAAATCCGTCAAAGGCTTAACAACACTAGAAAAATTAGTTATGAAGCGACGATAAAAATTAGCAAAGCCTAAGAACTTCTGTAGACTCTTAAGAGATGTAGGCTGCGTCCAGTCACAAATAGCCTGAACCTTGACGGGATCCATCTCAATAGTAGAAGGGGAAAAAATATACCCCAAAAAAGAAATCTTCTGGACTCCAAAGAGACATTTAGAACCTTTTACAAACAAAGAATTGGCCCGCAGGACCTGAAACACCTTCCTGACCTGCTGAACATGAGACTCCCAGTCATCAGAAAAAAACAAAACATCATCCAAATACACGATAATAAATTTATCCAGATATTCACAGAAAATATCGTGCATAAAAGACTGGAAGACAGAAGGAGCATTAGAAAGTCCAAAAGGCATCACCAAATACTCGAAATGGCCCTCAGGCGTATTAAATGCGGTTTTCCACTCATCACCCTGCCTTATCCGCACAAGATTATACGCACCCCGAAGATCAATCTTAGTGAACCATTTAGCCCCCTTAATGCGAGCGAACAAATCAGTCAACAATGGCAAAGGATACTGATATTTCACTGTAATCTTATTCAAAAGACGATAATCTATGCAAGGCCTCAAGGAACCATCTTTTTTGGCCACAAAAAAAAAACCTGCTCCCAAAGGGGACGAAGAAGGACAGATATGTCCCTTTTCCAAGGACTCCTTAACATAATTCCGCATAGCAGTATGCTCTGGCACTGACAGATTGAACAAACGACCTTTAGGGAATTTACGGCCAGGAATCAAATCTATAGCACAATCGCAATCCCTGTGAGGAGGAAGCGAACTGAGCTTAGGCTCCTCAAAAACCTCCCGATAATCAGACAGAAATACCGGAACCTCAGAAGGAGTAGATGAAGCGATAGAAATAGGAGATGCATCATCATGAACCCCCTGACATCCCCAGCTTAACACAGACATTGTTTTCCAGTCCAGGACTGGGTTATGAGTTTGTAACCATGGCAGACCAAGCACTAAGATATCATGTAAATTATACAGTACCAGGAAGCGAATCACCTCCTGATGAACGGGAGTCATACGCATGGTCACTTGTGTCCAGTACTGAGGTTTATTCATAGCCAAAGGTGTAGAGTCAATTCCTTTCAAAGGAATAGGAACTTCCAGAGGTTCCAGACTAAACCCACAGCGATTGGCAAATAACCAATCCATAAGACTCAGGGCAGCGCCTGAATCCACATAGGCATCGACGGAAATGGATGATAATGAACAAATCAGCGTCACAGACAGAATGAACTTAGACTGTAAAGTACCAATGGCAACAGACTTATCAACCTTTTTTGTGCGTTTAGAGCATGCTGATATAACATGAGCTGAATCACCACAATAAAAACACAATCCATTTTTCCACCTATAATTTTGCCGTTCACTTCTGGACTGAATTCTATCACATTGCATTATCTCAGGTGCCTGTTCAGGAGACACCGCCAAATGGTGCACAGGTTTGCGCTCCCGTAAACGCCGATCAATCTGAATAGCCATAGTCATGGACTCATTCAGACCTGTAGGCGCCGGGAACCCCACCATAACATCTTTAATGGCCTCAGAAAGGCCATCTCTGAATTTTGCAGCCAGAGCGCACTCATTCCACTGAGTAAGCACCGACCATTTCCGAAATTTCTGACATATTTCTGCTTCATCTTGCCCCTGAGAGAGAGCCAATAAAGCTTTTTCAGCCTGAATCTCTAGGTTAGGTTCCTCATAGAGCAAACCCAATGCCAGAAAAAACGCATCCACATTGAGCAACGCAGGATCCCCTGGTGCCAATGCAAATGCCCAATTCTGAGGGTCACCCCGCAGGAAAGATATAACAATCTTGACCTGCTGAGCAGGGTCTCCAGAGGAGCGAGATTTCAAGGAAAGAAACAACTTGCAATTGTTCCTAAAATTCAGAAAACTAGATCTATCTCCAGAAAAAAACTCTGGGATAGGAATTCTAGGTTCAGACATAGGCGTATGTACAACAAAATCTTGTATATTTTGAACCTTAGCAGCAAGATTATTCAGGCTGGAAGCCAAACTCTGGACGTCCATGATAAACAGCTGAGGTCAGAGCCATTCAAGGATTAAGAGGAAAAAAAAAAAAACTTCCTCAGACTACTTTTCCTCCTACTTCAGCCAAAACGATGACCAATTTTTTTTTTAGGCCAGCTATACTGTCATGATCCCAATGGCAGGGAATCACAAAAGGACAAGCACAAAAACAAAACAAGCTCTAGGGTGATGGAACCTGAGCTGACCGCGATCCTGAACCTAAACACACAACTAGCAGTAGCCGGGGAACGTGCCTACGATGATTCCTAGACGTCTCGCGCCAGCCGAAGGATTAACTTCCCCTATCAGAAGAAACACAGACCTCACTTGCCTCCAGAGAAACACCCCACAGAAATAGCAGCCCCCCACATGTAATAACGGTGAAATGAGAGGAAAGCACATACGTAGTTATGAAAATAGAATCAGCAAAAATGAGGCCCGCTAAAGCTAGATAGCAGAGGATACAAAAGTGAACTGCGCGGTCAGCGAAAAACCCTTCAAAAAACCATCCTGAAATTACTTGAACTCATGTGCCAACTCATGGAACATGAGGAGTAATTTCAGCCCACTAGAGCAACCAGCAGCAAGGAATCACATATCTGCAAGCTGGACTAAGACAAAAATTAAGCAAAACGTGGAACAGAAAAATCAAAACTTAGCTTGTCCTGAAGATAACAGACGCAGGGAGCAGAGGTAAAAAGACACGCTGATTACATTGATAGCCGGCGAGGAAATGACAAAAAAGCCAGGTTAAATAGGAAACTCCCATAACCTGATGGAACAGGTGGACACCAGAGACCGCAGAGAACACAAGTCACCCAGTACCATCAGTAACCACCAGAGGGAAAAAACAGAACTCACAACAGACTATACTGTCTGATTTATGACCTATTGTAGAATGTACAATAGTTATCACTCAAGTAATGTATCTGGGGACTGTATATGAGATGGCAGCCCTATAGGGGGGCTGTACTGTATATGTGTTTGGGGGGGCGCCGTTTTGAAGTTCGCCTCAGGCAGCAGTGTGGCTAGGTTCACGTGTGTGTGTGTGTGTGTGTGTATTGCCTCCGTCAGATCCTCCTTCATGGATGCCCTGAAATCTGATCTAATTATTTTGAGAGCAGAGAACAACTTCTCTAGACTAACTTGGGTTGGTGGCAAAGCAGTAACCACTCGGGCAACATCTCTGACAATGTCAGGATACAGAGGAATCGCTTGTTGCACTGTTATTTTTGATGAACGGTCAAACTTCTCAATTTCTTTTAGTGCACATGAAAAATTCTGCTGAAATGTACTGGCTGTGTTCTTTGATGGGGATGACTATGCGGGAACGCTTTGCACGGTCCTTGTGATCCAAATATTTTTCGAAATTAAATTCCTCATCAGTTGATGTGGGTGAAGATGTGGCAGGACGACCAAATTCTTCTTGTTCCTCCTGACTGTTCTGCAACCCTTTCATCCTTACTGCTATTTCAAACAGAGCTTCTTTTCCTTTAGTTAGCTGTTGATCATCTAGAAGAATCCGATGCATTGGGTCTACATAAACAGCTCCAAAAGAATGTTATTTTGTAATAGTAGCTCCTCTCTCCGTTTCATTGATCTAGCAATGCCACTTGCAATTAACCCTCTTCTTTGGGACAGGCGAAACATCAGGTTCTTCCACTCCTTTAAGAAAATACCTGGAGTTAAGTCCTCTGCTTGTAATTTTTTAGTCACTGTAAATGGGTGCTCTAGCAATTTTTCCAGCTCAGTCACCTGATTCCACTGACTTTCATTTAGCGTCAGTTGAGGGTTCGCCATGTCTACAAGAAAGGTTTTCAGTTCAACCAAGAACTGAATCCTCAAGTAAGTACTGCCCCATCGTGTGGCTTGATCAATAATTGCCCCTTTTCCAGCACGTCTCTTCAAAATTGAGTCAACTTTAGGGGTTTTGACAACAGTAGCCAATTTTCTCACCTTGCCAATCAGTGCAGCAGCATGTCCTTCTTGCAGACTGTCTCTTATAGCCAGCTGTAGCGTATGCACAACACAGCGCATGTGATGAATGAAAGAACGTATTGACACAGTTTCAACAAGATCATGTAAACTATCATGTTGCTGTTCATCTGAAGCAACTTCAGTTTGCTCCTCAGTTACAATACTGTGTTCCTCTATTTCAAACATTTCTGTGTCTGTGGACCCAGAATGTTCTTCTAGCTGCTGGTCACCATCATTACTCTCATTCATTAGCTTAATAGTACTTATCATATTTGAAGCATTGTCAGTTACGACAGAAAGAACTTGCTCTTTTTTAAGTTCAGTCTTGCAGAACCTTTTCCACCAAGACCTGGAGAAACTCACTGGTGTGATGAGCTTTGGTGTCTTTTACTGCCAATGTCTTGGTAACTATTTCATTTTTGTCACAAACAAATCGGACATTGATGGCAAAATAGTTCACTCTCTGACGTGTGCAGGCATCCATTTTAAGAAACAGAAAGCGTCCTTTGAGAGCTTTTTAAGGCTAGGTTCACATTGCGTTAGTGCAATCCGTTTAGCGCATACGCTAACGGAATGCGCTAACGCAATTTCCAAAAAGGGATTGCCTTTAGCGATCTGCGCTAGCGAAGAATTGACCCTGAACGCTGCAAGCAGCGTTCGAAGTCCGTCCGAAAATAACGGGACATCGCTGACGCATGCCAAAAAAGCATACGATAGCGATGCGTTCGTACATTGTGATCAATGGGTGCGCTAACGGATCCATTACATAGCATTAATTGCGCCATGTAACGGATTGCGTTAACGGACACCCACTAACGCAATGTGAACCCAGCCTAAGTTATTCCTTTTGTTTAAAAGCTTCTTCGATCACTAATTTTCTAATACTCTCTCTCTCTCCAGAGAAACACCAAGCTTGCGGGCCATTTCCCCATTCAGACACATAAAAGCTGGTCGTGAAAATAATGAAATAGGCACACTATCCTTTACAACAAGCTCTGTTTTTTAAATGTATCTACGGTCATTGTCACAGTAACTTTGTCACTGACAAAATATCTTGGAAATGATGGCTGCAAAGTTCTCTGCTCCTTTGTTTGGCTGGAAGAGCTGGGCACTGGTTCATTGGTTTGGATGCAGTTTTTCTCATCCACTGCTTTCAGTACTTCTGGATGAAAGCGCTGTAAATGTCTCTTTAGATTAGAAGCTCTGGTAGGCACATTTTTATCTTTGCCTGAATATGCACTGATCTTGGCTTCAAGGCATTTGTTTTCGTCTGGATCATTTGTCATACACTGACAGACATAACGTTTTCTATCTTGAGTGATGGTGAAATGTTCAAATACAGCTGATTTAATGTGACGCTTCTTTGACATTCTCAGGTTTTTAATTCTGCATTCACAATCCAAATGACAATTGTTTTTCCTAAGAATTGTACAAAATTATTGCCAAGTCGTACAACTGATATAGTGGTCATTAATACTGTTATTCCTCATGTACTCACAGTTAACTGATGCAAAGTTTGTTGAAAGGATAATACTTCTTACAGTCTTCCTCTTCTGAGTAGCAGCTGTGAGATGCTTGGAAGACGCACACCAAACATCTAGTCTAGAGGAGGAGCTTTACTACTAAGAATTTGCAACACATTTTCAGTTTCATACATTGTAAGTAGGGGGGTTGGGGCAGCATGAGGTTAACCAAGTATAAGATTAGATAAGGGCAGTGGAGAACAGTGACACACAAGAAGTAAGGGTACCGTCACACTATAACATTTTGATCGCTACGACGGTACGATTCGTGACGTTCCAGCGATATCGTTACGATATCGCTGTGTCTGACACGCAGCAGCGATCAGGGATCCTGCTGAGAATCGTACGTCGTAGCAGATCGTTTAGAACTTTCTTTCATCGCTGGATCTCCCGCTGTCATCGCTAGATCGGTGTGTGTGACACCGATCTAGCGATCTAGCGATGCGATCCAGCGATGCGTTCGCTTGTAACCAGGGTAAACATCGGGTAACTAAGCGCAGGACCGCGCTTAGTTACCCGATGTTTACCCTGGTTACAAGCGTTAAACTAAAAAAAAACAAACAGCACATACTTACATTCTGGTGTCCGTCAGGTCCCTTGCAGTCTGCTTCCAGCACTGTGACTGCCGGCCGTAAAGTGAAAGCAGAGCACAGCGGCTGTGCTTTCACTTTCACTTTACGGCCGGCAGTCAGTGAGTGCGGGAACCAGACTGCAAGGGACCTGACGGACACCAGAATGTAAGTATGTGCTGTTTGTTTTTTTTTTAGTTTAACGCTTGTAACCAGGGTAAACATCGGGTAACTAAGCGCGGTCCTGCGCTTAGTTACCCGATGTTTACCCTGGTTACCCAGGGACCTCGGCATCTTGGTCGCTGGAGAGCGGTCTGTGTGACAGCTCCCCAGCGACCACACTACGATTTACCTACGATCACGGCCAGGTCATATCGCTGGTCGTGATCGTAGGTAAATCGTATAGTGTGACGGTACCCTAAGGCTACTTTCACACTAGCGTTAACTGCAATCCGTCACAATGCGTCGTTTTGCAGAAAAAAAGCATCCTGCAAAAGTGCTTGCAGGATGCGTTTTTTCCCCATAGACTTGTATTGACGACGCATTTGTGTGACGGATGCGTCATGCTTTGGCGGACCGTCGGGAGCAAAAAACGCTACATGTAACGTTTTTTGCTCCTGACGGACCGCTTTTTCCGACCGCACATGCGCGGCCGGAACTCCGCCCCCACCTCCCCGCACCTTACAATGGGGCAGCGGATGCGCCGGAGAAATGCATCCGCTGCCTCCATTGTGCAGTGCGTTAAACGCTAGCGTCGGAATCTCTCCCCGACGCATTGTGACGGGGAGATTCCGACGCTAGTGTGAAAGTAGCCTAAGAAATGTCTCTATCTCCAGCAGAACTGCTTATCACTGTTGTTCATATATTTGAGTAACATTTATAAAATTCATATGAAAGTTCAATTATGAAATATTAATACATTTTTTTGTAAAGCTGGAGTCGGAGTCGGTACATTTCTACCGACTCCAACCAAAACTAACTCCGACTCCACGACTCCGACTCCACAGCCCTGCTTCAAACTGACAGATCTCTGATCTAATACTACATTGCAGAGCATTAGAGCAGCATCTGACATGCAGGGAGGTGTGTCAGCTCATGCTCAGACCACGAGCCGAGAGGCAACTGTCCCTGTATGACCCCACGGTCATCTTTGGGCCCGAGGTCACCATGGAGACCATCAACAACATGATCACATCACGTTGTGCCGATTGGAGCTGCCTCCCTCTGCAATGCCCCGCTAGGTCGGTGTCACTATTGACAGCAGCATCACAGGGGTTAAACATCTGAAATCGGTACTAGCAAATAGAGCTGACACCTGTACTCGATCGCAGAGGCGCTCGGAGTGAGCCTGCGCGATCACGGCGCCACATGTACACAGCGATTTGGAAGTGCATGTTGGGAAGAGGTTAAATTGATCTTTTGTTCATGGGAAAACCATGTTAAAACATTCTATGAAGAGGAGGGAGAAGCTAGAAGCAGACAGACTTTTTGCTGCAAACTCTCCTGAAATTAGTAAGGCTACATTCCCACGTTGAGCTTTTGGAGAGTTTTTGATGTTGCAGATTTTCTCCACCCATCAAGTAAAATCAGTTGCTTGCATTTTTTTTTGCAAATATGCAACGTAAAAAAAACTCATAGTAGGAACTAGAGTTGAGCAAATATGTTCGGTTGCCGAATCTGAATTTGCTATATTAGTGCCATATTGGTACCCTATCCGTGCCGAATTTATGTTTAATGATCGGCTCCGAACATATTTGTTCATTTCTACTCCCATTGACTTCAATGATGTTCGTCGAATATTGCAAAAGCAATATTCGTTGCCGACCATAATCAGAACCGAATTTTGAAAAATTATTTCAACTCTTTCAAGACAAGAGTCTTATAAGCACCAATTGACATCTATCTCAGTAATGGAAATTCACTGAAGACAGATTGTACCCATGAATTGTGAATTGTGAGAATGAATGGTCAGCTGAGGACAAAGAAGAGGATTTCTCTCACAAGTTATATTATAAAGATTCATTTTCTTACGTATAATACAGATTTCTTTACAACAACAAAAAATTAAAGCCGTTAAAAGCTTGACGTATGCTCTAATCGTGGGAATTGCAGTGGGACAGATAGTCAACTACAACAGACTGGTTTTATTTATATTATTTACTGGTGATGGTGAAGAAACAACTCATGTGCATGTCGTGGGAGTACACATTGCAGGGTATACAGATTGAATGAGCATGAAGTTTAATAATGAAATATTATAGAACTTCCTAATATACAGTACTTTGTTTCATTTCACCAATACCACGCTTGAGTGCTCCAACATGCAGTGTTCAATTCACCAACAACAAGCAGAGATTTTGAACTGAAGCACAAGATGCATGTCAAGCTGCATGTCTGTCATGATCCCAATGGCAGGGGATCACAAAAGGACAAGCACACAAAAAACAGAACAAGCTCTAGGGTGATGGAAACTGAGCTGACCGCGATCCTGAACCTAATTCACAACACTAGCAGTAGCCGGGGAACGTGCCTACGATGATTCTAGACGTCTCGCGCCAGCCGAAGGACTAGCTTCCCCTATTAGAAGAAACAAAGACCTCTCTTGCCTCCAGAGAAACCCCCCACAGAAATAGCAGCCCCCCACATGTAATGACGGTGAAATGAGAGGAAAGCACATATGTAGTAATGAAAACAGATTCAGCAAAATGAGGCCCGCTAAAACTAGATAGCAGAGGATACAAAAGTGAACTGCGCGGTCAGCGAAAAACCCTACAAAAAACCATCCTGAAATGACCTGAACTCATGTGCCAACTCATGGAACATGAGGAGTAATATCAGCCCACTAGAGCAACCAGCAACAAGGAATCACATAACTGCAAGCTGGACTAAAACAAAAATAAAGCAAAACATGGAACAGGAAAATCAAAAACTTAGCTTGTCCTGAAGATAACAGAAGCGGGAAGCAGAGGTAACAAGACACACTGATTACATTGATCACCGGCGAGGAAATGACAAGAAAGCCAGGTTAAATAGGAAACTCCCATATCCTGATAGAACAGGTGGACACCAGAGACCGCAGAGAACACAAGTCACCCAGTACCATCTGTAACCACCAGAGGGAGCCCTAAAACAGAATCCACAACACGTCTTTCACCTAAGAAAATTAATAATTGCCTGCATTTAACCCCTTAATGACCGCCAATACGCCTTTTAACGGACCTGAGATATAAGAGACTTATATCCCCATACAGGTGACAATGCAGCAGCTGTCGACTGGACACTATAGCTGACAACTTGCTGCATCAGCCATGATCCGTTTTTGCACCATCCAAATCTATTTAACCCCTTAGATGCTGCTGTCAGTAGTGACTACATCATTGTAAATGGTTAATAGAGTGTGGGGGCTTCCTCTTTATCCAAATTGGTGCCATTAGATCATGATTGTGTGGTCCTGATGTTTGCCATGGCAATTCATGACCAAATAGCGGCTTTAGAGTCTGACGGCTGTAGTAATCTGCTCAGAAGTTAGTGACATTTAGGTGGTAAAAATACACATTTTTATTTCTGTCATACCACTTTGTATTAATTCCTGAAAATCACCCGAAGGGTTAACAAACTACCTGACTGCAGTTTTCAATATGTCATGGGGTGCTGTTTATAAAATGGTATCACTTGTGGGGGTTTCCCTATATATAGGACCCCAAATTCACTTCAAACATGGATAGGACCCTAAAAAAAATACATTTTGTAAATTTCCTTGAAAAAAATTTTAATTGCTGCTACATTTTTAAACCTCCTAAAATGCTAAAAAATAAAATAACATTTTACAAATGGTGCTGATGTAAAGCAAACGTGTGGGAAATGTTATTTGTTAATGTTTTGCTGTGGTATGACTATCGGGATTAAAGGGATAATCATTCAAAGTTTGAAAATTGCTAATTTTTTTAATTTTTTTTTAAATTTCTGATATTTTTTATAAATAAACACAAAACCCATCAACCTAAATTTACCATTATCATAAAGTATAATGTGCCACAAAAAACAATCTCAAAATCACTGGGCTTTGTTGAAGCGTTCCAGAGTTATTACCACATAAAGGAACACTGGTCAGATTTCAAAAATTTGGCTCCGTCACTAAGGGGTTAAGTCTCAACACAATTAAATGCTAAATACATATATTGTCTGTACAGTGCTACCGTATTTGCCAGCACTATACAATACATTGCCATTTTATCATTACAAAAAAGACACTACCTATTGGACTTAACTGCACTAACAATGCCATAAAAATCTGCTTTCAACACAATTACAAAGATTTCGACACAGCAGGATCACCGGCAAACAAAAGTCAGACCCAATTATTCCACGCCTTGTAGCGCACACGGTATTACTAGCAGTAACACAGGAGAGGACATTTTTCCAAGGATCTAATTACCTACGACAGATTCCTTACATCAACAGCTGCCTTAGGGCCCCTTTCCACTTGTGAGAAAAACGGACGAGTGCAATCCGATAAAAAATCGGATTGCACTCGGACCAATGTTTTTCAATAGGTGACATTCCATTTGCGATTTTTTTTCCCAGCCGAAATCGGACTGAGAAAAATCTGTGTCGGCTGAGAAAAAAAATCGCAGCATGCTGCGTATTGCTGAGATTCTCGGACGAGACTCGCCAATGCAAGTCAATGGGTGCGAGAAAAAAAACGCATGGAATACGGACCATCCGTATTCCATCCGATTTTTACGGATACCTTACCATTCTGTGGCACAGAACACTGTAAATAGTCCTGTAAATGACTGTATAAAAATAGTTGCAGAGAAAAAAAACGGATTGCATACGGATGTAAAAACGGATGATGCGATTAAAAAAATCGCATTACACTCGCATGACACTCGCATGACAATCGCACACGTTACATCCGTTTTTTCGGTCCGTAAATCGGACCGTTTTTTTCTCACACAAGTGGAAAGGGGCCCTTAGAATGGAGAGCTGAGGATCTCACATGGTTTTTTAGCTGACAGCAGAGGTGGCGTGTCTTGGCTATGTGAAGTCAGAATCCGCTGCTCTGGAAGAATGGTGTAAGACTTTCCCAGCAGATTGTGGGCTCACACACTCCGCACTCCTCGCTGGATGTCCTCAAGCCTCAGTTCAACAGCCCTGCTGCATTCACCATGACCTAGAGCGGGCCTCTGAACAAGGGAGTCTGCCAAGATTTCCCAAGAGGTTTGTCAATTCACAGTTTTAGGTTTCCAGAAGACTGCATTTCACAGAGGCCAGACATCAGGCTCCTTACCTTGCCTGCCAATTACATAAATCACAGATCCCACTCTACAGTATGTATAGACATGAATGCATATATACTGTGCGTGCTCAGCGGTAGGGAAACCCAGCACGTGACAATGTCTTCTACACATGAACCAAATTCACTTTTTTACTGTACTTTTGTGACGGAGGACTAGAAATCAATGGAAATATATCTTTGCTTTGGGCTTTTATCTAGTTTCTACCTTTCGGGGGCACACAAGATTTGGTATTACTGCTCACACATGGCTTTATTACCCAAGATAGAATATATAAACTCATGAAAAAGGTCTTGTAACCCAATTCTCTTTCTCGTGCTGCAAAAATCTTATAATGGTTCAAAAGAATCCCATCTGATCCCCCAGGCCCACGCCACCACAATCTAGTAATACAATCATGCACTTGATGTACTATACGGTTATATATACATCGGCAAAAATAACATTTATTGCTATAACTTACATACACAATTTCTACTGAACTCGTCCGATGATTTCACAGTCTAGTATGGCAGATAAAAAGAGGACCAGTTGTCTCATTCAGTGTCTCTGTCTGGAGGTGTGTAGACCTCCAGTATGGGTTGTGCTTGCTAAAGGACTCAAGAGCTGATAAGGCCTCGTTCACACTTTTGTCTTTTTGTTTCTGTCAAAATCCGTCGTTTTGTGAAAAAAAAATGGATCCAGCGAATTTGCCCGCTGGAACAGTCTTTTTTTCATAGACTTGTATTAGCGACGAATTGTCTCACGTTTCGTCCGTTGTGCGCTGGATCTGTTGGAATTTGTGTATCCGTCTGGAGAAAACGCCCAAAGAGACTTTTTTGTCTGCGACGGAAAATCAGACAGCGACGGATCCATCAGCGTCCGTCGTTGGCTATAATGGATGCCTATGTGCGCAGGATCCGTCGCTGTCCGTCAACAGATGGAATCCAGCAAGATGCCCGAAACAAATTTATTTTCCTTTCATTTAACCTATTTTTCCATTCAGGTAGAAAACTGGAGCGTGAAGACCAGAAGAGGACGTCATCGTAAGAAAATGGGAGGCCCCGGACCGCGACACCCATCGGACCAGAACCAGACCGGGACCGCCCCTGGGTGAGTATAATCTAACGTCTTTTTCTCATCTTTCAGGATACATCGGGGGCTTATCTACAGCATTACAGAATGCTGTAGATAAGCCCCTGATGCTGGTGGGCTTAGCTCATCTTCGACTTTGGGGGCGACAGGTTCCCTTTAACTGAAAACTGCAAACACAGATTAAACAACAGATTTCTTCGGCCCAGGTATCATTTTATTCAGTGTAACTGTGAAAACCTGACAGTATCTGTAGTTTACTTTGCAAAATCCTAATGGCTGGTTTCCTATAAGCTTGCTAAGGCTACGTTCACATCGCGTTAGTGCCATCCGTTTAACAGATCCGTTAAATGGATGCGCTAACGTGGATGCCCGAAATCGCTTTTTCTGCTACAATCGCACTAACGCATGTGCTAACGCATGGTACCATTGTGCTGGCATGCGTTAGCAATAGAAGTACCCGAAAACGCGGTAAACCGCGTTCGGGGGGTGTCACAAAGTAACGCATCATCACTAATGCATGCTGATTTTGACATTCGTTAGGATGCATTACGATAATGTAAGTCTATGGGCGCATTAACGGATTCGTTACATTGCATTAGTGCCGCTAAGTAACAGATCCGTTAAACGGATCGCCCTAACGCAATGTAAACCTAGCCTAAAAATGATCGTTCTCCACAGCACATCGTCCTTTATAAACAGGGCATTTGCTGTCGAGAATAATCTATTGCCAATTGTTCTCTGGGCACATGGGAAGTCCAGTCAATCTTTCTAAATTGGCAATTAAACGAAACATGTAGCCGATTATCTGTTGTTTTCGGCCTCAGGACATGCAGTGTAACAGTCCCTTAGGCATGGTTATGGCAAAATCTCAACAGCATTCGTTGTATGGACACGAAACTGAACTACTTCATATATCAATGCACTGTGTTAAATATTTGAATACATAGACAAACCAATAAATAAGTCATCAATAGACATTAATGAAGAGAACACGACAACGGGTTTAAAAGTAGGTCATTCAGGTGCATTTTAAAAATAGTGATCAACTGATCATTGCAGGATCAGTTTCTCTACACCCCGTCACACGGCTGTAAATATAAGGGAAAAGATAGCACAGTAGCCATTCAAATGTAATGTATGAAAAGGTCAGGCTCGCTATAGAGGGAGCCGCTGATACATAGCTGCTGTCCATTCTGACTGGCCAATGATTGAGCAGGAGTCTCTGAAAATCTCACAGATGCCCATGGCGCAGACTTGGGTTGTTAGTACACGTGTAGAATTTGTTTTACAGATATATATATATATATATATATATATATATATATATATATATATATATATATATATATATATATATATATATATAGAATAATTTCTTACTGCACACTGACTGCTAAGAATTAATGGGTCAACTTCATTACCAATCAGAAAAAGAACGATATTGCTTTATAGCATGGAGATGCAAGGAGGGTATTGATCAATACAGCTGCCTCTAGATATAAATCAAAGTAAGATTCTTAGGGAAAAAAAAAGAGCGATGAAAGGGTAAAATGAAAACAAAGAGAACGGTGAATGTTCACGGTGTGTTACTGGAAACAATAGCAGCCTGCGCATCTCCAGTGCATGTCCGCCGGCTGCCAGGGGCTGCGCCTGAGGCCAAAGCTCTGTCTAGTGACCTCACTTGCCAGACAGCATTTCACAGAGAAAGGTTTGCTCTTTGTTTCTGGGCAGAGTCGCCCCTACACCTGCTCACTGTACATTACACATAAGATGCACTGACAATTTCTCAGGGAGGTTTCATTCAGCACAGTTGCAGCTTTGATAACATTTTGTATCGGTTTTCAAGAGAAATCTGGAATAGACCAAAAAATTAAAATTATATAATTATCCGTTACAATTTTAGGCATCTCAGATTCGTAGCCTAGATTAGGCTTTAAAAACAGATGCAAAATACTGATCAAATCTGCACTGTCTGAATGAGGTCTAACTGCAACATATGCCAAGCTGAAGGAGAAATAATCAGATCCGTGATGCACATAGCACTGTTTCAAAAATGTTCAATTATACCCAGGTCATTTTATAGGCGAAAGTTATAGGCTAGCATTTCATTTAAAGTGGATCTGTCAGCAGTTTTTTGCTATGTAATCTGAGAGCAGCCTGATGTAAAGACAAACTGTTATTCTAGGGATGTGTCACTTACTAGGCTGTATGTTGCCGTTTCAATAAAATCAGTGTTTCATCAGCAAGAAAATAATCACTATAGGACTAGAAGTTGTGTTTCCTGGTCCATCCACGACCCGGCAATGATTAGCAATTTATTTCACAGTACAGTGTACACAGAAATCTGCTAATCAGTGGTGAACCTCAAACGTAGGTCTCGTACCCATCACCGTGAAAAAAGTGATTGTTTCTATTACACTTTTCTTCGGATTGCTCCACTCCTGGCTTTAGCTTACAAATACGGATGTAAAATACTGACCAAATACTGAACGTGTGAATGCGGTCTTATAGAGCGTGGAATTAGATGCTCACAGATTTCTGGCAGCAGATCTCCCATGATGAACTTCACCAAACCCAACTTTTATTTTTCTCAACGTCTCCTATAAAAGTAAGGCGTCAGTCCACTCCCCAAAATTTGTTACTTTGGCTGACAACAATCAAATGTGTATGGGCAACTTGGAGGATGTCCACTACTTTAACATGTATGAACGGAGGGGGCACAGCTCCCCATGCCTTTATTATGGAGCACGGGATAGTGGCCTATTGATTTGAATAGTGTCTGACACCGGGAACAGCTGATCAGTGGGGATGCCAGGTGTCGCACCCCCACCCGTCAGACATTGAGGACCTACCCTAATGATAAGTCATCAATGTTAAAGTTATGGACAACCTCTTTCTTAATTGAAAGTTAGACACTGAATTACTTTTTACTTTGTCTACAGTAAGCTAGATTCCATTTAGTGATGCTTTTACCTAAAATCGCCAACACTTTTTTTTAATCTGCATTAGCTCTTGTAAATGATGCACACAGAGATCGTGAAATACACAAGGCAACCTGAATAGCTCTACCTACAAAACACACCTCATAAAGCGCGAGTCCCCCGAGCTCCACTCAGAGGTACTGCTATAGCCTGTCAAAGTGTTAACCCGAACTAACCAACGTTTTCCAGGCAAATTTAACCATGAACCAATTATATTAATGGAAGAAGAACATAAATGACTGTCAAATAACACAGTTAATATGATCTACGGACACCAAATTATTTCTGACAGAAACTTCTGAAAAAAGTATTTTTGAAACAGAAATTGCCCATACATTTACCAAAAGATCTATAGGCACATATGAATTACCCTTGGAGCCTTGGGGAAAGCAGAGCAGACATGACTACACTGAGCTGGAAACAGAATTCTTTCCTGATATGCGGAAAACACTGGATGTTCACAGAACAATCACTTTTGGGGCCCATTTTGCCGGTGACCTACACAAGAGTTCCCTTCCTGCTCTCACTGTCTGGCTGCGCTTCCTTGATTGTACAGCTGGAACAGATATCCATTATCATGGTAAGAGAGGAAGTGAGGCAAATTAATAAAAACCACCCAGCTCCATTTGTGTGGTATGCAAAGGTCACGTGCACACATTGTGGAAAGTGGTGCGGATTTTTCCAGACTGATTTTGGTCAATCCGCAGGTAAAACGCACTGCGAATCACATGCAGAATTACCGCGGATTTACCGCAATTTTTGTGCAGATTAACATAGTAACATAGTTAGTAAGGCCGAAAAAAGACATTTGTCCATCCAGTTCAGCCTATATTTCATCATAATAAATCCCCAGATCTACGTCCTTCTCCAGAACCTAATAATTGTATGATACAATATTGTTCTGCTCCAGGAAGACATCCAGGCCTCCCTTGAACCCCTCGACTGAGTTCGCCATCACCACCTCCTCAGGCAAGGAATTCCAGATTCTCACCGCCCTAACAGTAAAGAATCCTCTTCTATGTTGGTGGAAAAACCTTCTATCCTCCAGACGCAAAGAATGCCCCCTTGTGCCCGTCACCTTCCTTGGTATAAACAGATCATTAGCGAGATATTTGTATTGTCCCCTTATATACTTATACATGGTTATTAGATCGCCCCTCAGTCGTCTTTTTTCTAGACTAAATAATCCTAATTTCGCTAATCTGTCTGGGTATTGTAGTTCTCCCATCCCCTTTATTAATTTTGTTGCCCTCCTTTGTACTCTCTCTAGTTCCATTATATCCTTCCTGAGCATCGGTGCCCAAAACTGGACACAGTACTCCATGTGCGGTCTAACTAGGGATTTGTACAGAGGCAGTATAATGCTCTCATCATGTGTATCCAGACCTCTCTTAATGCACCCCATGATCCTGTTTGCCTTGGCAGCTGCTGCCTGGCACTGGCTGTTCCAGGTAAGTTTATCATTAACTAGGATCCCCAAGTCCTTCTCCCTGTCAGATTTACCCAGTGGTTTCCCGTTCAGTGTGTAATGGTGATATTGATTCCTTCTTCCCATGTGTATAACCTTACATTTATCATTGTTAAACCTCATCTGCCACCTTTCAGCCCAAGTTTCCAACTTATCCAGATCCATCTGTAGCAGAATACTATCTTCTCTTGTATTAACTGCTTTACATAGTTTTGTATCATCTGCAAATATCGACATTTTACTGTGTAAACCTTCTACCAGATCATTAATGAATATGTTGAAGAGAACAGGTCCCAATACCGACCCCTGCGGTACCCCACTGGTCACAGCGACCCAGTTAGAGACTATACCATTTATAACCACCCTCTGCTTTCAATCACTAAGCCAGTTACTAACCCATTTACACACATTTTCCCCCAGACCAAGCATTCTCATTTTGTGTACCAACCTCTTGTGCGGCACGGTATCAAACGCTTTGGAAAAATCGAGATATACCACGTCCAATGACTCACCGTGGTCCAGCCTATAGCTTACCTCTTCATAAAAACTGATTAGATTGGTTTGACAGGAGCGATTTCTCATAAACTCATGCTGATATGGAGTTAAACAGTTATTCTCATTGAGATAATCCAGAATAACATCCCTCAGAAACCCTTCAAATATTTTACCAACAATAGAGGTTAGACTTACTGGCCTATAATTTCCAGGTTCACTTTTAGAGCCCTTTTTGAATATTGGCACCACATTTGCTATGCGCCAGTCCTGCGGAACAGACCCCGTCGCTATAGAGTCCTTAAAAATAAGAAATAATGGTTTATCTATTACATTACTTAGTTCTCTTAGTCCTCGTGGGTGTATGCCATCCGGACCCGGAGATTTATCTATTTTAATCTTATTTAGCCGGTTTCGCACCTCTTCTTGGGTTAGATTGGTGACCCTTAATATAGGGTTTTCATTGTTTCTTGGGATTTCACCTAGCATTTCATTTTCCACCGTGAATACCGTGGAGAAGAAGGTGTTTAATATGTTAGCTTTTTCCTCGTCATCTACAACCATTCTTTCCTCACTTTTTTAAGGAGCCTACATTTTCAGTTTTTATTCTTTTACTATTGATATAGTTGAAGAACAGTTTGGGATTAGTTTTACTCTCCTTAGCAATGTGCTTCTCTGTTTCCTTTTTGGCAGCTTTAATTAGTTTTTTAGATAAAGTATTTTTCTCCCTATAGTTTTTTAGAGCTTCAATGGTGCCATCCTGCTTTAGTAGTGCAAATGCTTTCTTTTTACTGTTAATTGCCTGTCTTACTTCTTTGTTTAGCCACATTGGGTTTTTCCTATTTCTAGTCCTTTTATTCCCACAAGGTATAAACTGCTTACAGTGCCAATTTAGGATGTTCTTAAACAGGAAGGATATAATGGAACTAGAGAGAGTACAAAGGAGGGCAACAAAATTAATAAAGGGGATGGGAGAACTACAATACCCAGATAGATTAGCGAAATTAGGATTATTTAGTCTAGAAAAAAGACGACTGAGGGGCGATCTAATAACCATGTATAAGTATATAAGGGGACAATACAAATATCTCGCTGAGGATCTGTTTATACCAAGGAAGGTGACGGGCACAAGGGGGCATTCTTTGCGTCTGGAGGATAGAAGGTTTTTCCACCAACATAGAAGAGGATTCTTTACTGTTAGGGCAGTGAGAATCTGGAATTGCTTGCCTGAGGAGGTGGTGATGGCGAACTCAGTCGAGGGGTTCAAGAGAGGCCTGGATGTCTTCCTGGAGCAGAACAATATTGTATCATACAATTAGGTTCTGTAGAAGCACTCGGCATATGGGAGCTAGTCTGGCAGTGATAATATCCTGCTGATAAAACATTCATTTTATTGAAACAGCACAAAGCCTAATAAGTAACACATCACTGAAATCTGTTTTAGCTCCTACCTTATGGTGCTCTTATATTACACAGAATAAAAAAACTCCTGAAAGATCCCTTTAATGCAAAACGCATGACATATCAATTTAATAAACACCATTAAAGTCTATGGGTGATGAATGTGGAGCGCACTACAGGGCCGTTTGGTACACGGTATCGGGTCCGACACGGCAGTTCTTAAAGGGGAAAGTCACGACAGCGGTGACCCGGTCCGTGGCCCTGGGCGTCCATGTGAAATGATGAAATAAAGGGGGAAAATAATGTTTATAATGGATTTGGGAAACTGTGACGCCACGTGTGGTATTCGGCAATGAGATGGTGGCCGATGCTGCAGTCAGATCCTCTGGGGCGATGGTGCAGCTCTCCATGGGTAGAGCTAGCCCTAAGACAGTTGTAGAGGTCAAGAGTTAAGATGGCGGTTGTGGTTATGCCGGGCAGGTGACACAGCAGTGGTCAGTGGTCCAACAAACTCCCAGGTAAATTGGGGTGCACCTTTCCAGGACTCCTTTCTTATGCCTTTCTCTGGCTGTCTCACTACACTGGCTTCCACTTCTCCTGCCCAGCGTCTCACCCACAGTGTCCCAAGCCAGCATCCATGAACCTGGTCGGGCAACGTCCTCTGAGTCCCCAGGATTCTATCCAGCTACCTTTTTGGCAAGTTATGGGTGGATGCGGCTGTGACTCCTACAGACGCTACAGCCTCCGGTTTCTTAGCTGAACTTGAAGCTTTTCACTAAGTTGGGGCTGGTGCCATGACTGTGACCAGGTTCCTCCACCTGGAGATGGTCAGCCTGGATAAGAGTCCCACGGGTGGCTTCTGCACTTCCCATGCCCCTAGTACTCCTTCTGTCTTCCCAGGAGCTTCTTTCTGTATCTCCCTTACATTTCTCTCTTCAGGCTGTCAAGAGCTGCAGACCCTCACGTCTGCTCAGCTCCACTTGTCCTCACAGACTCCTCTCTGCAATCCTCTTCCTTCGGTCTCTCCAGACCAACTCTCTAGCACACTGTCCTCCCCCTTCTAAACTCCTCCCCTATTTCCTACCTACTCCACCCACTCCCACCACCAATTCCTATCCAGTCTGGGATGAGGCCTTCCTCCTTAAGGGTACACCCAGGTGCCCCGTCTGAACTGGTGTGCGTTGGATCTGAGTCCTGAGTAGTGCCCCCTCCTTACCTGAGAATGGGATACCACACCTCTGGATGAGGTGCAGTACCTCTGTTGTGACTGGACCACAGGGGCGCCACAAATGCAGAAAAAAACAAGCCCCACAAAATAATAAGAACATGGCCCACTGCAGAGCGATATTCTGCAATGTATAGGACAGTATGTTGCTCTAGTACATTTATCTATATCAGATTATTATAATGTTTCTCTGAGACTTTCGTAAAAAAAAAAAACTACAAAAAAAAAACATGTTAACAAGGTTTTAATGTTGTTCTGGCTATATATCAACTATTCTTTACAAAGATCAGGGCAGCAAAAAAAGGAAGGAATGCAAGACATAGCTATATGCTCTTGTGACTCAGAACATACTTCATCAGCCCACATAATTATGTATGAGAAGGAAAACATTAACATCATCATGTAGAAATTCTCTCTGAATGTGCAGTGTAATTACATGAAATGTTTCTTTGCACTTGTGTCACTTTTTTGCAATGATTTTAAAAACTGAAAAATTGGAATAAATAAAAAGTGACAAAGTCACTGTAAATAGCCCCTCCTGATTACGGCCCTATATGATTATTTCTTATTATTCAGATCATTTTAACGCAAACAATAAAAAGGAAGACCTCATTAAGAGGTAATGATGTGTGTGCTGTTGTGAGTTTAGAAAGATCCATAAATGTGTTTTTGTACAATGGCTGACAAATATTGAGAAGTATCAAGAAGCCGCCATACTCTTAAAATTAATCAGAAAGGAATGCAAAGAAAAAATAGGGCTAATTCCCATGAAGAGTGTTTGGTTCTGCATTTCTGCACCTATTCAGTAAATTCGGTAACTTGTGTTCTTTATGTGTTTTTCCAGCTGTGATTTTTGTCCCTTGTTGGTATGTCAGGTTATAAATTAAGATGCTTTGTTCTTGATACATCTTGAAATTTGGTATAAAAACACTGAGTGAGTTTGCACTGCATGAGATTTCTATAAATCCCAATCAATTTCCTGGAAATGTAATACGCTGCCTTTGTGGGTTTTTGACATACGTTTGTTGCACACAAAGAAATCATGTTGGGAACTTGGCCAAAGATGCTGTGTACATGGATAGGTCCACCCATAGACTGGGCGATACTGTGCCGTCAACACGCGACATCATCGGGATATCAAGACTGGCATTCTTTACACAGGTCATGAACAAAAAGCATGCTGGAGTAAAGGTACCGTCACACTAGACGATATCGCTAGCGATCCGTGACGTTGCAGCGTCCAGGCTAGCAATATCGTTGTGTTTGACACGTAGCAGCGATCAGGCCCCTGCTGTGATATCGCTGGTCGGGGAAGAAAGGCCAGAACTTTATTTCGTCGCTGGCTCTACCGCTGACATCGCTGAATCGGCGTCTGTGACGCCGATTCAGCGATGTCTTCGCTGGTAACCAGGGTAAACATGGGGTTACTAAGCGCAGGGCCGCGCTTAGTAACCCGATGTTTACCCTGGTTACCATCGTTAAAGTAAAAAAACAACCACTACATACTTACCTACCGCTGTCTGTCCTCGGCGCTCTGCTTCTCTGCTCTGGCTGTGAGCGCCGGGCAGCCGGAAAGCAGAGCGGTGACGTCACCGCTCTGCTTTCCGGCCGCTGTGCTCACAGTCAGTGCAGGAAAGCACAGCGCCGAGGACAGACAGCGGTAGGTAAGTATGTAGTGGTTGTTTTTTTACTTTGACGATGGTAACCAGGGTAAACATCGGGTTACTAAGCGCGGCCCTGCGCTTAGTAACCCGATGTTTACCCTGGTTACCGGCATCGTTGGTCGCTGGAGAGCGGTCTGTGTGACAGCTCTCCGGCGACCAAACAGCTCGGATCGTTGTCGGTATCGCTGCAGCGTCGCTTAGTGTGACGGTACCTTAAGAAGTTCCAAATTCAGAATTCAGGTTAGTACAGTCATGTTGACTTTTGAAAAAGTTTTAGGCATAGCGCCAAAGTGTGACTTTTTCATGTCAGGAAACTGGTGTAGAAGAAATTAAACATTCTCCTTTTAACTTGTTTTATATTTTACCTTTCCAAGTGAGTGCCTGTCTTTAAAAAAAAAATCTATAATGTTGCAGTTTTTACTCTGGGCATAAGTTTTATAACAGGCTGACATTTCGCTTTTCAGCAGCCATTTCCTTATCACAGGCAACAGATCTATACTACAGGATCCCCCATTCCCAATACATAATGATCACAGGTCACCTTCTCCCCTCTCTACAGTCACCTCTGACCACAGCCTGAGCCCACAACACTATGTGGAAGTAAAGGAGTCAGAAATCAAAGTACAGACTTTTGGTTTCGATGGTATATGTGGCTGCTGTAAAGCATATCTCTGAATGCTGTTAACAGAGCAGGGCTGTCACCATAATAACATAAGAAATAGAAAACAGATTAGAAAAATAGAAATATGCCTTCATTTGGTTTGAATCAGTAGATGAAAATTGTAGGTGATACAGTACTTGATGTCACACTTCTTAAGCATAGTATTAGAAGTGTATCCCCTTTTTAGCTGCTATAGATTATTCTGTTGTCAGTAAGTTCCGATTTAGATCTGGCCTGAGCTGAATCCAGAGCTGGATCCTGAGCATGCCAGCTCTCCGCTGCGGGCTGGGGATCCCCTCGTGGATTGGGTGAGCAGCTGTGAATTTGATGCAGTCGCAGATTATTGTTGCAGTAGAAGGGACAGCCATCTGTGCCCTCTTTACAGCGAGCCGCTGTTCCTTTCCTCGAGACCCTACAACCCCGTACTAACCCCCTCTATCACAGGACTGACACAAATAATTCACCATCTTGACAGCACTGGGCCACAATGTGTTGATTTCAATTTTGCAGGATCTACTCTTTAGCTGCAGAAGGTACGGCTTGTAATGAAGGTGGCAAAACAAACCAGTTACAGTTTCTATGGAAAACCCATCATCTTTCATCAATAATGTAGACTCCATCTGTTTGTGATCAGACAATGATATAACACTCAGAGAAGAGATGAAACCAGAAACACAAGAAACCCACTAGCAGTAAACAGCATTCTTTCCCTCTGACAAGCCTTATCCAGTACGTCAAGTATGCAATGAGCACATGGGGAGAACAGACACGTTTACACACAAGCGAGCGCAAATAATGGCATCACGTCTACAAAGACAAAGGAAAGGATATGGCATCACGTGGATGAGCTGCTAATATCATTCAGGAGGCATCACAGATGAAACACAAGCGGTCCCAATGAACAGGACATCCCTTTTATTCAGCTCCTGCCCTGATTGAGTGGGGAGGGGGAAGAGCAGCTGTATAACAGATTTAAAGGGAATGTGTCACATCCAGAAACATTACTTCTCTGCAGCAGATAATATGGAGGTAAATCGGGTTTAAGTCCTGCTTGGCTGATTACAGGGAGAACTGAAGTTGTGTTCTCCCTGCAGCCACACGGTTCCAGTCAGGAATGGTGCAGGGAGCTGTAGCAGTCACCGATCACTACACAGTGAAAACACTGCAATTACTCCGCGACACTCTGCAGTGTGTGCACGTGCTCTGTGGCGTGCGTGTTCTGCAACGTGCGTGCGCTGCAGCGTGTGCGCGTGCTCTACACCATGTGTACGCATGATCTGCAGCGTGTGTGTGGAGCAGGATGTAAAAGTATCCGTAATAATCACAAGTACAGTCCCTGTGCAGCTCCATCACTGCCCACAGCGAGCAGACGCAGGGAGAATAAAACTTACTTTTCTCCCTAAAGCCGCCGTTCCAGTAACCTGGACAAATAAGAGATAAATAGCTCTTCTGGATGTGACAGTTTGCCTTTAGTTACACTCAGTGGAATACCTATTGTATGTTCGGAGTTTCTTTGTGGGGGGGTTTTCTTGCACAAACACCTCAACAATTGATATATTGTTTCTTTTTTTTTATGCTGAAATAAACCAGCACCATGTGCATTATAGGTTTACTTTCCCATTAATACCAGTAGGAAGCCTATTGAGAGGGTCATCCAATAGTTCCATCACGCTACATAAGGCCTAGGCAGGGAGGTTCTCCTTACAACCACATTGGTCATTCAAGAAACACGGGGTAAATAATTGCAGACATTACGTGCACCACAAAAGGCCTGTCAGAAGAAATCAGTAAGCAAGTAAGTATTGCGGTAGCCCACTGTATGAGAAAGTGCAGTTTGTTGAAAAGAAAATTAAAAAGATATACTGATGTACAGTGGCATGTAAAAGTTTGGACACCCATGGTCAAAATTACTGTTACTGTGAAGAGTTAAGCAAGTTGAAGATGAATTGATCTGTAAAAGGCCTAAAGTTAGGGATATTCAAATATAAAATATTTCTTAAACAATTAGGGGTGTCTATGAGTGCCACATCACTGGAAACAGATGGGATTCCCCACAAATAATTACACATTGGTCATGGTTATATCTCAGTCCAATGAAAATATACATTCCAAGCACAAATCATCAACTGTCCAAAAGAAAAAAATACATTCCTCCAAAACTATAATTGGACAATATCAAAAGGCCAACATTAATATGATACAAAGGAATATGGACTGAGTACAGACATTGGAGGCAAGAGGTCAGTATGTATTAAGAAACAATTTTCTATGTGAGCAATGCTGTAGGTCAAAGAAAAGATACTAAATAATTACATAAATCAAGACCTGTCACAAAAAGACTTCATATGAAGCCAACTTCAACACCAATGTGGCATAAGTGGAGCAGATGGAAGTATGAAGCAGATGAATACATAGTGTGCCCACATAACACCTGCAACGTTTCGCGTTGGCTTCTTCTGGAGTTTGAAGGTTTGAAACCTTGGTGAAAAGCTATCAGAGCACACAAATTTCCAAGGGTGCCCAAACTTTTGAAAATCAGTCCATTTTCCTTTTCGGAATTTTTAAAATGTTTTTGGTTTAATAGAAATGAAATGTGTAATCTTTAACTTTAGTCCTTTTAGAGATCATTTCATCTTCAACTTGCTTAACTGTTCACAAAAACAGGAATTTTGACGAGGGGTCAAACTTTTACTTGCCACTGTGTATCAGCCCAATGGAGGCTAAAAGGACATTTTCCTGATGTCTGGAGCCCTATGAATAAGCAGGGCACATAGAGCCTAAGGGCTTGTTCACACACTGAGTTATTCTCAAATTTTCAGGAGGTAAAAAATTCTGCATATAACAGTACCAACAAAGCGAATACAGTGTATTTTTTGAAATCTCACGCAGCTACATTATTCCTTGTA
This sequence comes from Ranitomeya imitator, assembly GCF_032444005.1. Lineage (NCBI taxonomy): Eukaryota > Metazoa > Chordata > Amphibia > Anura > Dendrobatidae > Ranitomeya > Ranitomeya imitator. The sequence continues at coordinate 285,902,631 of NC_091282.1, read as the reverse complement.
GAGTTGAAGCATAAATGTCTTTTTCCAGACTTGCAGCAAGTCTGTTCTTTACTGCCAATCCCCTGGTTTAAATTAAAGTCTAGGCAGAAATACGCTACATAACTTATGTGCAATTTTAAATTGTTTTTAGGTGCGTTTTTGAAATATTTTTACTAGCATTTTTTCCCTATTTATTTGAATGGGATAAGAACGCTACACAAACACTGAAAAAAATGGACATGCGGCAGATTTGAAAAAAAAAAAAAAAAAATACATCAATGATTAAAATCCGCAAGGAGAAAATATGCAGCATGAGATTTCAGAAATCTCATACTTAGCTGGTACTGTAAACTGCGGAATTTTTAACCTTGAAAAACGAAAGGGAAAAAAATTGCAAAGTGTGAACAAGCCCCAAGTAATTGAAAACCTGGTGTAATGCAGACATACATTTACTGTAAAACAGTTTATGAAAAAAAAAAAATGGAAAATGACAAATTGCACTGGAAAAAAACCTTTGAATATAATCTTTGAAGCAGTGCATAAATATATCACTCCCAAACCAGACATGAGACTCTAATAGAAATACCTGATTAAATATCTTCAGAGGGAATTTCTTCTTATCTCGGTCTTTTCCTCTCTCCATCTCCCTCTCGGAGTTACCCGCATCGTAGTTGTGCCCATTCTCACTTGGCTCGGCACAAATATATTTCCCTGACTCTCTGGATTTCTTAGCTGGATGACTTTCCCATTTCTCTTTTCTTTCGGGTGGTTTCAAGGACAGGTCTTTCTGCAATGGTAAGAAAACAATATCTGTGAGCAAACGAAATAAATCTAGCAATAACTCACAAAAAACTACCTGTCATGATAATCTAATTATTAACCAACGTGATCATTCTCTAAAAATCAACAAATAGTATATTCAACATGTCTCATGGAAAAACCCTGCTACCAATCCACCGGTACACAAGAAAATATCAATCAGCAGAAATAAGGTAGAAACAATTGTATCATTACTAGTTAATATTATTTGTCCTAACGCTCTTTGTGCTTTCCCTCCTGGTACCATACTGACAAGCACTGCTGTCAGCTTGTATGGGTATGCCCCTTGCATTACTGGGAAACACAGCAATTCTTCCATCCGAGAGCAGATCATGACATTAAGCCATAATATCAACTAATCAGTGTGGCGTTCTAGCACTAATTTCTGCATTTCAGGGTAGACATGTTAAACATGTGTTTCGCTAGTGGTCAATACTCACATTGCATCTATTTATGGCCACGAGGCACAATAAAGCTAGGCAGTATAAGAGTACAGGCTAAAGGCAGAGCTCAGGGATACACACTGGACGTATTTTGCCAGAATTCTGGTTTAAACGGCTTTGAAAAGTCACAAAACTTTTGTACAACTCCAACTTTTAGAATTTTCAAACCAGATTCCCCCAGCACCAGCAAAATGGGCAGAATGGGGGAGTAACACCACAGCTGGCTGGTTCCTGACAAGTAGCGGCATTCCTCACACTCAGTAAGGGGCTGGATTAAGATTCCAAGGCAAACTCCTGTCCTCTCTGAAGTGCTGCGGAATATGTTCACATGATGGAAATAAAATTATTATTAACCGATTCGCAGGAATATGCAGCTCGGGCGAACACACACGTGTTTTCAAAAAGAGACGGGAGAAAGCTGCAACAAAACCCTTTGGCAGCTGCTTATATCCCCTGAAAGCAAAACCAACAATCTGCTAGAGGATAGTTGGAAGGTCCTGTCACAGGTTTTTGGTATTCTGAGAGCACCATGATGTAGGAGCAGAGACCCCAATTCCAGCGATGTGCCACTTACTGGGTTATATTTTGCTGTTTCAGTACAATCAGTGTTTTATCAGCAGGAGGTTATCATTAGAGGACAAATGGCCTTGTGCCTCCTAGTCAAACCCCACCACTAATTAGCAGCTGACAAACATTGAAAGCTGCCAATCAGTGGTGTGAGCGGCGTTATACACAGCACAACATCTGAGCTCTGAGATCTGCAGAAGAGAAACTGTGATTCTATCACAACTGCTGCACCTAGTAAACTAAGTGATACGTCACTGAAATCAGGGTCTCTGTCCCTACCTCATGTTGTTGTCAGGCTACATAGCAAAAACCTGCTGACAGAATCCCTTTAATCAGCCGTTCTGTTTAAATTGATTGGTTTGGCCATCTTTCATCTATAGTATATGGGAATCCATAATAAATTTAATCTGATTTTTCTATCAGGTCATTTATGTGAACCTTGTTAGAATACATGTATACAATAATATATAAAAAACAAAGTAAGTTTAAATGACTCATGTTTTGTTAAACATCAAGTGTATAAAAGCTACAATTCTTCAGATACTGATCACATTGTGATATATGCATCACTTACAGTGGCGTACCTTGAATTTCATGGGGCCCCAATTATTGTAAGTTTTTGATAGTATTGTTTTTCTTCATACAGGCCAAAGGGACTTTTTGGGCCTCTAAGTGTGTTTCTACGGTCAGTATTAGCAGCGCTTTGGACGCAGCACTTGTCCGCCCCGTCCAAAGTGCTGCCGGCTTTTGTAAGTGCGGTGATTCCACATGTGTTCATTGAACCGTGCGGAATCGCCGCGTCCTATACATTGGACGGTGATATTTATCTTGCGGAGACTGAGCGTCTCCGCAAGATAAATCGACATGCTGCAGTCTAGAAAGACGTGCCGCATGTGCGTATACGCAGCGAAGCCGGAGGCGTCCCTGCACACATAGTGGAGATGGGATTTCATAAAATCCCATCCAATATACTGTAACATCTGGCCGCTGCGAATGTACGCAGCATCCAATCCGCAGAGTTTACGGACCGTGGAAACATAACCTTACGTCTCCAGGGTCCAGGTGCGATTGCAATCCATGCACCTATTGTAGTTCCATCCCTGAAACATATATCAGTCTTTGTACCTGTCCGACAAAGGCAGATGTCTATAATTATCCTCACATATTACTTCACAGTATCTAGAACTTTGAACAAAAATAATGAGAAGCAATTAGGTGGAGAGGAAAAAAAAAATCAAGTACACGGCTGTCACACAATGAGCTGGCAGCGATTCTCCAGAGTGACGAGCTCCTATTATACAGTAACACCAGGCATCCCCTCTGACACATCCATCAGGTCATTTCATTACAAGCACACAGGCTCCTGAACTCTTGTTTTACCGAAGATTCTTTTTTAGTAAGCTTCATTAATCGGCAAATGAAATGCCTTTCTGAAGCTAATTGGATTTTTAAGAAGATAATCATCTAAGAATCTGCCAACAGGAGCTGGGTTCATGGAAAAAGACTGCGGTCACAAGCTGAACACTATTTTGCTGCACTTTTTATGGTGCACTCACACCATAAGAGGAAGACCACTCACAGCAACAAAAAAGAAGAAAAAATACCTCGCATTTTTAAATAATAAATGAACAAGCAAGATTTTGCTGGAACTGCTGCATGAGGTCGCCATAGGGCCTCATTACACATCCAGGTGTCATCTATGTGTTCTAGCTGTGATTTTCACGGATACAGCAGGTTCCTACATATTCTATTATAGTAATCATTGGCCTGTGTAATCAAATGCAGAGACTAAATGATCAGTGACAATTATTTGTAGGCCATCTCCTTGTGGAAACAGCCATAAGCAGAGGAGACATGAACAGGAGGAAAGACAAGCGATCACAAAAGCCATCAGACAGGTCAAATACAGGACTGGCACCCATAATATATTTGGCGTTGGCGCACAGCATGTACTTCACTTTCCTGGTGCAATTTCTACTATATTCATCTCCCCCAACTACTGCCAGAATACCCTTTTGATAATCACTGACCTCAATCATTGAAACCTATAAAGACACTCATTTTTACCCCTTCTCCTTTTCTCATAGAGTTTATGGGACAGAAATTCAATATATTTAACAGCATGGAGTTGGCACCTTGAACTAGAACCATCCTAGTAATTTGATTAAAAAAAAAAAGACAAAAGGAAAAACATGGAAAAAAATCAACTATATTTATTAAATATTTGAGTTTCTTTCCAAAGGAAGATCCTGCAGGCCGTCCATGCAAAACAGAGATAAAGAAACATGTACGGTAAGTGGAATACAAAGCAAGCCTTTAAAAGCAAGAACCCTTGTACCGGAGCAAACACAGGACCCATCAGTAGCTGGCAGAAGGCGAGAGCCATGGAATAATCTGCACTTACCGGTAAACCCTTTGTCACTGGGAGGTTTTTTGTGTTTGTTTATTTTTATTTTTTAGCGTTCATTTTCCCCCTTCAAATATCTGCTTCTTTTCTTATTTTTTTTTTTTAAAGTCATTCATTCAAAAATGACAAGGAAACAATTCTTCAGGCCAGTACGACTACAGCGATACCAAACTTATAAGGTTTGTATTACATTATAAGAGCCAAAAAAATCTGAATTCCACAAAAGAAAAAAAGTAAACGTAAAGCAATCCATGCCCTCTAGGGCCCAGTGACAACTTACATAAGCAACCAGCAGCCTAGAAAGGGCAGTATCCACCAGCAAACAAACTTTCCAGAAAACTAGTGGTCGCTTACTAGAATATCATTAGACAAGTACACGTAACAGTAAAGCCTTATTCACACACCAGCATTTGTAAACCACAATCAGCAAAAGTATATAATATGGAGGAGATTCACAACAGTTTCATTGATTGACACGCCATCTCTTACATGTACCTGCAGTAACACTGCCTCACATATTTAATGAAGAGATAAGAAAGATCATGAATGATTTTACAGAAATTAAAATCTGGATCTAGATTCTAGACAAATGGACATTGTGCATGGAAAAAAATCATCAGAAATCCTGAAACCAGATCCATTAACCAGGTCAGTTTACTCACAGAAACTGCATGGATGAAATTCAATTCTGACTATAAGGCTATGTGCCCACGTTGTGGATTTCTGTGCAGATTTTTCAGCTCAGTTTTTGAAAAATTCGCAGGTAAAACGTACTGCGCTTTACAGTGGATTTCCAGAGTTTTTATGCGGATTTCACCTGCGTTTTAACACGTGCGGATTCCTATTGAGGAGCAGGTGTAAAACACTGCAGAATCCGCACAAAGAATTGACATGCTGCGGAAAATAAACAACGCAGCGTTTCAGCGCGTTTTTTTCCGCAGCATGTGCACTGCGGATTTTGTTTTCCATAGGTTTACATGGTACTGTACAACACATGGAAAATTGCTGCAGATCTGCAGCCAAATCCGCAACGTGTGCACAGACCCTAAGACACACAGGACCATAAGACACACTAGAGATTTTGTGGAGGGGGGGTGTATGTGTGAAGAAAGGGGCACGTGGAACACTCATTAGAAATGCCTCTGTCAGAGATTGACAACTGTATTTAAGTGGTTAACAGCAGCTCTACTGGTCACTGTTAGAAGCAGATGACACTACCATCGAAACCATCGAACCTGAAGACCCACCTCTTCCGACAAGCCTACAACCTGCAGTAACCACCGATCGACCAAACCGCTGCATGACCAGCTCTACCCTCGCCTACTGTATCCTCACCCATCCCTTGTAGATTGTGAGCCTTCGCGGGCAGGGTCCTCTCTCCTCCTGTACCAGTTGTGACTTGTATTGTTAAAGATTATTGTACTTTGTTTTTATTATGTATACCCCTCCTCACATGTAAAGCGCCATGGAATAAATGGCGCTATAATAATAAATAATAATAATAATTTGTCTATCTGCTAATTCTGTTAGCTTCAAATAACATAATAATATTATGTTAAGTCAGGAAGAAGTTAAATAACCTTACATTACTTTGAAGTACCGGTTGTTATTCTTTTATTGAACCAAACAAAAAGGTTTGATAAAATGAAATCGGAGTTCTGGGACCCCCAAAAGGAAAGGAAAGCTTACAACGGGTGAGCAGACACTCTTCATAGAAATGAACAGTGCTATCGGAAACAACCAACCAATCTTGTGAACAGTGGAGCTCAGAGGTCATGTTTTGATGACCTGGATATGTGACACCAGTCTCCGACCTCCGCACACATGCCATGTAACCACACTGTTTTAGTCCTAAGATCAGAAACATTAATCAGCACTGCATTAGTAAGTCCTTGAGAAAATGCCCCGAAACAGCGGGAATATCATGAGTTAGAAGCAATGTGTGAACATACCATAAGTGATACACATACAAGTCACCCGGCTGGGGGGATGAGGTGCTGCTAAACTGAATGATCTGTCAAAGAACAATATTTACTTTGTGAAGATGGAATCATTTTACCAAGTGCAGAAAACTGGATTACATCAAAACGAAAAGGAAAAGAAGAAAACAGGAAGCCTCTGCGCGGAGGGATAAAGAATGCTTTATGTCAAGGCCAAGCCCATAATGAAAAGGGACAGATCCTGTGCAACCTCAGCGTGTCTACAAGAGCCGAGCCTCTCTATTTCAGGAAGCAAAAGTGATTACACAGAATACCTCCATGGCCGCCGCTTTTTCTTTACACGGAGCAGAACCAGATTTTACGGTGCTAACTGAATACATGTTAAATAGATATCAAAGAACTAATCAGACCGGTGTATGTACTCTTAGGCTGTGCAAACATTTTTGAAGTGTTTTTATTCAGTGCAGATTTGCCACAAAACCAGAAGGGTTTCCTGATGCCAGCAAAGTGAATGAGAATCCTGGAGTCTCATGCACACGTTGCTTATTTTTGACTTGCAGATTTGGTGCAGATTTCAATCATACTAACAAATGGTGAAAAATCTACACCAAAAATGCCCATTTTTGCAGCTGCCAAGAAAGGCAGAAATTTCTGCACCAAATACTAACGTGTGCACATAGCCTTATAGTCCATTCGAGATTCTCTGTATAGACCTTTATGAACAATTCCCTTCCAAATAATAAACAAGATTTTACAGCGTCTCTAGCTGGACTTATAAAATGCTCATCACAAAGCCATGACGACATGGACTTCCAAAGTAATTACACCAGCCTCATCAGGTATAAAAGATCTATTTGATAATTCTTATTTATTTATATAGCACCATTAATTGTACACTAGATGGGGTTACATCAAATTACAGATATCACTTACAGTAAACAAACTAACAATGACAGACTGATACAGAGGGACGAGGACTCTGCCCTAGTGGGCTTACATTCTACAGGAATATGATAATGAAATGTAGCTTGCATTGTGAAGCCTGAGAACAGATCTGGTTTAAACAAATAAAAGTAGAGAATGTTCATTTGTTGGCAATCAATAATAAGTTCACGGAAAGGCCTTGGTCCTTGTCACTTCCTGCTATTGAGGACATGGCTAGGATGGGTCGCTAGGTTAGCTACAATATGGATGGGCAGGAAACCCATGTAAAACTCTACCCATTCAAAATGTCAGCGATTGTGGGTATGTTTTTCAGGAAAATAAACAATTGATGAAATACAATTGGGAAGATGACATTTTTATCAGCGCACAACTACTTTTTGTCCTTAAATTCCGTCTTTAAAATGAAATCTCTATGAAACACAGAATGCAGACTGCGATTTCCAGACCAGCCATGGGTCTTCTGAATGCAACAGCCTCAAAAATGCCTGCAAGTCGAGTTTGGGTTAGTGGGCCAGCGACAGGTCCGGACATCAAAACCAGACAGGTGAATGCAACCTAAGATATATCACTGTAGTTCAGGGATGTACAAACGATTGGAAACTTTAAGAGCCAGTATAACTACATGAGCCAACTTGTCATTTTCTATCACCAGCAAAAAGCATTATCAAAATGAAATCCATAAAACAAATTCAAAATCACAAAAAACTTTGGTGTTTTTCCTGACATTTGTTTCTTAAGATAGCATTAGATAAGCCAATGAAAAGGTCTGTACAAAATAGCACTAATAAAATGCTATAAAAATGTAAAAACCTGAAGAAAAATTCTTCAGAGAAAAACAGCCCCAATCAACTATACAACAAGAGTAACAAGAGAGAAATTGTTAGTCACCAGTTTTAGGGTATGTCACCCCGTGTGTGGGAAATGGTCTCCATCTAGGAAAACCTCCCGAACTATATGCTCCAATGTATTCAGAAATAAGTCGTCAATTGCACAGTCTGCCAAATGGAGTCTATTCTGACTGTATACATTGGGGTAAAGTGGTGGACCATATTTTTACATTTGGCGCTCACACATTTTTTTCCCTCTGTGATTAAACCTGTTAATTGGATAATTGAAGCATCGTTAGAAAACAAAAATATTAGGCTGGAGTCACACTACAGCGAGATACGGCCGAGTCTCGCAGGTTAAAACCAAGCTCTGGCACCGGCACTCTGGTGCGGAGCGTGCGGCTCCATGTATTGCTGTGCGGCTGCACGATCCGCTCCGGAGTGCCGGTGCTTGGTTTTCACCTGCGAGACTCGGCCGTATCTCGCTGTAGTGGGACTCCGGCCTCAGGATGGCATCACACTTGCGTGTGCAATGCGAGAAACTCGCCCCAATACCCGACACCGGAGCGTGCAGCTGCATAGAAGTACATGCAGCTGTGCCGGGTATTGAGGAGAGTTTCTCGTATTGCACACGCAAGTATGACCCCTGCCTTAGAGATACAAGATATCGCCCCCTTGCTCTAGTGATTACTATTACTAACGTCCTTAAGACACCCATACACGCAAAATAAAAAGTTGTCTGAAACGTCTGATATCGACCATATTGTGCGTTTGCTCTCTGTTTTAATGTCAACCAGCACCCGTCCAATGAACAATTCAAAACCCGGATCAGGCTTGTCGGACTGTATTCTTTGATGAGAAGCAATGTTGCTACATTGTCGATCGAAAAATATCCAACAAGGCAAACGCGGACACATTTTTTTTCGCCCCAGCTGATGAACAATTGTTCACTGACCCACTTTTGTCTTATGTGCATGGGGGCCTTAAATCTGAGTTCAGACAGAACATTTAACAATGATGCAGCTCCGCGTCCTCATCCACATCGCAGACAGGTAGCTGCTATAGTTGTCAGTAAAACGGACCAGAATAATGCAAACTACGATTTTTTTCCACACAGACCACTGCTGCACTCGCACATTGGTTAGTTCAGTGTGCTGTCCATATGTGGTCCTTTGTGTGCACAGACAACACCTAGCTGAAAATATGGCTGTCTGATCATTGTGTGTCACAAGACTAACAAACCTGTATTGCACTGCATCTGGAATCTACTATCTCTGGTAATTGCTGGAAGGATCCTGTTCTTGGTTTCTAAAGTTGGGAAGGTGAAAGAACACTAAACAGTAACGGTAGCACAGGAGCAGAATGGCTGACAATGGAGCGGTGTATTCTCACACAGCCGCCTTCCAGCTATGGAGGTGTAACACCATGCTGGAATATTAAAGGCTACTAACTCCTTTATGTTAGATTTAGTAGCTGCAGAGCACAATACAACTGTATCTTCTGCAGGTTAGTGGTCCGGTATAAAGTAGACGTCACGTTCTATAGTGCACATGAAAAAAAGACTTTGGAATGTATGAATGTATGGTATCAGATAAAACGGCTTCTTTCTCCTGCTGGACTGAGCTTTCATTCTGTAGACGCTGTATTTACTGAAGACACAGTTTACCACTGAACAGGACAGTTAGCGCTCATAAGATTGTATGGATAGAGGGGGGGAGAATGAGGGGCTAGAGGAAGACACAGACATTCTGCTGGAAGTTCTCCCCAAACTACAATTACACTTATAATGGTATGTGCCAAGTTTGGAAGTTATTCTCCATCCATAGGATAGTTCTCTCCATATGTAGTGGGAAGAGCTCCGCTCAGGAATAAGGAGGACTCCTTCCTCACAGCAAAACTTAAATAGTGCAACTAATAAATCAGAAATGACACGAACTATACCATGGGCACATATAGCACAATGCTGGAAGGGAATTGGTCACCAGGTTTTGGACAAATAATCTGAGAGTAGATTCCAGAAATGGTGTCGCTTACTTGGCTGCTTGCTGTACTTTTGATAAAATCACTAATCAGAAGTTCATCACTAGAGGACTAGCAAACCTTTTACCTTGTAGTCCTTCATATTCATGAGCTCTGTCTAAAGGTACCTTCACACATAAAGATTTCGTTAACGATATCGTTGCAATGTCACGCTTGTTTGTTGACGTAGTAACGATCCCGCTAACGATATCTTTATGTGTGACAGCGACCAACGATCAGGCCCCTGCTGGGAGATCGTTGGTCGCTGGGAGTGATCAGGACCTTTTTTTGGTCGCTGATCACCCCGCTGTCATCGCTAGATCGGCGTGTGTGACGCCGATCTAGCGATGTGTTCACCTGTAACCAGGGTAAACATCAGCTTACTAAGTGCAGGGCCACGCTTAGTAACCCGATATTTACCCTGGTTACCATTGTAAAAGTAAAAAAAAAACACTACATACTTACATTCTGAGGTCTGTCACGTCCCCCGGCGTCAGCTTCCCTGCACTGTGTCAGCGCCGGCCGGCCGTAAAGCAGAGCACAGCGGTGAAGTCACCGCTCTAATTTACGGCCGGCGCTTACACAGTGCAGGGAAGCTGACGCCGGGGGACGTGACAGACATCAGAATGTAAGTATGTAGTGTTTTTTTTTTTTTTTACTTTTACAATGGTAACCAGGGTAAATATCGGGTTACTAAGCGTGGCCCTGCACTTAGTAACCCGATGTTTACCCTGGTTACCCGGGGACTTCGGCATCGTTGAAGACAGTTTCAATGATGCCGAAGTCTTTCCCCTGATCGTTGGTCGCTGGAGAGAGCTGTCTGTGTGACAGCTCCCCAGCGACCACACAACGACTTACCAACGATCACGGCCAGGTTGTATCGCTGGTCGTGATCGTTGGTAAATCGTTTAGTGTAACGGTACCTTAAAGCTGCCGTCACACAAGCAGTACTTGGTCAGTATTTTACATCAGTATTTGTAAGCTAAAACCAGGAGTGGGTGATAAATGCAGAAGTGGTGCATATGTTTCTATTATACTTTTCCTCTATTTGTACCACTCCTGGTTTTGGCTCACAAATACTGATGTAAAATACTGACCAAATACTGATAGTGTGACGGCAGCTTACTCTGTACTCACCACTGATTGCTTATGTAAAGTGTACACAGAAAGCGGTGAATCAGTGGTGCAGGCGGGTGATATAGAGCTCAGCATTAGGGACGAGTCCGACAATCATATAACTTAGAGGAGGATCCCAATACAATAGTCGGACTAGCGGTTCGCTCTCCTGACCAGAGAGTTGACACCCAGTCCACACATTGTGTTGGGATCAGTGTCAGTTATACAGCCGTGTGACTCTTACCTTAAGAGAACTGCAGGAGAAAGCAGTGGTTTCATCAAGACGGCAGCAACCAGAAAGTGACATATGGCTGGAATCTGCACCACTGCCCCTACAGCATGCTGCTCTCAGATAGACAAATATTTAGAATTGAGAGTCCTCAGTGGTTGATACCTTTTAATGGCTAAAACTGAAAAGATGGTAACAAATTGCAAGCTTTCGAGACTACTCAGGTCTCTTCATCGGGCAAAAACTAATACAACATCTGAAGAATCACATATTTATACACAACACAGCACAGAACTGTCATTATGGGAGAGTGATAAACAGTTATGTCCATAAATATTGGAACAATTCCTAGATAAGAAGAGAATGTTTTGTTGTCCTCTGATTGGGGTCTGGTTCTGTTATGATGTCCCATAAGGTCTAAAGTGCAAATTCCTTAATTGATCTACCAGTATTTATCTATCTACTGGCTAGCACGAAAATATATAGCTCTCAGATAGGGAAGCAAAAACCTGATGGAAGATTTCTATTAAGGGGACTTGGTTTTAACACTCATTCTGTGCTGACCAAGTCTCACCGCTCAGTGCTTCATGGGGTGGGGGGGGGGGTCAATCATTTAAATATACCTTCCTACGGGCTTGATTTCCCTTTATCTCCACACAAACCCCCCTCACTCTTTTTTGATTGACAGCTATGGCTTCTCATAGCCAGAGAAGACTGGAAATAGTTGGAAACCAAACAGTGCAGACACAGTACGCCTGCACAGGCGCCACGGCAAGAAGACAAGAAGAGGACGACATCGTATGAAGATGGGAGGCGCCGAACCCGGACCGCGACGCACATCGGACCGGACAGCCCCGGGACCGCCCCTGGGTGAGTATAATCTAACGTGTTTTTGTCATCTTTCAGGATACATCGGGGGATTATCTATAGCATTACAGAATGCTGGAGATAAGCCCCTGATGCCGGTGGCCTTAGTTAATAGGCCATTTTTAGGGTGACAGATTCCCTTTAAAGGGAACCGGCTATGTTCAGAAACATCATTTTCCTGTCAGGTTAATCTGCAGGCAAATAAGAGTTATATGCACTGATACCTGCCTTAACGGAAGAGCAGCTAGAAGTTTCCAGCTGCTACTTGCTGCTAGTCATTGGGGTGGTGCATGGAGCAATTCCCGCAAATGCAGCAGTAAGCAGTAATCTCTCCCGGACACTTTGATTGACAGCCAGCAACCACCGCGTGTGCACACAGTCAGATTGCAGGCAAATGATTACAGCCACACAAAGTGTAGTGAGCAGTGACTGTAATATTTCCTAGCACAGCCCCAATGACTAAGGGTACCGTCACACTATACGATTTACCTACGATCACGACCAGCGATATGACCTGGCTGTGATTGTAGGTAAATCATTGTGTGGTCGCTGGGGAGCTGTCACACAGACAGCTCTCCAGCGACCAACGATGCCGAGGTCCCCGGGTAACCAGGGTAAACATCGGGTTACTAAGCGCAGGACCGTGCTTAGTAACCCGATGTTTACCCTGGTTACCAGCGTAAAAAAAAACAAACAGCACATACTTACATTCCGGTGTCCGTCAGGTCCCTTGCCGTCTGCTTCCCGCACTCAGTGACTGCCGGCCGTAAGTGAAAGTGAAAGCACAGCACAGCGGTGACGTCACCGCTGTGCTCTGCTTTCACTTTACGGCCGGCAGTCACTGAGTGCGGGAAGCAGACGGCAAGGGACCTGAAGGACACCAGAATGTAAGTATGTGCTGTTTGTTTTTTTTTAGTTTTACGCTTGTAACCAGGGTAAACATCGGGTTACTAAGCGCGGCCCTGCGCTTAGTAACCCGATGTTTACCCTGGTTACAAGCGAACGCATCGCTAGATCGCATCGCTAGATCGGTGTCACACACACCAATCTAGCGATGACAGCGGGAGATCCAGCGACGAAAGAAAGTTCTAAACGATCTGCTAGGACGTACGATTCTCAGCAGGATCCCTGATCGCTGCTGCGTGTCAGACACAGCGATATCGTAACGATATCGCTGGAACGTCACAAATCGTACCGTCGTAGCGATCGAAATGGCAGTGTGTGACGGTACCTTAAAAGTGAGCGGCTGGAAGGGACGATATCAGTTAAAAAAAAAAAAAGTTAAAGACTGTCAGCACAGAATGACTGTTCAAACTAAGTCCCGCCACTCGGTGCACAAAGTAGTGGCCAATCATTTAAGTACACCTTCCCATGAGCTTGTTTTCCCTCATTCATCCCTTCTCTCTCAATTGACAGCTCTGGCTTCATAGAGCCAAAGAATGGTGGAGAGGAAACCACTCAATAGTGATCCTGTGCCAACAGAGTTCCTTTAACTTTCTTCCTGATGGCGATTTTACATAAATGCAGCCGCGTTTTTAATGCTACCTGGAGATGAACTAATTAAATAGCATTTCTAGAGATACTACCTTCCCTTTAGTTATCACAGAGATAATTTCAGGCTAGTTTTCTAAGCAGAAACTACTTCAGAAAATCCGCAGTTTTTGTGCTGTACTTCTTTTCCTGAAGGGTATATTTCCACTGTGCATCTTTCTGCAATTTTTGAGCAGCTCTACTCTGTCAGCACAGAATGACTGTTCAAACTAAGCTCTGCCGTTCGGTGCCAATACTTTATATACACCTTCCCACCTGCATAGTTTCCATCTATCTCCTCCCCTCCTTTGATTGACAGCTCTGGCTTCATAGAGCGAGAGAACGGAGGAGATAAATGGAAAACATGCAGGTGGGACGGTGTAGTTTAATGTTTCGCCATGTCGTGAAACACCCGAGTGTCTGTACTCTTTTTAAACAATCAATCTGTGCTGACGGAGTCTCTTAAAATATGTAAAAAGTGCCAACAACCCTAGGAAATGAATGGTACTATTAATTTGTGTGGGAAAATAACATGCTGCTCATTTGTTCATATTTTTGAACTTCTTAAAAGCTTCAAGCTTCCAAAGAAGTGTTGACAAAAGTAACTACATTTTCTAGCATTACTTGCTAGGAAGACGCTCACTACTTTACAGTAGAAATCAATAAGAAAGCTAAAAAGACACCCAGAGGACACCAGGACGTCTCTGAGCACTTTGTCAGCATTTCTGCTTAAAAAGAAAATGCTAGTGTTTTTTTGTAAATGTCGCTCTTTGTTGCAAAGATATTAGCAATGAAAGTATTTGGCACTTAAATAGTTATTTTTTTTAATGAACAAGTGGGAATTAGCAAAGGAATCCTCTTCCTGAAGCTAGCCAATCATAAGCAGGCAGCAACACACTGGGGAAAGAGGACCATGGCCCCACAATATCAGACCGTCTCCGCAGCGCAGCAGCGTGATGACATGTGCTGGAGCACAGCAGAGCCGAGTGTGATTCACTGACAGCTCTCATTACAAACACTTAGGCTACGTTCACATTAGCGTTAAGCTAATGTGCGTCGGGTTTGCGTCGGCGACGCATCGGCGACGCACGCGTCATGCGCCCCTATACTTAACATGGGGGACGCATGCGTTTTTGTTAGTTGCGTTGTGCGACGCATGCGTCTTTTTTGCCGCAAGCGTCGGACCAAGAAAACGCAACAAGTTGCATTTTTCTTGCGTCCGATTTTCGGCAAAAACCGACGCATGCGTCGCAGAACGCAGCATTTTTGCGTGCGTTTTGCTGCGTTTTTGCGTGCGTTGTGCGTTGCGTCGCCGACGCAGCGGCGCACAACGCTAGTGTGAACGTAGCCTTATAGCAGCTCTCGTCTCACTGCTGCCAATCATAAGGGGGAAGACGAATACGTCCCAACTACAGCTTAGAGCAGGCTGTGGGAGACATAATGACACAGCAGGCAGACAGAATTGCCAGCATTAAGGGTATGTGCACACGTTGCGGATTCTCTGCAGATCCGCAATTGATTTACAGTACAATGTAAATCAATGAGAAAAAAAAAATGCTGTGCACACTTTGCGGAAAATCCGCTGCGGAAACGTTGCAGTTTAAAAGAAGTAGCATGTCACTTCTCTTTTGTGAATCTGCAGCTTTTTTATACCCATTCCATTATATAAATCCGCAGGGGTAAAAACCGCAGCAAAAACGCACAAAAAACGCTGCGGAAAGAAAATTCCTAAGCCTAATCCGCAACGTGTGCACATAGTCTAAGTACTACACTATCATTGCTAATGTGTATTTGAGCCCACTAATAAAACTCATTTGAATTTAAGAGGGCTGCTACACATGTTTGTGTCCAGAGTTAACTCATTAACTTTCCTCAACAATGACTGCCAGTGACAGACGCGGTCAGATAATCACACTCAGGTCTGTTGTGCTCCAGCACACGCACTACATTGAGGAGAGCAGACTGGCTGGTCAATTCTATTATGGTGGAGGGTTCTTTCCCCCTCCCCAGTGTGTTGCTGCCTGCTTAGGATTGGTTAGGACGCAGTCAGACGGCCGATATACTGTTTATAGCAGTCTGACTGCGCCAAAAAGACTCACACATCTCCATTAAATTTCTCTAGGAATGCCCACTCGGATTTAAAAAAGAAAAAAAATGATATATATAACTAACTGTTTAGGTGCCAAATACTTTGATCGCTAATATCTCCACAGCAGAAAGGCAAAATATACATTTCTGCAGCTCTTGTAAGTTAGGCTATGTGCACACATTGCGGATCAGTGTGAGGATTTCTCCGCACTGTTTTTGCAAAATCCGCAGGTAAACCGCACTGCGGATTACCCGTGGATTTACCGAGGTTCTTGTGCAGATTCCACCTGCGGTTTTACACCTGCGGATTCCTATTGAGGAGCAGGTGTAAACCGCTGTGGAATCTGCAGAAAGAATTGGCATGCTGCGGAAAATACATCGCTGCATTTCCACGCGTTATTTTCTGCAGCATGTGCACTGTGGATTTTGTTTTCCATAAGTTTACATGGCACTGTACAACACAGGAAAACTGCTGCAGATCCGCAGCGTCAAATCCGCAGCAAATGTGTGCACATAGCCAAAAAACGCAGCTGCAAAAATAAGCGATCCCTGAAATAGTTTTTGCTTAAAAAAATGGATATTTCAGCCTGCTAAAAGTTTCCTGAAGCAGTTTTGAAGAATTTGAGGCTTTTTCTTTACTGACTTTTTTGCAGTTTTGAAGAATTTGAGGCTTTTTCTTTACTAACTTTTTTGCAGCCTTTTAATAAGTCTGTGCATAGCTTGGCGAGGTTTCCTTCATAGAAGTGATATGGAATTATTTTTTTTCTACCAGGAATTTTTATAAAACCTCTTCAGGAAAAAAAAAAAAAGAAAAGCTGAAAAAACTCCCCATATGAACAGCAAAGTAGATATGATAGAAATGAATTGGAAGAGATCAAAAAAACTGTGTGCATGAATCTGGCCTTAAGCCTTATTGTATGTGCACAAGGGTTTCTTTTTTCTTTTTTTTTTAATTCGTCAAAAATAAAGTTTTCTATAATAAACTGCTTCAAGTAAGCCTTCACCTTTGGGTAAAAATGTACAAATTGCTCAGATTTATTTACTAGTACTAATAAATGAGGTATGGTAATGATGAAAAATTCTGTACTAAAAATATACAGTAATTCTACCAAGGAAACAGGAACATTCTACCAAGTCTGAATGTTTCCTTAAAGCCTTAAGGTACCGTCACACTAAGCGACGCTGCAGCGATACCGACAACGATCCGGATCGCTGCAGCGTCGCTGTTTGGTCGCTGGAGAGCTGTCACACAGACAGCTCTCCAGGGACCAACGATCCCGAGGTCCCCGGTAACCAGGGTAAACATCGGGTTACTAAGCGCAGGGCCGCGCTTAGTAACCCGATGTTTACCCTGGTTATCATCCTAAAAAGTAAAAAAACAAACGCTACATACTTACCTACCGCTGTCTGTCCTCCAGCGCTGTGCTCTGCACTCCTCCTGTACTGGCTGTGAGCACAGCGGCCGGAAAGCAGAGCGGTGACGTCACCGCTCTGCTTTCCGGCTGACCGACACTCACAGCCAGAGCAGGAGGAGTGCAGAGCACAGCGCTGGAGGACAGACAGCGGTAGGTAAGTATGTAGTGTTTGTTTTTTTACTTTTAGGATGGTAACCAGGGTAAACATCGGGTTACTAAGCGCGGCCCTGCGCTTAGTTACCCGATGTTTACCCTGGTTACCGGCATCGTTGGTCGCTGGAGAGCGGTCTGTGTGACAGCTCTCCAGCGACCAAACAGCGACGCTGCAGCGATCCGGATCGTTGTCGGTATCGCTGCAGCGTCGCTAAGTGTGACGGTACCTTTAAAGGAACACAGCAGTGTTTTTTGATTGCCCCCTCTCTTACCAATCAGTAATCTGTGTGTAACACTAAAAACTCTACCAACTGGTAACCGAGTGGGCAATAACAAAACTACCAGAAGCTCCTTAAATATCATAAATGCAGAATTAATATATGAAGTAATTTGTGTGATGATTACCTGCTTCTGCTGTACAGATGTGACCTAGAAGGATTGATTACTATAAACCTAAAAAATTCCCAAAAGTTGAAACAGTGAAAAACAGTCGCGTTTATAAAATCTGTGCTTTAGTCGAGAGGGAAAATCCACAAGTACGGTAATCTATTAACCAGCAAGAGAATGATCATGCTGCAAATGTGTCAGTCTGCACCACGTGGATGAGATCTGTAACATCTATCTGCTGTGGATTCTTCCTGTATAAATCCACAGGTAAAATATGTAAAAAAAATCAGACCTGTGTGGGCTAAGGCCGAATTCAGATATCCATGGATCAGTGTTCGAAACCGTGCAGCGGTGCCTGCACTGGAGTGTTAGGAGATAGGCGGCCAGTCCAACCAGCAGCAGAATGCAGATGGCATTTCCAGAACGGGGGATGCACAATATTTTTATGTGTTTTGGCAATTATGCTAAATCAATGATGATCCATCTGGGTTAATGGGATTGATATAAAGATCAATTCATGGTAGTTCTTTTTTTAATAAAACAGCAGAATGCACCGAACGTTTACTTTTTCCCCCCACTTTTCACCATTTTTGCCCTCCCCCCTCTTTTTTTTCAACTACAATGAGAAAAATGGAGATAAATCACCTGCGAATAAGGTTTCCATATAAGCAGCTCCAGGAGTACCACAAGATGCTTCATTATGAAGAATGGGAAAACAAAGTGAAGCAGCATGCATGTTGGAGGCGGCAGAAGACAGAACCATGTCATTTCCTACCTGGGAATTTGTATCTGCATGTAGGGAGCAGAAATACTGTACACCCACAATAGCAATACGAGGAGGAACAACAATGCCTTGGAATGGTCGGAGAATCGCTAAGCACCCTTTTATGGTAGCGTCAGATGTGATGAGAAATTCTTAGTGAAAGTGAAGCGAAGAGCAGATAAACAAGACTGAGGGCAAAGCACACTTAAGTCTGCCCAGAAATAGAGCACAGCTATATTTAGCCATTTACACTCCGCTAAAATGTAGGAAAGACAGGTGACTACAAGTGCAATTTCACAGCCATGCTATCACATATCATCACCAGGCTGCAGCTACCTGCGCAGCACAGCTGTTGTGAAACTACAACTCCCAGCTTGCTCTTATTGTCACCTGAATGCTGGGAGCGGGAGTGTTGCAGCCTGCTGACGCCTGGCAGACTGTAGAAAGAATCTTGTGTCATTGTTTCTCAATGCAAAACATGATATCTTGACCGGACTTGAAAGTTGTAACCCATTTAGTTCCTATGGGGTGAGAGACATCCTTTTTAACGCAACCTACGTCAGTGCTTAAAGCATGTGCACACCTTTGTAACCATTTCATAGGCTGGAGTCACACTAGCGTATTGCATCGGATGCGATATACTAATGACCCTCGGCTCAAACTCTGCAGCGAGCAGGAGCCGAGTATCAGTGCTCCGATCATCTCGCAGGACAGAATAGGAAGGAGCAGCACTGCACTTGGGTGACATCCGAGTGCAGTGCGTTGTTTCAAATGCACCTATAGACTTTTCTGGGTAAATGCAATCTGATTCTCACAGTCATTTGCAGCATGCGGTGATTGTTTTCACATGCCAAATCGGCATGAGAAAATAGCTGCAGATGTGCACTGCCCCATAATATAACATTGGGCCGAGTGCTATCCAATTTATCGAACTGCACTCATTCAATTTATTTGCTCGTGTGAGCCCTTACTGTGTCAATACATCAAAGAATTAAAGTTAAGAGTTGGTACCAGGTTGGAAAGTTACTACCTATCCACAGCATAGGTGATAATAATCCTGGGGGAGTCGTATGGCTGAGCCCCGTGTGAATGGCGCACTTTTTGGAAGTACATTGAACAGCAAGGTGGATTGCAGATGAGGGGGGAAAAAAAAAAATCTTTAAATCTTCAGCTTAGCGAGTGTGACCTGAGCGCAAGTGTGAACAGCGGTAAGTGTGACTTGTGATTCAGTGAAGAGGTATTTGGAAAACCTTTAACAAATACCTGTGTGAATTGCTGAATTGGGAGTAGCTATATTTACAAGGGGTTAACTTAGGGTGGCAGCTTATAATTAGGGGTTTATAAGGGGCAGCTGTTTGGGGCTCAAGTCCTTTTTGGAACTGCATTGAGCAGCAAGGTGGATTGCAGCTGAGGGGGGAAAAGAAAAAAAAAAACAGCTTTAAATCTTCAGCTTAGCGAGTGTGAACGAGCAGAGTGTGACCTGAGTGTAAGTGTGGACGATGGTAAGTGTGACTTGTGATTCAGGGAGTTTCCAAGGGAGGAATTCCTGTCTGTATTTTATTAATACTTTGCTTTATTTTTTTTTTGCTTTTTTTTATTTAACAGTTCTGTCTGGTGCAATCCCCATTAGGAAATGTGCTCCACTATTGTTAATGCCACCCAGTGCACATCTTGCCACATGTATGCAATCCTTGAGCAGCCGGTCGAGGGTGCATACTGCTGTGCGAGATGTGAGCACGTTGTGCATTTGGAAGCCCAGATACTGGATCTAAATGTGCAGCTGGCAACACTGAGATCCATTTACAATATGGAAAGGAGTCTTCTGCTCACTGAGCAGACGCTCAATGGGACAGATGAGGTGGGGGATGGTGGGATGGAGCTGCAGGACGGTGAAGTAGCAAGCTGGGTGTCAGTTAGAAGGCCGGGTAGAGGGAAGAGTGCCAGGGAGGCTATTTCTGATCCGTAACACCCCAATAAGTTTGCTAAGTTGGCAGATGAGGGGGGTGCCAGTACAGGGGTAGCACTGCTGCAGCCAGGCATGCCCTCTGAAAGCCGGAGGAGTGACTGCTCCAGTAAGGAGGGAAATAGGAGAGCAGGGCAGGCCAGAGAGGTGCTGGTAGTAGGTGACTCAATTATTAGGGGAACAGATGGGGCAATCTGTCACAAAGACAGGGATCATCGATCGGTGGGCTGCCTACCTGGCACTCAAGTCTGACACATCGCTGATCGGTGGACAGATTACTGGGAGGGGCTGGTGAGGACCCAGCGGTCATGGTGCACATTGGCACAAATGACAAAGTTAGACGTAGGTGGAAGGTCCTTAAAGATTATTTCAGGGAATTAGGCTGCAAGCTGAAAGCAAGGACCTCCAACGTGGTATTTTCTTAAATACTGCTTGTACCACGTGCCACTCCAGAGAAGCAATGGTAGATTAGGGAGGTTAATAAGTGGCTCAAGAATTTGTGTAGGAAGGAGAGGTTTGGGTTCCTGCAGAACTGGGCTCACTTCTCAGTTGGCGACAGGCTCTACGCTAGGGACGGGCTGCACCTCAATGGGGAAGGTGCAGCTGTGCTGGAGGAGAAAATGGCTAGAAGGTGGGAGGCAATCTTGCCTTGTGCAGGCATGTACTACGGAGGACAGAGAATGAACTTCAATCCAATATTGCAGCCAGCATGCAGCCAGCGGGTAAGGAAAGGGTGAATCACACCCGAAAACCCCGCCTCTATAGCTGAAAATTGTTTCCTCCAAATTCAGGTGACAGAGTCCCTTTAAAACCCATCCTGCATAATAATATAGGTGAATCTAATGAAAATGTAGAGTCCCTGTGGGTGGAGATAAGGGGAGGGGGAAAAATAATAAATTACTGATAGGGGTTTGTTATAAATCTCCAAAAATAATGGAAGCAATGTTGAATATCCTCGTAAAGCAAATAGATGAAGCTGCGACTCAAGGAGAAGTCATTATTATGGGGGACTTCAACTACCCTGAAATAGATTGGGGAATGGAAATCTGCAGTTCCAGCAAAGGTAATCGGTTTTTGACAATTATGAGAGACAATTACCTTTCACAATTGGTTCAGGACCCAACAAGAAGGGGGGCACTGCTAGACCTAATATTAACCAACAGGCCAGACCGCATATCAAATATAAGTGTTGGGGGTCACTTGGGAAATAGTGATCACAAAATAATTAGTTTTCATGTATCCTTTTAATAAGATGTGTAGTAGAGGGGTTACAAGGACACTTAATTTCAGGAGGGCAAATTTCCAACGGATGAGAGAGGATCTTAGTGCAATTAAATGGAAGATATCCTGAGACACAAAAATACACAAAGAAAATGGGAGACATTTATTAGCATCCTGGATAGGACCTGTGCACAGTATATACCGTATGGGAATAAACATACTAGAAATAGGAGGAAACCAATATGGCTAAATAGAGCTGTAAGGGGCGCAATAAGTGACAAGAAAGCATTTAGAAAGTTAAAGGAAGTAGGTAGTGATGAGGCATTAAATAAATACAGAAAATTAAATAAATTCTGTAAAAAGCAAATCAAGGCAGCAAAGATTGAGACAGAGAGACTCATTGCCAGATAGAGTAAAAAAAAAATCCCAAAATATTCTTTAACTACGTAAATAGTAAGAAACTAAAAAAATAATAGTGTTGGCCCCCTTAAAAATAGTCTGGGTGAAATGGTGGATGAGGATGAGGAAAAAGCCAATATGCTAAATGACTTTTTTTCATCAGTATTTACACAAGAAAATCCCATGGCAGCCAAAATGACTAGTGATAAAAATTCCCAATTAAATGTCACCTGCTTAACCCAGCAGGAAGTGCGGCGGCGTCTAAAAATCACTAAAATTGACAAATCTCCGGGCCCGGATGGGATACACCCCCGAGTAATGCAGGAATTACAGTCATTGATAGACCATTATTTTTAATCTTTAAAGACTCCATAATAACAGGGTCTGTACCACAGGACTGGCGTATAGCAAATGTGGTGACAATAAAGGAAAGGAAAGAAGGTTTAAGCATAATAACAGATGCGGGTTCTTTACTGCAAGAGCAGTGAGACTATGGAACTCTCTGCCGTATGATGTTGTAATGAGTGATTCATTACTTAAATTTAAGAGGGGATTGGATACATTTCTGGAAAAATATAATGTTACAGGGTATATACACTAGATTTCTTGATAGGGCGTTGATCCAGGGAACTAGTCTGATTGCTGTGTGTGGAGTCGGGAAGGAATTTTTTTCACCAATGTGGAGCTTACTCTTTGCCACATGGGTTTTTTTTTGCCTTCCTCTGGATCAACATGTTAGGGCATGTTAGGTTAGGCTATAGGTTGAACTAGATGGACTTGTAGTCTTCCTTCAACCTTAACAACTGTTACATGTAGACTCGAACATAGCAGGTGACTGCGGACCCAGACTACAACCCACCATATACGGTGTAACTATGGAGGTACAGAGGTCTGCACAGGAGTTGTAGGATATTTTTAACAAAAACATTAGTAAAAGTACATCATTAATTATTTTAGATAGAGCAAGGCACTTGTAAAATTGTCGTTAGGTAGAAATCCGTGCAGGTGAGTCCAGTAATTGGAACAATCAGCATGCAATCCCTTATTTCAGAGTTTCCTCAGATATTGTAGAAGGAAAATAAAAGTCATCATAATCCAGTGCAAAATTTCTAACAGATCTGTTATCTCAATACCTGCACCATACATGAGATGGTGGGGTGTATCGAGTCCTGCACTTCACTATGGTTCATATATGATGGCAGAGATCATGAATCTCATATAATAAATCCTTCCAGGATCACACCAGACAGGCCGCTGTCAATCTAACATGGTCTTTGTTCAATTCATTGCTGTGTGTCCATAACAACAGAGCCGATAGTAAAAAGTGTAATGTTACAGCCATGTTCATGTCACAGTTGTCATAAAGGCATATTGCAGAAAACACGTACACATCCCTAATTAGCAGGTCGTTAGTGGCCAATTGTGCTAATCGTTACCAAGCAAGCATTGCTCACAGCATTCTCTGGGGATATGTCTTTTGGCTGCTCAGCATAATTGTCCTGTAGCACTAAAGACAAGGGCCCAGATCTCCGGACCCTATGGCAGATATAAAACAAACACAACTAAACCCTCAGGAAAAATAAGGTCACTTTTCACGTGGTGAGAGGTCCTCTTTGGAAGGGGACCTGTCACTTGATTTATGCTGCACAAACAACGGGCAGAATGAAGCAGAGCCTGGTTGCATGATTGCAGCCATAGATATTATTCTTTGAAACACTCCACCGTTTCAGAGAAAATATATTTAGCAGATCTGAGGGCACAGCCGGACTATTCTCGT
The DNA here is from genome assembly GCF_032444005.1 of Ranitomeya imitator. Classification (NCBI taxonomy): domain Eukaryota; kingdom Metazoa; phylum Chordata; class Amphibia; order Anura; family Dendrobatidae; genus Ranitomeya; species Ranitomeya imitator. The sequence continues at coordinate 285,878,777 of NC_091282.1, read as the reverse complement.
CTCCGGGCCCCAACCACCTTTTCTTATTTCTCGGAGACTCCTCAAACACCTGGAGCAGGGCTGGGAGAAGGAGGCCACATCTTCAAACTACCGTATATTTTCCACACTCCACTATTTAAGAGAAATAATAACCAGCTGCAATCGGGAAGCCAGGCTCACATTATGCTGCCTTTGGTTTGGGACAGGATCCCTTTAACGACACAGATGCATACTGAGGAAACATGGGGCTATAAAATAAATTCTGCGATATGACAAAAACCAGGAAACTCTAAGATACTGTAACCTTATTCTGCAAACAGAGAGCTGGCCAGCAGCCGTATAATGAGCGAGGACACAAATGCTGAAAGCGGTAATGTGATTACGTGCAGCTACTTCTTGGAAAGGTAAATGAAGATTCTCGCCAAGCTTTCCTTGCCATCAGTTCTACCCCTCTTGAATAATGGACTATTTGCAGGACATACATATATTTGTGTGTGCTTACAAAACTAAAAAGGAACATCTGAGAAGTAGTTTTGGTGTCAACTCACACTTCAATACAACGTTAAAGATACTCACGGAGTTAATTATACTCCGGGCTGATACAGACGTATGTGGAACACAGTCCAACGGACCGCAATGCACGGACTAGTTGGGGTCTCCAACAAAAGTATAAAAGTTTCACAGAAATGTATGAGGCCGTCACTCTGGGATCAAGAGAGCCACGGCCAGTCCGTGCATTACAGTCAGCGCATTGTCCAAGCAAAGAACTCTGCGATCGAAAAGCGTTCCTCTGAATGAGCCCTAACATATGGCTAGACATGCAAACCGCAATTAACGTTTAGATTTTTGCTCCAACAATTTTTGGATCTATAGCCAAGCAGAAATATACTAGATTATAAAAAAAAAAAAAATCGTGCAGAGATTACAACGGGTTAAGAAAAAAGGCAATGTAAGGCTACGTTCACATTTGCGCAGCTCCCGGCTGAGTCGCGACGCACGCGCCATACGCCCCTATATTTAACATGGGGGCGCATGGACATGCGTTGCATTTGCGTTTTGCGACGCATGCGTCGCTGCAGCGCATGCGTCAGGGCGCAGGGAACGCTGCATGATGCAGTTTTTCCTGCGCCCAAAACCATGCAAAAAGCGACGCATGCATCGCAAAACGCAGCGTTTGTGCATGCGTTCATATTTGCGTTGTGCGTTGCGTCGCCGACGCAGCGCCGCACAACGCAAATGTGGACGTAGCCTAAGATACTGGAAAAAGCATGACATGTCATTAGGCTTTCTAGTCAAACACATTTAACTGTACTTTTAACAAACTTTGCATAATAAATAGTACTGGCGATTATAAGAAACTTTTTATACATCTTATCAGATAATTCACTTTCTTTCTCCATTTACCAGCCACTTCTTCCCTCCCGCTGTATCTCCTGAACTTATAATCCACTTAAAAAAACAACAACCCAACACATAAAATTGCCAGTACAATCACATGTAAAGTTACACCCCCTATTAAACTCTATGGAGAGGAAAAGCAGGCGGAGGGCAATACAGAAGTATGGTGCAGAGCTTTTTTTTAGCAAAGCTGTTCAGAGCTGGAGTCACATCTATACAGCTCAGTGCTACCTTATAATTTCCTCCATGCTGCTGCTGTTCCTTCAGTGTGCCAAGTAAGGAACGAAGAGCAGAAATCCTTCCCTGTGTGCTTTATTGTGAAATAGTGTTATTCCTAATGTACACACAGAAAAACATATTCTGAAAAGTTACTTGAAAATACAATTTTCCCATTAACAAATAAAAACTGAGAGAAAAATATCTATGTAGTAGAACAGGCAGCTGTGCCTGCAGATTGCTTTGATTGCGGAAATCAATGGCAATAAATTGAGCCAGTCAATTTCCTAGGAAGGTACAAGTGTTACAGTCTGTGAAAGGGCCTTTACAACCGGTCCTTGTTTTTGCAGCATGATCTTCCCTATAATTTTGATCTTGGATTGCTAGAAATATTTACGAGCAGATATTTCCAACCAGAATACAAAATTGCAAAGAAAAACAGTCTACAGATAGAAGAAAGAGCCTAGAGATCTCACAAATAAATAGATGTGGTTCACTTTTAAAGGGGCTTTTATCTATTAAGAAATGTGTTTTAAACAAGCATGTAAAAGGGCACTGCTGCAGCATCAAACCTGCAATGCCACGCGCGATTCTTGGGTACAGACAGCTGGCCAGGGAGTTATAGCGCCACATCCCTTCTTAGGGCTGGAAAGCTGAACACAGACTTGCGCTTTTGTCACCAGATATTACTGATTTTATTGGGGTCCAGTATGTCATTGTCAGCCTGGCAAAGGTATAGGCAACGAGTACAGAGCTATTAAAACAAAAGGTCAAATTTCCTAACTAGAAACACCAAATTTATCAAAGTGACTTTACTCTATGATTTGGCATACACATATACTTATGGAGATACTTATCTCTATAACATATGCAATCAAACAATCAAATCTTTTGTGAAAAAAAAAATCTTTCAAAGTCCTGCCTACTTTCCATTTGCCAAACCTCGTTATCCAACAATGAATAAAGTGTCTAATAACAGCATACATTTGGGAAAAGAAATGTATGCCAGATCTTTGCCACACTAGTAAATCTGCTCAATGCCTGATCATACAACATGTGTAAGATGTACATACAACTCCTTAGAATAAATTGCAGAATTGCATGCAATATTAATGGAATGTCTAGACACTGTAAAGCAATATATCACCGTGGTTGTCTAAGCAATGGTACTAATGGCCACTTCTTCCTAGCTGCTCACCAACTCTACTGTTGGAGAGTCCAGCAGACATGCTGGGATCCTTCAGAGCAGATGTGCCAAGCACTGCATACAAAGAGCGCCTGCAGATTTGGCCATTTCCCCATGCCGCTGTGTGACACAAACAAAAGGCTGATCTAGGAGACTTCAGCCACAGCAACATCCCCAGAGTGACTTACTGACCACAAAACTCGCCTCTTGGCAAGAGCAGCTGCTCTTAACCCACCCTCAACAGTGAGGCCTGAAACGAAGGAGGACTGTTGAGGAATTTCGCCAGTAAGTGATGCAGGCTCTACGGACACATTGGCCAACAAATAAAAGTCAATGAGCAAGGACTATACAAACCGAGTACAATGATCAGCCTGGATTTGTTATGGGTTTACTACAAGAGGAGCCAGAAGACCACAGCTCTGATTTCTCCTACTCCTGCGCTGATTAGAAGCACTTCACCTTCATATTAAACAGTGCAGATTTCTTTTTAGCAGTGCAGGGGATAATCTGCTCAGTTGAGAACTACTGGAAGCTTTCCTGCATTAAAGGGAACTGTTCACCTCCAAAATCGATGGGGAGGTAAGCCCACCTGCATCAGGGCTTATCTACAGCATTCTGTAATGCTGTAGATAAGCCTCCGATGTAACCTGAAAGACGAGAAAAACAAGTTAGATTATACTCACCCAGGGGCGTTCCCGCTGCGGTCCGGGTCCGGCGCCTCCCATCTTCATCAGATGACGTAACTCTTCTTGTCTTCACGCCGCGGCTCCGATGCAGGCGTACTTTGTCTGCCCTATTGAGGGCAGAGCAAAATACTGTAGTGCACAGGCCCCGGAAAAGGTCAGAGGCCCAGCGCCTGCGCACTGCAGTACTTTCCTCTGCCCTCAACAGGACAGACAAAGTACGCCTGCGCCGGATCCGCAGCCTGAAGACAAGAAGAGGACGTCATCTGATGAAGATGGGAGGCGCCGGATCCGGACCAACAGCAGGACCACCCCTGGGTGAGTATAATCTAATGCATGGGTCCCCAACTCCAGGCCTCGAGGGCCGCTAACAGTGCAGGTTTTCAGGATTTCTTTAGTATTGCATCGGTGGTAATGTGATCATCTGCACAGGGGATGATTCCAACCCCTGTGCAATACTAAGGAAATCCTGAAAACCTGCACTGTTGGCGGCCCTCGAGGCCTGGAGTTGGGGACCCCTGATCTAACGTCTTTTTCTCATCTTTTAGGATACATCGGGGGCTTATCTACAGCATTACAGAATGCTGTAGAAAAGCCCCTGATGCCGGTGGGCTTACCTCACCCGCGATTTTGGGGGTGACAGGTTCCCTTTAAGGCTCAGCTGCTCACTGATAGCCACTACCATCTCCAACATTATCTGGGCCCTGGCTAGCACTCAATGTCAGAGGATAGCTTATCCTACATGGATGGAGGTTGTTGGTTGTTATTTGAGTAGGCGGTATATTTGATCATTTACACAAATCAGTCCCTACCCTTAAATCTCAGCTCCACAAGCAGGGACTAATTATGATCGTGGAAGAAAACCAAAGAACCAACACAGAGCCTTTCTAGGCTCTCCTGATTACCCCCTCCGAATATGCTCAGAAATTAACTAATGTCCAACTTATTCTCCCTGGTGGTTCAGTAATCTGTGCTTTATCTTTCTACCCTTGTGTGCTTTGTAGCAGTTCTCTATGAAAGGAGTGGCTGGGCTACACTTGGGTGTAACATACAGCAGCCCACCAGGAGAGGCACAGTGGCAAGGGGAGGACAGAGCAGCAGCCCGGACCATTTCAGAAAAGGGGGATTGGGAAATAATCCCCCATGTATAAGGAATTCTAGTGATGAGAGAACATGCTGGGATAAGGTGTTATCTGAGCGTGCTCGGTGAGCTAACAGAGTGTCTTCAGTGTGCTCAAAAAATGTTAGTCTCTGCGGCTGCATGACTTGCGGCTGTTCGACAGCCATAACACAGGCAGGGATTGCTTGTTTGCTCGACAATCCTGTCATACAGCCGCAAGACATGCATCCGCAGGGACTGGAACATATTTTTTGAGCACACCGAAGACACGGTTAGCTCACGGAGCATGCTCGGATAACACCTTACCCTAGCACGTTCTCTCATCACTAATAACTTCCAAACTTGGGAATACACCTTAAAGAAAAAATCCATCTTCCAGAAGCACTTTAAGGCTATGTGCACACGTTGCGGATTCGTGTGCGGATTTTTCTGCACAGTTTTTGCAAAATCCGCAGGTAAAACGCACAGCGGATTACCTGTGGTTTTTGTGCGGATTCCACCTGCGGTTTTATACCTGCGGATTCCTATTGAGGAGGCGGTGTAAACTGCACAAAGAAATGACAAGCTGCGGAAAATACAACGCTGCATTTCCAGGCGGTATTTCCGCAGCATGTGCACTGTGGATTTCGTTTTCCATACGTTTACATGGTACTGTACAATGCATGGAAAACTGCTGCGAATCCCCAGCAGCCAATCCGCTGCGGATACGCAGCAAAATCCGCAATGTGTGCACATAGCCTTAATGTACAAAAAAAAAAAATTTATAACAGCATCTCCTACAAGAATTAACTTCACCATTGATAACTGCGTATTTGTACATAGTATCTTTGGTAGAACATGATAACGTTGACTGCACTGGAGGGAAGGTCTTGGCTGCCAAACACAACGCTCTGGGAGAAAGGATGACGATAAAACCAAATAGTGATGAAGCACAGCCTGCTGAACCCTCCCCTTTAAAGTGCGTAACATATTTGCCAGAAAAATCTGAAATGTCTATTTGAAGAACATAAGAAGTCTAGAATCATCTATCCAGCATTGTGAGTAGTGTTTGAGGAGTGTGACAATGTGGTGATCGCAGGAGCACTTGGTTATCTTGTGACATCAGTTTTCAATTACAGTACATTACAGTATATATATATATTACTTTATATTAGAAAAAATTCATTTGGTACTACGTTGTATGAGAGTCCAAATATATTAGTGTTGCTCTATCATTTGAGTAATGAAATGATGGATGAGCATATCCACGACATAACACCATGTACTCACAGATTTCTTTATTTCCACTTTCTGAAGCTTTAGATTGATGCTCTTATTCACACTCAGAAAGCACAAACAATTACTGGCATTAGTAATGAGTACATATCAGAAAAGGAAGCCGCGTTCAGCCAGAGCAATCGCCTCTCCAGCTGCTTCTGGATCAGCGTTTAAGGCCTTCTTCCACTTTTCTAATATGTTTATATTGATTCTTTATCTTCCATAAAAATGGACATAGAAGGCAATAATTGATATTGTCCATGCACTTACTTATAGTAAATCACACAAGACGTGCACACAATACGCAGGCTCAGCAGAGCAGAAAACAGTCCTTGTGCAAACCCTTCTCTTTGTTAAGTAACCATGTTTTGCCCTGAGGGACAGTCTGAGCAGCGCAGGTTACACAATGTTGTGCCATGGAGCGCCCTGTTAGCCGCCCAGCAAGACAGAGCGGCTTGTGTTCTCCTCCACACACTCCTCATTTTACAACATGTATTGTAAGTGACAAGGCAGCAAAAGGTTACGGCCTAGGTTTTTCTCATGTTTGCCATTTCTTCTGCTGAATTTTATGGTCTCAGTTTTCAGTTCTATGAACCCTTTTTTACCCAGGATAAAGGCAAATATTCATATTTAAAAGATTTTAATACTAGATGTGCAATACTTACATGCGTTTTGGCTGCGGAAATGCTTGTAATCTGCACATAACTATATTAATAAAAACTAGCCACAATCAAATACCAGAAAGTATCAAAAACAAAGCAGTTTTATTTAAGGCATGACATACCAACCAGAAACAAAGAGAATGAACCCTCAAAAGTGCGGTAAAAATGCAAGCAACCTAATGGACTTCGTAGGTGCAGAAATGGTGCCGAAAATCTGCAACATCAAAAATTCACCAAAAGCTGATCGTATTAGCATAATCTAAAGATCCAGCCAGGGACCTAAGGGAGAGACCAGGATATTCGGTCACCACCCCCTTAGCCGCGTTCTTGTCCAGACTGCTCCATGTGATTGCTGCCTGATATGTTGGGAGAAACCGGTCAATCAAGCAGTTATCCTGATTCATGGTGCCCATAGTAGCATGAATGGACGGACAGCTTCCCTTTAGCATAAAGAAAAATGGAGTCCCTGACGGAAAGCTTATAATGCGACTGTGAACAAAGCCTTATCTGTCACACACTGAACGCTTCACTAAATTACATTTAACAAGTAATCTTGAAATATGAAAGTCTCAATTCACACGACTATACTCACACATTTGGAAAAATAGAAAGCCACCAATTTTGCCAGTACATTTTTTACTCACCTAAAAAATACTGACGAAAAATCTCATTTTATAATAAAACTATTAAAGTTCAGAGAACAGAAACACTAAGAAATCTTCTCACATCCTAAGCATCTGATTACAGTGCAGCAATTTGCAGAAATCAAAGTTGGCTTTAAGTGCTGTGACACTTTCTTAATCCTTTTCAAACAATGGGCGGCTGTCAAGGTGAACAGCCATGAGAAGCAGATGAAAGGTTACACATTAATCCAGGGGACAGCGCTCTTGGCAGCAGTAGGGCAACTAGTTTAGGTCCAACATGCTCCCATACTCCAGAGGTGATGTGGCTGGGCGCCACTATTGAGGTCATTCTGAAATATCCTTATAAGAAAGTCCATTACAAGACGTGTCGGAGAAAAGTGGCACATAAAAGAAATACCAGAACAGAGCTGCATGCATCCAGGGAGTGACGAAGCAACGTGTGAAACGCGCGTTGGAGTGTGGGTAGCAGTAGCACCACGTGGGAAATGAATCCTGGTTAGTATATGGATGTTTTCATTATGTTTTAGTTACTCCCTTATTAGGAATCATTATATGTGATTTATTCAGGTTCACTTTATAATATATTTTGGGGCTACCTGTACCCTATTACTTATGCACTTTATATGATACTACTTGGATTTTGATACATATCTATAAGCACCTTATTTATTAATTATTTTTTATGAGATTGAGTATGAAATACGTGTTTCCCTATTTATGGTTAGTTGGATTTACATAGCATCGTATGCTACTTTGGTAATTTATTCAGATTTCGGGTGGTGCTCTGCTCCCCTTGTTTTTTAGACCTGTTGTATATGTTTTTTAATCATGTTTTTGTGTTAAATTGGATTGGTGTCTTCAATAAACTGATTTATATTTTGAATATAATTGTTTATGTGATTATTTTGGTTTTATGAGTATATATATTCTTTTCAAGTGGTTCTTTTTTGGTATAGTATTCTGTTGTCTGCTTGAACTTAATTTGATTATGTGATAGGTTCTCTTGTGCGCTTATTTTTTTTTTTGTTTAAAAAAATTCTCAGATTAAGGCTATGTTCACATGTTCAGTAGTGATCTGACAGAATGGCTCCAGCAGCAATATATTTGCAAAAAAGTTGCACAGATACAACTTTTTAGTCCATTTTTAAATGTATGATTTCCGCTGGATCCATTTATTTAACATTGGAGTCTATGGAAAACAAATCCATTTATTAGCAGTCTTTTTTTCCTTTCATTTGTAATGGATCCGTTTTATGCTTACTGGATCCAGCAGATATCAGTTATTTAACCTTCGTCAGGCTACATAATTTTACAACGTTAACAGGCTGCAGAGGTACAATTGTACCTTCATATATATTTTATTGAAATTTGGCCAATATGTTCTGGACCAAAACTGCAGAGATGTCACGAAATTTCAGCCCTCTACGGCTTTTCGAAGAAAAAAAAAAGTTATTGCAATTTTAAAACGGAATAGTTACAATTGTACCTACTCAGCCGGACGAAGGTTAAAAAAGGACTAAAAAAAGTTGTCTGCACAACTCTTGCCAACAGATTACTGCTCAATCTGATCTAACGGATCATTACAGGACGTGAACTTAGCGTAAACCACAGTGCTAACTACTGAGCCTAAACCACAGTGCTAATTACTGAGCCACAGTGAGGCCTACATACTTGACTGTAACGAGGCACTATCGACACGATGTCATCATAGGCAGTATCAATTTCCAACTAATCACAGTGAAAGGCAAATACATACACATGTACTTCTAGTGGGTTTTCCACTATGATTTGTGGGCAATTTGATGAAAACTCAATATTGTGATGTTGTGTATCACAAAACATTACTATTCTTCTTCTCATAGGATATTCCCTAGACAGCAGAGCAGCATGTGATTTACCACATCCGACTTTATAAATTGCTATATTGCATGTAAACACAATGGAGATACACGTCCGATTCCACGGTGTAATTTAACGGGAATCTGTAAATGCTTCACTCTCTATAGGCCGTAACAGAGCTGGTAATAGAAGTGCATGAGGCCCCTGTTGCAGCTCTGATTTCATATAGCGGCATACAGATTTAGGACTCTCCCGTTTTGGCTCTATTTAATACATAACATTTTCTTTTTTTTTTTTTTGCAGACAAAAATAAGTGTGAAATGGGTTAAGAGTCACCTCTCTACTGTCCTATAGAAGGAGGGTCTAAAACGCCTATGCCGTCCATACACCTGGTTAGCTGAAAGAAGTTATGACGGGTGTTTACTGTTCACTCGTTCTTTGCCCATGATGGTTGTCGTTTAGGATGACTACAAGTTAAAATTAATGAATGCCATGAGTTAAAATGCAATTCACAGATGGCTCTGTGCCATCATGTTTGGCGCCCTGTGCACACTAGACAGCAGTCAGCTGAACGATGGTTAGGCTGGCAGCTGTCTCTGGAGTCCTCCATACACAGGAGCGCTTCCCCTGCAGAGTGCTCCTGTGTTCTCAAAGAGTTACTGCCAGACTCCTCTGACAGTGGCTTTTCTCATTAAAATCAAAAGGATTGGCAGCTTGAAATCAGAATTGCTGGAACCTCCTCCCCAACACAGTTTGTTGGAGAAGAGTCAGTGGACTAGTAGACTCTATACACATTATACGGTTAGCCGAGCCCACGGATATCGGGGGATTTCTTTGACGTCAGCAGGGCGGTGGGGTTGGTAACCCAAACCACAGACTCCTCATATTCTCTGACTTCCACTGCCTCACTACTGAGCATGTCCATAAAGTACAGCACAGATTCATCTCAACTATACGTCGAGGTCCTTAGATCAGGAACAGAACAGACATTTATAGGACATTTCATAACTTTACCAAATTATTCTGAAAATCTTTACAGCACATCCTGCACTGAACTATTGTACCCAACTTAATTTATATTTAAGAAGTCGGGAGTCGGTCCATTTTATACCAACTCCACCAAAATGGCCACCGACTGACTCCACACCCCTGGACCTTCGACTAAAGTCTGTGAGGGTCTTTCATCCATTTAATAGGATGCAAATCTGTGGTTCTGGATGAATGACTTAAGTACCCGACAACACTTGAAAAAAAAAATATGATCCCCGTAGATCAACTTTTAAACATTTACCTGCCTTCTGTTACTGTCAAGTTTTCTGTGTGACCAAGAACGCACTACCAGTCAGCAGACAACGGCCCAAATCCATGCAAAGTCTCAAAGGTATGGCCAGCTTTATATTCATAGATTAGCTGCTCATGCAAGAACCCTGAGGCTGCACTACACCTCTGTCCTCATGACAGCACTTCCTGCAAATAAAGATGTGGACATTGAAGCAGATTGCGATTTGGTTCCAATGCTCCTATGAGCGATGCAATTGGTCTGTACAAGAAGTGTTGTCATAGGGAGCAGATATGCAGCATAGATTCAGGACTGTAAGGTTATATACATTTAGCATGGCAAAGTAGAAAATCAGTAAAAAATACTTTCCAAAGATGTACATATCCACAAATGGATGTTAATAGAACAGATTGCATAACAGTAGGATCATCAGAGAAACCCACATTGTAATGTGGCTCACCTCGATGTGGGTGACATTTCTGTTGAGGGATGCGGGATAGGAGACAAGGACTGCTCATTCACACTCTGCTCACTGGTTGACCTGCTGCCCGCATGGGAGTTAGAAGCACAAAGAGGCCTCTCCATGTCAAGTGTGCTGGCGGCAGCGACTGGCTCTGTACACTGCATATCAATGCACGGCCTGTTAACCATCAAGTGCCAACAGCCAGGAGGAACAACACAGCACTCTGCCAGCAAAAATCAAGTTCTACGGACTGACAGCCAAAAGGTCAACTTCTCTCCGAGTTACTCCACATCCTAACATGAGGGCTCAGAGCAGTACTTCAATGGTGGTTACTTTCACAGATCCTAATTAACAGTTAATTGTTGCTAATTAGAGGCGAGCAGGGATATGTAAGGTTCTATACTCACTACTGATCCCAGTTAATTAGGGGGCTGATCACTGCTCCGACCCAGGATTGGGGACAGAACCAACTAACACTGCTCCCATGTAATGCCAACAGGAACACGGATATCAGACTAATTCAGTGTTCAGTAGTGCTCTGATGGCTTCCATCTACATCTCTAAAAAACAGCATCAGATGCACGTGCCCCTGATGGAGCCATTCATTACATTTTTCAGAAAGGCACTGGAATGCAGTTGAATTCGCTCTTGTACACATCTGGAAGGGTGGGGAACCAAGCAGTGTGCCCGTCCTAAGGGTATGTGCACATGATGACATCTAGACCCTGGTGCAATCACCATGTTTTCCAACTTCAGCAGTGGCTCCCCAGGGGTGGAGTGCATATTCACTACTTTAATGAGCGGTACCAGTGACCGCTGAACACAGGAACAAGCTGCCAGCCCGGGACGACGAAGAAGCAGAGACCGTGCTGGGAGGGTGAGTATAACGGGGGAAGGTGGGCATTGCGATATTCACCTGTCCCACCGCCGGGCTCCATCTTCCGTGTCCTCTGTGACGTTCAGATCAGAGGGCGCGATGACGTGGTTAGTGCATGCCCTGCCTGAACAGTCAGAGAGCCGGAAGACAGAGCGGCGCACGGCGGTGGAACGGGGACAGGTGAATATCGCAAGTGCGGGGGTCTGAGTGACGAGTTTTTTTTTGTTTTGTTTTTTTCATCGCAGCAGCATATGGAGCATAATCTATTAAGCATTTTATGGGGCCATCAACCTTTGTGCAGCATTATATAGGGCATAATATTCTATGGAGCATCTCAAGGGGCCATCATTCACCTTTGTGCAGCATTATATAGGGCATATTTTATATGGAGCATCTTATGGGACCCACCATGAAATGTATGGAGCATTATATGAGGCTCCTGACTCAATATGGATATTCAAAACACTTAACCTACTGATGTCTCAATTAATTTTCCTTTTATTGGTATCTATTTTTATTTTTGAAATGTACTAGTAGCTGCTGCATTTTCCACCCTAGGCTTTTACTCAAGTCAATAAATTTTCCCAGTTTTTGTGGCAAAATTAGGGGTCTCGGCTTATACACGGGTTGGCTCATACTCAAGTATATACAGTAATTCAATTAGCTAGAAATGGTTAACTTTTTATCACTGAAAATGTAAAAAAAAAAAAAAAAAAAACTGAATTGGCCCATACTATGCAAATGTGAGGCCAACTAGCACACTGCAATATTTTACATAACCAGCCACAACCAAAAGAGAGTATAGGAAAGAAAACCTATAATGAAAAGATTTTGACAGATTACAATATTGCTCTGTGGAAACGTTCTAAGGCTGGTCTTCCAGGGTTTGGACAGGTTCATACGAGCATATGCAAAAACCATTTGTTTCTTTTTATACAGAAAAAAATAAAATTTAATTCGCATTGTCATTTGTATGCAATCCGTATGACTGTTTTGCACGGCATCAGTTTTTTACTTGATTTAATAAATAATAAAAAGGTTTCCTATGTTAATAATTACAATGGATTCGTGAAAACGAATAACGTATAACTGGTAACCCTGTAAGTGATCAGTTATTTGCGCATCACATTTGTGATGTTTTCCAAAACATGTCTGTTTGAACTAAGGGTACCGTCACACAGTGGCATTTTGATCGCTACGACGTCACGATTTGTGACGTTCCAGCGATATATCCGTGACGTTCCAGCGATATAGTTACAATCTCGCTGTGTCTGACACGCTCCTGCGATCACGGACCCCGCTGAGAATCGTACGTCGTAGCCGATCGTTTGAAACTTTCTTTCGTCGTCTAGTGTCCCGCTGTGGCGGCATGATCGCATGGTGTAACAAAGGTGTGCACGATATTGTATACGATGTGCGCATAGTAACCAACAGCTTCTACATCGCACATACGTCATGAAATTATCGCTCCAGCGTCATGCATTGCAAAGTGTGACCGCAGTCTACGACGCTGGAGCGATATTGTTACGATGCTGGAGCGTCACGGATCGTGCCGTCGTAGCGATCAAAATGCCACTGTGTGACGGTACCCTAACACTCACTTGCATTGGTCATTTTGTCCGGATGCTACCCGTTTTGCATACAGACAGCACCAACACAATTAACACACTCATTTGAATGAGCCCTTTCATAGCAATTTTTAAAAAAAAATTAAATGTGGCATAGTAAAATATGCTTGAAATTTCCATGACTTTTAAAAATGTGTATTTGTTTTAGCCCATATCTTTTTTGTACTTTTAGCCAAATCAACAATTTGCACCCTGGTAGCATGTGAAGCTATGAAGCTCAGTATGTAACGGAAAGCATAGCCCAGGCTTTGTGAGCATACAATCTTCCTAGGTGTTAAAACGCTGCTTTTATTTGAGAAAATAATATATTCCCATAAAAAGTATACAACGTAATTCAACTGCAATATTAACGATTGGGTTTATGCATGGGCCAGACTCAAATAGTTATTTATGCTAATCATGGAAAGCGTCACACTGGCTCTTATGATTTCAATTAGCATTCTAGTATTTCTGATGGCAATACAGCACTGCAGACTTTACTATTCTTGCCAACAAAAATACTTGAAACCCTGCTAAAGAGAATAAAACAATAATGCAAACAAATCTAAAATACTAGCAGAAAAAAAAAAAAAAAAGGTGCCCCAGCAGCTGTCTTCTGCTACGGTGCCAATGTTGTAACTCCTAATTGATTGTAGATGTTAATCTTTCTCGACTCTTGTTCTAGCAGTGTGATTTATTATCTGAATTAATGACAAATTACTTCAAACAGTGAATACTGCTGCTTTACACAATAGCTGAAAATGTACTGGGCGAGGGATTCAAGAGGAAGAACCGAGTGGGGGATATATACAAGCCGTAATCAGCATTGTAAAGACAACGATTAGACTACCTGAGCTCATTTATCATGTGAAGTCTGGGAAAGAACACTAATTGCTCATTAATTGACCCCTTCAATGAAAGTGCACAAGTTCATTGCTAGTGGCATATTAGACCATTAGGGAAGAACAGAAATGTATGAATTTACACCATACACACCAAATACTTGGCAAACAAAAAACTGTATATATTAAATTGTAAATCATTTTGGGACGGAGGTAAGAGAGTACCGGCAACAGACACAATGGGTGAGAAAACTAGTAAAAGCTACCATAGTGCAACTAAGGCCCGATTCACACCCTTGTCTTTTCAAGTGTGATCTGACAACAAAACATTAGATCAAAGTGGAAGCAATGTTATTCTATGGGGCCGCGCACATGTCTACTTTTTTGTTTCCCTCATACTGAGTCTGTCCAAATAAAAAAAAATTGCAGCCCCCTTCCAGTTTTTAATCCGATTATCAATCCACACTAAGCTATACAAGTCAATCAGAAGTCAATCAGTGGGTGCAAATCATGGGAATGCACTCTGAAAACATCTGACTGCAGTCAGATTTTTGCTCAGTGACACAGTGGAGAAGATGGAGAAATTTTTCTCTCCATCTTCTCATCAGTGTGCTCCAAATTTCTCATTCGAGAGAATCTGACCACATTACACTGACCCATTACCGCACTCTGACAGCGTTTAATCAGAGTGTCATTTCCATAGTCAGACCGATACTCTTGGAGGAGAGAATCTACGGCCGTTTGACCCTGGCCTAAAGTGGAGCAGTTGTTTGCACAGATTTAAATTAGTGTACTTTCTTGGTTATGGGCCTTACCATCAATGTGTTCATAAGGCTTACATAATGTAGTCCTTTACTGCTACTTTAGAGGGAATCCCATCAGCAGGTGTTTGCTGTGCTATCTGACTGCAGCATGGGGTGAGGACAGAGATCCCAATTCTGGATGGAACATGATAGACTTGGGGTGCAATTAATTAAAGGGAATCTATCACCGTGTCCCCAGCGATGTGTCACTTACTGGTCTACATTCTGTCATTTTGATAATATCGCTGCATTCTCTGCAGCAGATCTAGCAGTGCGCTGAATGCTGAGCCCCATATAACCCCGCCCACAACACTGATTAGCAGCTTTCTGTGTACACTGTACAATGACGGAAAGATGCTAATCAGTGGTGGGGGTGGGGTTATAGAGAACCGTGGAGGAAGAACAAGACACCTAGTCTGATAGTGATAATCTCCTGCTGATAAAACACAGATTGTTTTGAAACTATAATACAGCAAAGTAAGTGACACATTCCTGTACTCAGGCTCTCTTATACTACATAATGGAGCTCTCAGACTACATAGCAAACACAAAATTTAAATTGGTATGGAAATTGTGACAACACACTGCGCCATTGTTAGCCTAAGTGCTAGTTCGCACACGTTATTTTTCATACAAAACAGGTTTACAGAAATAGCAAGTATCTTGGGCACCTGACCAGCCTTAAGAGGCCAAATGAGTGACCCTCCTCATCTTCCTCTTTACAATACCCTATAGATTCTCTATGGGGTTAAGGTCAGGCGAGTTTGCGGGCCAATCAAGCACAGTGATACTGTTGTTTTTAAACCAGGTATTGGTACTTCTGGCAGTGTGGACAGGTGCCAAGTCCTGCTGGAGAATGAAATTTTCATCTCTTAAAAGCTTGTATCAGAGGGAAGCATGAAGTTCTCTAAAATTTCCTGGTAGACGGCTGCGCTGATTTTAGTCTTGATAAAACACAATAGACCTACACCAGCAGATAACATGGCTCCCCAAACCATCAATGATTGTGGACACTTCACACTAGACCTTGGAAATCAAGGTCCCAGAGTCTGGAGGAAGAGTGGAGAGACAGACAATCCAAGCTGCTTGAGGTCTAGTATGAAGTTTCCACAGTCAGTGATGGTTTGGGGAGCCATGTCATCTGCTGGTGTAAGTACACTGTGTTTTACCAGGAAATGAGAGCACTTCATGCTTCCCTCTGCCAACAAGCTTTTAGGAGATGGAAATTTCATTCTCCAGCAGGACTTGGCACCTGTCCACACTGCCAAAAGTACCAATACCTGGTTTAAAAACAACAGTATCACTGTGCTTGATTTCCCAGCAAACTCACCTGACCTTATCCTCATAGTGAATCTATGGGGTATTGTCAAGAGGAAGATGAGACACCAGACCCAACAATGCAGACGAGCTGAAGGCTGCTATCAAAGCAACCTGGGCTTCCATAACACCTCAGCAGTGTCACAGGCTGATCGCATCCATGCCACGCCGCATTGATGCAGTAATTTATGCCAAAGGAGCCCCAACCAAGTACTGAGTGCATGTACTGAACATACATTTCAGTAGGCCAACATTTCGAATTTTAAAATCATTTTTTTCAAGCTGGTGTTATAAAGTATTCTAATTTACTGAGATAATGACGTTTGGGTTTTTATTGACTGTAAGCCATAATCATCAACATTAACAGAAATAAACACTTGAAATAACTCACTCTGTTTGTAATGACTCTATACAATATATGAGTTTCACTTTTTGTATTGAAGAACTGAAATAAATTAACTTTTTGATAATATTCTAATTTTGTGAGATGTAGCTGTATTTAGAATGGTTTTCTTTGTGGGTAATGCAGGTATTCACTTCATCACAAACATTCCATGACTGTCAGGCAGCATTTTAAGCATCTGTATATTGTAATCATCTTCGCTCTTGCAATGCATGTTGGGTTACTTTAATTCGATAAAAATGTACTAATGCATAATGCAAGCCGCTCATTGATCCCCATGGCTGAATCGTTGCCTTTCCTCCCAACAAACAACCAGATGGCTAATGATGCTTGTGACTGTTCCCATTATGTATGTAAAGAAGCTGCGGAGACACCATCACGTGTTTCTCGACGCAAGCAGTGAATAGCCAGGCCTTTCCCCGGGAAGGAACAACCACGGGAAGGGCAGCATCCTATGAAGGAAAGCCACCTATGCCAAGCATGGTATCCATCCACAGACAGCTGTTTCAGGGTTTTTGCCCCTCATCAGTGTGGAGTAGGAATCTCGCTATTAGGAGCAGTGCCTGTTCCCATTATGTAGCCATATCTACAGTAATAATAATAATAATAACCTTTTATATAGCGCTAACATATTCCGCAGCGCTTTACGGTTACGGGTATGTGCACACGTCAGGATTTCTTGCAGAAATATTCCTGACAAAAACCGGACATTTCTGCCAGAAATCCGCATGCGTTTTTTTTTGCGTTTTTTTCATGCATTTTTACGCGTTTTTGGTGTGCTTTTTGTGCGTTTTTTTCCCAAATGCATAGAATAGCGGGAAAAACGCAGAAAATCCGCAAAATTAATGGACATGCTGCTTTTTTTTACCGCAATGCATTTTTTTCGCGGAAAAAAATGCATCATGTGCACAAAACATGCAGAATGCATTCTAAATGATAGGATGCATAATGTATGCGTTTTTAATGAGTTTTTATAGCGCTTTTCCCGTGAAAAAACCTGAACGTGTGCACATATCATCGCTGTCCCCGACGGGGCTCACAATCTAAATTCCCTATCAGTATGTCTTTGGAATGTGGGAGGAAACCGGAGAACCCGGAGGAAACCCACACAAAAATGGAGAGAACATACAAACTCTTTGCAGATGTTGTCCTTGGTGGGGTTTCAACCCAGGACTCCAGTGCTGCAAGGCTGCTGTGCTAACCACTGACTACAGTAACATCGTCTGGCCATTTTCTTGTGACACGGTATGTGAATCAAGACATACTGTAACATTCCTATTGACTTCTTTGAGCTAGCCATATGCCAAAAGAGTGTCCATTCAGAGTATGTTTTGCGAATGTCATGTGAACACAGCCTTTCTGAGTACCGTATATACTAGTGTAAAAGCAGTTTTTCAGCACATTTTTTGTGTGCTGAAAACGCCCCCCTCGGCTTCTACACGAGTCATTGTCCCAGAAGACGGCGGGGGAAGGGGAGCAGTGGAACAGCGGGTCACAGAAGGCAGGAGCCGGCGGGTCACAGGAGGCAGGAGCCGACGGCTGCGGCTGAAGCCTGTGCATGTTGCTAAAGAGAAATGAATATTCACTGCACTGGCAATGGATGTTCATTTCTCTTATAGCGCACACAGTTGCAGCCATAGCTGCCAGCTTCCAGTAGCTGCTGGGCTATCACGGGTGCCTGCTCATTAAGGTATTGAATATTCACCTCTATTCACTCCCATAGGCATGGAGAGAGGTGAATATTCACTACCTTAATGAGCGGGGACACATGATCACTCGGCTGCAGGAATGCTGGCAGCGGAACAAGATGCTGTGAGGGCGAGCTGGGAAGGCAAGTAGGATGTTTTTTTCTTTTTTTTTCTTTTTAATGCTTTTCTCATGAGGGCCATGCATGCAAGGATAGGGTTGAGGAACCACGCAAACATGGATGGGG
The DNA here is from genome assembly GCF_032444005.1 of Ranitomeya imitator. NCBI lineage: Eukaryota > Metazoa > Chordata > Amphibia > Anura > Dendrobatidae > Ranitomeya > Ranitomeya imitator. Next base: position 285,860,269 of record NC_091282.1, on the reverse strand, counting down.
ATAAGGAGCCACACATACAAGGATGGAAATAAGGAGCCACGCAGACAAGGATGAAAATAAGGAGCCACGCAGACGAGGATGGGAAAAAGGAGCCACGCAGACAAGAATGGGAATAAGAAACCACGCATACAACAATGGGAATAAGAAACCACGCATACAACAATGGGAATAAGGAGCCACGCAGACAAGGATGGGAATAAGGAGCCATGCAGACAAGGATGGGAATAAGAAACCACGCATACAACAATGGGAATAAGAAACCACGCATACAATGGGAATAAGGAGCCATGCAGACAAGGATGGGAATAAGGAGCTATGCAGACAAGGATGGGAATAAGGAGCCATGCAGACAAGGATGGGAATAAGGAGCCATGCAGACAAGGATGGGAATAAGGAGCCGAGCAGACAAGGATGGGAATAAGGAGCCATGCAGACAAGGATGGGAATAAGGAGCCATGCAGACAAGGATGGGAATAAGGAGCCATGCAGACAAGGTGGCTCAGTGGTTAGCACTGCAGCCTTGCAGCGCTGGAGTCCTGGGTTCAAATCCCTCCAAGGACAACATCTGCAAGGAGTTTGCATGTTCTCCCCGTGTTTGCGTGGGTTTCCTCCGGGTTCTCCGGTTTCCTCCCACATTCCAAAGACATACTGATAGGGAATTTAGTTTGTGAGCCTCATCGGGGACAGCGATGAGAATGCGTGCAAACTGTAAAGCGCTGCGGAATATTTTAGCGCTGTATAAAAATAAAGATTATAAAAATAAAGATTATAATAAGGAGCCACACAGACAAGGATGGGAATAAGAAGCCACGCATACAAGGATGGGAATAAGGAGCTTTTCAGACAAGGATGGGAATAAGGGGACAATGCATACCCGACTTATACTCGAGTCAATAAGTTTTCCAATTTTTTCGTGGCAAAATTTGGTGCCTTAGCTTATACTCGGGTCAGCTTATACTCGAGTATATACGGTAATTTCTGATATGTATTTTGCATTTGTTACATATATTCAGCAGCCATAATGGGAAGTGTTATTGTGGATTGGCCTACCGCCTCATCACATTAACCTAACGATCCCTGTGTGGCCTATCATAAAAAAACAACAACAAAAAAAAAAACATAATCCGGTTCCTCATATCATGTTCTCATACACTTTATGCCGTTAATAGCCCTCTGTGTCTGTACTGCTACATACTTAGGCAGGTAACTGGTTCATGCAGCTTTACATGAACACCCGAGCCTTACACTATGGCCGGTCCGACTAACTAAAGCAAATGTTACCATCCACCTCTCGTGTCTCCCCTTTTCCTCATAGTTTGTAAGCTTGCGAGCAGGGCCCTCATTCCTCCTGGTATCTGTTTTGAACTGTATTTCTGTTATGCTGTAATGTCTATTGTCTGTACAAGTCCCCTCTATAATTTGTAAAGCGCTGCGGAATATGTTGGCGCTATATAAATAAAATTATTATTATTATTATTATTATTATTATTATTATTATTATAGACTGCAGTCCAAGAATGATATAGTGGGTCCATTCACATTACAGTATATAAAAGTGCTTCTCACCAAATTCGAATATCATGAAAAAGTTGCCATGCCGCACTGATGCAGTAATTGATGCAAAAAGACAACCGACCAAGTATTGAGTGCATTTACTGAACATATATTTCAGTAGGCCAACATTTTGTATGTTAAAACCATTTTTCAAGCTGGTGTTATAAAATATGGTATGCTAATTTACGGAGAATGACTTTTGGGTTTTTCATTGGCTCGAAGCCATAATCAGCAACATTAACAGAAATAAAATGCATCACTGTTTGTAATGACTCTATATGAGTTTCACTTTTTGTATTGAAGAACTGAAATAAATTACCGTAACTTTTAATGATATTCTAATTTAGGGAGATGCACCTGTACAGCATTCCTAAATACACACTAACAAATAGGAATCATATCAAAGACTAAACTATTGAACACTGACACAGTATGCTAGAAACTTTTCTGTACGCAGACAAAACCTATGATTTCCTATGCAAGAAAAAAACAAACAAAAACACACCAATTTGTGGCTGCAACAGTCAATCTTATGAAGGAATCAAAACAACCATGGGAATCTGCAACTAATTTGCTGCACATAAATGGATCCTAATCTTGCACCATACCCTACAATAGCAAGACCTTATGATTTCTTTAGAAGGAAAGATCAGGTTGCAGTTATAAAGTAAATGAAAAGTCAGACTCTCTTTGCAGCAAGAAATCGGTTTTGTAGTAGTTAATAGCAGGTAAGCCACTCCAATCCTGCGCCTAGAAACAGCCATTATCTGGATACTTTTTCATGGTGTGGACAGGTCTTTCCTCAGACGCCTAGACATCTCAGGTCGGCAGCTGAGCGCTCAGAAATAATTTCTTAACAAAACAAAGGAGTCTGTTGAGAAGAATAACAATTGACAGCTGCTTGCAGAGCTACTGATGGGTGACGCTGTGGGCAGAGCTCAAGATTCTGGGCCGCTCACTATGCAACTATGCATAAGAAGGAAATCAGCTTTGACTCATTCACTGATACTTATGCCAAGTAGCTTCTTGATAAGCCTCTTTCACACTTCCGCCTTTCAGCTCCCGTCACAATCCGTCGATTTTTAATAAAGCAGGATCCTGCATTTTCTCATAGACTTGTATTAAGGACGGATTGTGACGGAGAGAGAGAGTACAAAGGAGGGCAACAAAATTAATAAAGGGGATGGGAGAACTACAATACCCAGATAGATTAGCGAAATTAGGATTATTTAGTCTAGAAAAAAGACGACTGAGGGGCGATCTAATAACCATGTATAAGTATATAAGGGGACAATACAAATATCTCGCTGAGGATCTGTTTATACCAAGGAAGGTGACGGGCACAAGGGGGCATTCTTTGCGTCTGGAGGAGAGAAGGTTTTTCCACCAACATAGAAGAGGATTCTTTACTGTTAGGGCAGTGAGAATCTGGAATTGCTTGCCTGAGGAGGTGGTGATGGCGAACTCAGTCGAGGGGTTCAAGAGAGGCCTGGATGTCTTCCTGGAGCAGAACAATATTGTATCATACAATTAGGTTCTGTAGAAGGACGTAGATCTGGGTATTTATTATGATGGAATATAGGCTGAACTGGATGGACAAATGTCTTTTTTCGGCCTTACTAACTATGTTACTATGGATGGCCATCCGTTTCAGCCGTCGTGCACTGGATGCTGCGTAAGAAAATGGTCCGTCGGGCAGAGAAAACGTTCAGAGGAACTGCCTGTGAAAAGCAGGAATCCAGCGACGGGTCCAGTCTTTTCAAACTGAGCATGCGTGGAAGAATTTCCCGTCAGGGAAATTCTCTCTCGCTCTCTTTCTCTTTATACTATTGATGCTGCCTATGCAGCATCAATAGTAATAAGATATAATGTTAAAAATAATTAAAAAAAAAAAAAATCGCAATATTCTCACCTAATGGCGTTCCCGCGCAGCGTCACCGATGCTCCTTGCGGCTAGCAACACTTCCTAGTAATACATTGCGAAATCTCGTGAGACCGCGACTTCTTGCGAGATTTCGCAATGTACTACTAGGAACACTAGCTGCTGGGAGCATCGCTGCGTCCCGCCTGTAGGTGAGAATATTGCGATTTTTTTAAAAAAAATTTTTTAACCTGGTTTGTGCTGTGTATGTGCTGCAAAGATGCATACACAACAGGTGCACATAGCCTCGACAGGTCCGTCAGAAAGAGAGGCCCAGGGCACACGTTTTCCACAATCTGCACAGGATCCGTCATTTCAACGTCTTGACGGATCCTGTGCAGATTTGGAAGATGGAAGTGTGAAAGAAGTCTAAGGCTTCTTTCACACTTCCATCGGTACAGGGCCGTCACAAAGCGCCGGCGCAACATACCGACGGACAGTGGTGATTTTCTGCACAACATAGGCCGCGGACGCAGTGTTTCAACGCATCCGCTGCCCATAGTAAACTCCCAGGGGGGAGGGGCTGTTGTTACGGCCGGGCATGCGCAGTTTAAAATGCAGGACACGACGTACGAAGAAACGGTCCGCCAAATACCGACGCATCCAGTGCACAACGGACGCGACGTGTACTACGGAGGACATAGAATGAACTTCAGTCCAATATTGCGGCCAGCATGCAGCCAGCGGGTAAGGAAGGGGTGAATCAAACACCCGAAAACTCCGCCCATATGACCAAAAACTGGTCCCGCCAAATTCAGGTGACAGGTTCCCTTTTAGAGCCAAACAACTGTGGTCTCGAGGGGAAAAAAAAAAATTCTGGCACACCCAAATAAGTAATTAAAACAAATTTTTCTTCATTGATTAATCCATTAAATTGTTACTAATGTTGTCTAAATGTGTATATCAGGGTGTGTTTAACGCCAGAAAAGGATCAGAGAGGTTTACATTCGGACGAATAACATTTTAATGGAGCAAAAAAGACTGTTTTAATTACCTGTGGACGTGCCAGCCTTTTTTCTTTTTTTTGCCTACAACATACCGCAAGCCAGCAGTGAAGCAGCACCCACGATAACCAGCAACAGAGGCCTTGTATATCCTGTACATGGTGAGTCCAGCAATTGTTTCTTTCCCATCAACTGTGATCTCCATACGCTTAACCACTTTTATTCCTAAGGGCCCATTTAGACAAGACATAATTGGGAATGAGTGTTCCTAGGAAAATAGGTTCTCTCGGTCTGTCTGAGGCTGTGTTCTCACGATGCGGTGAAATTAAGTGGGCATTTGTTTTTATACAAAAGTTGCAAAATTGTAAATTTTCCTGCAATTTTCAAAACTTTTGGCAAAAACGATGCCATTTTACAATGACTGAAACAAAAAAAAACCGCACCACAGCTGCAACATGAGGTCAGAAATGAACCGACAAACGAGCAAACTTTTTGCACGCCAGGTGAGAAAGTTTTAAGCAGCACATTATCCTGTGTAGACAAGAACTTATGATTGGAAAACACAACAGTCTATGCACACAGAACGAACTAACGATTGTATTGTGGCAAACACGTGTGGCCAGCCGTTGAACGACCGCCAATTGGCATTAGTCAGCCCATTATGGTTTTTACTCGTAGCATGGAACATAGACAGAGCTAAATGTCACCACATTCGCACTAACATTTTTTCTCTCCCTTTATTACCATTAGGAATCTGACAGTAACAGGATATTCATATGTAAAAAGTGACTGTGCTCAGAGCTGACAAAATCCAGCAGGGACCCAAAATTCATCAGAGCCCCGTGTGTTTCTTGTCCTCTTTGTTGTGAAAGGACTGTGCGGAGGGGAGAATCTATACCTTGTGGAAGTGTGATCCATGTAATGCTTTATGTCAGCGCAAGTGATTTGCAGCAACCGCCGATAAATGATATGAAAATGAGCAGGGGAAAGGAAGCCTGGAGTGAAACATACACAAGGGAAGGGAGAAGGAATACGATTTACATCATAATCAGGAACACAAACTTGGAGAAAATGCAGTTTAACTATGTAGTGATGAAGAATGACCTGGAACTGGAGGCTGAGCAAGACAATGAGAACAAGCCATTCATTATTATGCAAATACTACTGTTGGAACCATCTAATATATAATTGCCTAGAATACTACTTCCTGCAATTTGTGCCAACTTCCTGTCCGGAGCTAATGTCCGGAGCTAATGTCCGGAGATAAGTGACGTCAACAGTGTCCAGTGTCTGATTGGTTGCCGCCTGCTGCGAGCGACCAATCAGAAACGTGCCGTACTGTGACACACTCCGCCCGCCATTTTGGTGTGATTTTTGAATTTTTACCTCACAGCAAGTTTCTACTGCGTGGAGGCGGGCCCAGTGACGTTGCTCTTCAAGCTCCTGCCGAATTTCAAGTATATATGGATTCTAGACTCCCGATTCTTTAGAATCGGGCTGCCATCTAGTTACTTATATTCCGTAATATATCCTGTATGCCAAAGTACTAGTTCTAGTCATACTGTCAGATATTCACCATCAATAGCTCTGCTTCAACTGAAGAATAAGGGCCGTTCACACTGGCCAATAATTGGGAATGAAGTATCCTATGTGCACATAACAGGTGTGGTTATAATCGTTCTAGAAGCATGAAAGTGTGGTAAGTCTGTCTTAAAGGGAATCTTACCTCCTGGGACGTTTTTAACCTTCATTATTTTTCCACAAAGAACAATGAAGCAAATCCCCACAACAGGGCGGAAAAGGTAAGTATAACCGTGCTATTGAAGGGCGTGGGCTTCCGGGGCACAAGCACAGTCACATGGCACTGTGCCACTAATGAAGACCAGAGGCAGAGTTTTCTTCCAGGCTGGGGGGGAGTGCAGAGAAGAAATAAAAGAAGATTTCTCAACAACAAGACATGAGCATACAGGTATGATTAGTTTAACCATTCTATCACCTGTATGCCCATATTAATGGGTTAAAAATGTCCCAAGGGGTGAGAGATTCTAAAAGGGATTACTAAATGGCAACGGATAGCAGTCAGCCAAATTACCTCCTAAATGTAAGCCAGTAGTAATATGATCGTTCTGTGTGAGTATCGTTGCTCTCAACAAAATATACAGTTTACACAGGAAGATGTGCAGCTGCTAAGTATTACTTTTAATTAAGCTTAAAAATATATTTTCACTAAACAAGCATTTTGCTTGTTCATTGGGTGAATGATGGCTTGTCAGGCTGGTAATTGGGAAATAAGTGTTCCTAAGGGTAAATGCACACGCTGCGGATTCGCAGCAGTTTTCCCTGAGTTTACAGTACCATGTAAACCTATGGAAAACAAAATCCGCAGTCCACATGCTGTGGAAAAAAAACGAGCAGAAACGTAGCGTTGTGCAGATTCCGCAACAGTTTACACCTGCTCCATAATTGGAATCCGCACAAAATTGGAAAAAAAATTATGGTAATGCCACAAGTAATTCGCAGTACGGTTTACCTGCGGATTTACAAAAATTAGTCTAGAAAAATCCGCAGAGTAATCCGCAGCGTGTGCACATAGCCTAAGAACACTCATTACTGTACTCATTTACTCATATGCCATTGGATCCCCCATATCACCTCATTGTACAGACCAGGGCAGAGGCCATTTTGATGATGTCGGAGTCAGTAAAAAATGAACAGACTCCGACCCTTAAATATATACAGTAAATTGGGTACAGTAGTACAATACAGGATGTGCTGTAGATGTTTTCCTAACAATTTGGGAAAGTTATGAAATCTATATACATAAAAGTCTAAGGGGTACTTCCGTCTGTCTGTCCTTCTGTCACGGATATTCATTGGTCCTGGCCTCTGTCTATCATGGAAATCCAAGTCACTGATTGGTCGCCGCAAAACAGCCACGACCAATCAGCGACGGGCACAGTCCGGAAGAAAATGGCCGCTCCATACTCCCCGCAGTAAGTGGCCGGCGCCCGCTCCCCGCAGTCACTGTCCCCGGCGCTCCGCTCCCCGTAGTCTGTGTCCCTGCCGCTCCGCTCCCCGCACTGTGTCCCCAGCGCTCCGCTCCCCTCACGCTCCATACTCCCCTCCGGTCACCGCTAACACAGGGTTAATGCCAGCGGTAACGCATTCCGTTACCGCCGCTATTAACCCTGTGTCCCCAACCTTTTACGGCATCAATAGTAAAAATGTCATGTTAAAAATAATTAAAAAAAAACAAAAAACCTGCTATACTCACCCTCCGCCGCCTTTCTCGCACCTCTCCACGCTCCCGGGACCGCTCCATTGCAAGCGGCAGGTTCCGCTCCCGTCCCAGGGCTGGTGTGGGACAAGGACATGCCGTGACGTCACGGTCATGTGACCGCGATGTCATCATAGGTCCTGCTCACACCAGCCCTGGGACGGGACCGCAAGCTGCAGCTTGCAATGGAGCGGTCCCGGGAGCGTGGAGAGGAGCGAGAAAGGTGGCGGATGGTAAGTATAGCAGGACTTCAACGGGCTATAGGTGATTTTTTTTTTTTTTTTTTAAGTCTCTATACTACGTGCCTCTGTGCTGGGCAATATACTACGTGGCTCTGCTATATACTATGTGGCTGGGCAATATACTACGTGGCTGGGCGATATACTATGTGGCTGGGCAATATACTACGCGGCTGGGCAATATACTACGTGGCTCTGTGCTGGGCAATATACTATGTGGCTCTGTGCTGGGCAATATACTACGTGGATGGGCAATATACTACGTGACTGGGCAATATACTACGTCACTGGGCAATATACTACGTGGCTCTGGGCTGGGCAATATACTACGTGGCTGGGCAATATACTACGTGGACATGCATATTCTAGAATACCCGATGCGTTAGAATCGGGCCACCATCTAGTGTCCTATAAATGTCTGATCTGTTTCTGATCTAAGGATCTCAGTTTTTAACGGAGATGAATCTTTGCTGCACTTTAATTACAGGCTCATTAGTGAGGTCGGGCTGTGGGGTCGGAGTCAGAAGTCAGGGCAATTGAGGAATCAGAATTTTGGCTTACCAACTCTGGTATAGACAAGGGTGTGGTGTGCAGAAATGAGCCCTTTGTATACTTTAATGTGTATACTTTACTCTTCATCTGATTTTATAGATTGTAGGCTCCTATAGGTCAATGTTGTATATATTTTTCAATGTTATTGTTACTAATGTTAGTAAGTTTTGTATACTCACATACAGCCCTTACTGCAATGTGTTATGGCAGTCTCACACGTCCAGATAATTCCGGTACCGGAAAAATCGGTACCGGAATTATCCGTGTCCGTGTGCCGGTGCGTTTCTGTGGCACATCAGTGTGGCACACTTGTGCCGCCCGTGTGCCCACTGGGTACCACACGCACCGTGCAGGAGACAGCGCTAAAGTTTAGCGCTGTCCCCTGCATCTGGTGCTGAAGCCGCGATTCATATCTTCCCTGCAGCAGCGTTTGCTGTAGAGAAGATATGAATAATCGTGTTTAAAATAAAGATCCATGTGCCCACCCCCGATCAGGCTGGTGGCATGGTTGTGTTGCTTGGCCAGAATGCTGTGCTTTCCCATGCTGCAAGCAAAAGCAGGTTTGACTCTTTGGAATCAGAGTAGCATTGGGCACTGAAATTGGATGAATCACGTGATCAAGCCAGCCTTGGGTGTTGAGCTCCTTGCGAGATATGGGCGAACCCGAACTGTAAAGTTCGGGGTTAGGTCCGGTGCTAAAATCCAAATATGGACTTTTCCTGGAAGTCTGTTTTAAAGTTCCGGAGTCCAGGGAGGAGAGAGAGATCAGGACTAAAGTTCCTTCAGATACCAAAACCCCAAAAGCCAAACTTCCACAGATCTGCTCATCCCTACTCCTTACCTAGCAGGTTGCAAAGTTAGGGTACCGTCTCACAGTGGCACTTTGGTCACTACGGCGGCACGATCCGTGACGTTCCAGCGATATACTTACGATCTCGCTGTGTCTGACACGCTACTGCGATCAGGGACCCCGCTGAGAATCGTACGTCGTAGCAGATCGTTTGAAACTTTCTTTCGTCATCAAGTGTCCCGCTGTGGCGGCATGATCGCATGGTGTAACAAAGCTGTGCACGATATTGTATACGATGTAATGGGTGGAGGAGCTTGATACGTAGGAGCGCCAAATTCTCCACCTCCTGTGTGCTGATTGGGCGGTACACTACTGTGCGCGCTCATTCGACAGACGTGGTACTATTGTTCCCGGCCGATAAAACCGTGGCTCTCGAGCGCTGTATTCTTTTGAAAGCTGAGGTGGCGTTGGGAACAATAGCGCTCAGGTGACAATTTTTCCAACCAATGCGCGCACAGTAACCAACGGCCAATCAGCACATTACAGGTGTAGTTAGCTAGCAGCACAACACGCCCCTCGTGAACGTCACGCATAGATTATGCAAAATGTGCTCTGAATTGTGAGAGCACCTCCTGTGTGACATGCCCGTACGACTGTCCCGTACGACTTCAACATCGCAAATGCGTCCTGAAATTATCGCTCCAGCGCCGTGCATTGCGAAGTGTGACCGCAGTCTACGATGCTGGAGCGATAATAGAGCGACGCTGGAGCATCACGGATCGTGCCGTCGTAGCGACCAAAGTGCCACTGTGAGACGGTACCCTTACTCATCTTTTTAAGAAGACTTAACAAGATGAGAATGAGCCTTTAAAGAATTTGTTTACACTGAGGCAATAGAGATATGCTCCACCACCACAAACACCTAGACGTTGCTATGACCTAGGAGGCATTTAATGAAGAATAACACAATGTGTTTTCTGTTGGATATATGCACTTCTGTATGGAATAAGAGCCATATGAAGGCAGAAAAGAGGCCTCATGCACTTGTATGGAAGCCCTATTATGGCCATATACAAAATGAGGCTGTTAGGCTATGTGCACACGGTGCGGATTATTTGCCTGTGGGTCCGCAGCGGATTGGCCACTACGGACTCGCAGCAGTTTTCCATCAGGTTTACAGTACCATGTAAAAACCAAATCCGCTGTGCCCGCAGCATATCAATTCTTTGTGCGGATTCTGCAACGTTTTACACCTGCTCCTCAATAGAAATCCGCAGGTGTAAAACCGTAGGTGAAATACGCACAAAAATGCAGAAAATCAGCGGATAATCCTAATGTAAAACTCAGTGCATTTTTCCTGCGGATTTTTCAAAAACGGTGCGGAAAAATCAGCACACGAATCCACAACGTGGGCACATAGCCTTATACAGTTGTGCGCCTAAGCCTTGAACATCTGTGTAACCTGTCACAGCAGAAAGAGGGGCCTAATCAGCTTTAGTGGTTATCAAGCCACAATTACAAAAAAAAGCAAACAAAAAATCTTTAGTTTTTTTTCTGGTATACAAACTACAAAAAGATGCTGAAAATACGAGGTAAAAATCATAGCTAGAACATTAGTAAAATAAGAAGTATGCACTCAGCTGTACTTGTTTAAGTATGTGTTCGGAAATATTAGTGTGAATCAAAGCCAATTTAGTTTCTGACACCTCCTTCATCACCAGAGAATCAAGCTGACAGGTCAGGTTTCTGCTAACTGGGTAGGATATAATGATGTAAGTGCTGCTTCTACACCGCTGCACTGTACTCTGGATACTATAGAGCTGGGCTTTGCAGAGACTTCCTGGCTGTTACTTTCCTAAGGTGGTATTCACACGAGATGTTAGTGTGACATTCTGTAAAAATAAAACCTTTGCGGTGTCCAGATGTTACATGTACTGCAGACAGAACTAGAGACCAGCTTGTAATGGCGGCACGTGCAGAGCCGATGTGCTGCCAGGTGAGAATCTGCAGCATGATATCAGTGGGGGGGTTCTGCTCCAGTTTTGCTTGCAGATGTTGCTTCACATGTGCCAAATGAGAGCCATTGCAATGTAACTTTAATCACAAACAGAGCATGTCCTGTACGCAAGTGCAATGGAAAACATTATTGTTTTCCAGGAGGCAGAAAGGCAAGAACATTCTGAGTGTAATGGGACAGAGAGAAGAGTAATGGAATCCAGGTGAGGAGGAGCACGCCTCTGATTCCATCTATGATAACAACGTAGTGGAAAACTTGTTGGCATGGCACGAGTACAGCATATGACCATGCCTTGCAAATTTCTCATTTTAAAAGCTAAGCTGTACCGGGTTCCTTTGTTTCTATGCATTGGATGTGTTAAGTAAGGCACCCCCCTTCTCTACTGAACAACAGTCAGATGGCCCCATTTATATACAGCACTAATGATGTGCTGCAACAGAAAACTCTTCGATGTCAAACACAGACTGGAAGTTTATTTTTACTCGCTTACATAGCGCCATTAATTCCAAGGCGATTTATAAACATTGGCATCTCTGTCCCCATTGGGGCTCACAATCTACATTGTTTTGGAGCATCGGAGGAAACCCATATAGACATGGTGAGAACATATAAACGCTTTGTAGATGTTGTCCATGGTAGGATTTGAACCTAGGATCCCAGAACTGCAAAGGAATAGTGCTAACTACTGAGCCACCAGTCCACGCCCAGTGGTGCACATCCTATGAATATTCATACTGTGATGCAGTGACCCCTGTTATAGCCAGGGGGCGCTGTATGTGCTCCCCAGGACATGCATGGAGGAGTAATGGGGATAGTGAGACAGTGTCCGGCATTGTGGTGAAAGGCCGGTATGTGTCGCAGAGGAGGAGGTCTTCTGCGCTGTAAGTCTCCCTTGATATGGGGAGATGCTCCCTACAATGCAACCTGGAGTATTTGGTCTTTGGTGCACATTATCACTAAGATGTTGTTTAGTGAATCTGGGTCCGGGTTGCGGGTAGCTATGAGAGATGGGAGGGTCTGGCTACCCACATACCTCACCACTGGGTGAGGGTGCTCACTGTACCCCTTTTTCCTATTCGGCAGTGCGGGTGTTTGAGGACCTGCAATGATGTCAGGATCAAGTGACCAGCCCATGTGATCCATACCTCACCTGTGGGATTGGTTACAGGTACATAATGTGACCAGAGTGTGGGTCACATGTTCCGGTAGGTTCCTGTATGCTCTCTGAGTGTGGACCTAGGTGGTTCTGTGCTGGAAGGTCCTTTAAGCCTAAGTGTTGGGAGTGTTGACTCCCTGAAGAGCACGTGGTGGGACTGGTGGCCTGGGGTGTTGGATGGTCCCAGCCGGGCGACGGACATCCTGAATATCACCCGGACAGGTCACCTGTGGTGAGGACCATGGACTGACGAGAAGTCAGCCTGTGGAGCAGGAGCTCCTACGAGGTAACCCTGGGTATGGGGAAAGGACTATGTGCCTTAATGAAGGTCAGTTACTGAACTGTGCGGCATGCAGTCACCCAGGACAACTGGACAAAGTAAGGTCCTGCATGTTTACTGACTGTGCTTCAAAGCCGTATACCAGGGGTCCCCAACTCCAGGCCTCGAGGGCCGCCAACAGTGCAGGTTTTCAGGATTTCTTTAGTATTGCATCGGTGGTAATGTGATCATCTGCACAGGTGATGATTCCAACCCCTGTTCAATACTAAGGAAATCCTGAAAACCTGCACTGTTGGCGGCCCTCGAGGCCTGGAGTTGGGGACCACTGCCGTATACTGTGAAGTGCTAAGTATTGTGTGAGGTCTGTGATGTGGAACATGGCCTTCCGTGGTTTATGCTGAGTGGATAATAAACCACATGGACTATTTATGTGAAAAAAACGTGCCTGTCAGTTTATCCTGCTGCCAAGCGAGTATTCCCCAATACGTTAGTGAGCGCTATCTAACAATACCTTAAATGTATGATGTGGATATACCCCTTTAAGGGAAAAATGTTGGCATGGTTGAAACTGCATACTGTTTTACCACAATATGCTGAGGTTTCCTTTGTGGTTTTTACAGTCATTTTATGTGAAATAAATATACAGCGCCTTGCGAGAAAGTATTCGACCCCTCGGAACTTTTCAACCTTTTCTCACATATCATGCTTCAAACAAAGATAACAAATGTAAATTTTTGGTGAAGAATCAACAACAAGTAGAACGCAATTGTGAAGGCGAACAAAATTTATTGGTTATTTAAAATGTTTGTGGAAATTCAAAAACTGAAAAGTGGGGCATGCAATATTATTCGGCCACTATAACTTAATACTTTGTTGCACCACCTTTTACTGTGATTACAGCTGCAAGTCGCTTGGGGTATGTCTCTATCAGTTTTGTACATCGAGAGACTGAAATTCTTGGCCATTCTTCCTTGGCAAACAGCTCGAGCTCAGCGAGGTTTGATGGAGATCGTTTGTGAACAGCAGTTTTCAGCTCTTTCCACAGATTCTCGATTGGACTGAGGTCTGGACTTTGACTTGGCCATTCTAATTCCTGGATACGTTTATTTGTGAACCACTCCATTGTAGATTTTGCTTTATGTTTGGGATCATTATCTTGTTGGAAGACACATCTCTGTCCCTTTCTCAGGTCTTTTGCAGACTCCAACAGGTTTTCTTCAAGAATGGTCCTGTATTTGGCTCCATCAATCTTCCTATCAATTTCAACCATCTTCCCTATCCCTGCTGAAGAAAAGCAAGCCCAAATCATGATGCTTCCACCACCATGTTTGACAGTGGGGATGGTGTGTTCAGGGTGATGAGCTGTGTTACCTTTACGCCAAATATATCATTTAGCAATGTTGCCAAAAAGTTTGATTTTGGTTTCATCTGACCAGAGCACCTTCTTCCACATGTTTGGTGTGTCTCCCAGGTGGCTTGTTGCAAACTTTAAACAACTTTTTATGGATATGTTTGAGAAATGGCTTTCTTCTTGCCACTCTTCCATAAAGGCCAGATTTGTGCAGTGTACAACTGATTGCTGTCCTATGGACAGACTGTCCCACCTTAGCTGTAGATTTCTGCAGTTCATCCAGAGTGATCATGGGCCTCTTGGCTGCATCTCTGATCAGTCTTCTCCTTGTTTGAGATGAAAGTTTAGAGGGACGGCCGGGTCTTGGTAGATTTGCAGTGGCATGATACTCCTTTCATTTCAATATGATCTTTCGTACAGTGCTCCTTGGGATATTTAAAGTTTGGAAATCATTTTGTATCCAAATCTGGCTTTAAACTTCTCCACAACAGTATCACGGACCTGCCTGTTGTGTTCCTTGGTCTTCATGATGCTCTATGTGCTTCAAACAGAACCCTGAGACTATCACAGAGCAGGTGCATTTATACGGAGACTTGATTACACACAGGTGGATTCTAGTTATCATCATTAGGCATTTAGGACAACATTGGATCATTCAGAGATCCACAATGAACCTCTGGAGTGAGTTTGCTGCACTGAAAGTAAAGTGGCCGAATAATATTGCACGCCCCACTTTTCAGTTTTTAGAATTTCCACAAAAATTTAAAATAACCAATAAATTTCATTCAACTTCACAATTGTGTTCCACTTGTTGTTGATTCTTCACCAAAAATTTATATTTGGTATCTTTATGTTTGAAGCATGATATGTGGGAAAAGGTTGAAAAGTTCCGAAGGGGCCGAATACTTTCGCAAAGCACTGTAACTGCATCAAAAATCATATGCATTCCTTGCTTGCAATGAAATGTCTTATGGCATCCCAAGTCTCTTCAGAGAAAGTGAGTATTATAACTCTAGTGCCAACAATTGGAAGCAGCAATAAGTCAATATTTAACCTTTTACTTTATCACATGATGTAGGATAAAAAGCCAAGCCAGGAACTCCATTTGCTTATTTCGTGGAGTTTGCCCCTCATCAATGCAAAGCAGGAGAGAACTGGTTTGGCTGGGTGGGCAGCTTAAGCATATACTTCCTTGCGCCTCTCCCACAGGAAAACATGTTCATTATTTCTACAGTCACACCCCTGTGATCATAACCTTAACTAAAGGTATTGTCACATTTAGCGACGCTGCAGCGATCTAGACAACAATCCCGACCGCTGCAGCGTCGCTGTGTGGTCGCTGGAGAGCTGTTACACAGACAGCTCTCCAGCGACCAACTATGCGAAGTCCCCTGGTAACCAGGGTAAACATCGGGTTACTAAGCGCAGGGCCGCGCTTAGTAACCAGACCAGGGAAACCAAACCAGGGATTCAAGCTTCAGGAGGCTAATTTGCATATTCCAGGTGCCTTCTGGGAGAAGCGAAGTCTCCCTAAGCTAGAAGATCGTTGGGTACAGCCGGGACCAGCTGCTTCGAAAGCATCACCAAACCAGGGATTCAAGCTTCAGGAGGCTAATTTGCATATTCCAGGTGCCTTCTGGGAGAAGCGAAGTCTCCCTAAGCTAGAAGATCGTTGGGTACAGCCGGGACCAGCTGCTTCGAAAGCATCACCAAACCAGGGATTCAAGCTTCAGGAGGCTAATTTGCATATTCCAGGTGCCTTCTGGGAGAAGCGAAGTCTCCCTAAGCTAGAAGATCGTTGGGTACAGCCGGGACCAGCTGCTTCGAAAGCATCACCAAACCAGGGATTCAAGCTTCAGGAGGCTAATTTGCATATTCCAGGTGCCTTCTGGGAGAAGCGAAGTCTCCCTAAGCTAGAAGATCGTTGGGTACAGCCGGGACCAGCTGCTTCGAAAGCATCACCAAACCAGGGATTCAAGCTTGAGAAGGCTAATTTGCATATTCCAGGTGCCTTCCGGGAAAAGCGAAGAATTTTTGCCTGTAGGACATTATTGCAAGAGAGCTTGGCTGAGTAGATTACACAAGAAGGAAAACACACAGCAAGTCAGCAGGATCTAGGAGCAACATGGCAGATGTGACAACCTACATGGTGAGCTGCAGCATGTGCTACATGTTCACAGATCGACCAGAAGAAGAATCCAATTTCACCTGTCAGAAGTGTAGACTAGTGGCCCTTTTAGAAGAAAAGGTGCGGGGTCTGGAAGAAAGAATAGCAACTTTGAAACTCATCAAAGAGAATGAAGACTTTCTAGACAGAACAGAAGCATCTCTACTGGTCACAGAAGGTGCAAAAAGTGTCAGAGAACCTCCAAAAGCAGATGAGTGGAAGCATGTGACCAAAAGAAGCAAGAAGACCATGGAGAAATCACCAACCACACAACTGAAGAACCGATATCAAATCTTTGTAGAGGATGAAGATGGCACACCTAAGAATGAAGCAATACCAGCAAGCAAAAAAGAAAAGGGCACACAGCAACAAGTGACAGCAAAAAGTACAGCCAAGAAGCAACGAAGAGTGGTGGTGGTGGGAGACTCACTACTGAGAGGCACAGAAGCAGCCATCTGCAGACCGGACATAACTGCAAGAGAAGTATGCTGCCTTCCAGGTGCGATGATCAAGGATGTGACCGATAGGATACCAAAGCTCTTCAGCTCCAAGGACGTCCACCCATTTCTTCTGATACATGTTGGCACCAATGACACGGCAAGGAAGGACCTACCGACAATCTGCAAGGACTTTGAAGAGTTGGGGAAGAAAGTAAAAGAACTGGATGCACAGGTAGTTTTTTCTTCTATCCTTCCAGTAGATGGGCATGGCACCAGGAGATGGAACAGGATCCTTGATGCAAACAACTGGCTAAGACGATGGTGCAGACAACAAGGATTTGGATTCCTGGACCACGGTGTGAATTACTGGTATGATGGACTCCTCGCCAGAGACGGACTACACCTCAACAAACCTGGGAAACACACATTCGCCAGAAGACTCGCTACACTCATCAGGAGGGCGTTAAACTAGAAGAAGGGGGGACGGGAAGAAAAACAGACTCGAACAAAGACGACCCAGGAAAACATACTCAGAAGGGAGGTAAGAACATTTCTAAAACAATCCACAGTGAGGAGATTGGAACAAAACAAAATCCTCTAAACTGCATGCTCGCAAACGCCAGAAGCCTGACAAACAAGATGGAAGAACTAGAAGCAGAAATATCTACAGGTAACTTTGACATAGTGGGAATAACCGAGACATGGTTAGATGAAAGCTATGACTGGGCAGTTAACTTACAGGGTTACAGTCTGTTTAGAAAGGATCGTAAAAATCGGAGAGGAGGAGGGGTTTGTCTCTATGTAAAGTCTTGTCTAAAGTCCACTTTAAGGGAGGATATTAGCGAAGGGAATGAGGATGTCGAGTCCATATGGGTTGAAATTCATGGAGGGAAAAATGGTAACAAAATTCTCATTGGGGTCTGTTACAAACCCCCAAATATAACAGAAAGCATGGAAAGTCTACTTCTAAAGCAGATAGATGAAGCTGCAACCCATAATGAGGTCCTGGTTATGGGGGACTTTAACTACCCGGATATTAACTGGGAAACAGAAACCTGTGAAACCCATAAAGGCAACAGGTTTCTGCTAATAACCAAGAAAAATTATCTTTCACAATTGGTGCAGAATCCAACCAGAGGAGCAGCACTTTTAGACCTAATACTATCTAATAGACCTGACAGAATAACAAATCTGCAGGTGGTTGGGCATTTAGGAAATAGCGACCACAATATTGTGCAATTTCACCTGTCTTTCACTAGGGGGACTTGTCAGGGAGTCACAAAAACATTGAACTTTAGGAAGGCAAAGTTTGAACAGCTTAGAGATGCCCTTAATCTGGTAGACTGGGACAATATCCTCAGAAATGAGAATACAGATAATAAATGGGAAATGTTTAAGAACATCCTAAATAGGCAGTGTAAGCGGTTTATACCTTGTGGGAATAAAAGGACTAGAAATAGGAAAAACCCAATGTGGCTAAACAAAGAAGTAAGACAGGCAATTAACAGTAAAAAGAAAGCATTTGCACTACTAAAGCAGGATGGCACCATTGAAGCTCTAAAAAACTATAGGGAGAAAAATACTTTATCTAAAAAACTAATTAAAGCTGCCAAAAAGGAAACAGAGAAGCACATTGCTAAGGAGAGTAAAACTAATCCCAAACTGTTCTTCAACTATATCAATAGTAAAAGAATAAAAACTGAAAATGTAGGCCCCTTAAAAAATAGTGAGGAAAGAATGGTTGTAGATGACGAGGAAAAAGCTAACATATTAAACACCTTCTTCTCCACGGTATTCACGGTGGAAAATGAAATGCTAGGTGAAATCCCAAGAAACAATGAAACCCCTATATTAAGGGTCACCAATCTAACCCAAGAAGAGGTGCGAAACCGGCTAAATAAGATTAAAATAGATAAATCTCCGGGTCCGAATGGCATACACCCACGAGTACTAAGAGAACTAAGTAATGTAATAGATAAACCATTATTTCTTATTTTTAGTGACTCTATAGCGACAGGGTCTGTTCCGCAGGACTGGCGCATAGCAAATGTGGTGCCAATATTCAAAAAGGGCTCTAAAAGTGAACCTGGAAATTATAGGCCAGTAAGTCTAACCTCTATTGTTGGTAAAATATTTGAAGGGTTTCTGAGGGATGCTATTCTGGATTATCTCAATGAGAATAACTGTTTAACTCCATATCAGCATGGGTTTATGAGAAATCGCTCCTGTCAAACCAATCTAATCAGTTTTTATGAAGAGGTAAGCTATAGACTGGACCACGGTGAGTCATTGGACGTGGTATATCTCGATTTTTCCAAAGCGTTTGATACCGTGCCGCACAAGAGGTTGGTACACAAAATGAGAATGCTTGGTCTGGGGGAAAATGTGTGTAAATGGGTTAGTAACTGGCTTAGTGATAGAAAGCAGAGGGTGGTTATAAATGGTATAGTCTCTAACTGGGTCGCTGTGACAAGTGGGGTACCGCAGGGGTCAGTATTGGGACCTGTTCTCTTCAACATATTCATTAATGATCTGGTAGAAGGTTTACACAGTAAAATATCGATATTTGCAGATGATACAAAACTATGTAAAGCAGTTAATACAAGAGAAGATAGTATTCTGCTACAGATGGATCTGGATAAGTTGGAAACTTGGGCTGAAAGGTGGCAGATGAGGTTTAACAATGATAAATGTAAGGTTATACACATGGGAAGAGGGAATCAATATCACCATTACACACTGAACGGGAAACCACTGGGTAAATCTGACAGGGAGAAGGACTTGGGGATCCTAGTTAATGATAAACTTACCTGGAGCAGCCAGTGCCAGGCAGCAGCTGCCAAGGCAAACAGGATCATGGGGTGCATTAAAAGAGGTCTGGATACACATGATGAGAGCATTATACTGCCTCTGTACAAATCCCTAGTTAGACCGCACATGGAGTACTGTGTCCAGTTTTGGGCACCGGTGCTCAGGAAGGATATAATGGAACTAGAGAGAGTACAAAGGAGGGCAACAAAATTAATAAAGGGGATGGGAGAACTACAATACCCAGATAGATTAGCGAAATTAGGATTATTTAGTCTAGAAAAAAGACGACTGAGGGGCGATCTAATAACCATGTATAAGTATATAAGGGGACAATACAAATATCTCGCTGAGGATCTGTTTATACCAAGGAAGGTGACGGGCACAAGGGGGCATTCTTTGCGTCTGGAGGAGAGAAGGCTTTTCCACCAACATAGAAGAGGATTCTTTACTGTTAGGGCAGTGAGAATCTGGAATTGCTTGCCTGAGGAGGTGGTGATGGCGAACTCAGTCGAGGGGTTCAAGAGAGGCCTGGATGTCTTCCTGGAGCAGAACAATATTGTATCATACAATTATTAGGTTCTGTAGAAGGACGTAGATCTGGGGATTTATTATGATGGAATATAGGCTGAACTGGATGGACAAATGTCTTTTTTCGGCCTTACTAACTATGTTACTATGTTACTATGTTACCCTGGTTACCAGCTTAAACGTAAAAAAAAGCAAACACTACATATTTATATACCGGTGTCTGTCCCCGGCGCTGTGCTTCTCTGCACTGACTGTGAGCGCCAGCCGGAAAGCACAGCGGTGACGTGACCGCTGTGCTCTGCTTTCCGGCCGGCGCTTACACAGTGCAGAGAAGCACAGTGCCGGGGACAGACACCGGAATGTAAGTATGTAGTGTTTTTTTTTTTTTTTTTACATTTACGCTAGTAACCAGGGTAAACATCGGGTTACTAAGCGCGGCCCTGCGCTTAGTAACCCGATGTTTACCCTGCTTACCAGTGAAGACATCGCTGAATCGGCGTCACACACGCCAATTCAGCGATGTCTGCTGGAGTCCAGCGATGAAATAAAGTTCTGGACTTTCTGCTCCGACCAACGATGGCACAGCAGGATCATGGATTGCTAGCGATATCTTTCAGTGTGACGGTACCTTAAGACAGCTATAAAAAAATTTAAAAATTTTTTTTTTAAAAAGTGCCTATCCTAAATATAGGCCTTCAATACCTGGATTTCGGAAAAACATTTTAAACCACTAGAACAATTTAGCAGCTAACTGCAGGATAGGTTAGCTGATACTAGATTAGTGGGGGTCCCATCACCGAAACCTCCAGTGAACAAGAGAACAGAGGACTTGTTACTCACTATTCAAGAGCGCATTTAGGGTAAGTTCACACAGGGTCTTTTTGCTGTGTTTTTTTTATGCTAATTTTCAGCTGCTTTTTACAGCACCAGCAAAGCCTATGAGATGTCACAAATCTCATGCACACACATTGGTTTTTTTGTGTGATCGGTATTTTGTGCTTTGCTGCATTTTTTCGACAGAGCATGTCACTTCTTTCAACGTTTTTGCTGCGTTTTTCACCCATTGACTTGAATGGGTGTTGAAAGAATGCAGTAAAAAAGCAGGTATCATTATTTGCTGCTGAAAATTCAAGGACATTAGCATGGACAAATTAGCGCCCTAAATACGCAACCAAAAGGCCACCAAAAAACGCACCTAAACCTGCTTTTTTGATGCAGCTTCTTTCCTGCCTAGAAGATCAGGTTTTGCTGCAGAAAAAAAAAGCAGCAAAAACGCCCTGTGTGAACTTACCCTTAGGCTGTTGGAAGCTGCAGTGCACTCAGTTCAACTCACAGGCGTAGTTAGGGTTTTGGTTCAGGGGGACGAAGCTTCTGAGTGGGCCCCTAGCCAGGTAACCTTCATTACAATTCGGTGACGCGCCCTAATACTGGAGGAGAACCTCAGCAGATAACCGCGCTATTACTGAAGATAATCTCTATATAACGACCAACAAGGATATTACCGGAATATGGTCAGTGGTAGATACCAGTCCTACAGAACATATAAGAGATCACAGCACAGTTAGATAATGACTTACCGTTGACGTTCTCTGATGGAATCGTTCATTCTTCCCGTCTTTTCCATCTGGCCCAGACCGACATGACAACTTCTTCCAGCCAGGACTTATCTGCAGAGAATACAACAAAGACATATTTCACTTCTCATATTCCAGCCCCATCACCATCTATTCCCAACCTGCACAAACTCCTCATCCTGCTGATACCGCAATGTGGGCCACTGCTGCCGAATGTGTCCCTATTACTGCACCTGCTGTGCGGTTCTCTGTGCCTTCTAAATTCTAAAGCACCCCTCTATAATATAGTAATGCCGGGTGCAAGTGCCCTAGAAAAACAGTGCCCACATTTTGCTCCCTAGAAAGTAATATTGCCATGTGTGCCCCTTTTGATAGTCACAGTAACCCGAGATCCCCTATAACAAGAAGTGCCCACTTTACATTTAATAATGTCCCAAATCTGCCCCCCCTGTACAGCTCCCCTATACAGTATAATGCCCCCCCACTGTATAGTACCATCCACACAGTATACTGACCCCTTAGTAGCCCCAAAACTGTTTAATGGCTCCAACACTGTATGATGGCCCCTTCACTGTAATCTCTACACTGTATGATGGCCCACTAGATGGCCTCCGTATAGTATAAGCACCAGATCACTCTAAATATAGTATAATGCACTCCCATATAGATCTCCATATAGTATAATGAACGCCCCCATAGGACTCCATATAGTATAATGAACGCCCCCATAGGACTCCATATAGTATAATGCACTCCCCATAGGACTCCATATAGTATAATGCACTCCCCATAGGTCTCCATATAGTATAATGCACTCCCCATAGGACTCCATATAGCATAATGCACTCCCCATAGGACTCCATATAGTATAATGCACTCTCCATAAGCCTCCATATAGTATAATGCACTCCCCATAGGCCTACTCTATAGCACAATATACTCCACCAACAAACACACATATTGATATTATCACAATTATTGGATATCTACCCTCTCTATACACTGTGTGGTGCTCTATAGCAAAAGACAGCCCCCTCATAGGCAGACCCTGTAACATAAGATAGCACCCCATAGGCAAACCCTGTAGTATAAGACAGCACCCCATAGGCAGATCCTGTAGTATAAGGCAGCACCCCATAGGCAGACTCTAGTAAAAGGCAGCACCCCATAGGCAGACCCTGTAGTATAAGGCAGCACCCCATAGGCAGACTAGTAAAAGGCAGCAACCCATAGGCAGACTCTAGTAAAAGGCAGCAACCCATAGGCAGACCCAGTAGTAAAAGGCAGTACCCCCATAGGAAGTCTGAAGGCAGCACCCCTATAGGCAGATCCTGAAGTATAAGGCAGCACCCCTATAGGCAGATTCTGAAGTATAAGGCAGCACCCCTATAGGCAGATCCTGAAGTATAAGGCAGCACCTGAAGTATAAGGCAGCCCCCCAAAAAACAATAAATACTCACCCTTTTTCCTCCTTGTTCCAGCGGTGCTCCAACCTTCCGCTCATCTTCTTTAGCAGGCGCCGGGTGGTGACGTCATTGCACCTACTGTCAGCGTCGGCGTCAGTGACGCCAGACGCTGACAGGGGGATGGGAAAAGGAGCGCAGCGCTCCTTCCCTCATCAGTGTGGTGACGGCCGGAGGCCCACTACTGGCACCGGGCCCCCCTGGCCTGCTCAGGGGCCCCATAGCGGGCAGCAGAGTAGGGAGATCGATTCTCCCTGCTCTGCCGCAGAAGGTAACTGTATCGGCATGCTCCACGTGCCGATACAGTTACAGAGGCATAGCTCCAGGTGAGCCCACTCTGCCCCCCTCCAGCTACTCTACTGGTTCAACTGGTAAACACGAGTCTCTAGTTACAACGACAAATGGGGGTCTTTGAACTAATCTAGTCAGTATCAACTATCCTGCCATTAGGTGTTAACTTATTGTAACTAAAATTCCAACTCAATTTACTTTAAACAAACAAAGGTTTCACTTTTCCTTGAATTAATGTTGACACATATCCGGCACCACATTCCCGGCTGCACGCCGGTCCCATGATCCTTGTCCTGTGCACACACCTCCGGAAGCCATGTCATCGGCGCGCTCACCAATGACGCAGTCTGCTATAGCAGACCTTCACCAGGGTGTGCGCGTTGTCTGCCGGAAGCCAACCATCACTGCACGAGACCCAGGACTGGCCGCCGACTCCCTCCCAGAGCCCTCTAAAAAGGTATGTGGCTAATCCCGGGAGCCCACAGCTCGACCAGACGCCGAGGGACCCTCTGAGGTGCTAGCGTGGTTCACCGGAAGCCTGCCCAAGAGCACGCGCTCCTCCCAGACATGGCTTCAGAAGCCCAGAGCCCTCTAGAGAGGGATGCGGCTGTCACCGGAAGCCCCCAGCTCGGCCGGACACTGAGGGACTCTTCCAAAGAGTATCAGCAAGGCTCCAAGCACAGGTACGCTTCTCTCTTGTCAGAGAACCTTTGCACATGCGTGCTCCTCTTCCGCGTCTGTCCCTAATAGTGACAGGAAAAACATTGGAGGGTAGTGGTGGAGGAGTTATTTAACCTCTTCTTAGCCTTGATAGGGTCAGGAATACAGGACTACCTCCTGGTGGTGCTGTTAGGAGGGACGTCCTGGAAAAGTTGCTCAATTCCACAATTTATCTTTTTTTTGTTTTAACGTTGTTTACTAAATCCTAAAACTGACCTGCCATTGCAATTATTCAGGTCATTACGAAGGTTCTTTTTTATTTAAGAGGTGAAGAAAAAATCCAAAGTTAGCAACAACAAAAAAAGGCGACATTTTCCGAGACCCGTAGCGTCTCCATTTTTTGAGATCTGGGACTGGGTGAGGGCTCACTTGCTTGTGCATAGAGCTGACATTTTTATGGATACCATTTCTGGGTGGCTATGATGTTTTGATTGCCTGTTATTGCATTTTATTGCAATGTTGAAATGAAAAAAAAAAATATGGAAGTTTGAGGGTTTTTTTCTCGTTACGTCGTCTACCAATCGAATTATTTTTATATTTTGATCGGGCATTTCTGAACTCGACAATATCAAATGTGTGTTTTTTTATTGCTTTATTTTTAATTTGACGAATAGGGGCAATTTTAACTTTTAATTTTTTTTTAATTTCCAAACATTTTTTTTACTTGCTTTAATAGTCTACAATGGGAGACTAGAAGCTGCAATCCACACATAGCAGGGCTTCACGGGAGGGGAGGAGCTCTGCCTCTAGCTCCTCCCTTCTACACAGAATTGTATCTGTAGCAGCTGCCATCTCCTAGCTCAGTAATGGGAAAGTCTATCTTCACTGAATGCAGAGTTTACCTTTGAACTGAATATATTGATAATTACTGATCAATTCTGGCAAAGAAGCAGATTTCTCTAATAAAATATATTACAACGTTGCTTATTTTCGGGTGTACTGTTGAGTTCTGAAATAAAAATTAAAAACGGTTACGCTATAAATCCAATGTGGCAGACTTACTGGAAGCGCAGTAAGGCCACGTTAACACAACTGTATTTTCTGTTCAAGATCAGTCTGTAGGAAAAAGAACGGCACTAGGACCAATGTTATTCACTGGGTCAGAGCATATGAGCTATTTTTTTTTCACTGACGGAATCCAAGAGTGAAAAAAAAAAGGTATCACAGCGTGCACTAATTTCTTCCATGTGTTGGATGAGACTTGCCCAGTCAAGTCTATTGGGGCACAAAAAAAAAAAATCAGACGCCATATAGAGACAAGCATAGCATCCATTTATTTAGTTATATTGCAATTCTGTAACATAGGAAACTAAATGGTCTTGCAAATGATTGATAGCTAGTGATGAGCGAATATACTCGTTACTCGAGATTTCCCGAGCACGCTCAGGGGTCCTCCGAGTATTTTTTAGTGCTCGGAGATTTAGTTTTTATTGCCGCAGCTGAATGATTTACATCTATTAGCCAGCATAAGTACATGTGGGGATTCCCTAGCAACCAGGCAACCCCCACATGTACTTATGCTGGCTAACAGATGTAAATCATTCAGCTGCGGCAAGAAAAACTAAATCTCCGACCACTAAAAAATACTCGGAGGACCCCCGAGGGTGCTCGGGAAATCTCGAGTAACGAGTATATTCGCTCATCACTATTGATAGCTGCTACTGTAAAAGTACGGATTGCACACAGACTGTACACGAATGATAAGCGAGAAAAAAGGATTGTCCGAGTTTGTGGATGAAATGCGAACAATGTTTTATATGCTCGTGTGAACCTAGCCTTACATGGAGAAAAGAATGTTTTATTCTCCCTGTAGATGCCCACTTCCAGTCATTGGGGGGCTATAAGTAGCGATTACAGTCCATGCTCATTATACAGTGAGGACGCTGTAATCACTACCTGACACTGACTGACAGCCTGCTTTGCACACACACGGGCTGAGGAGTAACTACATCGCGCTCACGGTGTTGTGAGCGGTGACTGACAGCTCCCTGCACGGCCGCCATGACTGGAAGCCAGTAGCATGTTCTCTGTGCTTCCAGTAAGCCTGCCAGACATGATTTACATGCTATTTACCTGCAGATTGGTGAATGGCTAAAGGTACCTTCACACATAACGATATTGTTAACGATATCGTTGCTATTTGTGACGTAGCAACGATATCGTTAATGAAATTGTTATGTGTGACAGCGACCAACGATCAGGCCCCTGCTGGTAGATCGTTGGTCGCTGAATAAAGTCCAGAACTTTATTTCGTCGCTGGACTCCCTGGAGACATCGCTGGATCGGCGTGTGTGACACCGATCCAGCGATGTCTTCACTGGTAACCAGGGTAAACATCGGGTAACTAAGCGCAGGGCCGCGCTTAGTAACCCGATGTTTACCCTGGTTACCATGCTAAAAGTAAAAAAAAACAAACACTACATACTTACCTACAGCTGTCTGTCCTCCAGCGCTGCGCTCTGCTCTCCTCCTGTACTGTCTGTGAGCCGGAAAGCAGAGCGGTGACGTCACCGCTCTGCTTTCCGGCTCCCAGACAGTACAGGAGGAGAGCAGAGAAGCAGAGCGCAGCGCTGGAGGACAGACGGCTGTAGGTAAGTATGTACTGTTTGGTTTTTTTTACTTTTAGCATGGTAACCAGGGTAAACATCGGGTTACTAAGCGCGGCCCTGCGCTTAGTTACCCGATGTTTACCCTGGTTACCGGCATCGTTGGTCGCTGGAGAGCTGTCTGTGTGACAGCTCTCCAGCGACCAAACAGCGACGCTGCAGCGATCCGAATCGTTGTCGGTATCGCTGCAGCGTCGCTTAATGTGAAGGGGCCTTAAATAAAGGTCTTATGCTATATGTTTTCTGGCTCCCATTACAATACAAGTAAAGGGACGTGAAGTTCTTTATTTAATTAGCAGCTACAGAACAATCTCCAGACAATTCACAAAAGAGCGATTGTGTGTTCAGCGAGACCTGAAAGCTTCCAGCATTTGCTATTTGGTTAGCTGCTATTAAATCACTTGTATTCCTCTTCTCATTAAAAGAGCTTCTTATGGGCAAGACACAGTATGTGATGGGCAGATGACAGTGTGAATAAAGGCGGTATTTTACCCCCGCATATCATGTGTACTGCACCTCCCGCGATAAGTATCACTTTATACCATATCGCACACTTGCTTCTACATGTAACAAGCTATCAGGATGACAAAGAAGAGGAAAACTGCTGCTTTTAACTATTATTTTTATTCACAAAGTGGGCTTTTGTGTTTGACTTCTGAGTCTGAGGTGCTAAGCCACTGATCTGTGTGCTAGGATTACAGTTTGGAGAGGAGCCATGAGAACGGCCTTAAGTGAACTGCGCCCAGTCCTGTTAGGATCACTGCCTTTCCCTTGAGTTGGTAGATATAATTGAAACGTTTGGGCTTTTTATTGGCAGGACAGAGGCATACGAATGTCCTCCTGTAATGATGCAAAACATTACCACTTTTATTTCAAAGCAGCAGAAAAACGGTGGAAAAGACACAAGAAAACAAAGACTTTCTATTAAAGGCCGTGGACCCGATTCATTAAGGCGTTTGCCCTTTTTCTGGCGCAAGACATTTAAACATCACAACATTTTTGGCATTTTTAAGACAGTCCCAGCCAGTTTAATAAAAATAGGCGGAGCATGGACTGGACGGGGCGTGGACAAATCTTGCCTTTTAATTCATCACTTATGCTGTACGTCTTGCCAGAAATAGGCAGTTTATATAGCGCCAACATATTCCGCAGCAAATTCAATACGTGAAGTGCACCTCTTAGTGAAGTAGGCACCTTATGCCAATGATCCTGTTTCTTTAGAATGGCATGCACAATGCTAGTTTTAAAAGTAATCTGTCTGCAGCCTTTGCCATTTAATCTGAAAGTAGCATGATGTAGGGGCCGAGAGTCCGATTCAATAAAATCAGCAGCAGCAAAATCATCAAAAGGCTGTGTGCACACGATGCAGATTTGGTGCAGAAAAATCTGCTGCAGTTCTGCACTAAATCTGCATCTCCTGGCAGAATCTGCAGGTGCGTTTTTGATGCGTTTTTTTAGCACAAATCTGCACAAAAAACGCATCAAAAACGCATCAAAAACGCACCTGCAGATTTCTATTATGGAGGGGTGCAGAAACGCTGCAGAACTGCACAAAAGAAGTGACAGGCACTTTTTTGAAATCTGCAGCGTTTCTGCGCAGATTTTTCTGCACCATGTGCACAGCTTTTTTTTTCACATTGATTTACATTGTACTGTAATCACAGTGCAGTTCTGCAGCGTTTCTGCTGCAGAAAAATCTGCTGCAGTTCTGCACTAAATCTGCATCGTGTGTACATACCCAAAGAAGCAAATGATCACTAGAGGTGAGCTTAGTCATCTGTTCTGTGTAACCCCACCCTCTCCACTGATTAGCAGCTTTCTGTCAATGTACACCCAGAGCGGCCAATCAGTGGTGTGGGCGGGGTTATACAGGGCTCAGAATTCAGAGCACTGCTAGATCCCCTGCAGAAAAAACAGCAATATTATCAAAATGACAGCATGCAGACTAGTGACACATTCCTGGAGACAGGGTGATAGATTCCCTTTATTTAATTGTGCCCTAAGTGTGTACACCCGAAAAGTGCTATTTTTTTTAAATTCTGGAAGGATTAAGCCAAAAGTCTATTAACTGATCCATGTAACCTACTCTAGCTAATCCATACCAAATCTTGCTTTCATGGACCCCAATATCTGGACAGGTGCACAGCTATACTTTAAAAAAGATTGCCTTCCCCAATGTAGTTGCATTACTGTTCCAGTTACCAATGTCTACAATATCTTTTTAATGAAAAATAGCCCCATCATTAATTGAATTTTATTTTACAGTAGGCAACATGCATTGTGGCAGGTAGCGTGGTCTGGGAATCTGCCAATTCCCACAAATGACCTGCTCCACCTTCCCGAGTTAGTGGTGGGGTGCTTTACACCACTTTAGTGCCTTGGATTGCACATTGTGACCTTAGCATTTGTCTCCTGTGGCTCGACCACTGAAATTTTATTAAGCTCCCAAAAACCAAACTCTTAGGGCAGTCTCACACGTCCAGATAATTCCGGTACCGGAAAAATCAGTACCGGAATTATCAGTGTCCGTGTGCCCCTGCGTTTCTGTGGCACATCAGTGCAGCACACGTGTGCCACGCATGTGCCCACTGGGTACCACACGGAGCGTGCAGGAGACAGCGCTAAAGTTTAGCGCTGTCCCCTGCATCTGGTGCTGAAGCTTCCATTCATATCTTCTTTGCAGCAGCGTTTGCGGTAGAGAAGATATGAATAATCGTGTTTAAAATAAAGCTCCATGTGCCCACCCCCCTCCCACCCCGTTATTAAAATACTCACCCGGCTCCCTCGCTGGTGCTGCTTCCTGTCCTGGCCGCATCTTCTACTGTATGAGCGGTCACGTGGGGCCGCTCATTTACAGTAATGAATATGCGGCTCCACCCCTATGGGAGGTGGAGCCGCATATTCATGACTGTAATGGGCGGCCCCACGTGACCGCTCATACAGTAGAAGATGCGGCCAGGACAGGAAGCAGCGCCAGCCAGCAAGGGAGCGAGCCGGGTGAGTATTTTAAGAACAGCGGGGGGGCGCACAGGGGGTGGGAGGTGGGTGGGAACATGGAGCTTTAAACACGATTATTCATATCTGCTCTACAGCAAACGCTGCTGCAGGGAAGATATGAATGGGGCTTGAGCACCAGTGGGGGGGGACAGCGCTTACAGTAGCGCTGTCTCCTGCACGGCACACGGACTGCACACGGACGTTGTCCGTGTGCGGTACGTGTTTTACACGTACCCATTGACTTTAATGGGTCCGTGTAATCCGTGCGCTCCCACGAACACGGACATGTTTCCGTGTTTGGCACACGGAGACACGGTCCGCAAAAAATCAATGACATCTGCACAGATGCATTGATTTTAATGTGTCTACGTGTGTCAGTGGCTCCGGTACGTGAGGAAACTGTCAGCTCACGTACCGGAGCCACTGACGTGTGAAACCGGCCTTAAACTGATTTCAATTTCAGAAAAAAATAGATCTACCGTATTCATAATTGACTGAGGCAGATGAGAAATTTCCTAACTTGTAGCTAAGGTGGAATCCTATACACTAGCAGTATTTGGTCAGTATTTTACATCCGTATTTGTAAGCCAAAACCACGAGTGGGTGATAAATGCAGAAGTGGTGCATATGTTTCCATTATACTTTTCCTCTAATTGTTCCACTCCTGGTTTTGGCTTACAAATACGGATGTAAAATACTGACCAAATACTGCTAGTGTGACAGCAGCCTTAAGGTCACTAAGGTCTGCAGTAAGGGTACCGTCACACAGTGGCATTTTGATCGCTACGACGGCACGATCCGTGACGCTCCAGCATCGTAACAATATCGCTCCAGCGTCGTAGACTGCTGTCACACTTTGCAATGCACGACGCTGGAGCGATAATTTCATGACGTATGTGCGATGTAGAAGCCGTTGGTTACTATGCGCACATCGTATACAATATCGTGCACACCTTTGTTACACCATGCAATCATGCCGCCACAGCGGGACACTAGACGACGAAAGAAAGTTTCAAACGATCTGCTACGACGTACGATTCTCAGCGGCGTCCCTGATCGCAGGAGCGTGTCAGACACAGAGAGATCGCTGGAACGTCACGGATATATCGCTGGAACGTCACAAATCGTGCCGTCGTAGCGATCAAAATGCCACTGTGTGACGGTACCCTAAGTCCCTGTAGATGTATGTAAATTACATGGCCATGTGCTGGATTTTATGTACTTGTTGGCAATGTGTGTACAGCGCCCCACTGCTGGGTGTCCATTAGTCGGGGCCTTGGTCTTACACAGCCCTTATTCACATTTTTACATCACACATGGTAAGGTTTTAATACTAGAGGATAGGACCGTCCCGAATAGTGACGTGGTAGGATTTTTTAGCAAAATTATGTTAACTAAGTACCTTATATTATTTTCATGCACTGTTGCTATTTATTTACTGCAGGGTATTTTATCATTTTGTTTTTAGCTTTGGTTTTGTCTTTTTAGTGGCCAGTGTGCACATGCGCCTACTAATGCACACCAACCTATATTCCAGTTAATTTTTTTGGTCAATGTTCATGAAACTACTGAATCTCAATAAATAGGAGAAATGTTCACATAGCTTAAGCCATACAGAGTACACAAAGGGGTAACCTTAGGTCTTTTTATTATGCATGGTTTAACAAAACGTCAATAGTCACATTAATACACATAAAGGCATAAACATATTATGTACTGCAAGTCATAATTAGAAACCAAGACACGTGTGAGTACAGAGTCGATGAAATCTCAGTAGGGTCACCCCGAGATGCCGGGGTTAAGTTTTTGATTCCACACCTGTTAGGTTACTCAGAGAAGCACAAAGCCTTTTATGGATGATTAAAGAGAAACATATGGCCGACTGGAAAGTGAACGCTGTGCCAATTTGTCGGTTTAATCAATCAAAATAGTAACAATGAGTGCTTTGTCTGTAACCTTGTCCTTTCCTGTGTACATGCAAATCCCTGTCACTCTGTATAGTCTTTGCTTAATTCTCAAGCTAAGCTAATTACATGAGAACACGATGACAAGTAAACTTAAGGTACTGTCACACTAGACGATATCGCTAGCAATCCGTGACGTTGCAGCGTCCTCGCTAGCGATATCGTCCAGTGTGACAGGCAGCAGCGATCAGGCCCCTGCTGGGAGATCGCTGGTCGGGGAAGAAAGTCCAGAACTTTATTTCGTCGCTGGACTCCCCGCAGACATCGCTGAATCGGCGTGTGTGACACCGATTCAGCGATGTCTTTGCTGGTAACCAGGGTAAACATCGGGTAACTAAGCGCAGGGCCGCGCTTAGTAACCCGATGTTTACCCTGGTTACCATCCTAAAAGTAAAAAAACAAACACTACATACTTACCTACAGCCGTCTGTCCTCCAGCGCTGTGCTCTGCTCTCCTCCTGCTCTGGCTGTGAGCGTCGGTCAGCCGGAAAGCAGAGCGGTGACGTCACCGCTCTGCTTTCTGGCTGCCCGGAGCTCACAGCCAGACCAGAGAAGCAGAGCGCCGAGGACAGACGGCTGTAGGTAAGTATGTAGCGTTTGTTTTTTTACTTTTTAGGATGGTAACCAGGGTAAACATCGGGTTACTAAGCGCGGCCCTGCGCTTAGTTACCCGATGTTTACCCTGGTTACCGGGGACCTCGGGATCGTTGGTCGCTGGAGAGCTGTCTGTGTGACAGCTCTCCAGCGACCAAACAGCGACGCTGCAGCGATCCGGATCGTTGTCGGTATCGCTGCAGCGTCGCTATGTGTGACGGTACCTTTATTTTGAGTGACAAAACCATTAGATGACGGTGGCTATTTTCTTACCAAGTAACAATTTGACAAACTCCTGTCAAAGTAGTGATTTAAAAGCCTTCGATATGGTTCAGAATTGATACTAAAGTCTCCCCTGAGCTGCTCCATCTGTTGGCAGATTACTAGTGGTAGGTTCAGTACCTAAGTACCATATACAGAAGGGTAGGCTCGTCAGGTGAACATTCGTCCCAACAGTTCGGGTTATAAGAATGTCAGGACATCAGCCTGATCTTACATATTTCCTTTTTGGACATGACCAAAGGAGAGAAAAAAAAAGACCTGTGGACTACAGCGTGGCACATGATCGCATACAAACACTACAACCATCATCACCAGCTAGCATGGTCTTCCATAATGGGGGAAACTACCGTTATGTTCAACAGTAGGGAAAATAATATCTGTATGTGTTCTGTGCTATCGTTAATAGCAAGAGGTATGTCCTGTATCCTCTTGGCCACTGCATCTGAATTTACCATGGAACATATAGTGTTCTCACACTGCGTATATGACACACGTATGGGGTTCTTACTGGTTTCCTCTTTAAGGGTATGTGCACATGATCCGGAGTTGCTGTGGGTTTGATGCTGCGTACTTACGCAGTGTCAAACCCCCGCAGTGGCCAGATGTTCCAGCAGAGAGGATGAGATTTCAAGAAATCCTATGTCCATTATGCATCCTCAGATGCCCGCGACTCACCCACGGAGAGTGACATGCGGCACGTCTTTCCAGACTGCACCATGTTAATTTCTCTTACGGAGACCCTAGTCTCCGCAATAGAAATAGTAATTTCACCCACAGAATGCACTGGACGTGGTAAATCCGCATGGCTCACTGAACACATGATTTACCTGCATTCACGGCTTTGGATGCAGCACAAACATGCACTGCATCTAGAGCGTTGCGACTTCCAGATCGTGTGCACCAAGCCTAAAGGTACCGTCACACTAAGCGACGCGTCAGCGATACCGACAACGATGTCGATCGCTGCAGCGTCGCTGTTTGGTCGCTGGAGAGCTGTCACACAGACAGCTCTCCAGTGACCAACGATGCCGAAGTCCCCGGGTAACCAGGGTAAACATCGGGTTACTAAGCGCAGGGCCGCGCTTAGTAACCCGAAGTTTACCCTGGTTACCGTTGTAAATGTAAAAAAACAAACACTACATACTTACATTCCCGGTGTCTGGTCATGTGCCTCGCCTTCAGCTTCCCGGACTGACTGAGCGCCGACCGTAAAGTACAGCGGTGACGTCACCGCTGCACAGCGTGCTTTACGGCCGGCCGGCGCTCACCAGTCAGTGTGGGAAGCTGAAGGCGAGGGACATGACCAGACACCGGGAATGTAAGTATGTAGTGTTTGTTTTTTTACATTTACAACGGTAACCAGGGTAAACATCGGGTTACTAAGCGCGGCCCTGCGCTTAGTAACCCGATATTTATCCTGGTTACCAGTGAAGACATCGCTGGATCGGCGTCACACACGCCGATTCAGCGGGAGATCCAGCGACAAAATAAAGTGCTGGACTTTCCCCAGCGACCAACGATCTCCCAGCAGGGGCCTGATCGTTGGTCGCTGTCACACATAACGATTTCGTTAACGATATCATTGCTACGTCACAAAAAGCAACAATATCGTTAACAATATCGTTCAGTGTGACGGTACCTTAAGAATGATTGGAGAACCTATTAGTTGAACATATGATTTTATTCTTCTTCACAAAAAATGCACATAAGTTTGATGGTTGCAAAAATACACAGGCACAAATTGCTGCCAATTATATTCTATGGTAGCGAAAACTCAAAAACGTATCTCTTTACCCACTATTTCCTCGACTAGGACATTGTGAGATACTCCACAAGTCCTATGATGGTCAAGTTGTACCTGAGGAGACAAATGGCAACTGCTGCCCTTCCTACAGTGCAGCTGTGGGTCTCCACACTAACACCCTGCCACAGCTATCACTCTTTTGTAGTGTTGAATGAGCTACCTGGTTTTATTTTTCCTAGCACTTCTGTGGGTCCTTGTGACGCCTACATCATGTTTCACACAATATGCTTCCAAGTCACGAGTGTGAAAAAGCGCACTTCACCTAACACTTTGCACAACAGTAATATGGTGACCCATCCTCAGTCCAAGTCTTTTGCACACAAGGGTATATTCTCTTTAGGTATCACTCCTCACTATCTTACAATAGCACCTTGACTTTTTATGTACAGAGGACTTTTTAATTCTCAAATATGGTTCATAAATTTGTCTAAATCTGTGATTATACTTTTTGTTCAGGATAATAGATTGAGGCTATGTGCACACGTTGCTGATTAGGCTTAGGAATTTCTGGTGCGGATTCTGACTCTCCTGGCAGAAAACGCAGCTGCGATTTAGTTGCGTTTTCAAAGCGTTTTTTTTTTTTCGTTTTTCCTGCGGTTTTCTTGTGGATTTGCTGCGGTTTTTACCCCTGCGGTTTTCTATAATGGAATGGGTACAAAAACGCTGCAGATTCACAAAAAAGAAGTGACATGCTATTTCTTTTAAACCGCAGCGTTTCCGCAGCGGATTTTCCGCAAAGTGTGCACAGCATTTTTTTTTTCTCATTGATTTACATTGTACTGTAAATCAATTGCGGATCTGCGTTTCTGCACTGCAAAAAACGCTGCGGATCCGCAGAGAATCCGCAACGTGTGCACATATCCTTACTTTGTCATGTAGCTGTGACAGGACCACTATATTATGGCACTACTGCTGCGGAATATATTGGTGCTATTTACAAACAGTTTCACATTAGAATTATGGTGCAAGCTGATGAACAGGGCCTGGGCAAATTTTGAAAGAATGTTTAACCCCTCTGTGACCTTAGACGTACTATCCCGTCGAGGTGCCCTGGGCTTATCTGACCCTGGACGGGATAGTACGTCATAGCCGATCGGCCGCGCTCACGGGGGGAGCGCGGCCGATCGCGGCCGGGTGTCAGCTGCTTATCGCAGCTGACATCCGGCACTATGTGCCAGAAGCGGTCACGGACCGCCCCCGGCACATTAACCCCTGGCACACCGCGATCAAAGATGATCGCGATGTGCCGGCGGTGCAGGGAAGCACCGCACAGGGAGGGGGCTCCCTGCGGGCTTCCCTGAGCCCCCCGCAGCAACGCGATGTGATCGAGTTGCTGCGAGGGTCTCCTCACCTCCCTCCCTGCTCGAGCCCCGGATCCAAGATGGCCGCGGATCCGGGTCCTGCAGGGAGGGAGGTGGCTTCACAGAGCCTGCTCAGAGCAGGCACTGTGAAGCCTGCAGCGCTGCATATCAGATCAGTGATCTGACAGAATGCTGTGCAAACTGTCAGATCACTGATCTGTGATGTCCCCCCCTGGGACAAAGTAAAAAAGTAAAAAAAAAATTTTTCCAAATGTGTAAAAAAAAATAAAAAAAAATATTCCAAAATAATGAAAAAAAAAAAAAAATATTATTCCCATAAATACATTTCTTCATCTAAATAAAAAAAAAAAAACAATAAAAGTACACATATTTAGTATCGCCGCGTCCGTAACGACCCGACCTATAAAACTGTCCCACTAGTTAACCCCTTCAGTAAACACCGTAAGAAAAAAAAAAAAAAAACGAGGCAAAAAACAACGCTTTATTATCATACCGCTGAACAAAAAGTGGAATAACACGCGATCAAAAGGACAGATATAAATAACCATGGTACCGCTGAAAGCGTCATATTGTCCCGCAAAAAAAGAGCCGCCATACAGCATCATCAGCAAAAAAATAAAAAAGTTATAGTCCTGAGAATAAAGCGATGCAAAAATAATTATTTTTTCTGTAAAATAGTTTTTATCGTATAAAAGCACCAAACCATAAAAAAATGATATAAATGAGGTATCGCTGTAATCGTACTGACCCGAAGAATAAAACCGATTTATCAATTTTACCAAACGCGGAACGGTATAAACGCCTCCCCCAATAGAAATTCATGAATAGCTGGCTTTTGGTCATTCTTCCTCACAAAAATCGGAATAAAAAGCGATAAAAAAATGTCACGTGCCCAAAAATGTTTTCAATAAAAACGTCAACTCGTCCCGCAAAAAACAAGACCTCACATGACTCTGTGGACCAAAATATGGAAAAATTATATCTCTCAAAATGTGGTATTGCAAAAAATATTTTTTGCAATAAAAAGCGTCTTTCAGTGTGTGACGGCTGCCAATCATAAAAATCCGCTAAAAAACTCGCTATAAAAGTAAATCAAACCCCCCTTCATCACCCCCTTAGTTAGGGAAAAATAAAAAAAAATGTATTTATTTCCATTTTCCCATTAGGGCTAGGGTTAGGGCTAGGGTTAGGGCTAGGGTTAGGGCTAGGGCTAGGGTTAGGGTTAGGGCTAGGGTTAGGGTTAGGGCTAGGGTTAGGGTTAGGGCTAGGGTTAGGGTTAGGGCTAGGGTTAGGGCTAGGGTTAGGGTTAGGGTTGGGGCTACAGTTAGGGTTGGGGCTAAAGTTAGGGTTAGGGTTTAGATTACATTTACAGTTGGGAATAGGGTTGGGATTAGGGTTAGGGGTGTGTCAGGGTTAGAGGTGTGGTTAGGGTTACCGTTGGAATTAGGGTTAGGGGTGTGTTTAGATTAGGGTTTCAGTTATAATTGGGGGGTTTCCACTGTTTCGGCACATCAGGGGCTCTCCAAACACGACATGGCGTCCGATCTCAATTCCAGCCAATTCTGCGTTGAAAAAGTAAAACAGTGCTCCTTCCCTTCCGAGCTCTCCTGTGTGCCCAAACAGGGGTTTACCCCAACATATGGGGTATCAGCGTACTCAGGACAAATTGGACAACAACTTTTGTGGACCAATTTCTCCTGTTACCCTTGGGAAAATACAAAACTGGAGGCTAAAAAATAATTTTTGTGGGAAAACAAAAAGATTTTTTATTTTCACGGCTCTGCGTTATAAACTGTAGTGAAACACTTGGGGGTTCAAAGTTCTCACAACACATCTAGATAAGTTCATTGAGGGGTCTAGTTTCCAATATGGGGTCACTTGTGGGGGGTTTCTACTGTTTAGGTACATTAGGGGCTCTGCAAACGCAATGTGACGCCTGCAGACCAATCCATCTAAGTCTGCATTCCAAATGATGCTCCTTCCCTTCCGAGCCCTCCCATGCGCCCAAACGGTGGTTCCCCCCCACATATCGGGTATCAGCGTACTCAGGACAAATTGGACAACAACATTTAGGGTCCAATTTCTCCTGCTAACCTTGGAAAAATACAAAACTGGGGGCTAAAATATAATTTTTGTGGAAAAAAAAATATTTTTTATTTGCACGGCTCTGCGTTATAAACTGTAGTGAAATACTTGGGGGTTCAAAGCTCTCACAACACATCAAGATGAGTTCCTTAGGGGGTCTACTTTCCAAAATAGTGTCACTTGTGGGGGGTTTCAATGTTTAGGCACATCAGTGGCTCTCCAAACGCAACATGGCGTCCCATCTCAATTTCTGTCAATTTTGCATTGAAAAGTCAAACTGCGCTCCTTCCCTTCCGAGCTCTCCCATGCGCCCAAACAGTGGTTTACTGCCACATATGAGGTATCAGCGTACTCAGGACAAATTGGACAACAACTTTTGAGGTCCAATTTCTTCTCTTACCCTTGGAAAAATAAAAAATTGGGGGCAAAAATATAATTTTTGTGAAAAAATATGATTTTTTATTTTTACGGTTCTGCATTATAAACTTCTGTGAAGCACTTGGTGGGTCAAAGTGCTCACCACACATCCAGATAAGTTCCTTAGGGGGTCTACTTTCCAAAATGGTGTCACTTGTGGGGGGTTTCAATGTTTAGGCACATCAGTGGCTCTCCAAACGCAACATGGCGTCCCATCTCAATTCCTGTCAATTTTGCATTGAAAAGTCAAATAGCGCTCCTTCCCTTCCGAGCTCTCCCATGCGCCCAAACAGTGGTTTACTGCCACATATGGGGTATCAGCGTACTCAGGACAAATTGGACAACAACTTTTTGGGTCCAATTTCTCCTGTTACCCTTGGTAAAATAAAACAAATTGGAGCTGAAGTAAATTTTTTGTGTAAAAAAGTTAAATGTTCATTTTTATTTAAACATTCCAAAAATTCCTATTAAACACCTGAAGGGTTAATAAACTTCTTGAATGTGGTTTTGAGCACCTTGAGGGGTGCAGTTTTTAGAATGGTGTCACACTTGGGCATTTTCTATCATATAGACCCCTCAAAATGACTTCAAATGAGACGTGGTCCCTAAAAAAAAATGGTGTTGTAAAAATGAGAAATTGCTGGTCAACTTTTAACCCTTATAACTCCCTAACAAAAAAAAAAATTGGTTCCAAAATTATGCTGATGTAAAGGAGACATGTGGGAAATGTTACTTATTAAGTATTTTGTGTGACATATCTCTGTGATTTAATTGCATAAAAATTCAAAGTTTGAAAATTGCGAAATTTTCAAAATTTTCGCCAAATTTCCGTTTTTTTCACAAATAAACGCAGGTACTATCAAAGAAATTTTACCACTATCATGAAGTGCAATATGTCACGAGAAAACAATGTCAGAATCACCAGGATCCGTTGAAGCGTTTCGGAGTTATAACCTCATAAAGGGACAGTGGTCAGAATTGTAAAAATTGGCCTGGTCATTAACGTGCAAACCACCCTTGGGGGTAAAGGGGTTAATATTTAAGGCTAATTAATTTCTTTTTCTAGTTAAAATATTACAGCCCTACGTGGACGTGTGACTTTAGTCAGTGCAAATGCAACAAGACTTTGAATGATGATGAAAGCATATTATTACACAGTATATATTTACACCTGAAACAAGGAGACCCCACCTCTGGTGTAATGCATCAAGCACACGTTGGGCCGGAATGTCACACTCCACAGAACTCAATTATTGCCTCTGCTTGACACATTTATTGTTTCATCATTAAATACATGTTGCCTGGCTCCTCATCCCCAAGGAGGCCTGACTAGTAATAAATTTACACTATATATTATTATGATTTAGAACAGCTTTGAGAGGCATATTTTGACTGCTATTATTCGATTGTCTACCTCTTGAGCTGCCTGAGCATTCAACTCAACTCCCCTGCGGATGAAAACTGTTCCCTTCTCCAAAAACGACATCAATATGGTTAGAAATTTCTGCTATTTGGAAGGGATTAGCACAAAAGCTGTTTAATCCTGTTACTTACATCAATGTGTAAACACCTACAGGCATGTTCAACAGTAGCAATAAAAGACGGGTTTTAGGGGAGGGAGAGTGACAGAGTAAACCCCTTCATCAAGAGCTGTGTGTGTTGGTCTGTGCTGCTATTGTGTTTAACTATTAGCCATGTTGCATCCTTTCAACTGAATTTCATTCTCCCAAGAGATGCAGAAAGCAACATGCAGGGGCCGGGACGAGGGGCAGGCACCTGCCTACCCGAGGAGGGGCACATCTCAGATGAAAAAAAAACCTGACATAGCTGAATGCCTGTGGCCGCCTGTCACCTTCCTCCGGTCACAGGCGTTCAGTAGAGTGACAGCCAGGAGCAGTGTTAGTCACTGACACCACTCACCTAGTTCTCTGCCTGCGCCTTGGCCATCACTACTTCTCCGCACTTAATTGAATCCGCATCTGTGAAATGCAATAAAATTGATGTCAGTGCCGCCCGGGACAGGAGCAGAGGAGCTGTAATCAGCTCCCTGTTCTGCCGGGAACTCCAGTGCACAGGACGTCAGGAATCACAAAGCAGTGACTTCATCTCGCCATTCAGTGGCCACTGCTGCACCAGATGGAAGAGGAGACAGCGCTCTGCTGGAAAGCCAGCCTGGATTAGGCGAGTATAAGCTTTTTTATTTGTATTCTATTTTCCTAATAAATGGAGGTTATTATACCTAGGGCCTGTGGGGACATTCCAAGAGGAGCTGTGGGGACATAAGAGGGTGATCATACTGTACTAGGTGCTGTTGGGGACCTTTTATTGGGGCTCTGGTGACCATACTGTACAGGGGGCTGTGCGGGACATTAAACTGCATATTGGGGGGCTGTGGTGGATATCATACTGTGTGGGGTTCTGTGGGACACATCGTACTGTATGTAAAGTGCTTTAAGGACATTATACGGTAGCAGTGACTTGGAGGCCATAATACTGTATGGGGTGATGGGAGCATCATACTATATATTGGGGGGGCTGTGGTGGACATACTGCATGGGGTGCTGTAATGGACATCACAGTGTGTATTGGGGGCTGTTGTGGATATCATACTGTGTGGAGTCCTGTGGGGGCCATTATACTGTATCGGTGGCTGGAGCCATAATACTCTAATAATAATAATACAGTATTATTATACTCTAAATACTCTTTGGGGTTCCCACAGCACCATCATACTATATAATGGGGGCTATGGTGGACATCATAATGTATATTGGGGGCTGTTGTGGATATAATGTATGGGCAGCTGCAAAGACCACCATACTGTGTAGGAGGACTGTGTGAGGAGGGGATACAGTTTGGAGAGGACAATGTGGAGGACAAAGTGTGAAAAAAGGCACAGTATGAATATAGAGAGGGGGCAGCGTGAAATGGCTTCACAGTATGGAGAGAGGTTAGCATGGCGCGGGGACAGTGTGGAGCTACAGAGTGTGTAAGGAAAAACCGTGGAGAGGGGACAGCCAGCCATGGTATAGGCCGTGGTTCATAAGGGAAGATGGCGTAGCGGTTATAGCTGATAACAGCAGACAGTGGGGCTGTTAGGTCATATTTAGGCTAAGTTCACACTTGCGTTTGGTTGGTCTGCGTATGGCTGTGTACTTCTTCCCTTAAGCTCCACCTACGCTCCACCTACTTCTGCATGCGTCCTGCATACCTATCTTTAACATTGGGTACGCAGGGACATGCGTTGTATGTGGATGAATCCACATGTGGCGTTTTGGCGTGCCCAGCGACCGCACGGGAATGCAACTTTTTGCGCTCCAGTGCGGTCGGCGGGCACATCAAAACGCTGCATGCAGACGCATCCGCATACAACGCATGCTCCTGCATACCCAATGTTAAAGATAGGCACGCAGGACGCGTGCAGGCAGAAGTAGGCGGAGCATAGGCGGTGCTTAAGATAGGATGTATGCAGCCATACGCAGACCAGCCCAACGCAGGTGTGTAACCAACCTTAGGCAGACAGTGTGGCACAAGTAGCTCATAAGTGCAGATAGTATGTAAGCCATATACATGATTTTGTTTTCGTATTAATGTGCTGATGCTGGTTCTGGTGATGAATACAGCTTCAAAACCATAATCATTAAGTGACATCACCAGAGCTATAGTACATAAATACAACCCCAGAACAACCATCATTATATGAAGAGGTCACCACAACCACCATCAGTACAGGAATATGAGACCTGAACCACCAATTGCTATTTTAAAATGGATAAGTCACCAGAACCACCATCAGTTTTGTTGCAAACTGTATTTGTTGCTTGAACGATATAAAACCATATGTATCCCTTTTACAATGAGGTCTCTTTAGCTGGGGGATCCGCCAAACTTAAAGGGAACCTGTCACCCCGTTTTTTGAGATTGAGCTATAAATACTGTTAAATAGGGCCTGCGCTGTGTGTTCCTATAGTGTATGTAGTGTACCCCGATTCCCTATGTATGCTGAGAAATAACTTACCAAAGTCGCCGTTTTCGCCTGTCAATCAGGCTGGTCAGGTCGGGAGGGCGTGGTGACATCGGTGGTTCTTCCTCAGCTTTACGTTGGTGGCGTAGTGGTGTAGTGGTGAAGACACAGCGCGCGATCTGCGCTGTAATCCCTTGCATCGGTGGGGGCGGCCATCTTCCTGGGGCCGCGCGTGCGCAGATCGAGTGCTCTGCTGCACGAGGCTTCAGGAAAATGGCCGCGGAATGCCGCGCGTGCGCATTAGAGATCGCGGTGGCCATTTTCCCAAAGCCGAGATGCAAACTCGGCTTTGGGAAAATGGCCGCCGCGATCTCTAATGCGCACGCGCGGCATCCCGCGGCCATTTTCCTGAAGCCCCGTGCAGCAGAGCACTCGATCTGCGCACGCGCGGCCCCAGGAAGATGGCCGCCCCCACCGATGCAAGGGATTACAGCGCAGATCGCGCGCTGTGTCTTCACCACTACACCACTACGCCACCAACGTAAAGCTGAGGAAGAACCACCGATGTCACCACGCCCTCCCGACCTGACCAGCCTGATTGACAGGCGAAAACGGCGACTTTGGTAAGTTATTTCTCAGCATACATAGGGAATCGGGGTACACTACATACACTATAGGAACACACAGCGCAGGCCCTATTTAACAGTATTTATAGCTCAATCTCAAAAAACGGGGTGACAGGTTCCCTTTAACTTGAAACCAAACAGCCCCCGTTCTAGATAACTAAGTAGAGTTTCCATAATTATTCTTGAGTTTGACAGGAATTAATATCAATATTTTTCCCTGGTATTGTGTAAACGGCCTGCAAGCAATGAATGATTCCAAGAACACCACTTATTTTTAACCTTTGCTTATATTTTTTGGT
Organism: Ranitomeya imitator; assembly: GCF_032444005.1. Classification (NCBI taxonomy): domain Eukaryota; kingdom Metazoa; phylum Chordata; class Amphibia; order Anura; family Dendrobatidae; genus Ranitomeya; species Ranitomeya imitator. Next base: position 285,817,234 of record NC_091282.1, on the reverse strand, counting down.
GACACAGGTAACAATTCTAGTGGAAATGGTAGTAAGAGCTTGTAATCTGAACCATTGGAGGGGGCCTGACGGGTGCGTTAGGGGTCCTGTTACCTAAAGGTACCTTCACACAGAGATCCGTGACGTTGCAGCGTCCTGGCTAGCGATATCGTTGTGTTTGACACGCAGCAGCAATCTGGATCCTGCTGTCACACTGTTGGTCGGAGCAGAAAGTCCAGAACTTTTTTTTGTCGCTGGACCTCCTGCAGACTTCGCTGAAGCGGCGTGTGTGACACCGATTCAGCGATGTCTTCACTGGTAACCAGGGTAAACATTGGGTTACTAAGCGCAGGGCCGCGCTTAGTAACCCGATGTTTACCCTGATTACCAGCGTAAACGTAAAAAAAAAAAAAACACTACATACTTACCTTCCGCTGTCTGTCCTCCGGTGCTCTGCTTCTCTGCACTGAGTGCCGGCCAGCCGGAAAGCAGAGCACAGCGGTGACGTCACCGGCTGGCGCTCACAGTCAGTGCAGAGAAGCACAGCGCCGGAGGACAGACACTGGAATGTAAGTATGTAGTGTTTGGTGGTTTTTTTTACGTTTACGCTGGTAACCACGGTAAACATCGGGTTACTAAGCGCGGCCCTGCGCTTAGTAACTCGATGTTTACCCTGGTTACCAGGGGACCGGCATTGTTGGTCGCTGGAGAGCTGTCTGTGTGACAGCTCTCCAGCGACCAAACAGCGACGCTGCAGCGATCAGGATCGTTGTCTGGATCGCTGCAGCGTCGTTAAATGTGATGGTAGCTTAAGTGTCTGACCCACTACTTTACTTGTGTGTGTGCTCTATCTACTATATAATTGTCTAAGGTCCACTTCTGTCTTTCTGTCTGTCTTTCTGTCTGTCTGTAACGGAAATCCCAAGACGCTGATTGGTCGCGGCAAAACAACCAAGACCAATCAGTGACGGGCACAGTCCGGCTGCAAAATGGCCGCTTCTTATTTCCTGCAGTCAGTACCCGCTCCACACTCCCCGCAGTCAGCGCTCACACAGGGTTAATGGCAGCGTTAGCGGACCACGTTATAACGCACTCCGTTAACGCTGCTATTAACCCTGTGTGACCAACTTTTTTTACTATTGATGCTGCCTATGCAGCATCAATAGTAAAAAGATCTAATGTTAAAAATAATAATAAAAAATAGTTATATACTCACCGTCCGTCGGCCCCTCGGATCCAGAACAGGCCTTTCCCGCTCCTCGCGACGCTCCGGTGACCGCTCCATGCATTGCGATCTTGCGAGATGATGACGTAGCGGTCTCGCGAGACCGCTACGTCATCATCTTGCGAGACCGCAATGCACTCTTGGGACCGGAGCGCGCGAGGAGCATCGGAAAACGCTTGGCCTGGATCCGGGGGCCAACGGAGGGTGAATATAACTATTTTTATTTTAATTCTTTTTTTTTTTTTACAGGGATATGATGCCCACATTGCTATATACTGCGTGGGCTGTGCAATATACTGCGTGGGCTGTGCAATATACTGCGTGGGCTGTGCAATATACTACGTGGGCTGTGGTATGTACTACGTGGCTGTGCTATATACTACATGGGCTGTGCAATATCCTACATGGCTGTGCTATATACTACGTGGCTGTGTTATACACTACATGGGCTGTTATATACAACGTGGGCTGTGCTATATACTACGTGGGCGGTGTTATACACTACATGGGCTGTTATATACTAAGTGGGCTGTGTTGTACACTACGTGGGCTGTGTTTTATACTGCGTGCGTGGGCTGTTATATACTACGTGAGCTGTGTTATATGCAACGTGGGCTGTTATACACTCCGTGGGCTGTGCTATATACTCCGTGGGCTGTGTTATATACTACGTTACTGTGCTATATACTCCATGGGCTGTGCAATATACTACGTGGTTGTGCTATGTACTACGTGGCTGTGCTATATACTACGTGGCTGTGCTATATACTACGTGGCCGGCCGCGAACAATCAGCGACAGGCGCAGTCCGGCCGCGAATTGGCGTTGGATTTGAACCACGCTTCGCTAATTGGTTGCGGTTGGCCAAATCCTGTGTATTGAATGCATTAGGCCACATTCACACGTTCCTTTTTATCCTGCAGCGGATTTGATAAATCTGCAGGGCAAACCCGCTGCGGTTATCCCTGCAGATTTATCGCGGTTTGTCCTGCGGGTTCCGCTGCGGGATTTTACCCCTACTATTGATGCTGCATATGCAGCAATATGCAGCATCAATAGTAGTGTTAAAAATAATAAAATCGTGGTATACTCACCCTCTGACGTCCCGATCTCCTCGGCGCTGCAGGCGGCGGTCCGGTTCCAAAGGTGCTGTGTGACCAAGACCTTCGGTGACGTCACGGTCATGTGACCGCGACGTCACCGAAGGTCCTGGTCGCATAGCAAACCTGACACCGGACGGCCGCGTGCAGCGCTGAGACTTCAGAGGTGAGTATATCATGATTTTTTATTTTAATTCTTTTTTTTTTTTTTAATACAAATATGGTTCCCGGGGCCTGGAGGAGAGTCTCCTCTCCTCCACCCCGGATATAACCCGCACATTATCCGCATTACTTCCCGCATGGTGGGCACAGGCCCATGCGGGAAGTAAGCGGATCAATGCATTTCTATGGCTGCAGAATCGCTGCGATTCTGCACAAAGAAGTGACATGGTCCTTCTTTTTTTCCGCAACAATTCAGCGCAGTTTTTTTCGGGTTTTTCCGCATCATGTGCACTGCGGTTTCTGTTTTCCATAGGGTAACATTGTACTGTACCCTGCATGGAAAACAGCTGCGGACCCGCAGCGGCAAAATCGCCGCGGTTCCGCAGTAAAAACCGCATAGTGTGAAAATGGCCTAATTCTAAAATCTTCATAAATAAACTACATACATATTCTAGAATAACCGATGCATTAGAATCGGGCTACCATCTAGTCAGCTATATCTGCCTAGGGCACCAATGTACCTCCGGAAAAAAAAAATGAAGCCAAAAAGGAAACACACTCCGATATCACATCTTCAGCTAACAAAAATAGAAATCCATGCCATGAACAGTCTCACTTTTCTTGTGGCTTAAAGACAACCTATCATGAATAATGAATATAATGAATTTATTTAAATAAATCCCTCCCCTTCCTAACATGTGATCTACTTTTCTGAGGACACAACAGTCTAGCCGAGGACGCAAAACTGCAGGGGAAAGGACAGCAGCAGTTTTGGACCAATGACGACAAGAGATGTGTCCCAGACTACTGCAGACTCCCTGTTGGCATCGTAGTTAAATTGTAATTCGAGTGCACAGCTCAGCCCTATTGGAGCTGAAAAGCCATCAAGGAGCCATGCTCGTAGGAAAATTAATAAATTCTAAGTACTAACTTCAAAATAGTTTTTCAGCTCTTGTTTAGACCGTTATAAAAATATCCACAGTATGACTCCGGCTTTACACAAATACCGTAATTAGGTTATTAATATTGTGTAGTTTACTGATCTATTTTCGTAGCAATTTTTAAAGTTTAGAAATGTTAAATACATAATTTGAAAAAAAGACCTAGGTCCATGAAGTTCAACCTTTCTCCTGCAACTGTGCATTTTGTCACTAAATTAACTATAACCTGCAATATTATATATTATATCCAATACAGGCAGGTGCTTTAAGCTGCGGAGCCACAAGCTCTAGTTAATATAATTCATATTTTTCCATCAAAGAGCCCTATAAAAACAACACAGGTATAACGAGTAAAGAGACAGTAAATTTTTTATTGCTTATTATTGGCAATTCATAAAGGGGTTGGGCATCTGAATTTTTGCTCACCAACTACACAACCCTACAATTTTTAAAAGAAAAAATGTACTTACAATTTATAGATAAACTTAACACCTGGCATTGCCATTATCCTGTCAGATGGGTGTGTTCCCACACTGTAGGCACGGATTGGATAGTATTAGGGCAGGTCCAGAAAGCCGTAGATTCTCTCATCCAAGACAATCGAGAAAATTATGCAAATGACAATCTGATCAAACCCTAGTGATGAGCGAACGTGTTGGGATAAGTGTTATTCGAGCAGGCTCGTGTGCTAACAGACTGTGTTTGGTGTGCTTGAAAAATATGCCTAACAAACAATCCTTGCATGTGTTGCGGCTGTCAGACAGCCACAAGACATGCAGCTGAGGAAACTCGAACATATTTTTCGAGCACAGCAAAGTCACTCGGATGGCACACTAGTATGCTCGGATAACTTCTTATCCGACCACGTTCGATCACCATTCTGTCAGTGCACTGACTTGCATGGCCGACTTGCATGGGAATTCAACTATCTGATCAAACTCTGACATGAAAACAGACTATGTGATAAAACAGACTGGACATGTGCATGCCCCCCGTCCCCCTATAGACTAACGTTGGTCAGAGTGCAATCTGAAGTTTTGTTGGATAGAATTTAGACAGAATATACGGCCATTTTCAAAATCCTCCCATTTGTGGGCAATGCACTCGGGGACCTTCTGCGCAGGCGCAAGCGACTTCCGCTCCCATGACCTTCGGTGTGCGTGCCAATAAGGTGCTCTCCCCACTTCCTCCCTGCAAAATCACCTCCATGTACACATGGTTTCTAGCGATGACTGTGCAGGGAGGAAGTGGGGAGATCATATTATGGGCGCGCACACTGGAGATCACAGTGACTCGCCTGTGCAGAAGATCCCTGAATGTAATGGCCACAGAAGAGAGGATCAGGTATTTCTGAGAGAGTGCAAGACGCAGGCGCAGTATTCCGGGGCCGTAACTGATTTTGATGGAAGAGGATAAGTATTACAATGAAGACAGGAGGCAGGGATTTCTTCCACGCACCGCACGCCCCGAAGCCTGGAATACATCATTAACAAAGAAAGCATATAACAACTCTCAGCATCAAGACCATTAATATGAGGCATACAGGTAGGACTAGAGTAACATTTCTATTACCTGCATGCCCATATTAATAGGTCATATACGTCCCGGGGCGACAGACTCCTTTTAAGAATAACAAGAGGAATAACACACAGCTGAGTTCTCATCAGAATTAATTATCCAGAATTTGGTATATTGGTGGTAATGAAAGTATTTAATAAAACAGACATGTCAGAGGGGTGGTGACAGATTCTCTGTGATGTACCTTTACATGAGCAAAACATCAGGCATGTCATAACACTAATGACCAAAGGATAGCTTTATATAAATAGGTGAAGTGACTGATTAGTTGGAGACCAACCCATGAATTTAGAATGAGGGAGAAAGTCCCTCTAAGGCCGGCGTCACACACAGCGTAAAACAATACGGTCCGTATATTACGGCCGTAATACGCTGAAAAGTCCCGAAAATAGTGGTCCGTAGCTCCTCCGTAGGCAGGGTGTGTCAGCGTTTTTTGCGCATGGCATCCTCCGTATGTAATCCGTATGGCATCCGTAATGCGTGGTTTTCTCGCAGGCTTGCAAAACCAACATACCGCTATAGAAGTGATCCATGTGTCCCAAAAATAAAAAAAAATATATATATATATACTGTGTATATGTATATATATATATATATATCTATATCTATATCTATCTATATCTATATATATATCTATATATATCTATATATATCTATATATATCTATATAGATATATATATATATATATATATATATATATATATATATGTATATATATGTCAGTAGACACATATATGTATATATATTAATATTTATTCCAGCGCTATACAGCTTGAAAGCCGGTAATTCAATTACCGGCTTTTTCTTTCTCCTTCCTAAACCCAACATGATATGAGACATGGTTTACATACAGTAAACCATGTCTTCTCTCCATTATTTTTGCAGATTCCACACTACTAATGTTAGTAGTGTGTATCTGCAAAATTTGGCCGTTCTATCTACTAAATTAAAGGGTTAAATGGCAGAAAAAATTGGCGTGGGCTCCCGCGCAATTTTCTCCGCCAGAGTAGTAAAGCCAGTGACTGAGGGCAGATATTAATAGCCTGGAGAGGGTCCATGGTTATTGCCCCCCCCCACTGGCTAAAAACATCTGCCCCCAGCCACCCCAGAAAAGGCACATCTGGAAGATGCGCCTATTCTGGCACTTGGCCACTCTCTTCCCATTCCCGTGTAGCGGTGGGATATGGGGTAATGAAGGGTTCATGCCACCTTGCTATTGTAAGGTGACATTAAGCCAAATTAATAATGGAGAGGCGTCAATTATGACACCTATCCATTATTAATCCAATTGTAGTAAAGGGTTAAATAAAACACAAACACATTATTTAAAATTATTTTAATGAAATAAAAACAATGGTTGTTGGAGTATTTTATTCTACGCCCAATCCAGTCACTGAAAACCCTCGTTCTGTAACAAAAAAAACATAATAAACCAACAATATACATACCCTCCGCAGATCTGTAATGTCCAACGATGTAAATCCATCTGAAGGGGTTAAAATAATTTGCATCCACGAGCTTTGCTAATGCAATGATGCTCATGGCTGCAAAAACCCCGGAAAATGAAGGTAAAGTAGGTCAATGACCTATATTTACCTTCATTTGCGGTGAGGCGCCCTCTGCTGGATGTTTCTAGATCGTGGGAACTTTCCTAGAAAGCTCCCTGGCTCGAGATCATAAGAGGGCGCCCTCTGCTGGTTGTCCTCATATGAACTCGAGCCAGGGAGCTTTCTAGGAAAGTTCCCACGATCTAGGAACATCCAGCAGAGGGCGCCTCACCGCAAATGAAGGTAAATATAGGTCATTGACCTACTTTACCTTCATTTTCCGAGGTTTTTGCAGCCATGAGCATCATTGCATTAGCAAAGCTCGTGGATGCAAATTATTTTAACCCCTTCAGATGGATTTACATCGTTGGACGTTACAGATCTGCGGAGGGTAAGGATATTGTTGGTTTATTATGTTTTTTTTGTTACAGAACGAGGGTCTTCAGTGACTGGATTGGGCGTAGAATAAAATACTCCAACAACCATTGTTTTTATTTCATTAAAATAATTTTAAATAATGTGTTTGTGTTTTATTTAACCCTTTACTACAATTGGATTAATAATGGATAGGTGTCATAATTGACGCCTCTCCATTATTAATTAGGCTTAATGTCACCTTACAATAGCAAGGTGGCATTAACCCTTTATTACCCCATATCCCACCGCTACACGGGAATGGGAAGAGAGTGGCCAAGTGCCAGAATAGGCGCATCTTCCAGATGTGCCTTTTCTGGGGTGGCTGGGGGCAGATGTTTTTAGCCAGGGGGGGCCAATAACCGTGGACCCTCTCCAGGCTATTAATATCTGCCCTCAGTCACTGGCTTTACTACTCTGGCGGAGAAAATTGCGCGGGAGCCCACGCCAATTTTTTCCGCCATTTAACCCTTTAATTTAGTAGAAAGAACGGCCAAATTTTGCATATACACACTACTGACATTAGTAGTGTGGAATCTGCAAAAAAAATGGAGAGAAGACATGGTTTACTGTATGTAAACCATGTCTCAAATCATGTCGGGTTTAGGAAGTAGAAAGAAAAAGCCGGTAATTGAATTACCGGCTTTCAAGCTGTCTAGCGCTGGAATAAATATTAATATATATACATATATGTGTCTACTGACATAGAATAGGTATATATATATATATATATATATATATATATATATATATATATATATATATATATATATATATATATATATATATATATATATATATACCTATTCTATGTGCACACATTTATTCTACCTATTCTACTGGAAGCTGTCAGTGTGATTTTACTGTACACCGCACTGAATTGCCGGCTTTTCTCTCTAACACCGCTGCGTATTTCTCGCAAGTCACACTGCTTGTCCGTGTGTAATCCGTATTTTTCACGCTTCCATAGACTTTCATTGGCGTATTTCTTGCGCAGTACGGTGACAAACGCAGCATGCTGCGATTTTGTACGGCCGTAGAAAGCCGTATAATACTGATCAGTTTAATACGGCAGATAGGAGCAGGGGCATAGAGAATAATTGTGCCGTATGTTTTGCGAGTTTTACGGACGTAGTTTCTGCGCTCTTACGTCCGTAAAACTCGCAAGTGTGACGCCGGCCTAATGCTGCTCTGCATGACAATTTCAACACTGGCTTTACCATCACAATATAAAAAGATTACTACTACTACTTCTACTACTGATAAATCTTTGATACTGTAATAGAGCTTTTAATTTAATAAGGTCAGTAATCACACTAAAAAATGGGGGGGGGATTACCTTATCCATCTGATCAAAATTATTTAAAAAAAAGCGGTACTATTGCTCAGCCCTCTCTACTCCCTTAGTTTTAAAGACACATGACCGCTGCATCCAATAAATAGATATACTTATTAGCATCACAACAAGGAAATTATGATGCCTGCCTCCATGTAAACAAAAATAAATTGTCAGTGCTGCAGAGATTAGACACAGAACATTAGACACATTATTTTACACTTATTATTTTAAGGCAGATAATATGGTACAAAAGCTAAAAGGTATAGTATTGCACAAAAAAACCCACTGAAAATACTGCTAAACTAAGAGCAGGAGCTGGTCCAAAGGATGGAAGACGTGCAAATCTTTACACTATACTTTCTCTGCGTGTATGTTTCATTCCTGGTTTTGACTTACAAATAACGATGCAAAATATTGGACTGCTACTGTGTGAAAGTGGCCTCAGTATACTGACATGCAACCATTCACATAATTCTATTGTGTGTGCCCTGCAGGTTACACAGAACCCATCTCACCTTCTCAAATATGCAAAGGTCTACCTTTCTTTCAGGATTTCTTTCGGAGTAAAGGAAAAAGAAGGCAAAGCAATTTCCGGATTGGAAATAGGAAATTAGCTTTGGAACAAATTCAGGAGCTGCACTGCACATGGCTCAACATAAAATTAGAAACAGAAGTTTAATTGAAAGATCGTGAATATTTTGAGTCTGATAGCACTTGGTATGAGGAAAGAATGTGAATTCCTCAGAGACTATAGAGCTTAGCCACACTAATTCCAGCAGGGTTAAATCTAATCAGATTGCTGCACAAACTTGGCTTGTCAAACAAATAAAGGAAACAAAAAAAGCCCAAGTACAGCAATTGGTTCTTCGATAATTTAATTTTAGAATAATGGTAATATGATATATGGAAAGTACTCATTAACATCACCAATTGCATATAATAAGCCATGAGTTTATTATCACGTGCATCAGTGATCAAGTCCAAGAGTTTAGGGAGCAATCTAAAGGTCAGAAGTGTAAGCCTAATAAAGGATTGTTGAGATTAGACAAACCCAGTTACTTCCCATGTACTGTATCGGTTACTGCTGCTCAGCACCATTCACACACAAGCAGTCACGTTTTCCTACTGTTTCATAAACCCATTTAAGTGAATTAGGTAGCCAATTATAAATGAATGCACTGCATGACCCATAGACATTAACGTTTGGGTCAGAAAAAAAAACACCTTAAAAATAGTAACACTGATGACATGTTCCCTGTTCTCAAATTCTGTTAAAAAGGATCTGACATCAGATCTGATAATATCAACTGTAAACATTATTAAATGGATCTGAGCTACACTTTATGGAAAAAATTATACAGTCAATCTGATATTGATATTCCAAATAAATTCATAAAATTATCTGAATTCTGGCGAGTGATTACCTTTACTTATGAAGAAGAAAAGTCTTAAGTCCATTGCTTCTACAGGTAGGTCCTGAAGCTCCCCCCAAAAGATCACATTGTCAGGATTTCCTTAACTACACAGGTGATGTACCGTATATTTCGGACTATAAGATGCACCGGACCATAAGACGCACCCCAAATTTTCACAAGGAAAATAGGGAGGAAAAAAAAAAATGTGTCAAATGGGGGTCCATCTCACAGTCCAAATTTAGCATACCGGGGAGGTGGTTCAGCACAGGATTGGACACAGGGGTTGTTTGGTGGCCCAGGCTGATGCGCTGACCTCCGGGACATCCAATCCCAGGCTGGTGCGGTGGTGCTGCTCTGTGGTGTGGCGGGGCTCTGCCGGCATTTTGCGACAGGTGCTCTGTGGGGCGGCAGTGGCCCGTGGGGCTGCAGTGGCATGTGGGGCGGCGCCAGCATTTCGTGAATGCCCGGAGGGACACGGAGTCGCAGATACATTCCTGCGATAGGGTGGCCTCCGGGAAAATGGCGGCACATGCTCAGATTTAGATCTCGACAACGAGATGTTAGATGCTCTCTTGCATACTTCTCAGGTTGAATTTTATGGTAAATACACAGGAGAGGTTTTCTTCCAATGACTTTTCCATGAAGCTCATATTTGTGCGGCCGTCTCTGAATAGTAAAAGAAAGTACCACAACTTCAGAGTCTGCTAAATATTTCTGAAGGTCTTTTTCAATGAAGAGGGATTTCCGATTTGCCTCTCTAACAATCCTATAAGCAGCTCTCACTGAAAAATTGCTTGGTCTTTCAGACCTTATCTTGACATTCACTGTTCCTGTTAACTGTCATTTCTTAATTATATTTCAAATTGAGCAAAGGGCAATTTGAAAATGCTTTGCTATCTTCTTATAGCCTTCTCCTGCTTTTTGGCCTCCACCATTTTCAGAGTGCTAGTCAGCTTCATAGAAGAACCCATGGGTAGGCTTGAGCGAAACGGATCGGACAAATTCAAAAGTTGCCGACTTTTGGCAAAGTCGGGTTTCATAGGCTGAACTGGATGGACAAATGTCTTTTTTCGGCCTTACTAACTATGTTACTTACTAACTATGAAACCCGACCGATCCTAGTGTGGGATCGGCCATGCGGTCGGCGATCTTCGCGCCAAAGTCGCGTTTCGTATGACGCGTTTGGCGCCATTTTTTCAGCCAATGAAGGAGCGTGGGCAGAGTGATGACATGGGTCTTAGGGGCGTGGATGCCTATCGCCATCTTGTCGCTTGTGCGCTGTAGCGATTTACAATGTGTAACACCAGCTTTTCTGTTCAGGGACGGAGGGGAGAGAGAGAGAGAGAGAGAGAAAAAATAGATTTCCCATTGACTTTGCATTGGGTTTCGTGTTTCGGCCGATCCCCGACTTTTTGCCATAATCGGCCGATTTCACGCGACTCGACTTTTGAGATAGTCGGGTTTCGCGAAACCCAACTCGACCCTAAAAAAGTAAAAGTCGCTCAACCCGACCCATGGCGGCTCTTTTTTTGGTACAAGTTTAGAAGATGCTTTCTCCAAACATGTTTGTGAACAAGCCATAACCCTAACAGGGTAATTAAGGTTTGAAACCTTGGTCAAAGTTATCTGAGCACACAAACCTCCAAAGGGGTCCAAATTTTTGCATCAGCCCATTTTGTAATTTTAAAAATGTTAAAAGCCAAATATAATATGTATATATATATATATATATATATATATATATATATATATATATATATATATATACACGGATGATTGACCTCGTGGACACCAAAACATCCAACACCGCGGAGACACCATCACGTGTTTCTCAACGCAGTGATCCAGAACACTGCCCCCAAATATGCAAATGCAAGTAGAGGAGCTGCGGAGACACCATCACGTGTTTCTCAACGCAGGCAGTGAATAGCCAGGCAGTGTTCTGGATCACTGCGTTGAGAAACACGTGATGGTGTCTCCGCGGTGTTGGATGTTTTGGTCTCCACGAGGTCAATCATCCGTGCCTTTATAGACTTTCTACTAGGCACTGCTCCTGATAGCCAGTTTCCTACTCCACACTGATGAGGGGCAAAAACCCCGAAAAAGCTGTCTGTGGATGGATACCATGCTTGGCATAGGTGGTTTTCCTTTATTGGATGTTTTCCTTTATTGGATGCTGCCCTTCCCTTGGTTGTTCCTTCCCGGGGAAAGGCCTGGCTATTCACTGCCTGCGTTGAGAAACATGTGATGGTGTCTCCGCAGCTCCTCTACTTGTATATATATATATATATATATATATATATATATATATATATATATATATATATATATATATATATATATATATATATATATATATATATATATATATATATATATACATACATACATACACACACCACAGTACAGACAAAAAGTTTGGACACACCTTCTCATTTAAAGATTTTTCTGTATTTTCATGACTATGAAAATTGTACATTCACACTGAAGGCATCAAAACTATGAATTAACACATGTGGCATTATATACTTTACAAAAAAGTGTGAAACAGCTGAAATTATGTCTTATATTCTAGCTTCGTCAAAGTAGCCACCTTTTGCTTTGATGACTGCTTTGCACACTCTTGGCATTCTCTTGATGAGCTTCAAGAGGTAGTCACCGGGAATGGTTTTCACTTCACAGGTGTGCCCTGGCAGGTTTAGTAAGTGGGATTTCTTGCCTTATAAATGGGGTTGGGACCATCAGTTGTGTTTTGCAGAAGTCTGGTGGGTACACAGCTGATAGTCCTACTGAATAGACTGTTAGAATTTGTATTATGGCAAGAAAAAAGCAGCTAAGTAAAGAAAAATGAGTGGCCATCATTACTTTAAGAAGTGAAGGTCAGTCAGTATGAAAAATTGGGAAAACTTTGAAAGTGTCCCCACGTGCAGTTGCAAAAAACCATCAATCGCTACAAAGAAACTGGCTCACATGAGGACCGCCCCAGGAAAGGAAGACCAAGAGTCACCTCTGCTTCTGAGGATAAGTTTATCCAAGTCACCTGCCTCAGAAATTGCAGGTTAAGAGCAGCTCAGATTAGAGACCAGGTCAATGCCACACAGAGTTCTAGCAGCAGACACATATTTACAACAACTGTTTAGAGGAGACTTTGTGCAGCAGGCCTGTTTAGAGGAGACTTTGTGCTATGTGGCCTGTGCTATATACGATGTGGCTGCTATATACATACATATTGTAGAATACCCGATGCGTTAATACAGGCCACGCAATATATAACAGTGGCCACGCAGTATATAACACAGCCACGTACTATATAACACAGCCCACGTAGTATACAACACTGCCCACGCAGTATATAGCAGCCACGCAGTATATAACATTGCCCACGCAGTATATAGCAGCCACGCAGTATATAACACTACCTATGTAGTATATAGCACAGCCCAAGGAGTATATCACACAGCCCACATAGTATATAGCACGCAGTATAAAACACAGCCACGTAGTATATAACACTGTCCACGTAGTATATAGCAGCCATGTAGTATATAACCCAGCCCACGCAATATAGAACACTGGCCATGTAATATATAGCACAGCCCATGCAGTATAGAACACAGCCCACATAGTATCTAACACTGCCTATGCAGAATATAGCAGCCACGCGGTATCTAACAGCCCACGTAGTATACAGCAGTGTGGGCACCATATCCCTGTTAAAAAAAATAATTAAATAAAAAAATAGTTATATACTCACCCCTGGGATCCAGCGAAGATCCGGCGATATGCGCACGGCTGCCGCCATCTTCCGTTCCCAGGATGCATTGCAAAATTACCCAGATGACTTAGCGGTCTCGCGAGACCGCTAAGTCTTCTGGGTAATTTCGCAATGCATCGCCGGGAACGGAAAATGGCGGCTGGCGCGAGCGGCTCGGTGGACAACAGAGGGTGAGTATAGCAGGTTTTTTGTTTTTTTATTATTTTTAACATTACATTTTTTTTACTATTAATGCTGCACCCCCCACACCATCACATCTCCTCCTCCATGCCTCACGGTGGGAACCAGGCATGTAGAGTCCATCCATTCACCTTTTCTATGTCGCACAAAGACACGGTGGTTGGAACCAAAGACCTCAAATTTGGACTCAGACCAAAGCACAGATTTCCACTGATCTAATGTCCATTCCTTGTGTTCTTTAGCCCAAACAAGTCTCTTCTGCTTGTTGCCTGTCCTTAGCAGTGGTTTCCTAGCAGCTATTTTACCATGAAGGCCTGCTGCACAAAGTCTCCTCTTAACAGTTGTTGAAGAGATGTGTCTGTTGCTAGAACTCTGTGTGGCATTGACCTGGTCTCTAATCTGAGCTGCTGTTAACCTGCGATTTCTGAGGCTGGTGACTCGGATAAACTTATCCTCAGAAGCAGAGGTGACTCTTGGTCTTCTTTTCCTGGGGAGGTCCTCATGTGAGCCAGTTTCTTTGTAGCGCTTGATGGTTTTTGCAACTGCACTTGGGGACACTTTCAAAGTTTTCCCAATGTTTCGGACGGACTGACCTTCATTTCTTAAAGTAATGATGGCCACTCATTTTTCTTTACTTAGAATTTGTATTATGGCAAGAAAAAAGCAGCTAACAGTCTATTCAGTAGGACTATCAGCTGTGTATCCACCAGACTTCTGCTCAACACAACTGATGGTCCCAACCCCATTTATAAGGCAAGAATCCAACTTATTAAACCTGACAGGGCACACCTGTGAAGTGAAAACCATTCCCGGTGACGACCTCTTGAAGCTCATCAAGAGAATGCCAAGAGTGTGCAAAGCAGTCATCAAAGCAAAAGGTGGCTACTTTGAAGAACCTAGAATATAAGACATAATTTCAGTTGTATCACACTTTTTTGTTAAGTATATAACTCCACATGTGTTAATTCATAGTTTTGATGCCTTCAGTATAAATTTACAACTTTCATAGTCATGAAAATATAGAAAAACCTTTAGATGAGAAGGGGTGTCCAAACTTTTGCTCTGTATTGTGTGTTTGTGTGCGCGTGGTACGTACGTACGTGTATATTATATATACAAACACACACACACACACACTAGATGGTGGCCCGATTATAACGTATCGGGTATTCTAGAATATGTAGGTAGTATATAGCAGAGGCTACGTACTATATTGCACAGTGACGTAGTATATAACACAATCGACGTAGTATATAACAGAGTTACGTAGTATGTAGCACAGCGTACGTAGTATATAGCAGAGCTACGTAGTATGTAACACAGCCACGTAGTATATAACATAGCCACGTAGTATATAACATAGCCACGTTGTGTATTGCACAGCTACGTAGTGTATTGCACAGGCACATTGTACATAGCTACATTCACTCCACACGCAAAGCCCCGTCCACACAGCCCACGTTATTAGCGCACACGGGCGGAGACACATTCACCTTGAAGGCCACCCTGCAAGAGTCACCGTCTGCAAAGTCCCAGCCGCTGCGCGCTGCAATCAGGGTCGCCGCCTTCAGAGTATCAGTGCACGTCAGGCACAGGCCACATCTAGCTCTGCCGTGTCTAGAATGGACTTGCTCCTGTGAGGTATGACGTCAAGGGAAAGAGAGGAGCCTCATGGATTACACCGCTGTGCTCATAACAGGAAGTTGCTGTGCACATGTAAGGGGACAATGAGAGGAGTGAGGGGAAAACAGTGGAGTGATCGGAAATGACAGATGTGAGGTCAAAATTACAAGTGTCATTTAGTTAATTTGTGTTGCAAATCTGTAGTGTTGAATATATGATGTGAAATGTTTTTATGTGCAATATAATCATTATAATTTGTTTTAACTAACCACAGTTAGTTACTATGCCCAGGCAACGACGGGCTCTTCAGTTAGTATCTCTATAAAATAGTTGCATACTAAATGGTTAGTGATAAGCGAGTATACAGTCATGGCCAAAAGTTTTGAGAATGAGACAAATATTAATTTTTCCAAAGTCTACTGCTTCATTTTTTCTAATGGCAATTTGCATAGACTCCTGAATGTCAGAGTGATCAGCTTAACAGCAATTACTGTACTTGCAAAGTCAATATTTGCCCAGAAAATGAACTTTAACCCCCAAAACACATTTCAACATCATTGCAGTCCTGCCTTAAAAGGAGCAGCTAACATTGTTTTAGTGATTGATCCATTAACAGAGGTGTGGATGTTGATGAGGACAGGGCTGGCGATCAATCAGTCATGATTAAGTAAGAATGACATCACTGGACACTTTAAAAGGAGGCTGGTGCTTGGTATCATTGTTTCTCTTCAGTTAACCATGGTTATGTCTAAAGAAACATGTGCAGCCATCATTGCACTGCACAAAAATGGCCTAACAGGGAAGAGTATCGCAGCTACAAAGATTGCACCTCAGTCAACAGTCTATCGCATCATCAAGAACTTCAAGGAGAGAGCTTCCATTGTTGTCAAAAAGGCTCCAGGGCGCCCAAGAAAGACCAGCAAGCACCAGGACCGTATCTTAAAACTGTTTCAGCTGCGGGATCGAACTACCAGCAGTGCCGAGCTTGCTCAGGAATGGCAGCAGGCTGGTGTGAGTGCTTCTGCACGCACTGTGAGGCGGAGACTCTTTGAGCAAGGCCTGGTTTCAAGGAGGGCAGCAAAGAAGCCACTTCTCTCCAGAAAAAACATCAGAGACCGACTGATATTCTGGAAAAGGTACAGGGAGTGGACTGCTGAGGACTGGGGCAAAGTCATTTTCTCTGACGAATTTTCGATTGTTTGGGACATCTGGAAAACGGCTTACTCGGAGAAGAAGAGGTGAGAGATACCACCAGTCTTGTCTCATGCCAACTGTAAAGCATCCTGAAACCATTCATGTGTGGGGTTGCTTCTCAGCCAAGGGAATCGGCTCACTCACAGTCTTGCCTAAAAACACAGCCATGAATAAAGAATGGTACCAGAATGTCCTCCAAGAGCAACTTCTCCCAACCGTCCAAGAGCAGTTTGGCGCCCAACAATGCCTTTTCCAGCATGATGGAGCACCTTGCCATAAAGCAAAGGTGATAACTAAATGGCTCCTGGAACAAAACATAGAGATTTTGGGTCCATGGCCTGGAAACTCCCCAGATCTTAATCCCATTGAGAACTTGTGGTCAATCATCAAGAGATGGGTGGACAAACAAAAACCAACAAATTCTGGCAAAATGCAAGCATTGATTATGCAAGAATGGGCTGCTATCAGTCAGGATTTGGTCCAGAAGTTGATTGAGAGCATGCCAGGGAGAATTGCAGAGGTCTTGAAGAAGAAGGGTCAACACTGCAAATATTGACTTGCTGCATTAACTCATTCTAACTGTCAATATAACCTATTGGTACTCATAATATGATTGCAATTATATTTCTGTATGAGATATAAACATCAGACAAACACTATTAAAAACCAGAGGGCAGCAGATCATGTGAAAATATAATTTTGGTGTCATTCTCAAAACTTTTGGCCATGACTGTACTCATTGCTTGGATTTTCCCGAGCACGCTCGGGTGGTCTCGAGTATTTGTAACTGCTTGGAGATTTAGTTTTTGTTGACGCAGCTGCATGATTTACGGTGCTAGCCAGCCTGAGTACATGTGGGGGTTGCCTGGTTGCCAGGGAATCCCCACATGTATTCAAGCTGGCTAGTAACCGCAAATCATGCAGCTCCGTCAACAAAAACTAAATCTCTGAGCACTCACAAATACTCAGACCACCCGAGCAACAAGTATACGCGCTCATCACTATAAACTATAGAATCAGGTCAGCAATTCTGCATGATCAAAATGGTTCACATTTCACCACATTAGTTATGTGCCAACAGAGAACAACAGAAGGCAAAGGAATTGGTTAGAGAAGCATTAGTCATAACAGAGAATAGCATCCATTATAATTTTTGAATGATAGGAGTTATTGCTTAAATTATTGAAGGTGCCAGTTTTTTGTGAAATTAATCTTAGAATAGTAATTAAAATGTATTAATGCAATGTTTGCCAACATTTCTATATGAAAAATATTATATATTTTCGGGGGTCTAACGGGTATCGTTTCTCCTTATGGAGAGTGACATACCATCTCTGGCTTGTCAAGGTAAGGAGGCTTATTCGCAATGCTCCTCTGGGAAATATAATATGCAAATTGCCTCTTCTGAGAAAAAGAGGACTTAACTCTATAGTGCCACCTGTTGGAAGTAGCGATCCTACAAGTCACAATCAACCCTTTAACGAGTCGTGCAATATGACTTAGGATAAAAGCCAAATCAGTATCTCAATTCGCAGACACGGTGTTTCGGGCTGTTGGCCCTAGTCAGTGCGAAGCATGAGAACTAATTTGGCTAGGTGAGAGGCTCTGGACTGGGGTCTAAGGGGTATCGTTTCTCCTTATGGAGAGTGAGATACCATCTCTGGCTTGTCACCTAGCCAAATTAGTTCTCATGCTTCGCACTGACAAGGGCCAACAGCCCGAAACACCGTGTCTGCGAATTGAGATACTAATTTGGCTTTTATCCTAAGTCATATTGCACGACTCGTTAAAGAGTTGATTGTGACTTGTAGGATCGCTATTTCCAACAGGTGGCACTATAGAGTTAGATAGATAAAGATAGAGAGACAAAATAAATCCCACTCTACTCAGAACTGTACAGGCTTTCACCAGATATGTCACAAGAGTATCTTTGACAATATTTTACCTATGCGAACGCAAGCACAAAACTTTAAAATGCATTTCCGAAAAAAAAGCGTTTAATTTAAAAATTTCAAAAACTGCACATGTGCCTGCTATGCTCCTAGCCACATCTTTACCAAAATATAAGCTGGGGTCGTGATGGGATCATATTTTAAAAAATAAAACTATTACAGTGTCAATTCGAAAATCTCGCATTCAGATCTGTTCAGCTTGTGGTCCAACAGTGTGGGGTCTTTATTTACCTAATAATCCATGATTTTTAGATATTAATGTATTACTTTATTATGTTACAGCTTAGAAGCAGGAGAGGGCAGAGGAGAAAGGTTTGTTAGGGCGGAGAATGACCAGGAGTAGACAGTGAATGCAGAGCAGATGACAGGCCAGCAGCTCCAGCCTCCAGAGGCCACAATCACACCAAATCTTACCACCCAGGCAACTCCTCAAATGGAGGGAGAAAAATATTTTTAACATCCAGTTCATGTATTGTACAAACCAGGATTACGAAGAGGAGGAGAGTTTGTGAAAACCTCGGTTACAGGAAGCAAAAAGGGGACTCTGCAATACGGCACTGTCATCCCATGTAGTGAATCAGAAATAAAAACAAGGGTTTTTTCATTCAGCAAAGAGTGACGTCCATTACGTGGTAGAAGGCGGCACAAGATTGGCAGTGGATGACATAACTGGTGATGTGACCTGTGAATATGATCGGCGCTGGTGGCGGCTACTGTACTCTCCAAAGATTGTGAAAATGAAGAAGTAGAAAGGACTTTTCTGCAGCTTCTGGTCCAGCGCCGTCCTTTGTGTATCCAAGAAAACCAGACATTGTAAAAGTTAACAAAAATCAGATATTGACTCTGGTGGAGCCGAGCACCATGACAGGCCGCACATACTCTGACACAAAAGGAAACGGCCATTGCTAGTAAGCACTTATGGACAAGATGACATTTCACCCACTAGAAGGGACACATTGATGATAAAAGGCCAGTGTAAAAACCTACTATTGTTTGATTAGTTCATATTTTATAAAACGAGGATTTAACTACTGTACTATTATTCTTAAACACTTCATAAATGACATGTTTAGTGATATAATAGAAAAAAAATTGTTACATGTATAAATAGGTGGTAAAAATATTGGTTCTTTTAATCTTGTTTTTAACATATAATTAGGATGAGACTGTATTTAGAAAATCACACGAGGATGTGATCACATTTGTTCTTTTGGCTTGTTCAATGAATTCAGGTTGAAAATGCTGAGCAAGTTGTGTTATGATGATTACGATGTATTTATTCTGGCACTTCGGGATTTTTTTTTTGTGTTTCTTCATTGTTACATATAAATGTTGAATTCAATAAGTTGTAATTTGAAAAGAAAAAGGGAAGAAACTTAGGGTACCGTTACACTATACGATTTACCAACAATCACGACCAGCAATACGACCTGGCCGTGATCGTTGGTAAGTCGCTGTGTGGTCGCTGGGGAGCTGTCACACAGACCGCTCTCCAGCGACCAACGATGCCGAGGTCCCCGGGTAACCAGGGTAAACATCGGGTTACTAAGCGCAGGGCCACGCTTAGTAACCCGATGTGTACCCTGGTTACCAACGTAAAAAAAACCAAACACTACATACTTACATTCCGGTGTCCGTCAGGTCCCTTGCCGTCTGCTTCCCGCACTCACTGACTGCCGGCCGTAAAGTGAAAGCACAGCACAACGGTGATGTCACCGCTGTGCTCTGCTTTCACTTTACGTCCGGCAGTCAGTCAGTGCGGGAAAGCAGACGGCAAGGGACCTGACGGACACCGGAATGTAAGTATGTAGTGTTTGGTTACGAAGGTAACCAGGATAAACATCGGGTTACTAAGCGCGGCCCTGCGCTTAGTAACCCGATGTTTACCCTGGTTACAAGCGAACGCATCGCTGGATCGGTGTCACACACACCGATCCAGCGATGACAGCGGGAGATCCAGCGACGAAAGAAAGTTCCAAACGATCTGCTACGACGTACGATTCTCAGCAGGGTCCCTGATCGCTGCTGCGTGTCAGACACAGCGATATCGTATGGATATCGCTGGAACGTCACGGATCGTACCGTCGTAGCGACAAAAGTGCCACTGTGAGACAGTACCCTTACACAAACATAAAATCAGATGATTCAAGGCTTAAAAAAATACATATTTGATAGGTCCCAAGTTGAATCCCTGTATAAACAAGACCACAAGTAACCCACATGCATGTTTTCACAATTTTAACCCCTTAGTGACCGAGCCAAATTTTTGAAATCTGACCAGTGTCACTTTATGTGGTAATAACTCTGCAACGCTTCAACAAATCCCAGTGATTTTGAGATTGTTTTTTCGTGACACATTCTACTTTATGATAATGGTAAATTTAGTTCAACATTTTTTGTGTTTATTTATAAAAAAAAATCAAAAATTTGAGAAAAATGTTAAAAAATTAGCAATTTTCTAAATTTGAATGATTATCCCTTTAATCCAGATAGTCATACAACAGCAAACCATTAATAAATAACATTTCCCACATGTCGGCTTTACATCAGGACCATTTGTAAAATGTTATTTTATTTTGTTAGCATTTTAGGAGGTTTAAAATTGTAGCAGCAATTTTTCATTTTTTCAAAGAAATTTACCACATTTATTTTTTTAGGGACTTATCCATGTTTGAAGTGGCTTTAGTGATCCCATATATTGGGAAACCCCCAAACGTGATACCATTTTAAAAACAGCACCCCCTGACATATTGAAAACTGCAGTCAGGTAGTTTATTAACCCTTCAGGTGCTTTACAGGAATTAATGCAAAGTGGCATGACAGAAATGAAAATGTGTATTTTTACCACCTAAATGTCTCTAACTTCTAAACAGGTTACAACAGCCGTCAGACTCTAAAGCCGCTATTTGGTCATGAATTGCCATCGCAAACATCAGGACAACAAAATCATGATCTGAGAGCTCCAATTGGGATAAAGAGGAAGCCCCCACACTCTGTTAACCATTTATAATGATGTAGTCACTATTGACAGCAGCATCTAAGGGGTTAAACAGATTTAGAAGGTGCAAATACTGATCGTGGCTGATACAGCAAGTTGTCAGCTGTAGTGTACAGCCGACAGATGCTGGATTGTCATCTGTATGGCGATACTGTTCTCTTATATCTAAGGTCAGTTAAAAGACGTATTGGCGGTCATTAAGGGGTTAAAACATACGTTTTTTTCACAATTGCGCATCAAAATTTTGAATTTGATTTCTCCAAAACAAAATATCAAGAAACAGTCTTGTGACATATCAAATGAAAGCTGGCACCGTTCTGAGAACAATTATGCCTCTCACACCTCTTTATCCTTATTCTAGCCCGAGATATGATAAAAAAATGTAAAGCCATACCAGGCCAAAATCCACACTTTTTCAAAACTTTAAAAATCTGTAAAAAATTAACTGATGAAGAAAAAAAATTCTAAACTTTTAATTTGTAATTAACTAAAGTTGTACTTCATAAAAACAAAAAATCTAAAGACGTCAGGTAAAAACAATATTCAGCGTTTTCCATTTTTAACCTCAAACAGCTATAGTAAGACTTACTAGCTTTACTGTTAGCAGCAAAATTTGGGTGGTCTAGTATCCATGGGGAAGAATGAAGAGTAGCATCACAGGGCAGTACCATTTTGTGGTGACTGCCCTGTCATCTGCTATAACCAGCAGTTACTGTCTCTCTCTCCCATCAGTTTCTCTCACCCTCCTCCACAATGTCTGGCCATTCACTGCAGACCTGCAGCTCCTTATCTTACTGAGGGACTAATCACAACTCCTACCAAGCAGCTCACAGCTCCTGCTTGATAATGCTAATGGTACACTGTTCCTCCTTGAACAGCTTTTCTCCTGCATTTTAAGGTACTTTCACACTAGACGATATCGCTAGCGATCCGTGACGTTGCAGCGTCCTCGCTAGTGATATCGTCCAGTGTGACAGGCAGCAGCGATCAGGCCCCTGCTGGGAGATCGCTGGTCGGGGAAGAAAGTCCAGAACTTTATTTCATCGCTGGACTCCCCGTAGACATCGCTGAATCGGCGTGTGTGACACCGATTCAGCGATGTCTTCACTGGTAACCAGGGTAAACATCGGGTAACTAAGCGCAGGGCCGCGCTTAGTAACCCGATGTTTACCCTGGTTACCAGCGTAAAAAAACAAACAGTACATACTTACATTCAGCTGTCTGTCCCTTGCTGTCTGGTTCCTGCACTGACTGCTGGCCGTAAAGTGAAAGCAGAGCACAGCCACAGCGGTGAATCACCGCTGTGTGACTCACCGCTGTGCTGTGCTTTCACTTTCACTTTATGGCCAGCAGTCAGTGCAGGAACCAGACGGCAAGGGACAGACAGCTGAATGTAAGTATGTACTGTTTGTTTTTTTACGCTGGTAACCAGGGTAAACATCGGGTTACTAAGCGCGGCCCTGCGCTTAGTTACCCGATGTTTACCCTGGTTACCGGGGACCTCGGGATCGTTGGTCGCTGGAGAGCTGTCTGTGTGACAGCTCTCCAGCAACCAAACAGCGACGCTGCAGCGATCCGGATCGTTGTCGGTATCGCTGCAGCGTCGCTAAGTGTGACGGTACCTTTACTCCCGTCAGCCATCAATCTCGGATCTGTTCTGCTGGAAGCAGTACTGCTTATGTTAGCAGATCCGAGGGCTCCATGAATATGACACTACTGTGAATTGTGCAGCTCACAGAGGCCTGCCCAGTTCACAGCAGTGACAGTTCTATTACAACAGACAGGGTCAGCATCTGTCTGTTATCTCCTATGACCATGGGGTGCTGTATTAAGACACTTAAAGTGTCGTGCTGCTACTGTGAAAGCAAGAGGTCAGCCCCCAGTGCCTTCTTTAAACTCCTATAACACACGAAATATGTTTCAAATGCATTCAAAGCTTGGTTATAACAGCATGTTATATTACATTGATTAATTAATGATCTACAAACGCGGTACCTTCCCCTTTACGAAATGGCATATAGTAAGGACAACAGATTAACGTAAAAATGAAATTAAAAACATATGCTTTTTTTTTTTTATGTTTGGTCCATGTTAGTTGGTACATTTAAGAAAGTCACATGCTAGCAGTACCAATTCCGGTCAATTCAATCAATTTAAATCTGTATTGAAGAACCACTGGAGATGGCAACAGTTATATCAACCTTCTAACACTAAAGGTACCGTCACATTAAGCGATCCAGACAACGATCCCGATCGCTGCAGCGTCGCTGTTTGGTCGCTGGAGAGAGAGAGACACCGGAATTTAAGTATGTAGTGTTTGGTTTTTTTTTACGTTTACGCTGGTAACCAGGGTAAACATCGGGTTACTAAGCGCGGCACTGCACTTAGTAACCCGATGTTTACCCTGGTTACCAGTGAAGACATCGCTGAATCGGCGTCACACACGCCGATTCAGCGATGTCTGCAGGAGGTCCAGCGACAAAATAAAGTTCTGGCCTTTCTGCACCGACCAACGATGGCACAGCAGGATCCTGATCGCTGCTGCCTGTCAAACTGAACAATATTGCTAGCCAGGACGCTGCAACGTCACGGATCGCTAGCGATATCGTTCAGTGTGAAGGTACCTTCAAGCACCCTGCAGGAAGTGAAGTTTGTGCCTGTCTACTGTTTTCACTGGACTCTGCACTGTTTAACAATGAATAACACGGGAAATCACATCATAAACCTCTACAGTGATCACAAACGTAAGTAAAGGAAACTGCTGATGACAGAAACCGTAGTTTATAGATGAGGTGATGATGATCACCAAAATATTTTTTTTTGTTTATCCATCATCTGGACAAGTATGTGTAAGAGTCAAACAGGAAGTATAAAATATATTGTTTAAAAAAAAAGTGTAATAG
Source organism: Ranitomeya imitator (assembly GCF_032444005.1). NCBI lineage: Eukaryota > Metazoa > Chordata > Amphibia > Anura > Dendrobatidae > Ranitomeya > Ranitomeya imitator. Next base: position 285,792,909 of record NC_091282.1, on the reverse strand, counting down.
AGAAAGACAGAATATATAACATATAGATGATACAATACATAACATGTTCCAAGGAATGTGCATTCGCTTGTAACATACTGATAAAGAGCGTGTCTAGGGCTCAGCCCTCAGGAGTTGCAGGGAAACTCCCATAGCCTCACATTTGCGCCCCTTATTTAGCCTCATTAGTGGCTTACGGTATATTAGTAGCAGTGAAAGAAGTCCACAGTTGTCAGCCTGAGTCGAGGACTGGGACCGGCTCCAGACAAGAATTGAAAAATGAGCTCCTGGGCCTCAAGTCAGACACTCCGTCCTGGAAATGCCTAAAATATTGTTTATTTTCTTTTACAGGTCACAAATCAAAAATGTTTTTTTTTTCCGTCTGGCAGCAAGTTAGCACCTAGCACCATTAGAGGACATTATAGTGAAGGAGTTTATAGGTATAGGCTAACTAAATCCTAATTATAAATGAACACTAAACAAATGACTTCAATAAGACTAAATATATCAGTCTTATGAAGGAACTAAAACCCAATCTCAGGAACAAACATATTAAATCAAATAGAAAAGCAATAATCTAATTTATCTTAGAACTACAATAGCCAGATAGATTAGCGAAATTAGGATTATTTAGTCTAGAAAAAAGACGACTGAGGGGCGATCTAATAACCATGTATAAGTATATAAGGGGACAATACAAATATCTCGCTGAGGATCTGTTTATACCAAGGAAGGTGACGGGCACAACGGGGCATTCTTTGCGTCTGGAGGAGAGAAGGTTTTTCCACCAACATAGAAGAGGATTCTTTACTGTTAGGGCAGTGAGAATCTGGAATTGCTTGCCTGAGGAGGTGGTGATGGCGAACTCAGTCGAGGGGTTCAAGAGAGGCCTGGATGTCTTCCTGGAGCAGAACAATATTGTATCATACAATTATTAGGTTCTGTAGAAGGACGTAGATCTGGGGATTTATTATGATGGAATATAGGCTGAACTGGATGGACAAATGTCTTTTTTCGGCCTTACTAACTATGTTACTATGTTACTATGTATGTTACTATCTTCAAGATTTTATCAATCTGCATAAAGAACTGATCATCGCACATTTAATTATGCATGTGAGATTGGGATATTATGTAACTGTCTATATCATGTACAGAAATGATTCAGATATGTATTTAATGAGAAATAACACAGAGCTATTGAAGTCAAGGGGTGAGGTGATATTGCTAAACAGAATAAACTTTCCATTGAGTAATCTGGCAGAAGCCCCAACCTCATCCATATAACATCATTCAGCTAATGTAAATAGTATGTGGAATATTTCAAGTTCTTTCAAGTGCATCTGTAAATATTATCATTCACTTCTTTAGGACAGAGCGCTTTCTTTTTAGTATCACTGGTCCCTTATGAAAGATACAACTATTTATGTTCCCAGTACAAATAAACCAGCCATGTGCCAGAGGTGATTTTTTTAGGGATACATTTGGTCATGGATATTATATTTGCTAGATGGTCCTTCTAGATTTATAATATCCATGGCATTCACCCCCTGCAAAATGGGATTGGGCCAACGTACCCATAGGCTATAATGGTGCCGGCAGAGTGAACGTGCACTGTGCTGAGCATCATTTTTGGGCGTATACGCCTACTAGAGGCGGACACCCAGACGCAGTCTATTGAGTGTCTGCCTCCAAAAAGGATGCAACATTTTAGTCTATGGCCCCATCGACACTTACATAAGAATCACCTTCTGGGAAGGGGGGGGGGGGGGGTTCGGATGCATGCCCCGAAAGGGCAACCAAGAGTACAACTAAACGCAATGAAAAAGCACCTTTAGGCTCTGTGCTGATTTTTCATTTTTTTTTTTAGCTATAAAAACGGTATAAAACCGCAAAAAAACGCATACATTATGCATGCCATCATTTAGAACGAATTCTGCAATTTTTGTGCACATGATGCGTTTTTTTCCAATGAAAAAAAACGCATCGCAGTAAAAAACGCAGCATGTTCATTATTTTGAGGATTTCCCACTATATAATGCATTGGGAAATGTCCGGAAAAATCCGCACCAAAAACGCTGTAAAAACGCGTAAAAAAAACGCATGCAGATTTCTTGCAGAAAATTTCAGGTTTATCTCAGTAAATGGTCTCTTCAGAGAGGAAGAGGACTAGAACTCTAGTGCCACCTATTGGAAGTAGCAATCCTAACAGTCAATGTCGACCCTTTAACGAACCTTGTCACATGGGTGCAAAGTGGAGATCTGGTTTGGCACTTTGCACTGACGAGGGGCAGTACCCCGAAACACAGTGTCTGCAAATTGAGATTCTGGTTTGGCTATTATCCTAAGTCATGTGACAAGGTTCGTTAAAGGGTCGACATTGACTGTTAGGATTGCTACTTCCAATAGGTGGCACTAGAGTTCTAGTCCTCTTCCTCTCTGAAGAGACAATTAGCATATTTCCCAGAGCATTGCGGCTTTAAGTCTCCTCACCTTGACATGCTTAGGTTTTTCTCAGGAAATTTCTGCAACAAATCCTGAACGTGTGCACATAGCCTTAACCTGACACCTCACTGTGCTTCCCTGTCTATATTATCTTGAATTAGATGAAGTTGAGCTGTTTGTAGAGTGGAAGGCAAGTTCAAGGGGCAATGGAGTTTTAGGTTTGTCATAATGAAAAGATAATCCAAGGATTCCTGAAGGAAACTAGATAAATAAAAGAGAATTGAAAACCTGTACATAATGTTTCTAAGATTATTCAGAGATTGTACTAGGAGCAAAGTATTTTCTGGCATCATGAAGACAATGCACCAACATTGCAATAGTTATGGTAAAGACCAGTCATAGCTATAAAGTTAATGATAATGGGTGAAATCAGAGATGAATAATCAGATCCTGTGCCAAGAAATAGGATGTAAACCTATATAACTGCTACTGCCCTTGTATAAATACTGGCTAGCCTCGAAAACCATGTGTTATAAGTTAATGAGCTGCTAGAAAGAAATAATAATCAAAAAAATTGTTAACATTTACGGTAAATTTTTTTTTTTTAAATTTAGTGATTTTGTTTAAAATTTGCCAATATTTGTATTAAAAAAAAACAAAACATTTTGCATTTTTTACGCTGATCACGGAGCTGTATTATGGGCTGACACTTTGTGTTCTATGGAGATCACTTTTCAGATCTTATCAGTCACTGGGCATGTCCAGAACATTTTTCCATAAGTCCATAAGCAACTGCTGTGGAGTTACAGAGACAAGGTCAGTTTAGTGTTGAGTTTAGAAAAGTCAAAATAAAATAATTAAATATTATCAGCCATCTATAACATGATAAAGGCGTAGCTTGCTGCATATTTATGGTACTTTCACAAGAATTTTAAAAAGTTTGGAAATGTAATTATACGGATATAAATATTTATTTTATCAATCTAAGGCAGTAAATCAGCATTTTACTGCTCTTAACCCCTTAGTGACAGAGCCAATTTGGTACTTAATGACCAGGCCAATCTTTGCAATTCTGACCACTGTCACTTTATGAGGTTATAACTCTGGAACGCTTCAACAGATCCCGCTGATTCTGAGATTGTTTTTTCGTGACATATTGTACTTCATGTTAGTGGTAACATTTCTTCGATATTACTTGCGATTATTTATGAAAAAAACGGAAATATGGCGAAAATTTTTAAAATTTTGCAATTTTCAAACTTTGTATTTTTATGCCCTTAAATCAGAGAGCTATGTCACGAAAAATAGTTAATAAATAACATTTCCCACATGTCTACTTTACATCAGCACAATTTTGGAAACAAAATTTTTTTTGTTAGGGAGTTATAAGGGTTAAAAGTTGACCAGAAATTTCTCATTTTTACAACACCCCTTAAGGAACTTATCTAGATGTGTGGTGAGCACTTTGAACCCCCAAGTGCTTCACAGAAGTTTATAACGTAGAGCCGTGAAAATAAAAAAATCGCTTTTGTTTACACAAAAATGATCTTTTCGCCCACAAATTCTTATTTTCACAAGGGTAACAGGAGAAATTAGACCACAAATGTTGTTGTGCGATTTCTCCTGAATACGTCGATACCCCATATGTGAGGGTAAACCACTGTTTGGGCGCACCGCAGAGCTTGGAAGTGAAGGAGCACCGTTTTACTTTTTCAATGTAGAATTGGCTGGAATTGAAATTGGACACCATGTCGCGTTTGGAGAGCCCCTGATGTGCCTAAACAGTGGAAACTCCCCACAAGTGACATCATTTTGGAAACTAGACCCCTTAAGGAACATATGTAGATGTGTGGTGAGCACTTTGAACCCCCATGTGCTTCACAGAAGTTTATAATGCAGAGCCGTGAAAATAAAAAATATATTTTTTTTCCAAAAAAAAGATTTTTTAGCCCCCAAGTTTTTATTTTCACAAGGGTAACAAGAGAAATTGGACCCCAAAAGTTGTTGTCCAATTTGTCCTGAGTATGCTGGTACCCCATATGTGGGGGTAAACCACTGTTTGGGCGCACAGCAGAGCTCGGAAGGAAGGAGCGCCGTTTTGGAATGCAGACTTTGATAGAATGGTCTGCGGGCATTATGTTGCGATTGCAGAGCCCCTGATGTACCTAAACTGTAGTAACCCCCCACAAGTGACCCCATTTTGGAAACTAGACCCCCCAAGGAACTTATCTAGATGTCTGGTGAGAACTTTGAATGCCCAAGTGCTTCACAGAAGTTTAGAATGCAGAGTCGTGAAAATAAAAAATATTTTTTTTTTCACAAAAAAGATATTGTAGCCCCCAAGTTTTTATTTTCACAAGGGTAACAGGAGAAATTGGACTGCAATAGTTGTTGTCCAATTTATCCCGAGTACGCTGATGCGCCATATGTGGGGGTAAACCACTGTTTGGGCGCACGGCAGAGCTCAGAAGGGAGGGAGCACCATTTGACTTTTTGAGCGCAAAATTGGCTGTCGTGTTTGGAGACCCCCTGATGTACCTAAACAGTGGAAACCCCCCCAATTCTAGCTCCAACCCTAACCCCAACACACCCCTAACCCTAATCCCAACCTGATCCATAATCCTAATCACTAACCCTAACCATAATCACAACCCTTACCCCAAAACAACCCTAATGTCAACCCTAACCATAACCCTAATCAAAACCCTAAATCCAACACACCCCTAATCCTAATCTCAACCCTAACCTCAAACCTAACCCTAATCCCAATACACCCCTAATCACAACCCTAACCTTAACCCTAATCCCAAACCTAATTCTAATCCCAAGCGTAACCCTAATGCCAACCCTAACCCTAATACCAACCCTAATCCAAACCCTAACCCTAACCCCAGCTCTAACCCTAACTTTAGCCCCAACCCTAACCCTAGCCCTAAGGCTACTTTCACACTTGCGTTGTTTGGCATTCCGTCGCAATCCGTCGTTGTGGACAAGAAACGGATCCTGCAAATGTGCCCGCAGGATGCGTTTTTTGCCCATAGACTTGTATTGCCGACGGATTGTGACGGATGGCCACACGTCGCGTCCGTCGTGCACTGGATCAGTTGTGTTTTGGCGGAGCGTCGGCACAAAAAAAGTTCAATGAAACGTTTTTTTATACGTCGCATCCGCCATTTCTGACCGCGCATGCGTGGCCGTAACTCCGCCCCCTCCTCCCCAGGACATAGATTGGGCAGCGGATGCGTTGAAAAACTACAGCTGCTGCCCACGTTGTGCACAATTTTCACAACGTGCGTCGGTATGTCGGGCCGACGCATTGCGACGGCCCCGTACCGACGTAAGTGTGAAAGAAGCCTAACCCTAAATTTAGCCCCAACCCTAACCCTAAATTTAGCCCCAACCCTAACCCTAGCCCTACCCCTAACCCTAAGTTTAGCCCCAACTGCTGTTCTGCCGGCCGGCAGATGGAGACAGATGGCGGGCGCACTGGGCATGCGCCCGCCATTTTCTTCTGCCGGCGGCCAGGAGGAGCAGCAAGAGGATCCAGGGACCTAGGTGAGTATGCTAGGGTCCCCGAATCCCCCTATTTCTCTGTCCTCTGATGTGCGATCACATCAGAGGACAGAGAATTACACTTTACTTTTTTTTTTTTTTTGCGGTCGCCGGTAAACAGTTAATTACCGGCGATCGCAAAACAGGGGTCGGTAATACCGACCCCGATCATGCTCTTTGGGGTCTCGGCTACCCCCGGCAGCCGAGACCCCAAAGATTCTCCCGGTGCCGGCCGGCGGGCGCACTGCGCATGCGCCCGCCATTTTGAAGATGGCGGCGCCTACCGGGAGACACGAGGAGCATCGGGGGAGCTAGGTGAGTATTGGGGGGCCACCTGGGACCCCTTTTCTCTGTCCTCTGATGTGCGATCACATCGGAGGACAGAGAAATTAAAAAGAGATCGCATTTTTATTTATTTTTTTTGCGATCGCCGGTAAACGGTTAATTACCGGCGATCGCAAATGCGGGGTGGGTTAAAAAAAACCCGAATCATGTTCTCTGGGGTCTCGGCTACCCTCGGCAGCCGAGACCCCGGAGAAAATCGGCCTCTGGGGGGCGCTATTGACTTTTTCCACAGCGCCGTTAATTAACTGCGCTGTGGTTTAAGTACCCTTAGCGGCCGCCGTTAAAAGGCGTATCGGCGGTCGTTAAGGGGTTAATTTGCGAATACTCGTTAATAAATATAACAGAATGATTAATGTGTTGGAATCAGAATTTGAGAAAATACTGAAAATAAAAACATTTAAAATATTTATCAGTATCTTGTCTTAAGGGGATTTATGTATCTTAATTACAGAGCTGCATTTCTCATATAATAAGAATTTCTAGCACCCTAAATTTTTGAACAAAGCTCCCAGCATAATAGTGAAAACGACTTTATACTATAGCAGCACCACATAACAATTAGCTAGACTACTTCAAAAGGTGCGCGCTTCAAAAGTGCAGACAAGTCCCAAGCCCGCCAATATCATAGAGGCATGATTGAAACGTATGTTGTCATCCTCACAGCACCCTTAATCCTGCAAATACGCAGTTACACGCATGTCTTCGAGTGTTGAAAGTGAACTTCTGCCATCATTATGAACCACTACCTGCAAGGCCTGTCGGTTGCACTTCTGGGGTATGAAAATGTAACTGTTGGATTTAGAGAAGAAACTGCAGACACATCAATAACGCCTCAGTTCCAGTGTCATTGGCTGGCTAGACTGGTCCACACTTCTTGAGCGCCCGTTTGACTAGTCTAGTTAATATGTGAGTTGTGATACGGCTGTCGGGTGACCCGGGTCCAGGGGCTCCTTCCCGGTCCGTAACACTAGGAGGTGCCCTAGCTTGCCCTACTACCCAGGATAATTCTGAAAGTGAAGATGCCGAGGCCTCCACCCTTGCCTTATCTTCCGAGTTAGCCCTCCGTCTGTTCTCTTCCCCCACCCAGTGAAGAGGGAGCGCTACTGTGCACTGTAGCACACGAACCCGACAAACAAGGCAACACAAACAAGGATTTAACAGAAAACTCCAGGCATACAAAATATCCACTCACATATAACAGAGGAATGAACCGAGGTGAGGAGTTAGGGGAATATACCTAAATAGAGAAGGACAGGGAATTACCACACATACAAACCAAGCAACAGTCACAGATAACTCCTCCAACTCTCCTTCTCATATGAACTCCTCTCCCTCCGTTAGCCATGCAGCAATAAAGCTAGCTCTGAAGGATTTGTAAGAGAGCTAGCATTATAAAGGGGAAAGGAGTGGCTAACCGAACTCTGATGTGAATACAGGGATTTCCAACATGGCCGATTAACCCCTGTTCAGCCAGAAGGAATAAACACATTTAAAATGAAGGAGAAGTGCTTCTTCTCAGCACCTGAGCAGTCAGACGCTGCTGTCTGTTGGCTCCACACTGTCGCGGTAACCCTGTGACAATGTGTCATCGCACTATTAAAAAGCGGATTTAACAATTTTTACGGGGAACTTTGCCTAAATATCGGGGTTACTAGCAATCAATGATAAATGACAAATGTGGGACTGTAATTAATTGAAAAAGGTAAATGCTGCTGTCAAACTTTAATTTAAAAAAAAGCAATACATAAAACAAAATATGTAGGACCACTGTCACATTGATATACTACTTATGAAGATACAAGCATTGGAACACATGGTTAAGTTTAGTTGCAGAATGAAGGGCAGGTCACGTAACAAAGCTAAATTACACAAGTGTATATAAATATTTAATCCGGAAAAAAAACTGAACATTTGTCATCTACAAGTGCTTCTCACAAAATTTCAATTCTTCAATACAATACAGCTGTTCAGAGAGTGCTGTATTGTATTCAATTATTGAAATAAACTTTGATATTATAATTTTGGAAGAAGCACCTGTATATTCTGTGAGTCCATATTTTTACATGGGTGCAGCAATCATCGAAATGCAGCTTCCCTCGTTAAAAATGGTAGTGCTTCTGCAAAAATCAGATACAAATAGGCAAATCTCATCCAAAATACAAACGATCCTAGCATATTCTGTGATTTTTTTTCACATGCACATTTGATCCACATGGAAAAAAAAACAAAAAAAAAACAGTCATCTGAACAGTAAAGGTATGTGCACACGATGTGGATTTTGCTGCGGGTCCGCAGCAGTTTCCCATGAGTTTACAGTTCAATGTAAACCTATGGGAAACCAAAAACGCTGTGCACATGCTGCAGAAAAAAATGCGCGGAAACACAGCGGTTTACATTCGGCAGCATGTCACTTCTTTCTGCGGATTCCGCAGCGGTTTTACAGCTGCTCCTATGGAAAACCGCAGTTGTAAAACCGCAGTGAAAACCGCAGAAAATCCGCGATAAATCTGCAGCAAAAACGCAGCGTTTTCTCCCTGCAGATTTATCAAATCTGCTGCGGAAAAATCCACAGTGGCCAAGAATACGTGTGCACATAGCCTAATAATGAATAACATTAGCCTGAGTGCTGTCCGTGTGAGATCATTTTTAAGGACAGCACTGGGACCAAAAATACAGTGACATGAATGTCCCCTAATTTGAAGACTCACCCTTAAATTCAGTAGGCAATACACAATATTTATTGATAAAGAGGTTTGATTATCTTCGAGTTCTCCATTTTCTACTCGTGTGGGCTCCTAGTTTTTCACAGTAATTGCATCTTTTCTGCAATTTTCTATGCTACAGCTGTTGCTTTTAGAGGTTTCTTGATGTTCACCTCCTTTGAGCCTGCTCTGTTCCAGCGTGTTTGCAAGAAGAATTTCTTTGCTCTCTGATTCAGATGGCTTTGAAGAGGGTTTGAAAAAAGAAAGGATTCGCTTTTGCTTTACAAACACTTAGGCAGCCCTCGAGACCTTGTGGCACTTCATGTTCAGCGTCAAGACTTATATATCAATGCCTAAACTTACTCAGGAGACTCCCGCTATATTACTGAACAACTTTCTCCAGGGATTCGGAAGACATAAATGGGTTAAATACAGCTAAATAGTGCTATTATATAACCAAATGTATTAGCTTTGACAATGTAGTAGAATGTAAACTTTCAGCAGGATTCAGAAGTGCTTAGCTGTAAAGATTACAGGTATAGCCAAAGGTATTAATGACTTATTAATGCAGCGGTGGCTGGAATCATATAGGAATAAGCAACATAAGTGACATGAACATATAACTGCTCAGAGCGGTTTTAATTTACATGTTCTTGCTGGAAGAGAACGCTAGGACACTTCCAGCTCACTAACTATGCCTTTCATCTTCCTAGTGCATCAGCGATGCGCTATTATGACATGTTTGACTTTACAGCAATCCTTCCATACCCAACAGTCCATAGAGTGTTGGTATACCGTACACAGTGCTATTTATGGGCGAAGAAAAGGGTTTTATTTTATTCTAAAGTAGTTGGCAAAAGCTTTAAGACATGTGAGCTACACCAACAAAACCCTGTAATTTTGTCATTTAGTCGTGTTTTACATTCTCCACTATTGTGAGATTTATGTGAAGACTGTGAAATGCTATTGTATTTTCTCCCGGAGATCTTCCCGCATTACACTCTCTGAAAGTGTGGCATGTCACCAATGTCCTAATGTACAGGGGGCTGAGTAAACGACTGCCTCACCTGGCTATGATAGATACAAGAAACACGTCAAGGTTGTGTGCACATGACGCCTTTGAGACGCCAATGTACCTGTTGAGGTTTTCCAAGACACAGCAGATTTAGGAAAAAGGCGGCAGTCTTTCTCGTGAAGCGGCTTCACTGGAGGTTCTGCCACGGTTTTTGCAGAGGCACAGCAGTCGTCTTGCATCTATGATTTTTAAAGAGAAATCATAGGTTGTCTACACAGGCATACAGGTCATAGTAAGATTAACAAAATGACACCTTGACACCTGCAATCTAATATCTTATTCCAGAAGTCCATGATTTTCATAATAATATGTAAATGGCCTGTTAAGATCTATGAGCCAAACAAAGATCTGCCTGAGAATCTGACTCCGAGTATATTTTAAATTAAAGGGGCTTTGAGAGTGTGAGACATGTAGATCTGGAGAGCAGACTGTTAGTCATTACATGGCTCACAGTGGTAACACCCTTTCATTTAAAGGTTTGGAGATAGTTTCTCTGGGAAATCTATATCCGACTCATAGATCTTAACAGCTCATTTATGAATTAAGAAAAATAAAATAGGATTTCTCTGGCAAAAGACATTGGATCACATTGGATCACAAATTTCAAGGTGTTATTTTATTCAACTTCCTATGACCTATATGCTCATATAGACCGCTTAGGAGGGTTGATCCTACTGACAGATTCCCTTTAACTATAACTAGCACAGTTTCTGAACTCATAAAGGTAGTCCACTAGTTGGACAACTTTTTGATCTAATCGTTTAGCCCCCATAAAATAAACAAGCTTATACTCCCGTCCCGTGCCAGCGCATTTCCAGAGAAAGTCAGGGCTGCAGATGATCGCGGACTTCCTCTACATGCTCAATTTGTCCGAAGGCGGGACAGTGACGTCAGTGCTGATTGGATGCCGGGGTCACATGCCATAACCACAAGAGAGCCTCAGGGAGAGCGGGTGCTGACACCGGCAATGTGATAGTTTGTTCTTACAGGAGTTATCCACTACTAGAACAAAGCCTTCTTGATCGAAAGGTTCGGCCCTTATAAAATAAAAAAGCCTATACTCCCCTCCCGAGCTGGCGCCATTCCAGTATAGGCTTTTTTTATTTTATCGGAGCCAAACACTTAAGGCCCCTTCACATTAAAGCGACGCTGCAGCGATACCGACAACAATCCGGATCGCTGCAGCGTCGCTGTTTGGTCGCTGGAGAGCTGTCACACAGACCGCTCTCCAGCGACCAACGATCCCGAAGTCCCCGGGTAACCAGGGTAAACATCGGGTAACTAAGCGCAGGGCCGCGCTTAGTAACCCGATGTTTACCCTGGTTACCAGCGTAAAAGTTAAAAAAAAAAAAAAACTCTACATACTTACCTTCCGCTGTCTGTCCCCGGCGCTCAGCTGCTCTGCACTCCTCCTGCACTGGCTGTGAGCACAGCGGCCGGAAAGCAGAGCGGTGACGTCACCGCTCTGCTTTGCGGCTGACCGACGCTCACAGCCAGTACAGGAGGAGTGCAGAGCACAGCGCTGGAGGACAGACAGCGGTAGGTAAGTATGTAGTGTTTTTTTTTTTTTTACTTTTACGCTGGTCACCAGGGTAAACATCGGGTTACTAAGCGCGGCCCTGCACTTAGTTACCCGATATTTACCCTGGTTACCAGTGAAGACATCGCTGGATCGGTGTCACACACACCGATCCAGCGATGTCCACGGGAGATCCAGCGACGAAATAAAGTTCTGGACTTTGTTCAGCGACCAACGATCTCCCAGCAGGGGCCTGATCGTTGGTCGCTGTCACACATAACGATTTCCTTAACGATATCGTTGCTACGTCACAAAAAGCAACGATATCGTTATGTGTGAAGGTACCTTTAGATCAAGAAGGGATTGCCCTGGTAGTGGACAACCCCTCTAAGTGTTTGAAAAAAAGTGGAAAAGCTTGCAGGTTAGCGAGCTTCACACATTTAAAACTAATCACTTTTTTTTTTTTTCTTACGCCACAGATAACGGCTTTAGCTTACAATAGCCAAAAAGGACGAAGAAACCCTACAAGAAAAAGATTTGACTACTATATTAAGAGGCCTTTACTTTTTAATAAATATGTTACTCCATTGTACTCTAAACAAAGACTATGTTCACATGTTGTGTTTTTGATGCATTTGTTCCTAAGGCAAAAACTTGCTCTTGTGGCAGTAAGAAACTTTCCTAAAAAAAAGCCGATTTGGTCAGGGTACATTTGTCTCTTGTTCATGCTGATAAAAGTTTAGTCCATTAAAAAAAAAATCTGATTCTACTTCATTAGGTTTTGGCAACAAAAACGCAGCATAACAGGATACCTGCGTTTTTTGCAGAGTTTTAATTTTCAATAGGTGAAAACGGCTGAAAGAAGTGACATGCTGAATTTTGCAAAAAAACAAGGTATTGCCCCAAATACCGAGGATTTATCCAAGCTGTGTGCATGAGATTTTTGAAATCTTATAGATTTTGCTGGTACTGTAAAACGCAGCTGAAAATTTGCATTAAAAAAAAGCACAAAAAAAAAAACCCACTGAAAAAACGTGTGAACATAGCCCAAAACTGTTTCAAGTCACTCCACTGTGAAATGTTCCTTCTGCCAAGGGCCATATAAATTGCTCTCATGTATGCTATAAACGTGAGTCCACTGAACCCATGACATTTTATTTGCATTATGCCTCTTGAAAACTTTTGAATTGTGCCTAATAAAAAAACAGACAATGTAGAAACTTACAATTAATGTGTTCATAACAAGATAAGCAGTTACATCACAGGAAATCTCTGCTGTAGACATCAAAGATTATGGCATTACTGCCCACTCAGTGAAAGGCTTACAGTGGAATGGTAATAGGAAAGAGGAAAAATCAGCTGCACAGATCAGGGAGGGATAAAACCAAAGTCACAGCTTAATAACAGTGTTGATGGCAGAATGTTTAAAAGGGAATTGGTCAGTAGGTTTTAGCTATGTAATCTGACGACAGCATGCTGTAGGGGTTAAAACAGTGGTTTTGTTTGCTTGCAATAATTGTTTTAGCACCATACATAGCCTGGTGGGGGCATGGGAAACGTTCTCAGCTCTGCTGCATTGCTAAATCTAAAAACAGATTGGGAATGGCTGCACCCAGTAATCTAAGTGATGCATCGTTGGATTCATCTTTTCTTTGCCTACATCATTCGGCTCTCAGATGAGGAAGCGAAACGTGCTGACAGATTCCCTTTAAGCAGAGAAAAAAGGAAAGGTGCGGGCAACACAAGAAAATAAAATATTATGATAATAAAAATAATTTTATTTATATAGCGCCAACATATTCCGCAGCACTTTACAAATTATAGAGGGGACTTGTACAGACAATAGACATTACAGCATAACAGAAATCACAGTTCAAAACAGATACCAGGAGGAATGAGGGCCCTGCTCGCAAGCTTACAAACTATGAGGAAAAGGGGAGACACGAGAGGTGGATGGTAACATTTGCTTTAGTTATTCGGACCAGCCATAGTGTAAGGCTCGGGTGTTCATGTAAAGCTGCATGAACCAGTTCACTGCCTAAGTATGTAACAGTACAGACACAGAGGCTATTAACTGCATAAAGTGTATGAGAACATGATGCGAGGAACCTGATTATGGTTTAAGTTTTTTTGTTGTTTTTTTTTTGAATGGGCCACACAGGGATAGTTAGGTTAATGCGTTGAGGCGGTAGGCCAATCTGAACAAATGTGTTTTTAGGGCACGCTTTAAACTGTGGGGATTGGGGATTCATCGTATTAACCTGGGTAGTGCATTTCAAAGAATCGGCGCAGCACGTGTAAAGTCTTGGAGACGGGAGTGGGAGGTTCTGATTATTGAGGATGCTAACCTGAGGTCATTAGCGGAGCGGAGGGTACGGGTAGGGTGGTAGACTGATACCAGGGAGGAAATGTAGGGTGGTGCTGAGCCATGGAGTGCTTTGTGGATGAGGGTAGTAGATTTGTACTGGATTCTGGAGTGGATGGGTAGCCAGTGTAATGACTGGCACAAGGTAGAGGCATCGGTGTAACGTTTGGTGAGGAATATGATCCTGGCAGCAGCATTCAGGACAGATTGGAGCGGGGAGAGTTTGGTAAGAGGGAGGCCGATTAGTAGAGAGTTACAATAGTGCAGACGAGAATGAATAAGTGAAACAGTAAGAGTTTTTGCAGAGTCGAAAGTAAGAAAAGAGCGAATTCTAGAAATGTTTTTGAGATGCAGATAAGAAGAGTAAGCCAGTGATCGGATTTGGGGGGTGAATGAAAGCTCAGAATCAAGTATGACCCCAAGGCAGCAGGCATGTTGCTCTGAAGTAATGGTGGAACCACACACGGAGATGGCAATGTCAGGCAAAGGTAGGTTAGTAGACGGAGAGAACACCAGGAGTTCAGTTTTTGACAGGTTCAGTTTCAGATAGAGGGAGGACATGATGTTAGAGTCAGCGGTAAGACAATCACTGGTGTTTTCTAAAAAGGCCGGTGTGATATCAGGAGAAGAAGTGTATAACTGGGTGTCGTCAGCATAGAGATGGTACTGGAAACCAAATCTACTGATTGTTTGTCCAATAGGGGCAGTATACAAAGAAGAGGAGGGGGCCTAGGACTGATCCTTGAGGTACCCCAACAGTAAGGGGAAGGTGAGAGGAGGAGGAACCAGCAAAAGATACAGTGAAGGAGCGGTCACAGAGATAAGAGGAGAACGGTGCCTTTGAGGCTGATGGAGCGGAGCATAGTGAGGAGGAGCTGATGATCCACAGTGTCAAATGCTGCAGAGAGATCCAAGAGAATTAGCAGGGAGTAGTGACCATTAGATTTAGCTGTTAGTAGATCATTAGACACTTTAGTGAGGGCAGTTTCAGTAGAGTGTAAAGAGCGGAAACCAGATTATAGAGGGTCGAGAAGAGTTATCTGAGAGATAGCGGATAAGACGGGAGTGGACCAGGCGTTCGAGGAGTTTAGAGATGAAGTGAAGATTAGAAATGAGTCTATAATTAGCGACACAGTTTTGATAGAGGGATGGTTTTTTAAGTAATGGATGTATGATGGCATGCTTAAATGAGGAGGGAAAAATACCGGAAGAGAGAGAAGGGTTGAATATTTTTGTTAGGCGAGAGGTGACAGCCGGGGAAAGGGACTGGAGGAGATGTGACAAAATGGGGTCACTGGTGCAAGTGGTTGGGCGAGAAGATGCAAGGAGTCTGATTACTTCTTCTTCTGTAACTGGTTCAAAGTCAGAGAGTGAACTAGATGCAGAGGGGGAGAGAGGACAGTGCATGGTATGAAGGGATTGGGAGATAATTTCCTGTCGAATGTGGTCAATTTTTTCTTTGAAGTAATTGGCCAGATTGTCAGCGCGGAGATCCGTGGTTGGGGCCTGTACTCTTGGGTTGAGTAGGGACTGGAAAGTGTCAAAGAGACGTTTAGGGTTATTGGACAGGGAGGTGATAAGGGTGTTGAAATAGGTTTGTTTGGAGAGGTGAAGGGCAAAGTTGTATGTTTTTAGCATGAACTTATAATGGATGAAATCTTCGGGTAGATTTGATTTTCTCCACAGACGTTCGGCGCACCTGGAGCACCGCTGCAGGAAACGTGTTTGCACCGTGTGCCACGGTTGTCGCCGTCTGTGCCGAGTTGTTCTATGTATAGGAGGTGCAGTTTCATCCAGGGCACTTTGCAGGGTTTCATTGTAATTATTCAGAGCAGAATCAGGACATGAGATGCAGGAGATTGGGGCCAATGAGAACTGCAAGTTCTTCATACGTTTCTGGGTGTTAATGGCCTGTATGTTTCTATAAGTGTGGAAAGTGGGGGTGACCTGAGCGGGATGGCAATTCTTAATAAAGAATCAAAGAAGGTTGTGGTCCGAGAGCGGGAGAGGGGAGTTTGTGAAATCATCCACCGAGCAAAGCCGAGAGAAGACCAAACCGAGGGAGTTTCCATCTTCATGCATTGGAGAGTTAGTATGGCTGCAAGAGGCCGAAAGAGGAGGTTAGAGATAAAAAGTGAGAAGCAGATGGGGAGAGAGGAGAAGCAATGGGGATGCTGAAATCACCCATGATGAGGGTGGGGGTGTCACAGGAGAGAAAGTGTGGAAATCACGTGGCAAAGTGATCTAGGAACTGATGAGAGGGGCCGGGAGGACGATACACCACCGCCACTCGCATGGAGAAGGGGATGTAGAGTCTGACAGCATGGACCTCAAAGGAAGGGAAGACAAGTGAGGGTACTTGGGGGATAACTTGGAAGGTACATTTGGGTGAAAAGAGCAGACCAACGCCTCCACCTGCTCTGTTGTCCGATCTTGGGGTATGAGAAAAGTGTAGTCCATCAAATGAAATAGCAGCAGCAGCGGTGGTGTCTGACTGCTGGATCCAGGTTTCAGTAAGAGCCAGGAGATTAAGAGAATTAGAAAGGAAGAAGTCGTGGATGAAGGAGAGTTTATCACACACTGAGCGAGAATTCCAAAGGGCACAATTGAAAGAAACAGAAGGCATGCAGGGAATATTAATAAGGTTAGAGGGGTTTCTGAGTGTAGCAGTTGGGAGGTTTGACTTACGAAAACATGGGGGGCCGGGGTTGGGAGAGATGTCTCCAGCGACTAGGAGGAGGATAGAAAGAGTGAGCAGATGGTTAAGTGATTTGTGAGAGCGTCTTGTGTTGGATGGTGGGGCTGAATGGATCTGCGCCGTTAAGCAATGTGAACAGAGCATGAGTGCTATACATAGGAGAAGCAAGGACAGAGGGGCCGATATGGATGGAGTGTAAAGAGATTATGCAAGGGTGGTGAATGTGAAAGAGTGCAGTAGCCAGGATATAGATTATACAAATACATATGGTATTTGTTCTGTTCCAAATGAACAGGGATTAGATTTAGATTGTCTTACCTGCCTCCTGCCCTGTCTAACTGCCATGTTATAACTTCCAAAATGTACTTTGAATAATTGTACAAGAATAATAGTGCACAAAATATTAACAAATGGCACCCTTAAAGGGAATCTGTCACCTCAAATTGGCAGGCTATGTAAATGTCTGCTTGATGAAATGGTGCCATTTGTCATGGCATGACTTTTTCAATTTAATCCAACTAAAACTTTTGGTAAAGTGGTTACTTAAAGGGAAACGGTCACCTCAAATTGGCGGGCTAAGTAAATGCCCTGTGTCCTGTCTGATGGGCGGTGTTTTGTCTTTTCTCCACCCCATCCTTCCCCGCTGTCCGCAAAATTTGTGAATTTGAGTAGGTGTCCTCAATAGTTCGTGCACGCACAATGCAATCTTGCCGTGCGCACGTGCAGTATGCTTTGCCCAACTGCATTACTGTGCATGCGCCAGCGCGCTATGTCCTAGAAGTATTTTGCTGTGTTCCGGGACATAGTGCGCTGGCGAATGCGCAGTAATGCACGCGCGAACTATGGAGGACACCTACTCAAATTCATGAAAATATTGCGGACAGCAGGGAAGGATGGGGTGGAGAAAGGAAGACGAAACACCGCCCATCGGACCGGACACAGGACATTTACTTAGCCCGCCAATTTGAGGAGACAGATTCCCTTTAAGTTACCACGTTACCAAAAGTTTTAGTTGGATTAAATTGAAAAAGTCATGCCATGACAAATGGCACCATTTCATCAAGCAGGCAATAAGTTATCAGCTTGTGTTACACGGTACAGGCAGTGCAAAGTATGCGAATTCACACTTCCTTCTGAAAGACAGCAGGACGGAGAAATCCGTATCAAGAGCAGCGATGGAAGGGCTCCCTATACATTGCATGCTTATTAATGCAATACTGGCCCATCTTTATAGTGCCGCAGTGCGATAAAAGAAAAAAAAAAAAAAAACCGTAACACCACCCGGATCAGCACTGTTTCTCCAATGTTGGGCTAAACAATGTTAAGTGACCAGGGCTACTAATCGCCATCCTTCATTATTCCAGAGTACAAGTTAGGCCACAGTCACACGTATGGCATCAGCTGCGATAAGCTAATGACCCTCGGCTCCTGTTCTGCTGCCAGCGAGATCCGAGTGTCCTGCTACTGTGCTCCGAGCCTCTTGCATGACCGGATCGGAGCACAGGTGCGGAGGAGACAGAGAAAGTAATTTCTCCATCTCCTGTGCTGCCGGCGGGAATCTCACTGCACTCTGGTGATATCCAAGAACAGTGCTTTAAAAATAAAGGATCGATTGCATAAAAAAACACAATAATATTTAAATATTTTATATTCTAAGAGTATTACGTGTCAAGGAGTAACACACTTCACTTGAAATGGATGAAATCCAGATGCCTGGGGGGTCACGCTCTGAGCTGGAAGCATTTCTCAGCAAAAACTCCTCTGCATCTCCAAAAAGCTGAATTTCATTTTTTGTATTCACATTCTATCTGATATGTAATCACAGGACTGGGAGTCTTTCAATGCTCTGCCTTGCCTCTGCAGGACATAATCACTCGGTGAGAACTATCTATAACAGAAACCTGCCATAGGTGCATATTTAAAAATAAAATCGCTATTTTTCCGTCCATGGTATTCCTAGGTGGTAATTCACTCCACTGCATGTGGTTACAAAACAGTAGTAGCTAAACTATAGCTCAACTTTCAAGTAAATATGGCAGGGTTGCCAGTGAAATAGGAAGAACACAGATACATGTCATTCTTCTTTTACAAAAGAGATACTTCTATTACATAAAGAATGGCTCCTATCTGAGGTGTCATTTCATTGCATTTTAGGGTCTTTGCATCTGCCGCATACAACACTGCTGGAGACTTACCTGAAGCAATGATAAAGCAATTGTCTGACCATCAAAAGTATAAAGGTACCTTCACACATAACGATATCGTTAACGATATCGTTGCTTTTTGTGACGTAGCAACGATATCGTTAAGGATATCGTTCTGTGTGACAGCGACCAACGATCAGGCCCCTGCTGGGAGATCGTTGGTCGCTGAGGAAAGTCCAGAACTTTATTTCGTCGCTGGATCTCCCGCTGACATCGCTGGATCGGCGTGTGTGACACCGATCCAGCGATGTCTTCACTGGTAACCAGGGTAAACATCGGGTTACTAAGCGCAGGGCCGCGCTTAGTAACCCGATGTTTACCCTGGTTACCAGCGTCAAAGTAAAAAAAACAAATACTACATACTTACCTACCGCTGTCTGTCCCCGGCGCTCTGCTTCTCTGCACTCCTCCTGCAATGGCTGTGAGCGTCGGTCAGCCAGAAAGCACAGCGGTGACGTCACCGCTCTGCTTTCCGGCCGCTGTGCTCACAGTCAGTGCAGGAGGAGTGCAGAGAAGCAGAGCGCCGGGGACAGACAGCGGTAGGTAAGTATGTACTGTTTGTTTTTTTTACTTTTACGCTGGTAACCAGGGTAAACATCGGGTTACTAAGCGCGGCCCTGCGCTTAGTAACCCGATGTTTACCCTGGTTACCCGGGACCTCGGGATCGTTGGTCGCTGGAGAGCTGTCTGTGTGACAGCTCTCCAGCGACCAAACAGCGACGCTGCAGCGATCGACATCGTTGTCGGTATCGCTGCAGCGTCGCTGAGTGTGAAGGGGCCTTAAGGAAGGGGCCTCCAGATTCTCCCCCTACGACAGATGTCAGGGTACAGAAACATCCGCCAGTTACACGTTAGCATTAATGAATCTTTTGTTTTTTAGATGACTATTTCAGTGGTTTACTCAAATCAGCTCATACAAAAGGCATACGCTTTCATCCAAGTCTCATGTGCAGGAACGGATTGGCCCTCAAGGGAACAGGATAATCCCCTTAATTAATGACCACCGATACGGCTTTTTACTGACCTGAGATATAAAAGAATGGCCTCCCCATACAGGTGACACTACAGCAGCTGTCGGCTGTACACTATAGCTGACAACTTGCTGAGTCATCCACGATCCGTGTTGGCACCAACCATATCTGTTTAACCCTTTAGACACTGCTATAACATGGTTAACAGTGCTGAGGCTCCCTCTTCTACTCCATCCACACCCTGAGATCATGATAGTGTGGTCCTGATGTTTGCCATGGGAATTCATGGCCATATAGTGGCCTTGGAGTGTGACGGCTACAGTAACATGTTCAGAAGATAGCAACATTTAGGTGGTAAAAATACATTTTTTTTTATTCCTGTCATGTCACTTTGGATTAATTTATGAAAATCACCTGAAGATGAAATAAACTACCTAACAGCTATTTTCAATATGCCAGGGGGTGCTGTTTTCCAATATGTAGGACCCCCAAAGTCACTTCAAACCTGGACAGGTCTCTAAAAAAAAAAAAAAAAAAATTTAGTAAATTTCCTTGAAAAAAAATGAAGAATTACTGCTACAATTTTAATACTCCTAAAATGCAATCAAAATAAAATAACATTTTGCAAATGGTGCAGATGTAAAGCAGACATGAGGGAAATGTCATTTATTAATGTTTTTCTGTGGTAAGATTATCTAGATTAATGGGATAATCATTCAAAGCTTGAAAACTGCAAATTTTTTACATTTTTGTCAAATTTCAGATTTTTTTTTATAAATAAACACAAAAAATATCAACATAAAGTTAGGGTATGTTCACACGTTCCTGATTTCCCTCCTTTTTTTTCAGGACTAAAAACCGCAGCTCTTGCCAGAAAACGCAGGTCCTTTTTTTGGTGCTTTTTTGGTGCGTTTTTTGATGCAGTTTTCTATGCAGAGTCTGTGTGTTTTCTAGGAAGTTTTTTAGGGTTAAAATGGCTGAAAATACCCTAACCCTACCCCTAACCCTATTCTAACCTTAGTGGAAAAATAAAAAAAATTCTTAATTTTTTTATTGTCCCTACCTATGGGGGTGACAAAGGGGGGGGGGGGGGGGGGGGGTCATTTACTATTTTTTTTTTATTTTGATCACTGAGATATAACCTATCCCAGTGATCAAAATGCACTTTGGAACGAATCTGCCGGCCGGCAGATTCGGCGGGCGCACTGCGCATGCGCCCCCAATTTTGCAAGATGGCGGCGCCCAGGGAGAGGACGGCCGGACGGACACCGGGAGGCCGGGTAAGTATAAGGGGGGGAGATGAGGGCACGGGGGGGGGGGGCGTCGGAGCACGGGGGGGTGGCATCGGAGCACGGGGGGGTGGGATTGGGGTACGGGGGCAGCCACACTGCAGCGGTTCTTCACCACAAACCGCAGTAAAACCCGCAGATATATTTTTCATCTGCGGGTTTTACTGCGATTTTGACCTCATAATGGAGGTCAATGGGTGCAGAACCGCTGCAGTTTTGCAAAAAGAAGTGACATGGTACTTCTTTTTTACCGCGGCTATTCAGCGCGGCTTTTTTTCCCGATTCCCGCATCATGTGCACAGTGGTTCCTGTTTTCCATAGGGTACAGTGTACTGTACCCTGCATGGAAAACAGCTGCGGAGCCGCGGCGGTTCCGCAGTAAAAAACGCACTGTGTGAACATGGCCTTACCATTTTCATAGATCAATGTGCCACGAAAACAACAATCTCAAAATCACTGGGATATGTTGTAGGATTCCAAAGTTACCACCACATAAAGTGACACTGGTCAGATTACAAAAATTTGGCCTGGTCACTAAAGGGTTAACAAACTACTCAATTCATTATTACATAGAAGCAGCGCTTCCCTTGTGAATGTTGGTAGGGTACCATCTGCATGTAGCTGAACAGTGGGCACTGACAGTCAATGTTACTGGTGGACCTTAGCATCCCAGTCCACACACTGTATTGGGTGGGGAGAGACGGATATATAACACTGGTCTACAAAAAAAAAAATAAAAAAATTTCTGGCATGGATTTTAAGAACAGTTTTAGACTAATTTGAGGGTGCTGAATTCAAATCCTGATCTTATAATTTCTCTATCCCATCACGTTTTTGCACTACAGGTATATAGCCAATTTTCATGAATTCCATAATAAATATAAGTAGTGTATGAAAAGTGTCGGTTTATACGGTTCACTAAGGTAAATTTAGTTTTCATTTAGTCTCCCAATAAGTGTGAGAATATCTTTGTTTTCTTTGAACATGCATAATTCCCGTTTGTTATGATAACACCATTGTTTTCTGTGCTACTGGGACAGTAGAGCTACAGCAGAGCATTGGGTGAAAACTGAATGGCCTCAGCGACAGAGTTTGGCATCTGGCGATAAGAAAGTCATCCATGATCCTCTAGTGGATAGGAAGGACATTGTCTTTCCTCCTTTACACATAAAACTTGGATTGATGAAGCAGTTCGTCAAAGCTCTCAATCACAGTGGAGAATGCTTTAACTATATATGACTGTGCCAGTCATTACACTGGCTACCCATCCACTCCAGAATCAAGTACAAAACTACTACCCTAATCCACAAAGCACTCCATGGCTCAGCACCACCCTACATCTTCTCCCTGGTATCAGTCTACCACCCTACCCGTGCCCTCCGCTCCGCTAATGACCTCAGGTTAGCATCCTCAATAATCAGAACCTCCCACTCCCGTCTCCAAGACTTTACACGTGCTGCGCCGATTCTTTGGAATGCACTACCTAGGTTAATACGATTAATCCCCAATCCCCACAGTTTTAAGCGTGCCCTAAAAACTCATTTGTTCAGACTGGCCTACCGCCTCAATGCATTAACCTAACGATCCCTGTGTGGCCTATTTATAATAAAAAAAAAAAAAAAAGGTTCCTCGCATCATGTTCTCATACACTTTATGCACTATTAGCCCTCTGTGTCTGTACTGTTACATACTTAGGCAGGTAACTGGTTCATGCAGATTTACATGAACACCTGAGCCTTACACTATAGCTGGTCCGAATAACTAAAGCAATTGTTACCATCCACCTCTCGTGTCTCCCCTTTTCCCCATAGTTTGTAAGCTTGCGAGCAGGGCCCTCACTCCTCTTGGTATCTATTTTGAACTGTGATTTCTGTTATGCTGTAATGTCTATTGTCTGTACAAGTCCCCTCTAGAATTTGTAAAGCGCTGCGGAATATGTTGGCGCTATATAAATAAAAATTATTATTATATTATTATATGTTCAACTTTTCCTGGTCTTAGTGAAGAGAAGAAAAAGGCTGGAATATTTGATGGACCTCAAAAACGAACACTTATGAGAGACCCACATTTTATCACATCAATGAATGATACAGAAGAAAAAGCTTGGAATGCATTTTGTAATGTGGTGCAGAATTTTCTAGGGAATAAGAAAGCAGACAACTATGAAGCGATTGTGGAAGAGCGACTAATGAGTCAGCGAAATCTAGGCTGTAGAATGAGTATCAAGATTCACTATTTACACAGCCATTTGGACTTTTTTCCAGAGAACCTTGGGGATGTAAGCGAGGAACAAGGGGAGCGTTTTCATCAGGACATTAAAACAATGGAAGAACGGTATCAAGGCCGGTGGGACTCGCATATGATGGCTGACTATTGCTGGAGCTTGATGAGAGAACCCAGAAGCTGTACATCACAGATCAGCCAAGAAAAGATAACTGCCATTTGTCATTCATCTGTGTGTCATATATATGTGTTTTTATATTTTGTAGTTTAATTCTGTAAGTACCGTATATACTCGAGTATAAGCCGAGATTTTCAGCCCAAATTTTTGGGCTGAAAGTGCCCCTCTCGGCTTATACTCGAGTCACGGTGGGCGGCAGGGTCAGCGGGTAAGGGGGAGAGGGCGCTGAGGCATACTTACCTGCTTCCGGCGCTCCTGGCGCTGTCCCTGCAGTCCCACGGTCTCCGGGTGCCGCAGCTCTTCCCCTGTTCAGCGGTCACGTGGGACCGCTCATTAGAGAAATGAATATAGACTCCACTCCCATAGGGGTGGAGCCGCATATTCATTTCTCTAATGAGCGGTAACGGTGACTGCTGATAGAGGAAGAGGCTGCGGCACCGAAGACCAGCTGTCCGGGGGAAGGAGCGGGACGCCGGGAGCAGATAAGTATTACATATTCACCTGTCCGCGTTCCACACGCCGGGCGCCGCTCCATCTTCCCGGCGTCTCTCCGCACTGACTGTTCAGGTCAGAGGGCGCGATGACGCATATAGTGTGCGCGCCGCCCTCTGCCTGATCAGTCAGCGCGGAGAGACGCCGGGACAGGACGCTGAGGAGCTGCAAGCAAGAGAGGTGAGTATGGCATTTTTTTTTTATTATTATTGCAGCAGCAGCAATGGCACAGCTTTATAAGGACCATCTATGGGGCAATGAACGGTGCAGAGCACTATATGGCACAGTTATGGGGCAATAATGAACGGTGCAGAGCACTATATGGCACAGTTATGGGGCAATAATGAACGGTGCAGAGCACTATATGGCACAGCTATAGGGCAATAATGAATGGTGCAGAGCACTATATGGCACAGCTTTCTATGGTACATCTATGGGGAAATAATGAACGGTGCAGAGCACTATATGGCACAGCTATGGGGCAATAATGAACGGTGCAGAGCACTATATGGCACAGCTTTCTATGGTACATCTATGGGGCAATAATGAATGGTGCAGAGCACTATATGGCACAGCTATGGGGCCATAATGAACGGTATGGAGCATCTATTTTTATTTTTGAAATTCACTGGTAGCTGCTGCATTTTCCACCCTAGACTTATACTCGAGTCAATAAGTTTTCCCAGTTTTTTGTGGCAAAATTAGGGGGGTCGGCTTATACTCGGGTCGGCTTATACTCGAGTATATATGGGTATATTTGATTTGCTGTACATAGACTTTATAATTCACAAAATGCCCATATATAAGTACATCCCCAAAACAGGGAATAGAAGACCACTGATATAATACATAACATCACATCTTTGGAACTAAGAAAATATATAATGCCAAAGAGAGTGGTACTGATTCACTAAAAATAGATTTTATTGAAGATAATTAAAATATATGACAATAACAATAAAAGATGCTGAAACCAAAAAAAGAGGGACAAAACATCCATAGGACAACAGTCACCTAATTATAATAGCACAACTATCACTGGTATGAAATTTGTAACATAACACCACTGGTAATGCAAAACATGTCATAGGCACCTGTAGGAGAAGCAAGACTAGAATTGACCTGCAATAATGTCTAATTGTTTTGCCTAGCACAACAGTGCCTAGTGACCGACATATTCAAAAATGAATGAGCTTTCTTACAGAGGTGTAGTGAACCTGAAAGGATGGTGTCAATGAAAATGAAAGAAGACTCCGAAGGCCTCCCGAAGAAGCATCTGGCGAAACGCGCGTCGAGGCAGAGGGACGCGGAGGACAAAGCACGCAGCACTCTATGGGTAATTTAGTCTGAAAGACTGAAAGCCAGAGGTGATTGCAGCTGCAGCGCACAGTACAGTGAGGTATGACTGTACGCCCCTATGACTGAAAGCCAGAGGTGATTACAGCTGCAGCGCACAGTACAGTGAGGTATGACTGCACGCCCCTATGACTGAAAGCCAGAGGTGATTACAGCTGCAGCGCACAGTACAGTGAGGTATGACTGCACGCCCCTATGACTGAAAGCCAGAGGTGATTAAAGCTGCAGAACACAGTACAGTGAGGTATGACTGTACGCCCCTATGACTGAAAGCCAGAGGTGATTACAGCTGCAGTGCACAGTACAGTGAGGTATGACTGCATGTCCCTATGACTGAAAGCCAGAGGTGATTACAGCTGCAGAACACAGTACAGTGAGGTGTGACTGTACGCCCCTATGACTGAAAGCCAGAGGTGATTACAGCTGCAGCGCACAGTACAGTGAGGTATGACTGTACGCCCCTATGATTGAAAGCCAGAGGTGATTACAGCTGCAGCGTACAGTACAGTGAGGTATTGCTGCACGCCCCTATGACTGAAAGCCAGAGTGATTACAGCTGCCGCGCACAGTACAGTGAGGTATGACTGCACGCCCCTATGACTGAAAGCCAAAGGTGATTACAGCTGCAGCGCACAGTACAGTGAGGTATGACTGCATGCCCCTATGACTGAAAGCCAGAGGAGATTACGGCTGCAGCACACAGTACAGTGAGGTATGACTGCACGCCCCTATGACTGAAAGCCAGAGGCTCCCTGATGATATACCGTAAGTTTGTTTCCCTTCAGTAGATCTGCTTTTAATAAAGGGCAAGGCAGCATTGTAACACTATTGACATACAGATTAACCCTCTGTGGTGTTTTTCCACATAAAGGTTCCCTTACATCAGCCTACATGCCCATCCGTCTCGGTGTTCCATTACATTTCAGGCTTGCTGTTGTTATAGGTTTCTAAGCTTAACATGAGTGCTTTCCCAAAGCCACACCAAAATATTTTGCAAGGTCATAATTGTTCTGTAGATGCGTTTGTCAACATAAATATTTTTAAAACCTTTCAGAATCAACGGCTTCACATATATTATGTTACAATCATTATTTTAATAGTTTTTGAATATTTCCACAATGTCAGACACACACTACAAACACGTCATGTATATAATCTTCGATGGTCTATAAAAACCAGGTTGTCATCTTCACTCTTTTCTGTGAAATGGTATGAAGGACTGCACGTTATTGGAGTTGGTAGAAGAATGAGCAAGGAACAGTCAATACTGCAATAACTATTAATATATCATGGGCCCAGCAGTGATATTATTTGCATAATTCCAACTGCCCACGTTAACATCTTTTATGCTGCTAAAAAGGGCAGCCAAGTGCTCAGCAAAGTCAAGGGTTACTTACTTTACTTCATGCTTTGTCTTCCTCCCTTTGAACTAACCATAAAAAAGGTTAATGATCAACCACAGAGTGGCAGAGAATGTCAGCAGCACCTGATTGTCTATCAGATGAAGGACATGCATTGTGTGCAGCCTGTGAGGATCCTGGTGTTTTTACACGCCTGTCCCTCCGCTTCTCATGTAAAATAGAACTCATTGCACAAGGCCTGCTTGTAGCAGCAAGATAAATGACATTCTTCTCACCAACCGGTTTGATTTTTACAGGACTTGGACAATATCTGAATCGAATATGTGCTTGTAATTATAGAAGCCTGTGAATTATGAAGGTGGAGAGGACACATTATTCAGTTTTCTGATTGCATCTATTTCTTCCACAGACCACACTTAAGTGCAGCGGACAGCTAAGTAATTAGTGGTGTAAGAAATATAAGCAAAAAATAAAACCACCACAGCCATGTCAGAGGAGTCTATTATATTACACCAATGTTGCAGAATCTCATAAATAAACTGCAGCATAACAACACAATATGAATAGACCCTATAGCGCCATGTAGATAACCACCAACAGCTGTTACAAGATAGAAACCAAACTTTCATATCCAATACATACCAGCCCAAAGACATAAGTGTGCATGCCATTACCTGCAAAGGGATTACCCATTAGACAGAACACAAATAGAAAAAAAGCAAAACTTTGCAATTAGCAGAAAATCCAGTACAATATTTTTTTTTTTCAACTGGTATCACTTACCATTCTACATAAGACTACAGATTACAAGTGCTACTCTACTAAATAGAGTATAAAGAAAGAAAATGGAGAAACTATTCAGGGGAATCGTCAGTAGGATCAAGCTATCTATATGAGCATGTAGGTAATAGAAATCTGAATAGAATGACAGCTTGATATCTGAGATATGATTTCTTATTCCAGAGAAATCCACATTTTTCTTAAGGTACCGTCACACTAAACGATTTCGCTAGCGATCCGTGACGTTGCAGCGTCCTGGCTAGCGATATCGTTCAGTTTGACACACTGCAGAAAGTCCAGCACTTTATTTCGTCGCTGGACTTCCTGCTGACATCGCTGAATCGGCGTGTGTGACGCCGATTCAGCGATGTCTTCGCTGGTAACCAGGGTAAACATCGGGTTACTAAGCGCAGGGCCGCGCTTAGTAACCCGATGTTTACCCTGGTTACCAGCGTAAAAGTAAAAAAAAAGCAAACACTACATACTTACCTTCCGCTGTCTGTCCCTCGGCGCTCTGCTTCTCTGCCCTGTGTAAGCACAGCGGCCGGAAAGCAGAGCGGTGACGTCACCGCTCTGCTTTCCGGCCGCTGTGCTCACAGCCAGTACAGAGAAGCAGAGCGCCGGGGACAGACAGCAGAAGGTAAGTATGAAGCGTTTGTTTTTTTTACTTTTAGGATGGTAACCAGGGTAAACATCGGGTTACTAAGCGCGGCCCTGCGCTTAGTAACCCGATGTTTACCGGCATAGTTGGTCGCTGGAGAGCTGTCTGTGTGACAGCTCTCCAGCGACCAAACAGGGACGCTGCAGCGATCCGGATCGTTGTCGGTATCGCTGCAGCGTCGCTTAGTGTGACAGTACCTTTAAAGTAAACCAACCTGTCACCAGGTATGGCAGATACAAGTTACGGCCACCGCCTTTCAAGGCTTATGTACAGTATTCAATAATGCTGTAAATAAGCCCCAGATCCGACCTGTAAAAGAAGAAAAATAACTTTTATCATACTCACCTGGGGGGAGGTCCGGTCTGATGGGTGTCGCTGGTCTTGGTCAGGCGTTTCCCATCTTCTTGCGATGCCGCCCTCCTACTTGCCCGTGTCCCTGCGTCATCCACACAGGCTCTCCAGAATTGCGCTCCTGTGCAGGTGTACTTATCTGCCCTGTTGAGGGCAGAGGAAAGTACTGCAGTGTGCAGGCGCTGGGCCTCTCTGACCTTTCCCAGTGCCTGTGTACTGCAGGAATTTGCTTTGCCCTCAACAGGGCAGACAAAGTACGCCTGCGCCAGAGCACCGATGCCGGGGAGCCTTTATGGATGGCACAGGGACACGTCATCTGCATGAAGCAAGTAGGAGGACGGCATCGCAAGAAGATGGGAAGCGCCTGACCAAGACCAGCGACACCCATCAGACCGGACCGCCCCGCACGCAAGTATATAAAAAAAGTTAATTTTTCTTCTCTTACAGGTCGGATCAGGGGCTTATATACAGCATTACAGAATGCTGTATATAAGCCCTGAAAGGGGGTGGCCATAACTCCTATCAGTCAAATCTGGTGACAGGTTCTCTTTAAATGTAAATGGACTGGACATAGATCTCCCAGAGAATCTGTCTCCAGGGTTTATACTAAATAAAAGGGGGCATTATCAGTGTGAGATATGATATAAGATATTGGAACACAGATATCAAGGTATCATTTTATTCAGCTTCCTAGGACCTACATGCCCATAGAGATGGCTTAGGAGGGTTGATCCTACTGATAGATTTCCTTTAAATAACAGGAGCTTACACTAATGACTGTGAAACAAAAAGCTTGCTCGGAGTCTCTCCACAACAACAGCCCGGTTGCTTCCCCCACACACGTCATACTCCTCCTGGATACAGCGCTGGGCACACTTCCCAGTTGTCTCAGCTGCTGAGCTGTGTGCTGCCATGCAGAAGAGAGATTATGGGGCAGGACGGAGCTGGTGCACATGGATTTCCATAGCTATGCACAATGGTTCAGGTATAGCTGCCAGCAAAGGCCTTGATCTTCCACTTAAAAATAGCAGCTAAAAAGATTATTCTGTACAATGGATACAGGAGACGCATCTTTGATATGAACAGTTAAGAAAACACGACTTCACAACGAAATGAAAAATGCATACGTATAGAATGCTAAACAGGTCAGATGGGCGTGGCTTCAGTCCTCTCCACCCCTCCCCCAGCTGCTGAAAGTCGTACTGGATGTGGATGATGCCTCCTGCATCATCCTCATCGCCTTGAGATACCTTGCGCCTGCGCAGACAAATCGCGTCTCCTGCAGTATGCTTTGCCCGCAGTTGGGCAGCAGGCGGGGAGGGGTGGAGAGAAATGAAGCCACACCCATTCGACCCGATTAGAATACAGTGCGGAAGAAATCAAGAAGGTTTTTCTGGGCTATACAGGGGGAGTCAGGGGGTTATATAAGGATTCAGGGAATGCAGCGCAGACTCTGATTAAGATAATATTTTTAGTTGCTGTGTGACAAAACTGCTGACAGGTTCCCTTTAAGGACTTGAGGCCCATTTATGCCACAAGATTAATGTTAATTAGTGTTCCTAGGAATGCTCATTTCAAGATAGCTGTGCAGTCTAAACTGGCTGCCGATCATCCGACGAATAGGCAAAACGTTCCATCATAAGACAAAATGATCTCCTGGTCTGCAGAAAAGTAGTTCTGTGTAAGAAGGACGTGGGCAGCTGAGACCAATGGCAGCCTATAGGTACTGAGCCATCTCATTCATTGTGCAGTTGAAGAGCTGTCTGCTTTAAGCTGTGTAGGCAGACTATTAGGGTATGTGCACACGTTGCGGATTCTCTGCATGACCGTGACGTCACGGCAGGTCCTTGTCGCACACCAGCCCTGGGACGGGACCAGAAGCTGGCGCTTGCAATGGAGCGGTACTGGGAGCGTGGAGAGGAGCGAGAAAGGCGGCGGATGGTGAGTATAGCAGGTTTTTTGTTTTTTTTTAAATTATTTTTAACATGACATTTTTACTATTGATGCTGCATAGGCAGCATCAATAGTAAATAGTTGGGGACATACAGGGTTAATAGCAGCGGTAACGGAGCGCGTTACACCGCGGGCCGTTACCGCTGCCATTAACCCTGTGTGAGCGGTGAGTGGAGGGGATTACGGAGCGGGCGCCGGGCAGTGAGTGCAGGGGAGTAGGGGAGGGACTAATCGGACTGTGGCCGTCGCTGATTGGTCGTGGCAGCCATGACAGGCAGCTGCCGAGACCAATCAGCGAATGAATAACCGTGACAGAAGGACAGACGGAAGTACCCCTTAGACAATTATGTACATAGATGATAATGGTAATATTAGGTCGATAAGTTTTGTGTTTATTTATAAAAAATAATCAGAAATTTGACAAATGTTAAAAAAAATAGCAATTTTCAAAATTTGAATGAATGAGTATCCCTTTAATCCAGATAGCCATACCACACAAAAACATATTACTTAAATTACATTTCCCTCATTCCTTCCTTAAATGAGCACCATTTGTAAGATGTTATTTTACTTTGAAGTTTGTTAGCATTTTACGAGGTTAAAAAATATAGCAGTATTTTTTCAATTTTTTTCATAGAAATTTACAAAAAATATTTTTTTAGGGATCTATCCAGGTTTGAAGTGACTTTAGGGGTCCTATATATTAGAAAACCCCCAAAATTGATACCATTCTCAAAACAGCACCTCCTGAAATACTGAAAACTGCTGTCAGGTAGTTTATTTACCCTTCAGGTGATTTTCAGGAAGTAACGCAAAGTGACATGACAGGAATGAAAGAGTATTTTTACCACTTAGGGTATGTGTCCACCTTCAGGATGGCTGGTGCTTTGGACAGAGCGGAAAACTCGCTCCGCCCAAAGCCCCGCCCCCTTCTGGAGACGCGATGATGCCGGATGTGTTCATTGCACACATCCGGAATCATCGCACCCCACACATAGGGCCCTGTGATTTACCTTGCGGTGGCGCAGCATCGCCGCAAGGTAAACGGACATGCTGCGATCTAAAAAGACGCGCCGCATGTCTGGAATCGCAGGGCAGCCGGATGCGTGTTACCACGCATAGTGGAGACGGGATTTCATAAAATCACCTCCACTATGCTGTAACATCTGGACACTGCGGATTGAACGCTGTGGCTCCACGCAGCATTCAATCCGCAGCTAGTCAGGATGTAAAACGGCCCGTGGACACATACCCTAATTAGCCCTAACTTTTGGACAGGCCGCTATAACCGGCAGACACTAAGGCCGCTATTTGGCCGGAACTGCCATGGCAAACATCAGGACCACACAATCATGATCTCAGGGTGTCAATCGGGATAAAGAGGGAGCCCCAGCACTCTGTTAACCATTCATATGATATACAGGTCCTTCTCAAAAAATTAGCATATAGTGTTAAATTTCATTATTTACCATAATGTAATGATTACAATTAAACTTTCATATATTATAGATTCATTATCCACCAACTGAAATTTGTCAGGTCTTTTATTGTTTTAATACTGATGATTTTGGCATACAACTCCTGATAACCCAAAAAACCTGTCTCAATAAATTAGCATATTTCACCCATCCAATCAAATAAAAGTGTTTTTTAATAACAAACAAAAAAACCAACAAATAATAATGTTCAGTTATGCACTCAATACTTGGTCGGGAATCCTTTGGCAGAAATGACTGCTTCAATGCGGCGTGGCATGGAGGCAATCAGCCTGTGACACTGCTGAGATGTTATGGAGGCCCAGGATGCTTCAATAGCGGCCTTAAGCTCATCCAGAGTGTTGGGTCTTGCGTCTCTCAACTTTCTCTTCACAATATCCCACAGATTCTCTATGGGGTTCAGGTCAGGAGAGTAGGCAGGCCAATTGAGCACAGTAATACCATGGTCAGTAAACCATTTACCAGTGGTTTTGGCACTGTGAGCAGGTGCCAGGTCGTGCTGAAAAATGAAATCTTCATCTCCATAAAGCATTTCAGCCGATGGAAGCATGAAGTGCTCCAAAATCTCCTGATAGCTAGCTGCATTGACCCTGCCCTTGATGAAACACAGTGGACCAACACCAGCAGCTGACATGGCACCCCACACCATCACAGACTGTGGGTACTTGACACTGGACTTCAGGCATTTTGGCATTTCCTTCTCCCCAGTCTTCCTCCAGACTCTGGCACCTTGATTTCCGAATGACATGCAAAATTTGCTTTCATCAGAAAAAAGTACTTGGGACCACTTAGCAACAGTCCAGTGCTGCTTCTCTGTAGCTCAAAAGTGGCTTTACCTGGGGAATGCGGCACCTGTAGCCCATTTCCTGCACACACCTGTGCACGGTGGCTCTGGATGTTTCCACACCAGACTCAGTCCACTGCTTCCTCAGGTTCCCCAAGGTCTGGAATCGGTCCTTCTCCACAATCTTCCTCAGGGTCCGGTCTCCTCTTCTCGTTGTACAGCGTTTTCTGCCACATTGTTTCCTTCCAACAGACTTACCATTGAGGTGCCTTGATACAGCACTCTGGGAACAGCCTATTTGTTGAGAAATTTCTTTCTGGGTCTTACCCTCTTGCTTGAGGGTGTCAATGATGGCCTTCTTGACATCTGTCAGGTCGCTAGTCTTACCCATGATGGGGGTTTTGAGTAATGAACCAGGCAGGGAGTTTATAAAAGCCTCAGGTATCTTTTGCATGTGTTTAGAGTTAATTAGTTGATTCAGAAGATTAGGGTAATAGGTCGTTTAGAGAACCTTTTCTTGATATGCTAATTTATTGAGACAGGTTTTTTGGGTTATCAGGAGTTGTATGCCAAAATCATCAGTATTAAAACAATAAAAGACC
The DNA here is from genome assembly GCF_032444005.1 of Ranitomeya imitator. Lineage (NCBI taxonomy): Eukaryota > Metazoa > Chordata > Amphibia > Anura > Dendrobatidae > Ranitomeya > Ranitomeya imitator. Next base: position 285,759,528 of record NC_091282.1, on the reverse strand, counting down.
TGACAAATTTCAGTTGGTGGATAATGAATCTATAATATATGAAAGTTTAATTGTAATCATTACATTATGGTAAATAATGAAATTTAACACTATATGCTAATTTTTTGAGAAGGACCTGTAGTCACTATTGACAGCAGCATCTAAGGGTTAAACAGTTATGGACGGTGCCAACACTGATCGTGGCTGACACCGCAAGTTGTCAGCTATAGTGTACAGCCAACAGCTGCTGGATTGTCACCTGCATGCGGAGGCTAGTCTCATATCTCAGGTCAGTAAAAAGATGTATAGGCGGTCATTAAGGGGTTAATGCCATAGATTGTGTATTGTAAAGGAATGTTAGGCTACCTTATGCAAAGCACATTTCATCGTAGGGATGAAAGTCATTTACTGAAATAAAATATTGCAGCCCTCACATTACAGCTTCCCCTGATAAAAGGAAAAACAAGAAGCCGCTTCGCTGGGATACTGCTTTGGTAATGACACACATAATTTAGAGTGAAGGAACTGTAAATATTTGTGATAACCCTGCAGACTGTGAATTACGCTCCTGACTGCAGGGTGACGACGTTCACAGACACAGCTGAGAGGTTACAAGTTGTTTGGATAAAAGAGTTATCTGAAAAACAATAATAATATTGGGATCAGTTCAACGTCCTCTGGGATCCTACTAGAAAACTTTGCATGTCTGGCGGCTGTTGGGAGAGACCTCGCTTGTGCTGCATCTTCTGAGCAACAGAAAATACCATCACAGCACAGAGCTCATCAGTACATGAATAAAGGCCTTGAAAACCTCATTGCAGTTAAAGTGTTATTTTAATTTTTCATGTGGAAAAAATCAGCAACTTCGTAATATATCTTATCAGAAAAATTGGCTTCCTTCTCTGCCAGAATTGATCAGTCATTATCAAAATTCTCAATTCTAAAAAGGTAAAATCTGTATTCAGTGAAGACAGACTTTCCCATTACTGAGATAGGAGATGGCGGCTGCTACAAATACAATTCTACAAACATGTCCAAAGACATATTAATCAGAACCTTCACCATAATAGTGATTTCCAAAATATAACTACAACAGGGGTGTGTTGAGAATTCATAACCAAAAGAGTGGATACATACCGTATATACTCGAGTATAAGCCGAATTTTCAGCCCAAATTTTTGGGCTGAAAGTGCCCCTCTCGGCTTATACTTGAGTCACGGTTGGCGGTGGGGTCGGCGGGTGAGGGGGAGAGGGTGCTGAGGCATACTTACCTAGTCCCGGCGATCCTGGCTCTCCCCCTGCCGTCCCACGGTCTTCGGGTGCTGCAGCTCTTCCCGTCTTCAGCGGTCACGTGGGACCGCTCATTAGAAAAATGAATATGGACTCCACTCCCATAGGGGTGGAGCCGCATATTCATTTCTCTAATGAGCGGTAACGGTGACTGCTGATAGAAGAAGAGGCTGCGGCACCGAAGACCAGCTTGCCGGGGGAAGGAGCGGGACGCCGGGAGCAGGTAAGTATGTCATATTTACCTATCCCCGTTCCACACGCCGGGCGTCGCTCTATCTTCCCGGCGTCTCTCCGCTCTGACTGTTCAGGTCAGAGGGCGTGATGACACATAGTGTGCGCGGCGCCCTCTGCCTGATCAGTCAGTGCGGAGAGATGACGAGACCGGACGCTAGGAGCTGGAAGCAAGACAGGTGAGTATGGCATTTTTATTTTTTTTTTTATTGCAGCAGCAGCAATGGCACAGCTTTCTATGGTACATCAATGGGCAATAATAAACGGTGCAGAGCACTATATGGCATAGCTATGGGGCAAAAATGAACGGTGCAGAGTACTATATGGCACAGCTATGGGGCAATAATGAACGGTGCAGAGCACTATATGGCACAGCTATGGGACAAAAATGAACAGTGCAGAGGACTATATGGCACAGCTATGGGGCAATAATGAACGGTGCAGAGCACTATATGGCACAGCTATGGGGCAATAATGAACGGTGCAGAGCATTGTATATGGGGCACAGCTTTATATGGAGCATCTATGGGGCAATAATGAACGGTATGGAGCATTATATGAGGCACATTTTTATATAGAGCATCTTATGGGCCCATCATGAACTGTATGGAGCATTATATGGGGCTCCTGATTCAATATGGATATTCAAAAACACAACCTACTGATGTCTCAATTAATTTTACTTTTATTGGTATCTATTATTATTTTTGACATTAACCGATAGCTGCTGCATTTTCCACCCTAGGCTTATACTCGAGTCAATAAGTTCTCCCAGTTTTTTGTGGCAAAATTAGGGGGGGGGGGGGGGGGGTCGGCTTATACTCGACTATATACGGTAGATACAATTCTATGTGGAGAGAGGAGCTGGCGGCAGAGCTGTTCACTTCTCTCCCCTGTCCTAACTAGAAACCATCTTAGGAGATGGCAGTCACTAGGGTTAAGCCCTGAACGTAATGCAAAACATTATGTGAGCATTGGCTTAGGATACAAGTACACATCTTTTTCAGCCCGATTCCGCCTGGAATCTGCCTGCAAGAGTGCTTAAAAAAAAAAAAAAATCACGGAAAAGGATGAACATATGCACAGCAATGTTTTTTATTTTGCTCTGCAAATGTTCAGTGTTTTGTTTTTGTTTTTTTACACTATTTTAACTGTTCCAGGCTTAATAAACTGCAAAGTAAATAAAAAGGATACAGGACACAGGAGGAGATGTATGAGGCTCCCAGATATTCATAGAAATGGTTTTGTAATGGTTTTGTAAACCTGGATTTCCACTGCACAATTATGGCAAGGATGCTTCTAGGATAATCGTGCAATCACTTTTTGAACTGGCAAAACACTTTGTTGCTTAAAAACAGGCTTGGACTGGCCCACAGGGTAACAGGGGAAAAAAGTACACATCTTTTTCAGCCCGATTCCGCCTGGAATCTGCCTGCAAGAGTGCTTAAAAAAAAAAAAATCACGGAAAAGGATGAACATATGCACAGCAATGTTTTTTTATTTTGCTCTGCAAATGTTCAGTGTTTTGTTTTTGTTTTTTTACACTATTTTAACTGTTCCAGGCTTAATAAACTGCAAAGTAAATAAAAAGGATACAGGACACAGGAGGAGATGTATGAGGCTCCCAGATATTCATAGAAATGGTTTTGTAATGGTTTTGTAAACCTGGATTTCCACTGCACAATTATGGCAAGGATGCTTCTAGGATAATCGTGCAATCACTTTTTGAACTGGCAAAACACTTTGTTGCTTAAAAACAGGCTTGGACTGGCCCACAGGGTAACAGGGGAATCCCCCGGAGGGCTCCTGTATAGATTTGGGCCCCCAACCCCACTGTATGGACAGTACTTGGCATAATTCACTTCATTCACTCTGTACAGAAAAAAGCAGCATCTCATTCATTAACCACACTACCCAGTTTATTATTATATAGAGATATAAGTACATTTGTGAACGAAGGTAGTATAATATTTGCATGCAGGTGAAAAGTGGGCCCCGAAATTAAATGTTATTGGTGGGCCCTTGTCACCCCAGTCCGACACTGGTTGTAGTGCTTGCAAAAGTGCTGTGACTCATTCTAACAACACTTGTGCTGATCTTTATGGGGTGTGAACAGTCCCACTGATCTGATAATAATGGCCTATTCTAAGGATCAATAATCTAAACCTCAAGTCACCGAGTCAGAAATTACTGCTATTAATTTCTGCTATTTATTCTGTAAAATTGTGAATGCAGCTGTTGGCTATTAACAGCCTGTAATCGATGATGAGTATAAGATAGAGTAAAGAAATATTAGATCATTTTCACTCATCCAATATTCTCATAGAGTTCTATCCATTATAAACAAGTACTCATTATAGTCTATGGCATGCTCACAAGTCCAGCTTTTTTTATAGATAAATTGACGCTATCCGTGTGGCATCATAATGCTGTCCACTTTTCACTGTCAAATAGGTAGAAGTTGGAAAATGTTGATCTTTTTCAATCCTTTCAAACAAAAAACGCACTTTTGGTAAAAATGTACATCGTGACCAAAAAAATGACAAATCATTTAAAAATCATTGACCAAAATGTATTCGTATAAGGGGATATTATTATTACTATTATTATTGCGCCATTTATTCCATGGCGCTTTACATGTGAGGAGGGGTATACATAATAAAACAAGTACAATAATCTTGAACAATACAAGTCACAACTGGTACAGGAGGAGAGAGGACCCTGCCCGCGAGGGCTCACAATCTACAAGGGATGGGTGAGGATACAGTAGGTGAGGGTAGAGCTGGCCGTGCAGCGGTTTGGTCAATCGGTGGTTACTGCAGGTTGTAGGCTTGTCGGAAGAGGTGGGTCTTCAGGTTCTTTTTGAAGGTTTCGATGGTAGGCGAGAGTCTGATATGTTGTGGTAGAGAATTCCAGAGTAGGGGGGATGCACGAGAGAAATCTTGTATGCGATTGTGGGAAGAGGAGATAATAGGGGAGTAGAGAAGGAGATCTTGTGAGGATCGGAGGTTGCGTGCAGGAAAGTACCGGGAGACGAGGTCACAGATGTATGGAGGAGACAGGTTGTGGATGGCTTTGTATGTCATGGTTAGGCTTTTGTACTGGAGTCTCTGGGTGATGGGGAGCCAGTGCAGGGATTGACAGAGGGGAGAGGCCGGGGAATAGCGGGGAGACAGGTGGATTAGTCGGGCAGCAGAGTTTAGAATAGATTGGAGGGGTGCAAGAGTGCTAGAGGGGAGGCCACAGAGCAGGAGGTTACAGTAGTCAAGGCGGGAGATGATGAGGGCATGGACTAGGGTCTTTGCAGAATCTTGGTTTAGGAATGAGCGGATCCGTGAAATATTTTTGAGTTGGAGGCGGCAGGAAGTGGAAAGGGTTTGGATATGTGGTTTAAAGGAGAGATCAGTGTCAAGGATTACCCCAAGACAGCGAGCTTGTGGGACTGGGGAGAGTGGGCAGCCGTTTACTGTAATGGATAGGTTCGTTGGGGAGGTCGTGTGAGATGGGGGAAAGATGATGAATTCTGTTTTGTCCATGTTAAGTTTTAGAAATCTAGTGGAGAAGAAGGATGAAATAGCAGACAGACATTGAGGGATTCTGGTTAGTAGGGAGGTGATATCTGGTCCAGAGATGTAGATCTGTGTGTCGTCAGCATAGAGATGATACTGAAAGCCGTGAGATTCTATGAGCTGTCCCAGGCCAAAGGTGTAAATGGAGAAGAGCAGGGGTCCTAGAACTGAACCTTGCGGGACTCCGACAGATAGGGGGCGAGGTGAGGAGGTGGTGTGTGAGTGGGAGACGCTGAATGTACGGTCAGTTAGGTATGATGAGATCCAGGATAGGGCCAATTCTGTGATTCCAAGGGATGAGAGGGTCTGCAGCAGCAGGAAATGGTCCACTGTGTCAAAGGCAGAGGACAGGTCCAGGAGGAGGAGGATAGAGAAGTGTCGCTTGCTCTTGACAGATAATAGGTCATTGGTGACCTCAGTTAGGGCAGTTTCAGTGGAGTGGTGTGACCGGAAGCCTGATTGAAAGCGGTCGAAGAAGGAGCAGGAAGATAGATGGGAGGACAGTTCAAGATGGACATGTTGTTCCAGTAGTTTTGAGGCAAAGGGGAGAAGTGATATAGGGCGATAGCTAGATACAGAGGATGGGTCAAGAGAGGGCTTTTTGAGGATAGGTGTGATTGAGGCATGTTTAAAGCTTGAGGGGAAAATGCCAGTTGTTAGTGATAGGTTGAAGAGATGGGTTAGGGTTGGGATGAAGACTGTGGTGAGGTTTGGGATGAAGTGGGATGGGAGTGGGTCAAGTGCACAGGTGGTGAGATGCGATCTTGAGAGTAGAGTGGAGAGTCCGTCTTCTGTAATGGTGGAGAAGTTGGTTTTGGAGGTTGAGGGCTGGGTAGTTGGGAGGAAGGGTTCTGGGGGTTGTTTACTAAAACTGTCTCTGATGTTCTCAATTTTCTGCTTGAAAAATGAGGGAAAGTCTTCAGCTGAGATGAGTGGGGAGGGAGGAAGTGCTGGGGGACGGAGGAGAGATTTGAAGGTGTTGAATAACTGTTTGGGGTTGTGAGACAGGGAGGATATGAGAGATGAGAAGTAGATTTGTTTTGCTGTGGCGAGCGTGGTTTTGAAAGTAGTGAGGGACTGTTTGAATGCGATGAAGTGCTCGATGGAGTGGGATCTTTTCCATCTGCGCTCAGCAGCTCTGGAAGCTCGCCTCAGTTCTTTGGTCATGCTGGTGTGCCAGGGTTGTCTGTTGATTTTGCGAGCTTTGGTATGTGTGAGAGGGGCAAGAGATTCCAAAGCTGCAGCTATTATGGTGTTATATAGAGCGGCAGCATCATCCGCATTGTGTAGGGAGCTTATGTCTGTGAGAGGGAGGAGGGATTCAGAGAGTGAGTGAAGATCAAGGTGTTTAAGATTTCTGCGAGGGTGTGAGTTTGTGGGGTGGGGATTGTAGACAAGGAGTGGAAAGGGAAGAGAATGTAAGTAGGTTGTGGTCAGAGAGAGGAAGAGGTGAGTTTGAGAGGTTAGATAGGGAGCAGAGGCAGGTGAAAATGAGGTCCAGTGTGTGACCATCTTTGTGGGTGGCTGTAGAAGACCATTCAGTGAGGCCAAAGGAGGAAGTGAGGGATAGAAGTTTAGTGGCAGCTGAGAGGGAAGTGTCAATGGGGATGTTGAAGTCGCCCATGATGATAGTGGGGATGTCAGCGGCGAGGAAATGGAGTAGCCAGGTGGTGAAGTGGTCAAAGAAGTTGGTGGCTGGCCCTGGGGGACGGTAGATGACAGCCAGTTGGAGGTTGGAGGGGGAGTAGATGCGCACAGAGTGTTTGATTTCTCATTGTAGTTATTGAAGAGAAACACATCTTAACCCCTTAGTGACGGAGCCAAATTTTTGAAATCTGACCAGTGTCACTTTATGTGGTAATATCTCTGGAACGCTTCAACAAATAACAGTGATTTTGATATTGTTTTTTCGTGACACATTATACTTTATGATAATGGTAAATTTAGGTCGATATGTTTTGTGTTAATTTATAAAAAATATCAGAAATTTGAGAAAAATGTTAAAAAATTAGTAATTTTCAAACTTTGAATGATTATCCCTTTAATCCAGATGGTCATACCACAGCAAAACATTAATAAATAACATTTCTCTCATGTTGGCTTTACATCAGCACCATTCATAAAATGTTCTTTTATTTTGCTAGCATTTTAGGTTTAAAAATGTAGCAGTAATTTTTCATTTTTTCAAAGAAATTTACAAAATTTATTTTTTTAGGGACCTATCCATGTTTGAAGTGATTTTAGGGGTCCCATATATTTGTAAACCTCCAAAAGTGATACCATTTTAAAAACGGCAACCCCTGACATATTGAAAACTGCTCTCAGGTAGTTTATTAACCCTTCAGTTGCTTTTCAGGAATTAATGCAAAGTGACATGACAGAAATGAAAATGTGCATTTTTACCACCTAAATGCCTCTAACTTCTGAACAGGTTACAACAGCCGGCAGACTCTTAGGCCAGAATTTGGTCATGAATTACCAATCGCAAACATCAGGACCACACAATCATGATCTGAGGGCACCAATTGGGATTAGGAGGAAGCCCCCACAGTCTGTTAACTATTTATAATGATGTAGTCACTATTGACAGCAGCATCTAAGGGGTTAAACAGATTTGGATGGTGCAAACACTGATCGTGGCTGATGCAGCAAGTTGTCAGCTATAGTTTTCAGTCGACAGCTGCTGGATTGTCACCTGTATGGGGAGGCTATTCTCTTAAATCTCAGGTCAGTTAAAAGACATATTGGCGGTCATTAAGGGGTTAAGAGCCCAGTTTCCTACATGAACCAGACACGTAAATAAACTTTAGAAGAAAAGCTATAATATCTGACGGCATCATAAAATGTGTCAACTGAAGAAAACAAATTTAAAACGCACTCCTCTTAATATATTGCAATCATCATATTATACGGCACTGTGTACTTATAATTGCTCATTTTTCCCTTCTGCCCTTCATTTTTCCCTTCTTCCCTTCATTTTTCCCTTCTTCCCAGTAAATTATTTTCATTTCTATTAGGTCAATGACATCACGTGAGTAAAAACAGACTAGCTGAATCCTTCTAAACTCTATGTAGAAACAGGAAGCCTCTCTTCCCTGCATGAGTCATCATTAAAACTACAATTCTACATCACTTGATATAGAGCAAATGGAAAAGAGAAGAATTAGCTGGGTAGAAAAGCAAAATGAGCAATTGTAAGTACACAGTGATATACAATATGATGATTGCAATATACTGTATTAAGAGGAAAAAAACTTTCAAAAAGGTTTCCTGAATAAATGAGATTCCATGCTGTCAACATAGCATTTTTCGGTGCCATCAGGACACTATGTAGGTCTGTTAGGGTTTTACAAAATTGCATTTCTTGCATCAATGAAGTAACTCCGCATGGGTGCTTTATATACCTGATTTAAATGCATATAGTAATTCAATTCCCCTGTGTTACACCCTTCCCAATTTGCTGTCCAGGAAGGAGGCGCTGATGCCTCTTGCCCCCAACCTGCAGTTGCACAGACAAAACAGTCTGCAACCACGTCCAGTCCAGCGTTCAGTTGTCCCTTGTCAGCATATATGTCTGTTCACAAATTGTTAGGCAGGGCATATACACTGCTCCAAAAAATAAACAGAATACTAAAATACCACATCCTAGATTATCTCTGAATGAAATATTCCAGTTGCAAATTTGTATTCATTACATAGTGGAATGTGTTCAGAACAATACAACATAATTATTAATGTAAATCAAAATGAATATCCTATGGAGGTCTGGCTTTGGAATGATACTCAAAATCAAAGTGGAAAATCAAATTACAGGCTGATCCAACTTCAGTGGAAATGCCTCAAGACAAGGAAAAGATGCTCAGTATTGTGTGTGGCATCCACGTGCCTGTATGACTTCCCTACTGTCCAACGCCTGGGCATGCGCCTGATGAGGCAGCAGATGGTCTACTGAGGGATCTCCTCTCAGACCTGGACTAAAGCATCCGCCAACTCCTGGACAGTCTGTGGTGCAATGTGACGTTGGAGGATGGAGCAAGACATGATGCCCCAGATGTGCTCAATCGGATTCAGGTCTGGTGAATGGGCGGGCCAGTCCATAGCTTCAATGCCTTCATCTTGCAGGAACTACTGATACACTCCAGCCACATGAGGTCTGGCATTGTCCTGCATTAGGAGGAACTCCGGGCCAACCGCACCAGCATATGGTCTTACAAGGGGTCTCAGGATCTCATCTTGGCACCTAATGGCAGTCAGGCTACCTCTGGTGAGCACATGGGGGGCTGTGCCGCCCTCCGAAGAAATGCCACGCCATTATTGACCCACTACCAAACCGGTCATGCTGAAGGATGTTGCAGGCAGCAGATCGCTCTCCATGGCGTCTCCAGACTCTGTCACATGTGCTCAGTATGAACCCGCTTTGATATGCATAGAGAACAGGGCGTCACTGGTGAATTTGTCAATCCTGGTGTTCTGTGGCCAACATCAAGCATCCTACACGGTGTTGGGCTGTGAGCACAACCCCCATCTGTGGACGTCGGGCACTCAGACCATCCTCATAGAGTCGGTTTCTAACTGTTTGTGCAGACACATGCTCATTTGTGGCCTGCTGGAGGTCATTTTGCAGGGCTCTGGCAGTGCTCCTCCTGTTCCTCCTTGCACAAAGGTGGAGGTAGCGGTCCTGCTGCTGGGTTGTTGCGCTCCTATGGCCCCCTCCACGTCTCCTGGTGTACTGGCCTGTCTCCTGGTAGCGCCTCCAGCCTCTGGACACTACGCTGACAACACAGCAAACCTTCTTGCCACAGTTCGCATTGATGTGCCATCCTGGAAAAGCTGCACAACTTGAGCCACTTGTGTGGGTTGTAGAGTCCATCTCAAGCTACCACAAGCGTAAAAGCACAACCAACATTCAACAGTGATCAAAACATCAGCCAGAAAGCTTTGGTTCGGAGATGTGGTCTGTGGTCCCCACCTGCAGAACCACTCCTTTATTGAGTGTGTGTTGATAATTGCCAATAATTTCCATCTGTTGTCTATTCCATTTGCACGACAGCATGTGAAATTGATTGTCAAACAGTGTTGCTTCCTAAGTGGACAGTTTGATTTCACTGAAGTTTGATTTACTTGGAGTTATATTCTGTTGTTTAAGTGTTCCCTTTTTTCATTATTTGAGCAGTTATATTTGTTAGCACTTTATACTGTCCGGTGCTGGACAAAGACCATTGCTGGCTTTTAGAGGCTCCTAAAGGAGACTTGTGTCTCTTTATTAAACTGCCGCTTCCCCTAAATTTTCTAAATTTTGGTCGGAAAAAATGGTGATGGGGTATTGGCCAGTTTCTGTACATTTTAAGCAGCTCTAAGAGTCTGGGTTATCCACTAGAGGGGAGCATTATAGAACACGGAGATTAGAGATAGGAACTCAGGAACAGTAACAATTAACTTAGGAGGGGCCAACTGTGAGTAAGACAGGAGTATTTTCTGGTTTTGGGTCAGTCCGTCTAGGGAGCCCAGGCAGGTCTGCTGGGCCTGGGGGTCCTCAGATAAGTAGTGGGCCATGAAACATTAAGTGTGAAGCCCAGTCATCCAGGACAGAAGAAGTGAGAGCAGCAGGACAGCAGAAGTGAGAGCAGCAGAAACAGCAGAAGTGAGAGCAGAGCTGATAGCAGAAGTCACCGCAGAACAGAAACGCAGGTTGCTCCAAAATGTTGCAGCTTTCTAATTGGTCAGATGCCCTTATTTCTGGTGCAAAAAGGACAAGGGAATCCTGAACGTATCAAAGCTGAACAGGGAGGATGCTGCACTACCGGTCAAAACGGGACAAACCAGGTACAACCTAAAGCCGGTTTCACACGTCAGTGGCTCCGGTACGTGAGGTGACAGTTTCCTCACGTACCGGAGCCACTGACACACGTAGACGCATTAAAATCAATGCATCTGTGCAGATGTCATTGATTTTTTGCGGACCGTGTCTCCGTGTGCCAAACACTGAGACATGTCAGTGTTCGTGGGAGCGCACGAATTACACGGATCCATTAAAGTCAATGGGTCCGTGTAAAACACGTACCGCACATGGACACGTGTGCAGTCCGAGTGCAGTGCAGGAGACAGCGCTCCAGTAAGCGCTGTCCCCCCCACTGGTGCTGAAGCCGCGATTCATATCTTCTGTGCAGCAGCGTTTGCTGCAGAGAAGATATGAATAATCCATTTTTTTTTTAAGTTTATCGTGTAGAAAATAAAGGTCCATGTCCCCACCCCCTGTGCGCCCCCCGCTGTTCTGAAAATACTCACCCAGCTCCCTCGTTGGCTGTCGCTGCTTCCTCTCCTGGCCGCACCTTCTCCTGTATGCGGTCACGTGGGGCCGCCGATTACAGTTATGAATATGCGGCTCCACCTCCTATAGGGGTGGAGCCACATATTCATTACTGTAAATGAGCGGCCCCACGTGACCGCTCATACAGTACAAGGTGCGGCCAGGAGAGGACGGTGCGAGGGAGCCGGGTGAGTATTTTAATCACAGCGGGGGAGGGGGCGCACAGGGGATGGGGGGGGGGTTTGACCTGGATCTGGATTTTACACATTATTATTCATATCTTCTCTAGAGCAAACGCTGCTGCAGGGAAGATATGAATGGGGCTTCAGCACAATGTAGGGGACAGCGCAAAACTTTAGCGCTGACTGCGGCACGGTGCGTGTGGTACCCAGTAGGCACACGGGCGGCACACGTGTGCCACACTGATGTGCCACAGAAACGCACCGGCACACGGACACAGATAATTCCGGTACCGATTTTTCCGGTACCGCAATTATCTGGACGTGTGAGACTGGCCTCAAGGACATAGGGAAGAGCACAGGGAAAGCGAGGGATGTGAACTGTGCAGAACTCTGTTGATGCTGTAACTGATGTGGACGTGCTGCGATTGGAAACAAGCAAAGTCCTAAGTTTTAAGTTGGAATTGGACTGTCTCTTTATGTGAAGAAGTGTCCCTGCCTCTAAGGGAGGCCTCTGAGACCCAGGCAAGTGAGACGTTGGGACTGTATATATGTGATGTGGGTGGTCAGGGCACGCTAAAGCAGACACTCATGTGGGCTGTGACTGCGGCCCTGGCTGCCGCTCACAATACAGCACTTATTCATATCCGTGGATTGTCAGTTACTGCAGGGTATAACAGCCGTCCGGAGGCAAGAGCAAGACATGTTCTCTGTAACCACACTGACCACGAGGATCACGGACAAAGGACATCTTTGTATTCCTTAAGGTACCGTCACACTCAGCAACTTTGCAAAGAGAACGACAACAATCCGTGACGTTGCAACGTCCTGGATAGCGATCTCGTTGTGTTTGACACGCAGCAGCGATCTGGATCCCGATGTGCCATCGCTGGTCGGAGCTAGAAGTCTAGAACTTTATTTAGTCGCCAGGTCGGCGTGTATCGTCATGTTTGACATCAAAAGCAACGACGCCAGCAACGAGCATAGGGCCCCTAGATGTGTGTCGGATCGGTACACTCCGGCTGTTTGACATGGAGCCAACAACCAGCGAGAACGAGAAGTGAGTCGCCGTTACGTCACTGGATCGCTCCTGCATTGTTCTGGAGTTGCTGTGTTTGATGTCTCTACAGCGACCTAAACAGCGATGCTCCAGCGATCGGCTCGTTGTCTATATCGCTGCAGCGTCGCTGAGTGTGACGGTACCTTTGATATTCTTCAAGATACCATATCAAAATGTTTTGTTATGGGGGCTTTTGTGCACTTTTTTTCTTAGCTCGACAATCTCATAATTTAGACCACAAATTCTCTCCCATTCACAGCAGACTCCTCTCCAGTCTCACAATCAGTGAAATTACCCTCTAGGGCTATGTCTCTACCATTGAGTATTTGGTGAGATTTTTACGCTATAGATTTCCTGTAGAATTTCTTTCTTCAACTTGCCAGATTAGGTTATTTGTGTTTCTTCGTTGCCTTTTGAGGTGTTTTTTTTTGTACATGTTTTTATTTCATTTTTTTTCAGCTTCGCTCTTGCTTCTTTTTCAATTTTTTTTTCTAATTAAAATTACCTTGTTTTGTAAACTTCCTGTTTGCTGTGAGCTTTGATAATGCTTTATTGATAATGTTATGTCTTTTTGCTGCTGAAATGTAATAAAAACCCATATGAATTTTTTTTATATGCAAATATTCGGCATCTCATTAACGTGCATGGGGACATCCCACAAATAAAACACATAATTCGCAAGATTTCAAAAATTCAACACACCTCAATTTTTGTAGTATTAAAAAGTAAACAAGTCCAAGAATGGTAAAAGATCCAGCTTCCAGAATATAATTTTTTAATTTAATTCATTAAAAAAAAGTGAAAAAAAATACAAACTTTGTAAAAGGTTGAAGTGAACACTTTCTATAAGAACAAACGCGTTTCAAACGTTACAACATTCTTAGTCCTGTTTCGAAATGCGTCAGTTTTTATGAAGGGTATTCAGAAAGTGAAATCTCTGTTCCCCTGTACTTTACACACTCTCCCCTGCTCCAGGGCTGAATATCTGGTGCATCCCATGGTATCTGTTATTGTCTGCAGACAATTAGTGAGCTCAGCAGCTCATGATGTCAACTCAAGCAGAGTCACTGAGCTAAAGGCCCCTTCACATTAAGCGACGCTGCAGCGATACCGACAACGATCCGGATCGCTGCAGCGTCGCTGTTTGGTCGCTGGAGAGCTGTCACACAGACAGCTCTCCAGCGACCAACGATGCCGGTAACCAGGGTAAACATCGGGTAACTAAGCGCAGGGCCGCGCTTAGTAACCCGATCTTTACCCTGGTTACCATGCTAAAAGTAAAAAAAAAACAAACACTAGATACTTACCTACCGCTGTCTGTCCTCCAGCGCTGCGCTCTGCTTCTCTGCTCTCCTCCTGTACTGGCTGTGAGCCGGAAAGCAGAGCGGTGACCAGTGGTTACCAGTGAAGACATCGCTGGATCGGTGTCACACACGCCGATCCAGCGATGTCAGCAGGAGTCCAGCGACGAAATAAAGTTCTGGACTTTATTCAGCGACCAACGATCTCCCAGCAGGGGCCTGATCGTTGGTCGCTGTCACACATAACGATTTCATTAACGATATCGTTGCTACATCACAAATAGCAACGATATCGTTAACAATATCGTTATGTGTAAAGGTACCTTAAGTTACTGACTGCAGCGCTGTCATCGATGTAATGATGAAGTTAGTAAGGATTTACAGCACTTTTGCATTGCGATATTTTGCATCAGTATTTGTTAACAGACTCCAGGAGTGGATCCAAAACACAGAAGAGTTGAAAGTCATTCAGTTATTTTTCTCAGTGTTTGCTCCTGTCTGTTTTTTTAGCTGACAAATACTGATGTAAAAAACTGGCCAAAATACTCACTGTGTGAATGAGGCAAGGAAGCTGCCTGTAATCCTGCTGTAATATAAGTCCTTATTCCAATGATGAGGGCACACTTGCTTGTCTTTTCTGCTCCATGATATTCAGCAGAGCAGGAGCAACACCTGCGGCAAAACGGTCGCCGGCAGATGTCTGGCCCTATGACACAGTGACATGTGATGGACCACGACTCCCAAACAAAATGAATCACACAGACGCACACAAAATAAATACACGAAGCATTGTAATTAGGTGTCAAACGTTCTCAATTTTATTTACATTAACATGACACCAAAAATGGCACAACCCCCGACTCACAAAGAGTCACCCTCCAGCACTCAGGAGAGGAAAAACCCCTGTGGTGGAAACCTCTAGGGAACAATGGCTGGAGAATTGCCCTTCCCTTGGGCTTAGAGAGTTAGTGCCGATATATAACAAGTTTTAACATTTATACATTTTACCAGATTTACAGAGAACGACATAACAAATATAGACTATAATGGCCCCGTCACACATAGCGACGCTTAAGCGATCCCGACAACGATACGACCTGTCAGGGATCGTTGCTGCGTCGCTATGTGGTCGCTGGTGAGATGTCACACAGTGCGATCTCCCCAACGACGCAGCAGCGATGCGGCGACCTGTAGCGACCTGTACAACGATGCTATTTCATGATGATTCAATGGGACGTCCTGTCAACGAGGTCGTTGGTAAGGTGTCAAACACAGCGATGTGTGTTACCCAGCGGGACCTCAACGATCAAAAAATGGTCCAGGCCATTCCGACACGACCAGCGATCTCACAGCAGGGGCCTGGTCGCTGCTACGTGTCACACATAGCGAGATCGCTACTGAGGTCGCTGTTGCGTCACAAAACTTGTGACTCAGCAGCGATCTCGCTAGCGATCTCACTATGTGTGACGGGGGCTTAAATGTGATAATCCGGATGTGGGAGAGATCTGGCTGCGATATCGGTCACCACATTGGTTGTTAGACCCAATTTAGTTTATCTGATTCCCAGATGGATGAACCATTTCTTCCTTACAGATCCAGGTCCACCTCTCATAAATTTAGACTTTTGGTTACAGTGATTGCTCATAATTTGATAACCCTAATAGGGGAAATACCCCCTTCCACTTCTCCCATCCCAATTTATCACCCATTTAAGTCATAGGTGCTTCCATGAACTCCCAAAGGAGAGCAGCTCTTTGTAGAGGGTAACAGAAGGGGATCCTCTGCTGGGCACCCCCCTCGGTTACCATCCCATGCCCTGTGGGTGTCTAAAGCAGACAAACTCTTTCCCTGCTAGAACCTCCAAATTTCACCAAGGTAGGCACATTACGTGGGGTGGTCAAGCTCAACGTCCTCAGGCGCATCAGTAAGGGTATGTGCACACGATGCAGATTTAGTGCAGAATTGGTGCAGAACTGCAGCAGATTTTTCTGCTGCAGAAACGCTGCAGAACTGCACTGTGATTTAGGCTATGTTCACACCTTGTGGCGTCCCTCTGCGGGTTTTCCCGCAGCGGATTTGATAAATCTGCAGGGCAAAACAACTGCGGTTCTCCCTGCAGATTTATCGCGGTTTGTTCCGCGTTTTCCGCTGCGGGTTTCCGCCTATACTATTGATGCTGCATATGCAGCAATATGCAGCATCAATAGTAATGTTAAAAATAATAAAAATTGGTTATACTCACCCTCTGACGTCCCGATCCCTCGGCGCTGCACCCGGCGGTCCGGTTCCAGAGATGCTGTGCGAGAAGGACCCTTCGTGACGTCACGGTCATGTGACCGCGACGTCACCGCAGGTCCTGGTCGCACAGCAACTCTGACCGGACAGCCGCGTGCAGCGCCCAGGAGCTCCGGACATCAGAGGGTGAGTATAACCAGATTTTTTATTTTTTAACCCCAAATATGGTTCCCAGGGCCTGGAGGAGAGTCTCCTCTCCTCCACCCCGGGTACCACCCGCACATTATCCGCTTACTTCCCGCAACGTGGGCACAGCCCCATGCGGGAAGTAAGCGGTTCAATGTATTCCTATGGGTGCAGAATCGCAGCGATTCTGCACAAAGAAGTGACATGCTGCGGGTTGTAAACCGCTGCTTTCCCGCAGCATGTGCACAGCGGTTTGCGGTTTCCATAGGGTTTACATGTTACTGTAAACGCTATGGAAACTGCTGCGGACCCGCAGCATCAAAATCGCGGCGGTTCCGCGGTAAAAACCGCTAAGTGTGAATATAGCCTTACAGTACAATGTAAATCAATGAGAAAAGAAAAAAGCTGTGCACATGGTGCAGAAAAATCTGCGCAGAAACGCTGCAGATTTCAAAGAAGTGCACGTCGCTTCTTTTGTGCAGATTTTTCTGCACCATGTGCACAGCTTTTTTCTTTTCTCATTGATTTACATTGTACTGCACAGAAACTGCACAGAAACTGCATAGAATCTGCACAGAAACTGCACAGAAACTGCACAAAAACTGCATAGAAACTGCGCAGAAACTGCATAGAAACTGCACAGAAACTGCATCAAATCTGCAGATGCAGATTTAGTGCAGAAAATTCTGCACCACATTTCCTATGTGTGCACATAGCCTAATGGCGCTGATCGTGGCAGCGCGGCCTTCTATTATGGAATCTTTTGTATCACACTTGTTTATGACCTCATAACAGTTGTCATGGTTACTACAGGGGCCATTACTGATGCAAGACCCAAGTATTAACCCTTTCCTCATTGGTAATTTACTTCATTATAGAGGCAAATAACTGCAATTGTTACCAAGCAGGCGCCTATCATTATGGCTTCCCTTAGGCACCGTAAGAAATACAGATTAAACGTGCAAGTGTTTCAAGAGGGTTTTACTCTTTTTAAATCCAGAGATTGGATTGATAGCTAGCACTTTACACAGAAAAAAATAAGGGGAAATTACTTGTAAAATAATATTATAGGATTCCTAATGTACAGTTCACATAATTACATAGGTTGAAAAAAGACCTAGGACCATCAAGTTCAACCTATTTTCAAAGTTATATATTTTATATTGCTAGATTATTTATAACTCACAATGTCATGTTTTGTTAAAAAAGCATCCAGACCTTTTTTTAAATGTTGTTATAGTAACTGCCATTACTAGCTCTTGTGGTCGGCATTCCAGTCCGATTGCTCTGATTGTAAAGAACCCTTTCCTATTTAGCTGCCATAATTGTAACATAGTAACATAGTAACATAGTTAGTAAGGCCGAAAAAAGACATTTGTCCATCCAGTTCAGCCTATATTCCATCATAATAAGTACCCAGATCTACGTCCTTCTACAGAACCTAATAATTGTATGATACAATATTGTTCTGCTCCAGGAAGACATCCAGGCCTCTCTTGAACCCCTCGACTGAGTTCGCCATCACCACCTCCTCAGGCAAGCAATTCCAGATTCTCACTGCCCTAACAGTAAAGAATCCTCTTCTATGTTGGTGGAAAAACCTTCTCTCCTCCAGACGCAAAGAATGCCCCCTTGTGCCCGTCACCTTCCTTGGTATAAACAGATCCTCAGCGAGATATTTGTATTGTCCCCTTATATACTTATACATGGTTATTAGATCGCCCCTCAGTCGTCTTTTTTCTAGACTAAATAATCCTAATTTCGCTAATCTATCTGGGTATTGTAGTTCTCCCATCCCCTTTATTAATTTTGTTGCCCTCCTTTGTACTCTCTCTAGTTCCATTGTATCCTTCCTGAGCACCGGTGCCCAAAACTGGACACAGTACTCCATGTGCGGTCTAACTAGGGATTTGTACAGAGGCAGTATAATGCTCTCATCATGTGTATCCAGACCTCTTTTAATGCACCCCATGATCCTGTTTGCCTTGGCAGCTGCTGCCTGACACTGGCTGCTCCAGGTAAGTTTATCATTAACTAGGATCCCCAAGTCCTTCTCCCTGTCAGATTTACCCAGTGGTTTCCCGTTCAGTGTGTAATGGTGATATTGATTCCCTCTTCCCATGTGTATAACCTTACATTTATCATTGTTAAACCTCATCTGCCACCTTTCAGCCCAAGTTTCCAACTTATCCAGATCCATCTGTAGCAGAATACTATCTTCTCTTGTATTAACTGCTTTACATAGTTTTGTATCATCTGCAAATATCGATATTTTACTGTGTAAACCTTCTACCAGATCATTAATGAATATGTTGAAGAGAACAGGTCCCAATACTGACCCCTGCGGTACCCCACTGGTCACAGCGACCCAGTTAGAGACTATACCATTTATAACCACCCTCTGCTTTCTATCACTAAGCCAGTTACTAACCCATTTACACACATTTTCCCCCAGACCAAGCATTCTCATTTTGTGTACCAACCTCTTGTGCGGCACGGTATCAAACGCTTTGGAAAAATCGAGATATACCACGTCCAATGACTCACCGTGGTCCAGCCTATAGCTTACCTCTTCATAAAAACTGATTAGATTGGTTTGACAGGAGCGATTTCTCATAAACCCATGCTGATATGGAGTTAAACAGTTATTCTCATTGAGATAATCCAGAATAACATCCCTCAGAAACCCTTCAAATATTTTACCAACAATAGAGGTTAGACTTACTGGCCTATAATTTCCAGGTTCACTTTTAGAGCCCTTTTTGAATATTGGCACCACATTTGCTATGCGCCAGTCCTGCGGAACAGACCCTGTCGCTATAGAGTCACTAAAAATAAGAAATAATGGTTTATCTATTACATTACTTAGTTCTCTTAGTACTCGTGGGTGTATGCCATCCGGACCCGGAGATTTATCTATTTTAATCTTATTTAGCCGGTTTCGCACCTCTTCTTGGGTTAGATTGGTGACCCTTA
Source organism: Ranitomeya imitator (assembly GCF_032444005.1). Lineage (NCBI taxonomy): Eukaryota > Metazoa > Chordata > Amphibia > Anura > Dendrobatidae > Ranitomeya > Ranitomeya imitator. The sequence continues at coordinate 285,740,215 of NC_091282.1, read as the reverse complement.
ATATAGGGTTTTCATTGTTTCTTGGGATTTCACCTAGCATTTCATTTTCCACCGTGAATACCGTGGAGAAGAAGGTGTTTAATATGTTAGCTTTTTCCTCGTCATCTACAACCATTCTTTCCTCACTATTTTTTAAGGGGCCTACATTGTCTTTTCATCCACGTGTTACAAACAGGCTCAGAATGACCCACAAGGTAACAGGGGAATCCCCCGGAGGGCCCCTGTATAATTTGGGCCCCCAACCCCACTGTATGGGCAGTACTTGGCATAATTCACTTCATTCCCTCTGTACAGAAAAAAGCAGCATCTCATCCTTCATTAACCACGCTACCCAGTTTATTATTATACTAGATGGTGGCCCGATTCGAACGCATCGGGTATTCTAGAATATGTATGTATGTATATAGCAGCCACATAGTATATAGCACAGGCCACGTAGTATATAGGAGTACTACGTGGCCTGCGGTATGTACATACATATTGTAGATTACCGGATGTGCTAATATAGGCCACGCAGTAAATAACACAGCCCACGTATTATATAACACAGCCCACACAGTATATAGCAGCCACGCAGTATATAACACAGCCCACGTAGTATGTAACACTGGCCACGTAATATATAACACAGCCCACGTAATATATATATATAGCACAGCCCACATAGTATTTAACAGTGGCCATGTAGTATATAGCACGCAGTATAAAACACAGCCACGTAGTATATAACACTGCCCACGTAGTATATAGCAGCATGTAGTATATAACGCAGCCCACGCAGTATATAACACTGGCCACGTAATATATAGCACAGCCCACGCAGTATAGAACACAGCCCACATAGTATCAAACACTGGCCAGGTAGTATATAGCAGCCACGCAGTATCTAACACAGCCAACGTAGCATTTAGCAGTGTGGGCACCATTCCCTGTTAAAAAAAAATAATTACAATAAAAAAATAGTTATATACTCACCGGACGGGATCCAGCAAACCTCTGGCGATGCGCGCAGTTGCCGCCATCTTGTGTTTCCAGGATGCATTGCAAAATTACCCAGATCACTTAGCGGTCTCGCGAGACCGCTAATTCTTCTGGGTAATTTCGCAATGCATCTCTGGGACCGGATGATGGCGGGAGCGCATCGTCGGACTACGGAAGGTGAGAATAGCAGGTTTTTGGGTTTTTTTTCATTATTTTTAACATGAGATCTTTTTACTATTGATGCTGCATAGGCAGCATCAATAGTAAAAACTTGGTCACACAGGGTTAATAGCGGCGGTAACGGCGTGAGTTTCCCGCGGCATAACGCGGTCCGTTACCGCTGGCATTAACCCTGTGTGAGCGGTGACTGGAGGGGAGTATGGAGCGGGCGCTGGGCACTGACTGCAGGGGAGTAGGGAGGGACTAATCGGACTGTGGCCGACGCGGATTGGTCGCAGCAGCCATGACAGGCAGCTGGCGAGACCAATCAGCGACTTGGATTCCATGACAGACAGATGCTGCGACCAATTAATATCCGTGACAGAACGACAGACAGACAGACAGACAGACAGAAAGACGGAAGTGACCCTTAGATAATTATATAGTACATAGAGATATAGGTAAATTTGTGAACAAAGGTAGTATAATATTTGCATGCAGGTGAAAAGTGGGCCCCCAAAGTAAATGTAATTTGTGGGCCCTCGTCACCCCAGTCCGACACTGCTTAAAAATATTCGTTCTTGGTAGCACATGTTCAGTGTAAACAAGGCATGTGCTGCCGAGAACAAAGGCAGTCTCTCCACACTTGAGGATCGATGACTGATCATACTGTGAGCATAGGAAGTATAGTCTGCCAGTCTAAACAGTCCAAACATGTAGCTGATCAGCATTCTTTTAGGCTACGTTCACATTAGCGTTGCGCTAATGTGCGTCGCTGTTGCGTCGGCGACGCAGCGGCGACGCGCCCCTATGTTTAACATAGGGGACGCGTGGGTTTTTTTGTTAGCGTTTTTCGACACGTGCGTCGTTTCCGACGCTAGCGTCGGACGCAAGAAAATGCAACAAGTTGCATTTTTCGTGCGTCCGATTTTCGTCAAAAAACGACGCACGCGTCGCAAAACGCAGCGTTTTTGCACGCGTTTTGCGCGCGTTTTTTGTGCGTCGTGCGTTGCGTCGCCGACGCACCGGCGCGCAACGCTAATGTGAACGTAGCCTTATCTCCACAATCCAGCTAGTGTAAACCCTCCTCAAGACAAGGTTTGGTTCATTCACTTGAAATGTAAATACTATGTGCTACTATTGGCTTGGTTTGATTGTTATCACAAGGACAATCTACTACTGTAGATACCCTGCTTAATCACTTCAGGGCCCCATAGAAAAGAAAAATTATGTATATTCACCTCCTGCAGCATACCCTTCCCTTGATGTGGGTGCAGTTTTTCTCCACGTTGGGTCATGTGACCCATGCAGCCAATCAGTGGCTTCTGATCAGCTCCACTCTGACAAAACATTAAGGCCATGTGCACACGTTGCGGATTGGGGAGCAGAATTTTCCACACAAAATCTGCATCTCCTGGCAGAAAACGCAGGTGCAGATTTGCAGCTGATTTTGTGCGTTTTTTTGTTGCGGAATTGATGGGGATTTTGTGCGGATTTTCTACGTTTTTCACCCCTGAGGATTTCTATAATGGAAGGGTTCAGAAACGCTGCAGTTCCGCACAAAAGAAGTAGCATGCTACTTCTTTTGATCCGCAGCAGTTTTCATGCGGAATTTTCCACACCATTAGCACAGCATTTTTTTCTATTGATTTACATTGTACTGTAAATCACTTTGCGGAACTGCAGCATTTCTGCGTGGAAAAACCCGCTGCGGATCCGCACTAATTCCGCATAGTGTGTACAAAATCCGCATAAAATCCGCGGAAAATCTGCACCTGCGTTTTCTGCCAGGAGATGCAGATTTTGTGAGGAAAATTCTGCACCCCAATCTGCAACGTGTGCACATAGCCTAAAAGATAAAGCAGAACAGAGGACGCGGATTGGCTGCAGCAGTCACAAGGCAGCCTTGAAGTGATTAAGCAGAGGTTGTCCAGTAGCGGACAACCTCTAAAATGCTATGCTTTGTTTTACAAATTGTGCTCGATTATTAGAACAGCAAATCTGTAAATGAATGAATGAGGAATGGATGCAAACGCTTCAAGGCCTCAATGCAATTCAAAAGGCTACATTGATGATTAGTATTACCCACAGGAGTTGGGACAGTTTTCAAAGCAGCTTTTGGTTGCATGCTTTTTATATACACAATGAAAAAAAGCAGAAAACATGCAGCAAAAATCAAAGCAACACAGATTAATAGTAAAATCACACATGACTGTGATTATTGATCATGGCAGTCCCCCTTGCTTTATGGGGTCTCGAGGCTACCTAATGTTCACACGATGCAGATTTAGTGCAGTTCTGCAGCGTTTTTTTTTCTGCAGCAGAAACGCTGCAGATCTGCACTGTGATTTACAGTACAATGTAAATCAATGTGAAAAAAAAAAGCTGTGCACATGGTGCAGAAAAATCTGCGCAGAAACGCTGCAGATTTAAAAGAAGTGCATGTCGCTTCTTTTGTGCAGATCTGCAGCGTTTCTGCACCCCTCCATGATAAAAATCTGCAGTGGTAAAATCTGCACAAAAACTGCACAAAATCTGCAACAAAAACGCACAAAAACTGCAGATAATCTGCGCCTGCGGATTTTCTGCCAGGAGATGCAGATTTAGTGCAGAAAATTCTGCACCACATTTCCTACGTGTGCACATAGCCTTAGCAGCTTGACATACTTTGCTTACTTGTGTTATTTTCTGTTCACCTTCCTATACCATTTTTCCTTTAGGTTCCTATTGATTTTGAAAAGCCTTAAGGCTATATGGGCACACGTTGCGGATTAGGTTTAGGAATTTATGGTGCGGATTCTGCCTCTCCTGGCAGAAAACACACCTGCGGATTTGTCGCGTTTTTTGTGCAGTTCCGCGGCGTTTTTTGTGCGTTTTTGCTGCAGTTTTCTTGCGGATTTGCTGCGTTTTTTACCCCTGCGGTTTTCTATAATGGAATGGGTACAAAAACGCTGCAGATTCATAAAAAAGTAGTGACATGCTACTTCTTTTAAACCGGAGCGTTTTCGCAGCGGATTTTCCGCAAAGTGTGCACAGCACTTTTTTTTCTCATTGATTTACATTGTACTGTAAATCAATTGCGGATCTGCAGCGTTTCTGCACCTCAAAAAATGCTGCGGATCCGCAGAGAATCCGCAAAGTGTGCACATACCCTGAATGGGTTTTCCCAAGAACAAAGTACACTTTACTCAATAGATCTTGGAGTAAAAATAAGTTTCACAATTACAGCTGGCAGTGATAAAGAAAAAAATGTTCCTGTGCGGAGATAATCTTATAAGGGTATGTGCACACGTTGCGGATTCTCTGCGGATCCGCAGCGTTTTTTGAGGTGCAGAAACGCTGCAGATCCGCAATTGATTTACAGTACAATGTAAATCAATGAGGAAAAAAAAAAATGCTGTGCACACTTTGCGGAAAATCCGCTGCGGAAACGCTGCGGATTAAAAGAAGTAGTATGTCACTTCTTTTTTGTGAATCAGCAGCGTTTTTGTAGCCATTCCATTATAGAAAACTGCAGGAGTAAAAAACGCAGCAAATCCGCAAGAAAACCGCAGCAAAAACGCACAAAAAAACACTGTGGAACCACACAAAAAACGCAACAAATCCGCAGGTGCGTTTTCTGTCAGGAGAGGCAGAATCCGCACCAGAAATTCCTAAGCCTAATCCGCAACGTGTGCACATAGCCTAAATGTGCCCCTGCTGTGCACTGTGGTAATGGCAGTGTCTGACCGTACAGGGACATGGTCTGATCGTGTAACAGCTCCTGGGCAGTAGAGGATGCAAAAGAGACTATACAGATATTTGGATCTATCTGTTCTATGTGTATATACGGTTTGAAATCTATCCATTTTGTCATGTCACGCTGTGGTTTTACTGTACACGGCTGCTGAATTGCCGGCTTTTCAAAGGACAAGGGTGTGTAAAAATTGGACAGCACTCGCACACCCATTAGCTTGCATTGGTGAGTTTCGTCCAATGTATGTGGCAAGTCGCAGCATGCTGCGATTTTTTTCTCATTCCGATTTCAGCTGAGGAAAACTAAAAAAATAATCGCAGATGAGCTGTAAGGGCTGAGTCAGACTGCAGTATAACTCGTGCGAGGATCTCATGGCACTGCACGTACTGGCTGGCACCTCTCCTGTCCTGAGCAAGACCGGGTGATGGATTACTATGCAGCCTTCAAGCTCAGGAAGCGCTGACAGCCAGTACGATGTTTACAATGCGATTCTCGCAGCACGAGAAATACGGCAGTCTGTCTCCGCCCTAACTCAGATTAACAATGGTCAGAGTGCAATCGGATTTTTTTTATCAAATTGCATTAGTCTGTTTTGGTGGCAGATGAGTATGAGCCCTTACATGGAGAAGATTCAAAAAGTGACCTCCACAAATGCGATCATGCGATGGCGGAGGGAAGTGCACTTATTATACATACATACTATTTATAACACAGGGACAAATAAAGAACTGCTTGCAATGGCTATTTCTCACTGATAAAGCTCCTGGTGCATATACCAAACACATCCAAGCCATTCCATTCACCCATCAAATAAATAGCCAAAAAAAGTGCCCTTTTGTAATATGTGGGTATATGGAACAGAATAGATTACTGCATTATTTTATACAAAGGTAAAAAAAAAAATGGTGTACACAACCAATCATTGCTGTAATGTAGCAATCTGTTGCACACTAGCTTTGCAGAGAAGGCCTCCAGCCATTTTCTATGAAGTATTCAGAATAATTTTCACCACGAGTTAAGCAGCTATAGTAATGAGCTACAAAGCGCTAGCTACCTATATCAAGGAGAACTGTTGTAGCAGTTAATAAAAATAAATAAATAAATCTTTATTTTTATATAGCGCTAACATATTCCGCAGCGCTTTACAGGTTGCACACATTATCATCACTGTCCCCATTGGGGCTCACAATCTAAATTCCCTATCAGTATGTCTTTGGAATGTGGGAGGAAACCGGAGTACCCGGAGGAAACCCATGCAAACACGGAGAGAACATACAAACTCTTTGCAGATGTTGTCCTGGGTGGGATTAGAACCCATGACTCCAGCGCTGCAAGGCTGCAGTGCTAACCACTGCGCCACCGTGCTGCCCTAGTTAATGCCAAGTAGTTATAAATTACCACTATTTACAACATGGAATGCAATTATTCAATTATATTTACACTATGCAATATTATACTACTACTATACCATCTCCAGAGACAACGCAGCACTTTCCAACATACCAGCAGAATCCAAAAGATTTTTATTTTAGCTGTTATTTTTATTGGTTCCCGAATGGCCCCATTCATTTATCTGGCATAGACCTGTGTGAACCCATTAGTGAACCTTTCTAGGAGAGCCCGCGTGTGTTTCCATTTGCAGAACTGGCATTCTGACCAGGACATTTTCACACCACACACACAGCAATAACAGTACACGGATTCTTTACAGGCTCACAACACAGTGATTTAAAGCTATCAGGATGTTATGACTAGGACTGCTACAAAGAAAGTCTCTAGCGGTGTCCGTAGTCCCAGGCTGTGACAGGCTATGTTAATGTCAATGACATGTCAAGGGAAAATAAAAAAAATCCAATGAAAACTATGACAATGCTTGTGTGCACAATCCAGTTTTGTGGTTTAGAAAATAAAATAAATTGGAAACTAAATCTTTAGCACTGATTAAAAGGGGAAAGGCCAAGGTAATAATAGGCGCGAGAACTCCTGTTAAATAGTCCACATAGTAAGTGCTCAGTGGGCAGGCCGGAGGCAGAGAGGCTTTGTGGGGAGCTAATGTTACACTATTTGGCAAAGCAACAACTTTTAACCAAGCTCTGCTAATTGCTGGGGAGTGGAGCAGCTTTCAGCGCCACACAACACAAAATGCCGCTTTCTTTAGATAAGCACGGCATGGCTTGCAATGAATCACAGGGCACTTATATAACCTTGCTAAAGAGCGGCTGCGCTTCGGACAGGGGTGCTTTTATTGGAATTCTCAAGTATGGGAGCACTTTACAACTTCAATTACACTAGTAAATCATTTTAGATGCCATGCGTGATGCAACATTAAAAGACTCCAGTGCTTAATTACGTTAGATGCCAGTACACAGCAGTTCTGCAGAGCCCAAATGGACAGCCTCAGGGTCTATGGGTGGCATACATGGATAGATGGTAAACCTGGATAGCACGGAAATTTATCAGGTTACATAATCTTAGGACAAACAGTCTGTTTTTATGCGGAGCTGTTCTGCGGTACTTTCGAATGGCTGGAAAACCTGGTCAATGGGCCTACACATTTCTCTGGTAAAACACCTGTGATTGGACAGTCACATTGTGCATCAAATTCATGACAACTGACTGTCTAGCAATGACTGTGGCACGTGGTCGGTGCTGCTTGTATATAGAAGCTCAGCCTGTAGCGGAGCGTGAGGGTTCGTGCACACGATCAGTAAATGCTGCGGGTTGGACAATGCGTACTCTTGCAGTATCCAACCCGCAGGGTCCAGATCTTACAGCATAGTGGGTGGGATTTCGAGAAATCCCATCTCCACAGACGCTCGTGGTTTAACCGTGGAGATGGACATGTGGCGCATCTCTTCAGACCGTAGCATTTCAACTTCTCAGCAAGAGAAATAACATCCACAGAATGTATTGGACGCGGTGAATCCGCAAGGTTTAGTGAACACCTGCGTTCAATAGACGGCAGCGATATGGACGCAGCAAACATGAGCTGCATCCATAGCACTGCCAATTCCAGATGGTGTGCACATGCCCCCACAGGAGGACTAAGAACAGATATAGGGGATTCATCATGCCCTAGGTTACCAAGGTAACCCATCGGATCTCTGAGACGGTCCCGATATCAGTGATTGATAATGGCATTTAAATGGTTAAACCACAGAGATTGGAGAATGCTCCACTAGCTGCAGATGCCAGCTATTTAACACAGCCACGATCTGCATGGAGTGAAGCAGGCTCGGTTCATTAAGCCCTTAGCGACCTATGACAAATGTACATCAAAAGTTATTAAGAGGTTAGCCCCTTAACGACTAGACCTGTTCAATAGCTAATGGTCTAGTAGTTATCATTTTTCATCATCACAGTCAAACAGGCATTACCTTTATTCCATTACATTATTTTGCGGTACATAATGGTGCAATTTTATTAATTCTTTGAGGGACAGGAAGTGGCAAAAATAACATCCTAAGGGTATGTTTCCACGTGCAGGAAACGCTGCGTGTCTGACGCTGCATAGAGCCGCAGCGTCAGACACGCAGCGTCCAGATGTTACAGCATAGTGGAGGGGATTTAATGAAATCCCGTCTCCACTATGCATGGTAACACGCACGCGGCAGCCCTGCGACTCCGGACATGCTGCGCGTCTTTTCAGATCGCAGCATGTCCGTATATCTTGCGGCGACGCTGCATCGCCGCAAGATATAGCACAGGGCCCTATGCGATGGGTGCGATGATGCCGGATGTGTGCTATGAACACATCCGGCATCATCGCGTCCCAGAAGGGGGCGGGGCTTAGCGCAGAGCGGCAAAGCCGCTCCGACGATACCGCCGGCCATCCTGATCGTGGACACGCAGCCTAACACTACTTTACAAGGCAGTACAAATCCAGCAACAACAAACACCAACGCTGTCACAATAAAAAGGGATTTACATAAAATCTGCTGTTATTTCTGCGCTGCTGTGTATGGAAACCCAAAACATTTTGTTTATTATTCTGTTAATGTAGCAGTATAAGGATTTTTTTTTTTTTTGGGGGGGGGGGGGGAGGGGGGGGCAAGAGAAACTGTATTTTGTTAGTACAACATTACGAGTATACAGCAGTGCTCAATATTATTGGCAGCCCCAAACATTAACAACACAACATAAAATGTCACCTGAAATATTAGTATCGGCTTTAACAGTTTGAAATATCATCAAGAAGTATGCTACTCATGGAACAGTCAAAGATTTCTTTCTCACTGTGCTAGCGGTGATCTCACCGAGATCACCACAGCTCAAGGGCCCAAATACTTGACTGATGCATACTTGGTACATGTCCACTTATTTCTAAAGACAACAGCTTTTTATAATAATCAATCTAACTAATATTGACCACAACTGTATGTCATCTATTGATTTATGTTTTCTATGTTAGTTGGGTGGGGATAGCATGCAACAGAAAAAATAGAAAATACACCAGGTTTTTTTTGTTTTCTTTCAGCAATGTACCAAGCAGTGTAAATAATTACCGTATCGTCTGTATCTTCACCCTATGTGTGATTGCACTTGTGGGGATTACTTTAATTATTTTTTAATTTTATTTGGAGGGGAGGGGAGGGGGATGTTGACATTTAAAACCATATCTACATTTGGTATGCAGTGTAATTAATGATATTGTTCCACGTGACTGCAGTGTAGTAACTCCGAAAAGATTTTCATTACAACATAGGTTTATGTAGGAGAATGACAGATTTTGCTAGGTCTTTCCATAATGTAGAGCTTAAGTGGTGATAAATGACGTTACGTGCTTTACTCTTAATGTCTGTATTATATTGATAGAACCCGCCTGTAATGATCGTTAACTGCTGCCATTGTATGAATACATTAGCGCACAGACATCTCGAAGGGCCTATCTAGGTTTCAATAATTAGTAAAGAAGTTTATTCCTGTCTTAGAGAAATGGAAAAGTATTAAAATACATATAAACTTGGAATTAAAAAAAAAATGAAAAAAAAAAAACATGCTGATTTAACCTACAGCAACAAGATTTAAAAAATTGCTTAGCTGAGATTACACTATGGTGACTGCAATAATATCAGATGGGTTGCTGAGTTACATTATTTTCAGTCTATCTCCATCAATTTGGTCATTAAATAAGCCCGTGGACTAGTTAGACCAGCCAACATCAGAAAATGACCTATTGTATAAATCCTATTTTTGTGTTAAACGGCACTTTTTTTGCAATGTTTCTTTTGTTTTCTATATCATACTCTGTATTAAAAATAAAAAAGAGTTGCAATTTTTTTTTAAACTGACTTTTTGTTTTTGGAAACGTACTTTTACCCACAATGAACAGACTGTCCACCCTATCTTTTGTATTTATGGTAAGTATCTAATGAGTGTGTGAAAAGGCAACTGTGAGGGGGAGCAGACTCATCTGTGAGATCGCCTATTGCAATTGGTGGATCCTTTGGGATTTGCTGTTCATAGAGGAGTTACCTGTAAAGGTACCGTCACACATAGCGACGCTGCAGCGATACCGACAACGATCCGGATCGCTGCAGCGTCGCTGTTTGGTCGCTGGAGAGCTGTCACACAGACAGCTCTCCAGCGACCAACGATCCCGAGGTCCCCGGTAACCAGGGTAAACATCGGGTAACTAAGCGCAGGGCCGCGCTTAGTAACCCGATGTTTACCCTGGTTACCATCCTAAAAAGTAAAAAAACAAACGCTACATACTTACCTACAGCCGTCTGTCCTCGGCGCTCTGCTTCTCTGGTCTGGCTGTGAGCTCCGGGCAGCCAGAAAGCAGAGCGGTGACGTCACCGCTCTGCTTTCCGGCTGACCGACGCTCACAGCCAGAGCAGGAGGAGAGCAGAGCACAGCGCTGGAGGACAGACGGCTGTAGGTAAGTATGTAGTGTTTGTTTTTTTACTTTTAGGATGGTAACCAGGGTAAACATCGGGTTACTAAGCGCGGCCCTGCGCTTAGTTACCCGATGTTTACCCTGGTTACCAGCAAAGACATCGCTGAATCGGTGTCACACACGCCGATTCAGCGATGTCTGCGGGGAGTCCAGCGACGAAATAAAGTTCTGGACTTTCTTCCCCGACCAGCGATCTCCCAGCAGGGGCCTGATCGCTGCTGCCTGTCACACTGGACGATATCGCTAGCGAGGACGCTGCAACGTCACGGATTGCTAGCGATATCGTCTAGTGTGACAGTACCTTAATCATTCCTCTGCTGATAAGGAACCTGAGGAAAACTACTTGAAATAAGAAGAAGTAGGACTCATCCCTGAGGCTAGTTTGAAAATTGCAAAAAATAGTAATTTAGTTTTTTTAATAAAGATATGGGAAAACCGTTGATTGTTTTAAAAATTCAATTAACACAGAGACCTCATTTAAACAGGTCAGATTCTGATGATAGCTTCTCATTAAATATCCTTGCAATTACACAAAACATCAAAAAGGAAAAAGGCTTTGATTTGTACTTACATAAAGAAAAAAAAAACATCTACATTTAACTTTAATAGTACCAAAAAATAAACATGATTTTTTTTCCCATTATAAATCACATTTACGTCTGGATGCAAAATAATTTCCAGTTCAAATTCAACCTAATGCTGCAGAGCTTTTTTCAATTCTGGATCCATTTTGGGATCAAAAATGGAAAATGAATACATTTGTTTTTGCTGTATTTGTCACATATCAGTGTTTAAAAAAACTAAGAGTCAAAAAGGTGTGTTACCAGAGAAGCCGGTTTCCTGGTAATCATGCAGTCTAAACAGGTATTTTGCTCATTAGGGTACCGTCACACAGTGGCATTTTGATCGCTACGACGGCACGATCCGTGACGCTCCAGCATCGTAACAATATCGCTCCAGCGTCGTAGATTGCTGTCACACTTTGCAATGCACGATGCTGGAGCGATAATTTCATGACGTATGTGCGATGTAGAAGCCGTTGGTTACTATGCGCACATCGTATACAATATCGTGCACACCTTTGTTACACCATGCGATCATGCCGCCACAGCGGGACACTAGACGACGAAAGAAAGTTTCAAACGATCTGCTACGACGTACGATTCTCAGCGGCGTCCCTGATCGCAGGAGCGTGTCAGACACAGCGAGATCGCTGGAACGTCACGGATATATCGCTGGAACGTCACGAATCGTGCCGTCGTAGCGATCAAAATGCCACTGTGTGACGGTACCCTAAGTTGGGAGACATGATCTTTTGGTTTGTACAAAAGATAATGGTTCTCGGCAGGGCATCATCCTGTGTAAACATATGCGCACTGAATGATCTACTACAGATTGCTAAGTGGCATTTAAAGCACAGTGGACCTGGATAAACAGGCTATTTCATGAATGCCGAAGGTGCTGATCAGTAGTTTGGTGTCGCCGGTCATCAAGTGTAAACGGACCTTTAGGAATGATAATCACTTGTGTTACCATCATTTAAGTAAGGATCATACCAAACATCTCCTTCTATCCTTGCTCAAACAACCTTTGGGACGGTGATATTATAAATAGAGATGTTTGTAGCTCAGCGAACTTAAGCTGGCTGAATACTAGAATGGTTAGGGCTTGTTCACATAAGTTTTACTATTTTTTTCCCATGTGGGGGGGGGGCGGGGGGGTGAGGCTGCATTTTACAGTGTCAAATAAATATAATCAATTTTTAAAATCTAATTCACACTATACATTTTCCCCAACTGCCCTATAAACAGCAGTGCTCGGCCAGGCGCTCCAGTGTACTGCCAGAGAACAAAATTATCGGTCATTAGAAACCCAATGTGCCAGACCCTTCTCTCCTACCAATTATATGGTTTTATTATATTAATTTCTGTAGTTTTCAGGACTATAATCAAATCTCTAGCATACAATACTGCAAGAAACATAATTGGGTTTTCCACTGCAGCCCACATGCCCAACCGACACATAACATCATAGGGGAAAACTGCAATTGTTTAAAGGGAACCTGTCACCACGTTTTTTCAGTATGAGATAAAAATACCGTTAAATAGGGCCTGAGCTGTGCTTTACAATAGTGTATTTTGTGTACCCCGATTCCCCACCTATGCTGCCGAAATACCTTACCAAAGTCGCCGTTTTCGCCTGTCAATCAGGCTGGTCTGGTCAAATGGGCGTGGTGACATCGGTGTTTCTTCCCCCAGATCTTGCTCATCTTTCCACATCTCGGCTTCAGAAAAATGGCCGCCGCGATCTCCATCTGCACACGCGCGGCATCCCGCGGCCATTTTCCTGAAGCCCCGGGCAGCAGAGCACTCCATCTGCGCACGCGCGGCCTCAGGAAGATGGCCGCCCCCACCGATAACCAGGGGAATAGCGCAGATCGCGCTCTTTTTCTTCACCTGCGCAGTGGATTAGGCAGTTGGGCGTGCGCAAACCACTACGCCACCAGCGGAAAGATGAGCAAGATCTGGGGGAAGAAACAGCGATGTCACCACGCCCATTTGACCAGACCAGCCTGATTGACAGGCGAAAACGGCGACTTTGGTAAGGTATTTCGGCAGCATAGGTGGGGAATCAGGGTACACAAAATACACTATTGTAACACACAGCTCAGGCCCTATTTAACGGTATTTTTATCTCATACTGAAAAAACGGGGTGACAGGTTCCCTTTAACTGTTAAAAACACCCTTTATCAGAGGTAGTAGTAGTGCACTGACTGATAATGAAATTCTTAGAGTAAGATGAATTTCTAAATAATTACACTCCCTAACAGAAGTTATGTCGCTTATCCATGTTATATAAATAAGCTTATAACCTGACATTAAATTCATCCATTGGTTGTATAAATTATTCTTTTGAAAGCTGAAACCTTCAGAAATGTGTTTTAGGTCAAGAAAATAAATTGGCATAAATGCAGAAATATTGATCAGTTAATGGACACAGAATGGTCAGATTTTGGCAAGACAAAAGTTGTCTCGCCTGGTCATATAATGCACGCAATCCTAGTTTACACCCTCACATGTGCTCAGTAAATGATCGGTTAAATAGTGTGTGTGTATAAAAAGAAACCCAGCACCCCAGACCCTCACTTGAACTGCAACTTGAGCTCTGACAACATGCCAAAAATCCACCCTGCGACCAAAGCCTGGATTATCAAGAGGCTGAAGACAAGATCCACTGCAGAGGTGGCTGGCACCTTTAATGTGTCTCAGCATCAAGTACAAAAAATTAAAAAAAGATTTGAAGAGACTGAAGATGTGTTTGACAAGCCCAGGTCTGGCAGACCCCACAAGACAACTGCTCAGGAGGAACGTTTGTTGGTTAGAAAATCCAAAGCAAGCCCCTCTTCCACTGCAGCAGAGCTCCAACAGGCCTGGTCACCTCAAATCCCTGTGTTAACTAGAACAGTTTGTAGGATCCTGTCTCAAAATGACCTCCATGGTTGAATCAGTGCCCAGAAGACGGCACTAAACAAAAGGCAAATAAAAAACCATGTGGCATTTGCAAAGTCCCACAACCTGCTAAAGAGGTGGACACTGGAAAAGTGGCAGAATGTGGATTTCTCTGATGAATCTTCAATAGAATTGCACCACAGCCGCCGCATATACTGCAGGAGACCTACTGGAGCCAGTATGGATCCAAAATACACCCAGAAAAGTTAAATTTGGAGGTGGAAAGATCATGGTCTGGGGTTACATTCAGTATGGGGGTGTGGGAAACATTTGCAAGATGGAAGGCAATATCAATAGCCTAAAATATCAAGACGTATTAGCTACCTCTTATATTCCAAATCATAAAAGGGGTCAAATTCTGCAGCAGGATGGTGCTCCATCTCATACATCCATCTCTACAACAAAGTTCCTCCAGGCAAAAAAGATCAAGGTGCTCAAGGACTGGCCAGCCCAGTCACCAGACATGAACATCATTGAGCATGTTTGGGGTAGGATGAAAGAGGAAGCTTGGAAGACAAAACCAAAGAATCTAGATGAACTCTGGGAGGCATGCAAGACTGCATTATTTGCTATTTCTCATGACTTCATTAATAAATTGTATGAATCATTGTTGAACCGCATGGATGCAGTCCTTCAAGCTCATGGAAGTCACACAAAATATTAAATATGACTCTAATAGCACCACAACTTTATTCACCAATGTTATGCAACATGTATTTGTATTTTAAGTTAATTATTTGTTTGAATATCGCATTACTTTCTGTGGGCAACAAAACTTTTGTCTTGCCAAAATCTGACCATTCTGTGTCCATTAACTGATCAATATTTCTGCATTGATGCCAATTTATTTTCTTAACCTAAAACACATTTCGGAGGGTTTCAGATTTCAAAAGAATAATTTATACAACCAATGGATGAATTTAACGTCAGGTTATAAGCTTTTATTTACATAACATGGATAAGCGACATAACTTCTGTCAGGGAGTGTATATTGCCCTCTCTGTTCTTGTAAATATAGCCGTACAGCCACATTTAGGGGAACACTAATAATTTTGGCCATGTAAAGAGCAATCATGGCATCTTCAGACATAACCAGGAAGCCATACAAGTTCATAGCAGTTTTGACACTATACAAACAGAAGCCAGAATCAAACAGATGTAAGCGCTGACAAAGCCCCAAGCTGTTCTCATCTGTGGCTGGCCTCAGGTTATACAGATCTTGCCACAGATAAAGAGAATCATTCTCATTAGTTACGCATCTTCATATGCACCAACTGTCTCAGACAGATAAATTCAGCACTGAAGCATAAAGTAACCTGAGATTTGGAGGTGAATAATTAACAATATTGTTTTCCTAACTTACCTGTGACAATGATTTGAACTGGAAAATCTGATTCACAGCTGTTCATGGTCAACCCCGATGTATATGAAACATCAGCGATACGCAGGATCAAATGAGTTTAATGTCAACATGAGTTCATTTCAATGGGGATCACGTTGATTCACTAGATATTGTCACAAGAGATTAGAAATGTTATCTGAATAGAAAGGATATGGTGTTTGCGTAAAACTTGCACTTCTAGTATGGCTCATCAGCTCTCAGATCTGGTTGTTAATGAAGTTGTCATTTTGGATTAGTCATTTAGGGCTGCTGAAGCTAGTGTCTTATTCTCGCACTCCATGCATCACTGACCCAACATTTATCCCTTCTGACATCATCCTTCCAGGTATCACACACAAAACCAAATTAACACAAAAAGTACCTCTATGAATATGCAGAAGGGTAAGCCAAGGGGTTTTCCCCTACCAGTAACACTTTAAAAAGGAGCCATCCGCATTTGTTTAGTAAATACTGGCACTGCAATTATTGAGTTAAACGTTTTGATGTTCCTTTGCTATTCATCCTGGAAGTTAACTTGAATTGTGTGTGACAGCTTTCCTAGTCAAACAAGTATTGTCTAGTCAATCAAGACAGTGTCAAGACTATGTGACCCTATTGACAAAGGCAAGACTTGGTTATCAATTTACACACACCATTTCCAGGAGAAATAGACACACAATGCACAGTTCTAAAGGCCCTTGTACACATTAGATTTCTCTCCCCTCTCCCTTATACACAAAAATGCTGAACGTCAGCAGAGTGCCTTCTTCAGTACAATCAAGAGGCCTGCATACACATTAGACCAGGGGTGCATACCATTTTTTGGTACAAGGATCACATTGTCATACTGGACCAAACCCAAAGGCCACAACATTTTTTTTTTTTATTTTTTTTTTTTATTTTAAGGTGTACTTACATGAATACATCACCAGAACGACCATGAGTGTATCAATACATCAGCAGAACCAGCTTTGAGTATCTGAGGAAGATATGGAGAGTTTATCCTCCTAAAAAACCCACCTGAAACTGAGCTTTTGCAGCAGAAACTCACCAAATCTGCCTCAAATATTCTTCATTTGAAAGACACAAATTCACATGACTATTGGAGGAAAGGAGCAGCATCTCCCGGACAGCTTTGCAGGCTGCAACAAACCCTTTGGCAGGCCGCATGATGTCCAGGCCTTCATTAGACGGTCAACCAATCCCACTAACATCAGTGGATTAGGTTGACTTTAGTCTAATGTGTATGGGGGGAGGGGGCTTTAGAAAACATGCTCCAGTATTGGCATTTTAAGGACTTTGCTACATAGACATAACGGTGGAGCCAACTGGACCATTAGGGCTGGTGTCACGACTATTCAATTGTTAATCAGAAGGCCTTTACAAACATGCATGGAACTGACAGGCAATAGCAGGTGGGGGATTACATGGCGGATCGTTATCACTTTCGTAAGACGACTGAAAGCACAGAAAACTTGTTTATAACATTTAGAGGGGTTTCCAGTTAGTTGTATGTAAATCGTGTATACAGAAAATGTATGAAGTCTTACTAGAATGCCATCATGAAGTGGACGATAGAGATGTCAAAACTACGCATATAGTGAGTGCACCCATCCACTGCTACTCTTAAAAGAACATGGAACGGTACTAGAATGATGAAAATGTAAGTGCTTACATAGGTACAGCACCAATCCACAGTCAGCACAGTCTGCTAAAAGACTGCAGAGTATTGAGCAACATTAAAGGGGCTTCCCATAGATGGATAAGTATCGCCCATGCACAGCAGAGGTCATAAATATGCAACCTTTGGGGACCCATCACTCGGACCCCCAGGATGACTAGAACCCTCTTTTCTCCTCAGTACAGTGGATGATCATTTTCCATTTCATTACAGTCATTGTCTATAGGGTTGATGTAGGCAGGTGACACATTGAAGAGAGAGGCAGGGCAGATAGACTTACTATATTTCTCTGTCAATTTCCAATCTTGCTATCATAATATTCCTACTGTCAGGTAGCAAAGGCATGTATGATACTTTGAATTGGAAAGAAAGGTTAACGAGGTGCTGCCCACAACTTTTTTTTTATTTTCCCTATGGGGAGAAGCACTTACTGGTAGATAATTATGGCCTTGTGACAATCTCTTCTCTCTCAGAGCGGTCGCGGATCGCTAGTTCTTTCTCTTTAGCTCTATTGATGAGGCATCACTGCAAACATCATGTTGATTCACAGTTGGCTCACCACTGCGTTAGGCTGAGCCGGCTGGCAATCAACATGACATTGGTAGTGTCACCTCATTGACAGAGCAGTGTTAAAGAGAAGGAACTGCTCTGTGCACGTGATGTCCCAGGAAGCATGAGAATCGCTGGCAGGAGCGATCCATGACTGCTATGAGTCGGGAGAGATGGTTGCAGGGTATAACAGGCAGGTAGTTAGTAACTTCCTACCGATAAGTATTTAGTGCCATAAGGAAAATGTAAAAAAATAGACATAAAAAACTTACGTAGTCTAAATGTGGTAACTAGAACAGACATTATATGATTAAAAATTAATATAGAAAAAGTTTAAAAAAAAAAAACCACTGGTAATAGAAAATGTTTCATCTCTCCACCCAAATCATAATGGAGAACGCATTCTGAATCTCCCAAAGAATTCATTTAAGCCATGGAAGAAGTTTAAGATGGACTTCTGGCCCCGTGCCTTTTGTTGAAACTAGACTAAAATATAATTATATCGACGTAGTCCTGATGACTGAAAGGAGGGTGTCACGGATCATACAGGATAATGCCGATCCTTAGTTATCTGCTAAAGAATGCAACGACTGTTGCCATGTAGCAGAAATGGTAAATTCCAGCAGATATCTTTAAAAAATATTTAGAATTGAGAGTCCTCAGTGGTTGATACCTTTTAATGGCTAACTGAAAAGATGGTAACAATAGATAAATAAAAAGATAAAAAGATGGTAGCAGATATCTTATACTGCAGCACTGACTTCAGACACCATGATGACAGGCAAATATTCTCACAAATTATGCTGAACTCTGCAGTATAAATAACTCAGACTCCAGACTCTCCATACCCAATAAACACTCCCTAGAACATTTCGGATCTCCTTAAAGGCAGATGAAAAACCAACATCACCATTCAACTGAACAATTTCAGGGGGAGTAGACCTACACTAGGTGTTCTACAATAACATGCAGCTTCAATTCTGAAAAGTTGAGAGTTAAGGTACCGTCACACTAGACGATATCGCTAGCGATCCGTGACGTTGCAGCGTCCTGGCTAGCGATATCGTCCAGTGTGACAGGCAGCAGCGATCAGGCCCCTGCTGTGCTGTCGCTGGTCGGGGAAGAAAGTCCAGAACTTTATTTCGTCGCTGGACTCCCCGCAGACATCGCTGGATCGGCGTGTGTGACACCGATTCAGCGATGTCTTCACTGGTAACCAGGGTAAACATCGGGTAACTAAGCGCAGGGCCGCGCTTAGTAACCCGATGTTTACCCTGGTTACCATCCTAAAAGTAAAAAAAACAAACACTACATACTTACCTACAGCTGTCTGTCCTCCAGCGCTGTGCTCTGCACTCCTCCTGTACTGGCTGTGAGCGTCGGTCAGCCGGAAAGCAGAGCGGTGACGTCACCGCTCTGCTTTCCGGCCGCTGTGCTCACACAGCCAGTACAGGAGGAGTGCAGAGCACAGCGCTGGAGGACAGACGGCTGTAGGTAAGTATGTAGTGTTTGTTTTTTTTACTTTTAGGATGGTAACCAGGGTAAACATCGGGTTACTAAGCGCGGCCCTGCGCTTAGTTACCCGATGTTTACCCTGGTTACCGGCATCGTTGGTCGCTGGAGAGCGGTCTGTGTGACAGCTCTCCAGCGACCAAACAGCGACGCTGCAGCGATCCGGATCGTTGTCGGTATCGCTGCAGCGTCGCTAAGTGTGACGGTACCTTTATTCCTAAAATAAAAAGATATCCC
Organism: Ranitomeya imitator; assembly: GCF_032444005.1. Taxonomy (NCBI): domain Eukaryota; kingdom Metazoa; phylum Chordata; class Amphibia; order Anura; family Dendrobatidae; genus Ranitomeya; species Ranitomeya imitator. Next base: position 285,720,567 of record NC_091282.1, on the reverse strand, counting down.
TTTCCAAAAGGGAATGGGGCTCTGCAGAGGTGCGCAAGCTCAACTTACGATCCATTCACTGTCGGACTGACAGAGAAAGCCGATTACAGCGTTTGTCTATTTACAAAGCTGGTGACACTGCTCTGTAATTCACAATTCTATATAGTCACTATGAGCAGGAAAACACTGGTGGGTAGAAGAGAGATGGATGATCACACAGCACAAGTGGAAGGTATTATTGTGCTCTATTATTTACATTTCTTTTCAGTACTGGTACAAGAGACTTACGATAGGATAATACACTCCTGCCTTTGAGATGCTTTTGTTTTCCACAATCCCACTTCAAAAAAAAATTACAAAAAAACAAAAGGCACTCTAATTACTGCAAGAAAGATCCGAGAAAGGCCAATCTCTCCTAATCATTGACTGCTGGAAAAGTGAATGGAAAACAAAAGGAGAACTACTTACAGCACAGAAACAAAACAGAGTGGTTACAGCTCCGAACTACATGTTTTTCTCAAGTCTGCAATTAAAAATAAAAATAGAAGGCAGAACGGGAATTTTGAAATGGGCCAGGAAAACAAGGCTGTTCTTCAAACACTTTTAATGAGTAGATTAAGAATGTCAATGCCCCTTTCATGCTGCAGATTTAAATGTATAAGTTACATCAGAAACAATATTACACCGCTAGCTTCTTGTGTCAGAGCACCACAAATGACGGACTTCTTATATGTTGTTAGTATAAAAGTTGCTGTACAAATGACCTTCACGTGTAAACTCATTTATTTATGAACCAGGAAAAATGAGCAGAGGACACCGCAGGTTTCCTAAGCCTCTACTTTCATTACTTAGGGTTAGAATGTATATACAAAACAGCATAGAAGCCTCTACAATCACTCACTCTGCTGATATCCTGCCACTGACAGCAAGAATTGATGCCAAGTACCCAGATCAACAGATAGAAAACAGCGTAACTTTATTCACCAAAAGTGACGATCTAGAGCAAAGATGATCAGAAAACACATGTTAGAAAGGTGTGTGTACGCAAACACTTACTGGTCTCATTTACAAGGCTGCTGCTGTTCACTCCATCATCACGTGACCACAATTGTCACCAGTTGGCGCACACAGCTTCATCTGTGTGCACTGGAAGTCACTTTCTAAGGCTATGTGCACACGTCAGGATTTCTTGCAAAACCAGACATTTTCTGCAAGAAATCCACATGCATTTTTTTTGCGTATTTCTCGTGTTTCTTGCGCGTTTTTTTTTTTTTCGGATTTTTTGCGTTTTTTTCCAGAGGTTCTGGGACGCAATAATATAGTGGGAAATCCAAAAAAATCTGCAAAAATAATGAACATGCTGCGCTTTTTTCCACGATGCGGAAACGCAACATATGCACACAAATTGCAGAATGCATTATAAATGATGGGATGCATATGTATGCATATTTTAAGCGTTTTTATAGCGGGGAAAAAAAACGCGACAAATCTGGAACGTGTGCACACAGGCTTAGAACCAGGCTCTTCAAACCAAAACATTTATGTCCAGTTTTATGATTTTTGCAATGAGTAAAGTGTTTCCATACAGTAAGCATTTGGAGCATGGCCCTTTAACTGCTGAACTTGATCTAAGCTTTTTTCAAGCTTCTCAACTTCTTACTGGAATTTTAGACAACAGGTTATGATGCGCCTTGCTTTGCAACATTTTTTTTTTTCTTCAGTTCCAATGGAATTTAGATCAGACCTACATGATATCTATTTGAATACTTTCAAAAGCACTTACCATTAGAGTCCTAGTAGTGGACAACCCCTTCTTTATCTAAATGTTTGGATATGGAAATTTCATTCTCCAGCAGGACTTGGCACCTGTCCACACTGCCAAAAGTACCAATACCTGGTTTAAAAACAACAGTATCGCTGTGCTTGATTTCCCAGCAAACTCGCCTGACCTTAACCCCATAGAGAAACTACGGGGTATGGTCAAGAGGAAGATGAGACCCCAGACCAAACAATGCAGATGAGCTGAAGGCTGCTATCAAAGCAACCTGGGCTTCCATAACACCTCAGCAGTGCCACAGATTGATCGCCTCCATGCCACGCCGCACTGATGCAGTAATTGATGTAAAAGGAGCCCCAACCAAGTATTGAGTGTACTTACTAAAGATACATTTCAGTGGGCCAACATTTTGGAGTTTAAAATCATTTTTCAAGCTGGTATTATAAAGTATTCTAATTTACCGAGAGGACGACTTTTGGGTTTTTATTGGCTGTAAGCCATAATCATCAACATTAACAGAAATAAACACTTGAAATAGATCACTCTGTAATGACTACATAATATATGAATTTCACTTCATATTGAAGAACTGAAATAACTTTTTGATATTCTAATTTTGTGAGAAGCACATGTAGCAGACAAATTAAATAAATAAATAAAAGTACAGACGTGCCTCCCTGCAAAATAGAATAACTTTCAAATTGATAGTTTTAAAATCTGATGTAGTGTTTGTGTGTAAAACTTATTAACCTAACAAAACATGCAGGCACTAACAATTAATTTGAACTGCAACATTTTATGGTAAAACTGTAAGCTACGCAGCCACCTTCCATTCACCAGTAAAGAGAATGTTTTTGCTGGAAATTTGTGCACAACAGTTGGGTAACATTTGAATTAGAAGTAGTAGCAGGGAGAAAATGTACCACGAAGATTAGAGTGTGGAGAGGTAGGAAAGTATCTACTTTCTGTGAGGCCAGAAAAAGAGGATGCAGAAAGGGAGGTAAGCATTAGTGATGAGCGAGTGTACTCATTGCTTGGGTTTTCCCGAGCACGCTCGGGTGACCTCCAAGTATTTGTTAGTGTTCGGGGATTAAGTTTTCATCGCCTCAGCTGAATGATTTACAGCTATTAGCCAGGCTGAGTACATGTGGGGGTTGCCTGGTTGCTAGTGAATCCACACATGTAAACAAGCTGGCTAATAGCTGTAAACCATTCAACTGCAGCGATGAAAATGTAATCTTAACACTAACAAATACTCGGAGGTCACCCGAGCAACGAGTATACTCGCTCATCACTAGTAAGCACATAAAGATGAATCACCACTGGAATAAAGCTGTGAGTGTTAATGAAGACGGCGGCCTCTTGGACAAATAAATTACTGATCAAGGAGTCCAAAAATAAAAGAATGAAAAGTGCAGACTAAAACGAAGTCCAAATGTTATCAGTAGTCGATAAGAATAGAAAAAAATAATTTCTTCACAGGTCAAATTTGTCTTGAGCCTTTAACGTCTGTTTTCTGCTTGGTTTCTATACAAATTGTTTCAGGATCACCATGCACATTTCTTTATCATTCAATTTGAGGTTAATAAGCGTCAGTAGGATCAACCTTCCTAAGCCACACATGGGCATGCAGGTCATAGGAAGCTTCATAAAATAAGGATACACCTTGATATCTGTGATTTGATGTCTTATTCGGGAGAAATCCATGTGTTTCCTAATATGTCAATGATTTATTGCAATCTATGGGGCAGACACTGATCTGCATGAGAATCTGCCTCCATAGCTTATCTTGAAAGGGTCCATTACCACTACGAGACATGGAACTGCGGACAGTCTGCTCTACTGATGTACATGTCTCGCACTGGTAATGTCACCTTTTATTCAAAATAAGCTCTGGAGGCAGATTCTCATGCAGATCAGGGTCTCACCTATAGATCTTAACAGCTAATTTACATATTAGCAAAAATGAAGCTCACTCTGGAATAAGACATCGGAATACAGATATCATGGCATAATTTTATTCAGCTTCCTATGACCTACATGCCCATATAAAAGGCTTAGGATTGATCCTACTGACAAATTCCTCTGATGTGAACAATGCCCCAATTTGGTGAAGAGAAATTTATGGTCACAAATTGTGGAGTTGTAGACAATTGAGATTAAACATCTTTACTCTAAGGCTTCTTTCACACTAGCGTCGGAATTCCGACGCTAGCGTTTAACGCTTTGCACAATGGGTGCAGCGGATGCATTTTTCCGGCGCATCCGCTGCCCCCATTGTAAGGTGCGGGGAGGTGGGGGCGGAGTTCCGGCCGCGCATGCGCGGTCGGAAAAAGCGGTCCGTCGGGAGAAAAAAACGTTACATGTAGGGTTTTTTTTTTCCCCGACGGTCCGCCAAAGCACGATGCATTCGTCACAAGACGGATGCGAAGTGTGCAAATCCGTCGCAAATGCGTCGCCAATAGAAGTCTATGGGGAAAAAACGCATCCTGCAAGCACTTTTGCAGGATGCGTTTTTTTCTGCAAAACGACGCATTGTGACGGATTTACAAAAAACGCTAGTGTGAAAGTACCCTAAGTCTATGTGCACAAGTCAGGATTTCTTGCAGAAATTTCCTGAACAAAACCGGACATTTTCTGCAAGAAATCCGCATGCGTTTTTTTTTCACATTTTTGTGCATTTTTTTTACGGAGCTTCCAATGCATTAAAAAGCGGGAAAACCGCAAAAAATCCGCAAAATTAATGAACATGCTGCGTTTTTTACCGCGATGCGTTTTTTTCTCTGAAAAAAACGCATCATGTGCACAAAAATTGCAGAATGCATTAAAAATGATGGGATGCTTATGTATGCGTTTTTTAGCATTTTTCTCGCGGAAAACGGATGAAATAAACACGCCAAAAATCCTGAACGTGTGCACATAGCCTCAATGTAGATGAACTTTCAGCCTCAACTGCAAATGAGCCAAACATATCTGAATGAAAGTTTTAAAGGATTCATGTCATGCTGCAAAAATTACACAAACTACTTTTCTTACGCCTTCACACCTTTGAAAGGCCACAGAAAAGAAAAAAGCCGGATTACTCACCGGTAATGCTCCTTTAGTGAGTCCACGACAGCACCCTACTGGTGAGAGGGTGCTGTCGTGGACTCACTAAAAGAGCATTACTGGGGAGTAATCCAGCTTTTTACTCTTTGCCAAGACAGCACCCTACTGGAGATTTTCCAGAGACCATCACCTAGAGAGGGACCACCGTGCTGAGGACAGTCCTGCCAAAGTCTAGGTCAGAAGTTGATGATAAGTCAAGCCTATAGTGGTTATAGAAGGTAGAAGGATCTGACCAAGTTGCCGCCTTACATATAGTTTCAATTGGGACGTCTCCTCTTTCGGGCCAGGAGGATGCCATAGCTCTGGTAGAGTGCGCTGTTATGCCTTCCGGAGGGTCCTCTATCATCACGGAATAGGCCAGACTGATAGCACCTTATCCAGGTGGATCAGGGAGTCTATTTGCGACTCCATGACCCTACTTGTGACCCTTGAAGGATATGAACAAAGCCCTACACTGTCGCCAGCTTCTGGTCCTTTCAATGTATTTTAAAACTACTCTCCCAACATCTAGAGTGTGATACTTCTGTTCCTCAGGAGTGGAGGGATTACTGAAAAAGGTGGGCAGGAGTATTTCTTGCGATCTATGAAATTTCTTTGCTACCTTGGGAAGGTGAGGGGTCTGGTTTAAGAATCAACTTGTCCTGAAAAGTCAGCACGAAAGGTGTCTTTATAGAAAGAGCTTGGATGTCACCGACTCTTCTAGCCGAAGTCAGTGCTACCAAGAGGGCCGTTTTGTGTGATAGGTATTTAATGGGTATTGAGTCTATTGGTTCAAACGGAAAGTCTGTTAGGGCTTGAAAAACTAAATTTAGATCCCAGGGTGGAATTCTAGGTATGTTAACGGGATTTATCCGTTCGCAGGCTGTGATAAATCGGGATATCCATCTATTTCCCGCAATGTTATAGCAATAGATGGCCCCCAGTGCCGATACGTGAACTTTTAGCGTATTTACAGCTAAACCTAGTTCCCTCCCTTTTTGAAGGAATACCAGGATAGATTGTATTGGAATTTCTGATGTGTTGGGAGATGTATGGAATGGTAAGAATTTCTTCCATATCTTCGTATATATTTTTGAGGTGAAATGTTTTCTACTTTGGAGGAGTCTGTCAATCAATCCCTAGGAGAACCCCCTTAATTTTAGCATTTGCCTTTCAAATTCCAGGCCGTCAGATGGAGATTGTCCACCTGAGGATGGAAAAAAGGTCCCTGGAAAAGAAGGTTGGGAATTGAGGGGAAGACCCAAGGATCTGAGACCGACATGGTTTGTAGCCACGAGAACCATGGCCTCTTGGGCCAGAATGGAGCTATCAGTAGAATTCTCGCTCCTTCTCTGATTTTCCGTATGACCTGTGGCAATAATATTATCGGAGGGAAGTACGACGCCAGACTGAATTGCCAAGGGGCTTGGAGAGTGTCTAGAATGTCCGGATGATCCGCTAAAGATAGGGAGGCAAATTTCCGGGCTTGTCTGTTTCTTCTTGTGGCGAAGAAATCTATTTGAGGACGACCCCATAGGGATACTATCTCTTGGAAGACATGATGATTTAGGCACCATTCCCCCTGTCTCTAAATGTGTTGACTTAAGAAGTCTGCCTGCTGGTTGTTTTCACCCTTTATGTGAAGCGCAGTAAGGGATAATAGATGTTTTTCTGCTAGATCCAAGATTTTCCCAGCTGAAGATATCAGAGTCTCTGATCGAGTACCTCCTTGTCTGTTTAGATATGCCACTGCGGTGGTGTTGGCGGAAAGGATTCTGGCGTCTTTTCCCCGGAGCTGTGGGAGAAAATGATATAAGGTGTATTTTACTGCACTTAACTCTTTAAGGTTAGATGAGTTGTGGCATTCTTCTGTGTCCCATAACCCTTGGCAAAAATATGGGCGCCCTATCCATAAGGACTGGCATCGGTGGTTATAGTGTGGGATGGTGTTATTACCCATAGAACGTCATTCATCAAATGGTTAGAATCTAGCCACCACGTTAAGGAAGTTAAGACTTCCTGGGACAAAATTATTTTTGCATTTTGGTGACCAAGTAGTCGTCTTTCCTCTTGGAGGATCTGATGTTGCAGTGTCCGGGTATGGTATTGTGCCCATTGTACTGCAGGGGTACACGAATTAAGAGATCCCAGTAACGACATAGCTTTCCTTAGGGACATGTGTGGGTTATCCATCGCAGCTGTGACTATGTCTGATGAGTGATATTTTTACCTGAGGGAGAAGATACTTTTGGGTTATGGAGTCTAGATGGAACCCCAGAAACGCTTGGAGGGAAAGTGGAGTAAGTCTGGATTTGTTGATATTGATGATCCAGCCTAGACCCTGTGGAGATGAAATTGCGTGAGCCAAGCAGTCAGCACACTGAGTAACTGAATTTCCGATGACCAAAAAGTCATCCAGGTAGGGCACAATTAATGTCCCTTTTTGGCGAAGATAAGCCATCACCTCTAGAATTGCTTTGATGAAGATCCTTGGCGCTGTAGAGAGGCCAAAGGGAATAGCTGCATACTGTAAATGATGAATATTGCCTTCGATTGTCACAGATACCCTGAAGAATTTCTGGTATCCGTCATGGATAGGAAGATGGTAATAAGCATCTTTTAGATCAATGCCCCCAACCATACAGTATGGAAAAAGGAGCTTTATGGTGGATCTAATAGACTCCATTTTAAACTTATGATTTTTAATAAATGAATTAACTTTTTAAGGTTTATGATTGTCCTGAATGAACCATCGGGTTTGGAAATCAGGAATAAGGGAGAATAGAATCCCCTACCTTCCTGCCCCTCAGGAACCCGAACTAAAACCCATTTTGATAAAAGGGTTTGAATTTAAACCTCAAGGGCCTCTTGTTGCATAGGCAAGCTGAGGGATGCTATAATATATGATTCGTGGGGAAAGTGAGAGAATTGTAAGTTTATTCCATCTCTGATTAGATTTAAAATTCACAAACTAGTTGTTATTTTTTTCCCCACTGAGGGGCAAAAAATCTTAGGTCTGCCCCCTACTGGAGTGGTTATATCATCAGTATTTGTTTTCTTTTGGGGGACTGTGTCTTCTGAACATGGTACCTCTCTGTTTGTCTTCTTTATTGGCCCATGTTGTCGGCCTCTCCATTAGCCTTCTTTTGCCAAACGGCCTTCTCTTAAAGGCTCTCCCTCACATGGGATTGCGCATATTTTAGATTTTGACTGGGCGCCCCTTTCCAGCTTTTCATTCATAACGCCCGTCTGGCGTTGTTTACGAGACCTGCAGATCTTGCTGCCAAGCGGAGAGACTCTGCGGATGTGTCCGCCATAAAGGCTGATGCCCCTCATATTAAGGGGATAGCAGCCCGCAATTTTTCCCGTGAGATTTTATTTTCAATTTGTTGGTCTAATTGGTCAATCCAAATGAGCATTGACCTGGCCGTGCAAGTACTAGCTACTGCTGGCTTGAATATGCCTGTAGTTGCCTCCCAAGACCTTTTAACCTTCGTCAGGCTGCATAATTTTACAACGTTAACAGGCTGCATAGGTACAATTGTACCTTCATATATACCTCCACTGTGATATTTGGCCAATATATTCTGGACCAAAACTGCAGAGATATCACGAAATTTCAGCCCTCTACGGCTTTTCGAAAAAAAGTTATTGCCATTTTAAAACGGAATAGTTACAATTGTACCTAGTCAGCCGGACGAGGGTTAAGGGACGACTCCGCTTTGCGATCAAGAGGGTCAGAAGGTAGTCCAGCATCTTCTATGGGTAATGTGAACTGCCTAGAGGTAGAGGCAACGGCTGCGTCAACCTTAGGGATATTGGCCCATGTAAGTAGCTCATCGTCACTAAATGGGTATTTTCATTTTGACGCAGAGGGTAGAAAGCTTCTCTGATCCTGCTTCTCCCACTCTTTTTATTAATGCTTTAACTGCCGGGATGACTGGAAAACATCTCCTTTTTCTCTAGGCTAAACCCGCAAACATTATGTCCTGCGTGGTTTGAGCGACCTTTGCCTCCTCACACCCCATAGTGTCTCTTATTGACTTTACTAAATAGTCCACACTATCTAAGGGAAAACATGAACGTCCCTCAATTTCTGATGATGACGATGATGATAGGAAGGCTTCTGAGAGTACTGCTTGGCCACTATCGGAATCTGATGAAGATGTTAGTATTTTAAATTTACTTTTGTGTGGCTTATCCTGGGACATAGCTTTTAACTCCTCTCTAATAATGTCCGTAATAGACAGTGCCGCTCATTGTGTGGTTTCCGTTATACAGTCCTTGCAAAGCTTTTTCGGGCATGAGTCTGGCAGGGGCTGGCTACATAAAGCGCATTCCTTATGTTTAGTCTTTTGTCGTTTTTTTAATCTGACCAGAATAAGACATAACGAGAGAAGGAGAAAGAGAGAAAGAAGGGAGATGGCGTCAGCTTAATAGGCAGAGTTAAAAACTCACCCAGTGAAGCTATTAGTACCGGATCAGAAGGCAGAGGTCCTGTCCTGGATCTGTCCACCACGTCGCTTTTACGACCGGTATCTGAGGATCTCCTGCTGGATCGATCCTTGGCGGGGGTACTGGGTCTCCTGCTGTAGGGTCCGTGGCACCTGGGGATGACATCTTGCATCGCCAAATTATGGTGCCTGTTTGATTTATATAGAGCGTTTGTTTTTTTTTGAGCCTCCGTTTATTGCGGCACTGCGCATGCGCCAACCCGCGCTTCCCCTGCCGGTGACGTCGGCCTGGACGCCCCGGAAGTTCAGTGTCTACTTCTGGGGCCAATAGACTTGCGGCAGTCGGCGCATGCGCGGTCTGGGATTTTAGAACCAGACCGCAATTGGAACGCTGCTCTCACCTTACCCGACTCCTGTCGGCCAGGGTTCTACAGCGCCGCTGCCACCGCGTAATGCAGATAATGCCGGGCGGCCTTCCCCGGCCATCTGAATACTTCCCCAGACGAGGAGGGAGCCGTCAAACGGAACTCCCCCAACGCTGCTTCTAGACTGCAGCCCCTGCCGCTCCAGAGGAACTGCACAGGCGGCGTGCTAGCCCAGGTACTTTTCCATAGCGAAAATCCTGTCGTTCCCGCAGGAACAGGAAACCTAAACTGAGGAGAGGCGAAGCGCCCCCTTTTATTTTCTTTAATTAAAAACACAGAACACCCGAAAACATCCACAAATCTCAATATATAAATCTCACAGCAATACCGTATATAATAAACAGGCAATCGTGGTGCACTGTGAAGACAGTCAGTGGAAACCACTGCAGAGAAGAGACCAAAACCAAAGCAATACAAAACAAAGGACCACCAGATGGTAGACAGGCTAGAGAATAATTAAAATATGCCTTTATTTATAATGATGGCAAAGGTTGGGTGTGCGCAGGCACGGGACTCAGCTTAGCCCCCCCCAGGTGTGTGTGTGTGTGTGTGTGTGTGTGTGTGTGTGTGTGTGTGTGTGTGTGTGTGTGTGTGTGTGTGTGTGTGTGTGTGTGTATATATATGTATGTATGTATGTATGTATGTATGTATGTATGTATGTATGTATATAATATATATATATTTTTGTGTGCTTTGCACAATGCTTTACCCTAATTGTGGTCGCTGCACTCTAGCACTTTACTTATCTAGTTTATGACTAATTATCGATTATTTATATTTTTGGTAAATACAGTTATATGAAAAAGTTTGGCCACCCCTATTAATCTTGGACTTAATGTTTATAAATATTGTTTGTTTTTTTGCAACAGCTATTTCAGTTTCATATATCTAATAACTGTTGGACACAGTAATGTTTCTGCCTTGAAATGAGGTTTATTGTACTAACAGAAAATGTGCAATCTGCATTCAAACAAAATTTGACAGGTGCATATGTATGGGCACTCCACCAGAAAAGTGACATTAATATTAAGTAGATCCTCCTTTTGCAAAAATAACAGCCTCTAGTCGCTTCCTGTAGCTTTTAATTTGTTCCTGGATCCTGGATGAAGTTATTTTTGACCATTCCTCTTTACAAAACAATTCCAGTTCAGTTAAGTTTGATGGTTGCCGAGCATGGACAGCCCTCTTCAAATAATCCCAAAGATGTTCAATGATATTCAGGTCTGGGGACTGGGATGGCCATTCCAGAACAGTGTAATTGTTCCTCTGCATGAATGCCTGAGTAGATTTGGAGCAGTGTTTTGGATCGTCTTGCTGAAAGATCCATCCCCTGCGAAACTTCAACATTGTCACCGATTCATGAACATTATTGTCAAGAATCTGCTGATACTGAGAGGAATCCATGTGTCCCTCAACTTTAACAAGATTCCCGGTGCCAGCATTGACCACACAGCCCCAAAGCATGATGGAACCTCCACCAAATTTGACTGTGGGTAGCAAGTGTTTTTCTTGGAATGCTGTGTTTTTTGGCCGCCATGCATAACGCCTTTTTGTATGACCAAACAACTCAATCTTGGTTTCATCAGTCCACAGGACCTTCTTTCAAAAAGAAATTGGCTTCTCCAAATTTGCTTTTGCATATCTCAGCCACCTCTGTTTGTGGCGTGCTTGCAGAAAAGGCTTCTTTCGCATCACTCTCCCGTACAGCTTCTCCTTGTACAAAGTGCGTTGTATAGTTGACCGATGCACAGTGGCACCATCTGCAGCAAGTTGATGCTGCAGCTCTCTGGAGGTGATCTGAGGATTGTCCTTGACTGATCTCCCCATTCTTCTTCTCTGCCTTTCTGATGTTTTTCTTGGCCTGCCACTTCTGGCCTTAACAAGAACTGTACCTGTGTTCTTCCATTTCCTTACTATGTTCCTCACAGTGGAAATTGACAGGTTAAATCTCTGAGACAGCTTTTTGTATCCTTCCCCTGAACAACTATGTTGAATAATCTTTGTTTTCAGATCATTAGACAGTTGTTTTGAGGAGCCCATGATGCCACTCTTAAGTAGCTTTTCTCATGATTGCATACACCTGGCTATGAAGTTCAAAGCTCAATGAGGTTAGAAAACTAAAAAAAGTGCTTTAGCAAGTCAGTAAAAAGTAGGTAGGAGTATTTAAAACAAGAAAATGATAAGGGTGCCCATACTTATGCACCTGTCAAATTTTGTTTGAATGCAGATTGCAAATTTTCTGTTAGTACAATAAACCTAATTTCAAGGCAGAAACATTACTGTGTCCAACAGTTATTAGATACGGTATATGAAACTGAAATAGCTGTTGCAAAAAAAAAAAAACAATTTTTATAAAACATGAAGCTTAAGATTAATAGGGGTGCCCAAACTTTTTCATATAACTGTATATCACATAATTGGCTTAGTATATAATGTACACTAGCACTTTTTTCTGTGAACTATTTGGTTTTTGATTAATTTTTTTATTGATTTTTTGCACAATTCATATCATGTTTTATAGTTTGTTGCACATCTTGGTATGCACAGCTGAATAATATATCAAAATCCTTTTTATTGATGTTTTTGGGGGTTGCTGTGAATAATTATATTTATTATCTCATCTAGTCCTGCTCTTGCGCACTTTTGTATTATCTTATTTATGTAACCGTTGCCATCATTATAAATAAAGGCATATTTTAATTATTCTCTAGCCTGTATACCATGTGGTAGTCCTTTGTTTTGTATTGCTTTGGTTTTGGTCCCTTTTAATTCTGTAGGTTTCCTGTTCCTGTGGGGCGGATCCCTCTCTCCAGTAGGGTGCTCTCGTGGCGAAGAGTAAAATAATGGTTCTGGTAAAACCAACAGAATATAAGCACACAAGCCTGCATACACAGTATAATATTCCAAACAAATATTAAAGGGGTTGTTTCACCAAAGACAATCCTTTTCAAAATGGGAGTGCCTGGCACCCCAGGCATGCAGCTGATTCATCTGGAGAAGCCACAATCAGCCATTATCCCTGCAGTAGTCACTGCAGAGGAAACGTAGCATTATATGGCATTAATTAGGAGGACTAGCCATTCATGTACCAAATATCAAGGATGGCTCAAGTTTGTCAGAACAGGAGCTGCTTTCATAGACTAGAGCATCACCAGAACTATTTACTTTTTGTGAAGTAACAAAGTCACAAGTTTTGGTGCAATGTCAGATGCAACTTTGTAACCTTTGTAATTTTTATTCTAACCTGATATAGACAGAATCGTAAATTCGGGCCATTATTACAAAAGCTGTTAAAGAAAACAAAACTAATGTCACTTCAAAACCAAGAGAAAAAAAAAAATGTGGGAACACGCACAAAAAAGGCACATTACACCAACATAATTTGTGTACATTACAGAGAATACTTGGAGGAAACAGGATTAATGTAAGAGGGAGAAATCTGGAGCCTTTTTCTGTCTGAGAAGAAACTGCTTTAATAAAAATAAACATTCCCTTCTACTTTGTAGAGACAAGTACTGTTTACTTAGCAAATGCTGTTTACTTAAGAAATGGTGACTTGCCTTAAAGTACTGGAGTCAGGTGTGCGCTGTACAGCAGAAGACCAACTTAAAGTACAAGTGTATCCAATTACTAATCAGAACATTGATCATAATGGAACAAATACACAAGGTCCGATCTGACACCGTACACACTAGCAAGTGTCGTGCACTCGTCCTATACACGATCCTCGCAGAAAGTGCGGTTGCATCTCTCCATTTCCAATGTCAAATCGGGCAGGAGAGTATCCCTGCAGGTACACTTATTAACGGCACAGTGATAACAGGCTGCACAGATTTCACTCTCCATGTCCAGCAGCATTTTCCATCTAGCTTTTTAGTCTATTCTATAAAATTCTATGACAGATCTTATTTTCGTGCTATCAAAAGAAAAAATCAGATTGGACTTGTATATTAGTACACATTGCTTCAGCGACATTTTGCTCATATTTGTAGCTATCGGCCAGTGACATGAAATACACCTTGGCAATTACTATTGATGATACCATTGGTTTTAAATCCATACAGCATGGACCGCAGAATAGTAAGATTCTGTATTGAGACGGCAATAACCACGTTTCTTGATAAATGCTGCGTCCTCAATCACCTTCACCAACACTCATTAAACTAAAAAGCATCACTGAAAAAAAAAAAAAAGAATATAAAAACAGAACTGCCAGTACTAACAAAGTGACAAGTTGTAGTCTGTTGCTAAGCAGCATCTCAAGACACAAACAATGTAAGACCACAATACATGTTAATGATGGACAGCCCTAAGAATCACATTTCAGAGAAGGGTCGTCATAAGCGATAGGCATGTCATATTCACAGCCTGGTGAACATAATCCTAGGTTGGTTAATCCACATGGTGTACATTTTGCTTGGTCAGAGGTATGGAACTGAATGATATAAAATGTAATGAAAGTAAATATTTAAGGTTTTTTTTTCTCCCTACCTCTTTTTTTTTCTAAACCATTTCATTCTTACATTTTCATGCCCTCTTTAGACTGCTTCTATCTGTGGTCACATGATCATGCCCATCCTTCTATCTCCCAGTGACATCACATACACCAGTCACATGGGCTTCTGTATCCATCCCCAGTCACAAGCCGCACATTGGTCTGGATTACTGAACTCCGCTCTGGTGTCAGGGAGCCAAACATATTCTTCTGCACATACGTCTGGCCCTTGCACTTTGCCTGTGGCACCCTAATAGCACCCTTCCAGGATATCACCATAATTACATTACTGACTGATTAATATCCATGTTCCATGGTCTATACTCAAACCGAGATACATACATGGACTGGCTGCGGATCTCCCGAACAGAACTCGCCAGCCTCAAATATGCCCATGAGGATGTTGAATTAGGCCACGTTCAGTATTTTACATCAGTATGTGCAAGCCAAAAAACCAGGAGTGGTGAATAATATGAAACTGGTGATGTGATTCTATTATACTTTTTCTCTGATCGCTGCACTCCTGGTTTTGGCTTACAAATACTGATTGAAAATACTGACCAAATACTGAACGTGGCCCTAGGATCAGGAGACTAAGGGAAGTATGTGTATCGTGGTCCTAGTATGACCCCTGCAACACGGATAAGTGAGCCTGGCCTAGGGCTAGGAGCACACCTGTGTTTTAGAGTTCCATTTAGAAAAATTACATTTATGGAAGAAATAATGCATCAAGTGACAGAGATAAACAAGGCATGATGGACACCCAAAGGTTGGTCTATGTCCATTATTTTACTATTAAAAAAAATTTTTTCAAGAAAAGCATGCTGCTCTTTTTCTTCTAGTGAAAAAGTTGGTACATGCGGGAGTGCCTTCCATCATAGGTTAAAACGCAGGTGTGAATTTAGCCACACAAAAAAAATGAGAATAATGCATACTCTACATTTGTTAACATATAGGAGTAGGACATCTGTATTTCAAATAACATATTATTGTTATTGCTAAATGTAACCATCACCTGAGAAGAATGCTTGAAAATGTGTTTACATCTGTTATTCCAAACCGGTAAGGTAAGGGTATAATAATTATGTGCAGTAACAAACAGAGGCCGACAGTGCCAGCTGACACCTACCCATTGGTAAAGCCAAGAGCAGGGAAACCTCTAATTACTGTACTGGTGACAGAATGACATCAGTTACCATCTAGAGAAAACTGGCATTCAAGTGTCAGTCCACATAAAAAGCAGTGCCCATCACACAGCCAGAGCAGAGAGATACTGGGCACAGTGATGTGCTCACACAGGACAAAGAACAGCAACATTGGCCAACATGCCCAGGATTACTGCGAGATATGAAGAACAGACAAACAGGGCATCAAGTATAAATAAGGGGACGTGCCCCGTTCTTACCTCTAATGCTTCCAGGGTGGTGAAGCTGGCAATGGCAAACCCATCAATTACATCCTCCTCCTGAGAACTGGATTCTCTCCGCTTACGTCTGGGCGGTCTGGTGTTTCGGGCTGAAGCAGCTGGGTTTTTACCATTCTGATTTGAATTCTCCTTTCCCAGGCCCCTTTCGGCTTCGGAGCCAGAGGAGGGGCTCTGGTTTCGGGGATCCCTGACAGATGGGTCTCTTCTCCTTACCCTGTCCCTTTGAGACCTGGATCTCCTGCTCTGCTGTTTTATTTTGACATCCATCTTCCTTCAATAACAAATAAGCTAATTATAAATCCACAGGGAAATTCCAACGAGTGACCTTGAATCCACAAATCCAATTACTAAGCACAACGGATACAGAAAACTGGATGCAATGGCTACTTACATGAAGGAAATCTATGTCATGCACTATCCATGGATAAATAGAGAATAATCCAGGGAGGAATTGGACGCTTTCCCACAGATCCCTGCAAGCAATGCAGACTGTTTACTAATATTAGGAAGATTTCCTGCACACAGATCCAATTCTGCTTAGTATCCACTTGTATTGCAACTTTTCCGTGCCATTAAATTGCCACAATATTTCCCATTAGCATGGCGGAGAACCTGCCCAAGAACCTTTAAAGGCAGCAGCATCCTGGTGAAGAAGGAGGGGGTCACAGATGCCTCATGTTGTGTGCTGCCGGGAGGGCGGCAGGAAGGACACCCTCCACAGTGTGAGCCCCGGGCTCTCCGGCGGGTGATGTGGGCAGATGAGCACAGGGAGCGGAGGGAGCGCCGAATCACTGAGTGCCGCGCCGCTGCCGAGCCGCCGCCGCCGCTGCCATTCTTCTCTTTCTCTTTAAATCCCCTCCATTCTCGGTCCGGATGGGGTGCTGGACGGAACCCCCTGGCCTCCCCGGCTCCTCAGGGTCAGCGATCGTCCAATCCTGGAAGCAGACACAAATAGAGGAGACGTTAGATCAGCGATCGGAGCTCTTAAAGAGACAGGAGGAGGGGGAGGAAATGTTCTCCTCACTGGATTGTACAGTGCAGCAGAAAAAAACCCCAAAGCAGATAAGTGACGTACTTCCGGCAGCCTGTAATTACCAGAGGAAGTCAGCCACTTTATTAGAGTTTAGAGCTGGCTGCGGGCTTAACCCGTTGTGCGCAGATGAGAGAGCTGGGGAGAGGCGGCCGCTGCTGCAGGCGGGGAGTGATCGCCATACTGGATCAGCCAGGGTGCCCTCCTGCCACAATCCCTACAGAGAGCATACACGGTGTGTTACCACGCTGGCATCTCTCCTGTGAAGCCTGTCCGCAGACCCGAGGCCTAGCTGCCACATACACACAGTAGATAAAATGACTCCATGGGCAAACACTTGGTACATGAGGTTTTTACACCGCTGGAAAGGTGCCCACACTGGAGGTGATACGCTATAGGGTTGTCTGAGCGGTGGACCAACCTTTTACATTAAAGGGTTTGTCCACCTTGGAGGACCTTTTGAAAAAAAAAATGAAATGCAATGTCTTGCAGCGCTGGGGTCCTGGGTTCAAAATCCCACCCAGGACAACATCTGCAAAGAGTTTGTATGTTCTCCCCGTGTCTGCGTGGGTTTCCTCCGGGTTCTCCGGTTTCCTCCCACATTCCAAAGACATACTGATAGGGAATTTAGATTGTGAGCCCCGTCGGGGACAGCGATGATAATGTGTGTAATGCGCTGCAGAATATGTTAGCGCTATATAAAAATAAAAGATTATTTATTTAAATGCATTTATTGGGGCAAAACTTAATTTTTGCAGTTGGATCTTCACTAACATTTTTGCATCATTTGCCTTCTATACCCCCCTGGTTGCACTGTCTGTTACTGAATGGAGAATAAATAACTAAACTCTTCTGTTATTAATCAGTCTTTGTAAAGTTATGAATCTTTGTAATAAGCTCCATTATCTTATTTTGCTTCCATTTTTAATAACATGCTGTAAGTTAGGACCGGATCTAGGTTTTAGTGGGCCCCGAGCGAAAGAGTTTCAGTGGGTCCCTTTAACACATACCACGATTCATGATGCACAGATACGTCAGAGAAATATACGTATGGTACACCGGGTCCAGCCTGTCCCCTCATCCTTCACATATGCAGACATCCACACACATACATAAAGTGCTCAGACGTGCACACACATTCGCACCTCCGTCTCCAAGACTTCTCTCATGCTGCGCCAGCTCTCTGGAATGCACTTCCCCCGACGATCAGGCTGATAGCTAGCCCCGACCTATTCAAGCTCGCTTTGAAAACCCATCTCTTCAAACAAGCCTACCACATCAACTACTCAGTAAACTAACTTTGCCCTGTTCCCTCCTTCCAAATATTACTCTGAATCTGCACCCTACTATTCATCTGTCTCCACGCCCTCCATACACACGATAACTGCACTTGATACTTGACTATTGCACTTAAACACACGGGCTGATGACCGGATCATGCAGCTTTGTATGAAAATCACTATTTATTATAATTGCCAGACTTGAAATAACAAGCACTTTTCACCTATTGTGTCCCCCCATTTCCTTGTAGATTGTAAGCTTGCGAGCAGGGACCTCACCCCTAATGTCACTGTTTAAATTGTCTTAACTCGTACCAAATTTATTGTTTGTACATGTCCCCGCTTAATTGTAAAGTGCTGCGGAATATGTTGGCGCTATATAAATAAAAATTATTTTATTATTATACAGTGCTCAGTCGTGCACACACATACATACAGTGCTCAGACATGCACACACACAGTGCTCAGACGTGCACACACATACATACAGTGCTCAGACGTGCACGCACATACATACAGTGCTCAGACGTGCACACACATACATACAGTGCTCAGACGTATACATACAGCGCTCAGACGTGCTCACACATACAGCGCTCAGACGTGCACACACATACAGCGCTCAGACGTGCACACATACATACAGCGCTCAGACGTGCACAAACATACAGTGCTCAGACGTGCACACACACATACAGTGCTCAGACGTGCACACATCCATACAGTGCTCAGACGTGCACACACACATACAATGCTCAGATATGCACACATACATACAGTGCTCAGACGTGCACAAACATACATACAGTGCTCAGACGTGCACACACATACATACAGCGCTCAGACGTGCTCACACATACATACAGCGCTCAGACGTGCACACACATACAGCGCTCAGTCGCGCACACACATACAGTACTCAGAAGTGCACACACACATACAGTGCTCAGAAGTGCACACATCCATACAGTGCTCAGACGTGCTCACACACATACAATGCTCAGACATGCACACACACATACAATGCTCAGACGTGCACAAACATACATACAGTGCTCAGACGTGCACACACATGCATACAGTGCTCAGACGTGCAGACATACATACAGCGCTCAGACCGCTAAGTCATCTGAGTAATTTCACAATGCATCTCTGGAAACGGATGCTGGCGACAGCCTCACACGCATGGGGACAACTTCGGTGGACGCCGAAGGGTGAGTATATAACTATTTTTTATTTTAATCCCTTTTTTTAACAGAGATATGGTGCCCACACTGCTGTATACTACGTAGGCTGTGTTATATACTGCGTGACTGATATATACTAAGTGGGCAGTGTTATATACTATGTGGCTATGCTATATACTATGTGGCTTATACCATGTGGCTGCAACATACTACGGGCTGTGCTATATACTACGTGGCTGTGATATATACTACGTGGCTGTGCTATATACTACATGGCTGTGCTATATACTACATACTACATGGCTGTGCTATATACTACATGGCTGTGTTATATACTACGTGGCTGTACTATATCCTGCACCCCAAACCCCTGACATCCAGCGCCCCGAACCCCCGACATCCTCCGACCAATCAGCGACAGACGCAATCCAGCCGCGAATTGACTCGGGATTTAAACCACGCTTCGCTGATTGGTTGCGCCTGGCCGGCCACGACCAATTAGCAATACTGGCACGGGATTTAAAAACGGCTTCAGTGTATGGTCGCGAATGGCCGGCCGCGACCAATCAGCGAGATTTGGCGCGGTAACACTGCTTCGGTCATTGGTCGTGCCCGGCTGGCCGCGACCAATCAGCGATATTGGCGCGGTATTTAAACACCGCTTCGGTCATTGGTCGTGCCCAGCCCCCACCCCCACTCACAGCGTGACGTACATACATACATACATACATATTCTAGAATACCCGATGCGTTAGAATCGAGCCGCCATCTAGTGTCTTATATTCTAGGTTCTTAAATATAGCCACCTTTTGCTTTGATGACTGCTTTGTACACTCTTGGCATTCTCTTGATGAGCTTAAAGAGGTCACCGGGAATGGTTTTCACTTCACAGGTGTGCCCTTTCAGGTTTAATAAGTGGGATTTCTTGCCTTATAAATGGGGTTAGGACCATCAGTTGTGTTGTGCAGAAGTCTGGTGGATACACAGCTGATAGTCCTACTGAATAGACTGTTAGAATTTGTACTGTGGCAAGAAAAAAGCAGCTAAGTAAAGAAAAGCGAGTGGCCATCATTACTTTAAGAAATGAAGGTCAGTCAGTCCGAAAGATTTGGAAAACTTTGAAAGTGTCCCCAAGTGCAGTGGCAAAAACCATCAAGCGCTACAACGAAACTAGCTCACATGAGGACCTCCCCAGGAAAGGAAGACCAAGAGTCACCTCTGCTTCTGAGGATAAGTTTATCTGAGTCACCAGCCTCAGAAATCGCAGGTTAACAGCAGCTCAGATTAGAGACCAGGTCAATGCCACACAGAGTTCTAGCAGCAGACACATCTCTACAACAACTGTTAAGAGGAGACTTTGTGCAGCAGGCCTTCATGGTAAAATAGCTGCTAGGAAACCGCTGCTAAGGACAGGCAACATGCAGAAGAGACTTGTTTGGGCTAAAGAACACAAGGAATGGACATTAGACCAGTGGAAATCTGTGCTTTGGTCTGATGAGTCCAAATTTGAGATCTTTGGTTCCAACCACCGTGTCTTCGTGCGACGCAGAAAAGGTGAATGGATAGACTCTACATGCCTGGTTCCCACCGTGAAGCATGGAGGAGGAGGTGTGATGGTGTGGGGGTGCTTTGCTGGTGACCCAGTTGAGGATTTATTCAAAATTGAAGGCATACTGAACAAGCATGGCTACAACAGCATCTTGCAGCGGCATGCTATTCCATCCGGTTTGCGTTTAGTTGGACCATCATTTATTTTTCAACAGGACAATGACCCCAAACACACATCCAGGCTGTGTAAGGGCTATTTGAAAAAGGAGAGTGATGGGGTGCTACGCCAGATGACCTGGGCTCCACAGTCACCAGACCTGAACCCAATCGAGATGGTTTGGGGTGAGCTAGACCGCAGAGTGAAGGTAAAAGGGCCAACAAGTGCTAAGCATCTCTGGGAACTCCTTCAAGATTGTTGGAAGACCATTCCCGGTGACTACCTCTAGAAGCTCATCAAGAGAATACCAAGAGTGTGCAAAGCAGCCATCAAAGCAAAAGGTGGCTACTTTGAAGAACCTAGAATACAAGACATAATTTCAGTTGTTTCTCACTTTTTTTGTTAAGTATATAATTCCACATGTGTTAATTCATAGTTTTGATGCCTTCAGTGTGAATGTACAATTTTCATAGTCATGAAAATACAGAAAAATCTTCAAATCAGAAGGTGTGTCCAAACTTTTGGTCTGTACTGTATTTGAAGACAAATTCACAAAAATACATAAAAATATACAGTCATACACACTGATATAAACATCATATATGTATACACAGACATACAGGGAGATTCGGTTTGACTCCCATCCAGCTCCTCTGCCATGTGGCTATGGAGGGCGCACTGCTTTAGCCAAAACTTAAACAAACATGGCTGTGCACAGTGCACTGTGTCACCTAATAATGATGCGGCCAGGTCGTCATTGTGCCTTTAAATTTGCTTGTGTTGCCCAGGCCACATCATTACTAGCAGACACAGCCGTACAGTGCACTGCGCGCAGCCATGTTTGTTTAAGTGACAGCTCAGGCAGCGCCAAAAAGACAGGTGGCCCTGCACAGCTGCTGGGGGAGGGGACCGGTCCCACTGGTGTCCTGACCACAAAAGCCCCCCCCCCTTCCCCCCCGTTTGTCCAGGGCCCCGGCACTTGCCCAGGTGCTGATGCCGGCCCTGCTGTAAGTGATGGTTTGTCAGTCTAATTCATTCTGTGTCAGTAGCGGATTTCAACTGCAGCTCTGGCTAAAATGCCTCCCTACTCAGAGTGAGGGTTTCTGCTCCCTCCTCACACAGGAAATAGCATTGAAGGACTGGCCAAGTTCACTCCGAGTTCTGTCCCTGAATAAAGTGACATCACATGTACAGTGGGTATCGAAAGTATTCAGACCCCTTTAAATTTTTCACTCTGTTTCATTGCAGAGATTTGGTCCTAGACCTGGCCGTCTAGCCAAACTGAGCAATCGTGGGAGAAGAGCCTTGGTGAGAGAGGTAAAGAAGAACCCCAAGATCACTGTGGCTGAGCTCCAGAGATGCATTAGCGAGACGGGAGAAAGTTCCACAAAGTCAACTATCACTGCAGCCCTCCACCAGTCAGGCCTTTATGGCAGAGTGGCCCGACGGAAGCCTCTCCTCAGTGCAAGACATATGAAAGACCGCATAGAGTTTGCTAAAAAAAAAAAAAACAACATATGAAGAACTCCCAGACTACGAGAAATAAGATTCTCTGGTCTGAGGAGACGAAGATAAATTTTTTTGGTGATAATTCTAAGCGGTATGTATGGAGAAAACCAGGCAGTGCTCATCACCTGCCAAATACAATCCCAACAGTGAAACATGGTGGTGGCATCATGCTATGGGGGTGTTTTTCAGTTGCAGGGACAGGACGACTGGTTGTCATTGAAGAAAACATGAATGCTGCCAAGTACAGAGATATCCTGGATGAAAACCTCTTCCAGAGTGCTCTGGACCTCAGACTTGGTCGAAGGATCACCTTCCAACAAGACAATGACCCTAAGCACACAACTAAAATAACAAAGGAGTGGCTTCAGAATAACTCTGTGACCATTCTTGACTGGCCCAGCCAGAGCCATGACCTAAACCCATTTGAGCATCTCTGAAGAGACCTGAAAATGGCTGTTCACCATCAAACCTGACGGAACTGGAGAGGATCTGCAAGGTTAAATGGTAGAGGATCCCCAAATTCAGGTGTGAAAAACTTGTTGCATCATTCCCAAGAAGACTCATGGCTCTACCAGCTCAAAAGGGTGTTTCTACTGAGCAAAGGGTCTGAATACATATGACCATGTGATATTTCAGTTTTTCTTTTTTAATAAAATTGCAAAAGTTTCTACATTTGTTTTTTTTTCAATCAAGATGGTGAACAGAGTGTGCATGAATGTGAAAAAAATTAACTTTTTTGAATTTACCAAATGGCTGCAATGAAACGAAGTGAAAAATTTAAAGGGGTCTGAATACTTTCCATACCCACTGTATATCACTAGGACCAATGTTATTCAATTAGGATGTTATTCAACTTCAGAGACAGATCCTGCACATGAAAATTATTATAGCTTGGAATAGTTTCTTCCATGTCACCAACTCTGTGCGAGAAAATAACACCCAAAAATCGCATCTCTTTAGGACCAAATATATAGCATCCAATTTTTACGAATACACTGCAATTCTTTAACATAAAATTATAGTTGGGTCTTGTAAATTGTAATAACTACTGATACACAATCTATATAACATCCAATTTTATACAAGGGTGACAACGTTGATGAAAATCGGATGATTTTATATACATTTGTGCGAACGTAGCCTTGGAGTACAGAAATTTGCTAGAGGCAATCAGCTACTATGACGGAATATAAGCACGTCCCGGCACTTTGACAGACAGCTGTCTGCGCATTGCATCAGTGCAGGGCCCACTGTCAGTTCCAATGCTGGGGTGTGCTTACAGCGTCTGTTCACAATGCCATAAGCGGTGACTTATGTCGCGTCTGCAAGACTGAAAGCTGGAGGGCCTCAGGGGAAATAAAGTGATGTTTCTCCAGAGGTACCACACTTTCAGTCCAGGGAGAAAGCACTTCATAATGATATTAACTTGCAGATTAACCCTATATCTGTAGGTTAATAGCATTAAAGGAAATCTGTCACCACATTTGACCTATTTAAACTATTAATATGGGCATAAAGGTTATAGACTGCTGATTAGAGTGATACCTATGTGTCTCATATCAGATGTCTTATTGCTGAGAAATAATCTTTTATCACTTTATATAAATGACCTCTTCCAGGCTCTGAGGAGCTTGGTGCCTGGAGATAACTCTGCCTCCAGAGCTTGTTTTAGGTGAAGAGGAGTTACCAGTGTGAGACAAGTAACCAACACTGAACAGGAGAACTTAAATTTGTCTTCTTACAAACACATTGTTTGCTTTTCTCTCAGCTCTGCTGTATTGTAACAATATTGCAACCCAGTCTACCTGGAAGCTGAAGCTTTGAGGAACCTACAGATGTGTCAGGTATAATCACACACAGCTCTGCAGTGAGATCAGGAGTAGTGATGAGCGAGTGTACTCGTTGCTCAGGTTTTCCTGAGCACGCTCGGTTGGTCTCCGAGTATTTATGACTGCTCGGAGACTAAGTTTTCATCGCCTCAGCAGCATGATTTACAGCTATTAGCCAGCTTGATTACATGTGGGGATTCCCTGGCAACCAGGCAACCCCCACATGTACTCAGCCTGGCTAATAGCTGTAAATCATTCAGCTGCCGGGATGAAAACTAAATCTCCGAACACTAACAAATACTCGGAGGTCCCCCCAGCGTGCTTGGGAAAACCCGAGCAACGAGTACACTCGCTCATCACTAATCAGTAGAGCAGAGAGCGACCATTACACATCACACTCGAAACCATTACACATCACACTGGTATCATTGGTAACCATTACACATCACACTGGTAACACCCCTTCATGTAAAACAAGCTCTGGAGGCAGAGTTATCTCCAGGCACCATCCTCCTCAGGGCCTGGAAGAGGTCATTTATATAAAGTGATAAAAGATGATTTCTCAGCCACAAAGCATCTGTGTCACACCGGCATCATTCTCCTCAGCAGTCTATAACCTGTGTGCCCATATTAATAGTCAAGATAGGTCAAATATGGTGACTGATTCCCTTTAACCCCTTCCCGACCCATGACGCCACGTAGGCGTCATGAAAGTCGGTGCCAATCTGACCCATGACGCCTATGCGGCGTCATGGAAAGATCGCGTCCCTGCAGATCGGGTGAAAGGGTTAACTCCCATTTCACCCGATCTGCAGGGACAGGGGGAGTGGTAGTTTAGCCCAGGGGGGGTGGCTTCACCCCCTTGTGGCTACGATCGCTCTGATTGGCTGTTGAAAGTGAAACTGCCAATCAGAGCGATTTGTAATATTTCACCCATTATAACGGGTGAAATATTACAATCCAGCCATGGCCGATGCTGAAATATCATCGGCCATGGCTGGAAATACTAGTGTGCCCCCACCCCACCCCTCCGATCGCCCCCCCACCCCCCCGATCTGGCCGGTACACTGCTCCGGCTCCCCTCCGCCCTGTGCTCCGCTCCCCCCCCGTGCTCGTGTCCGCTCCCCCCGTGCTCCAATCACCCCCCCGTGCTCCAATCACCCCCCCTGCACTCCGATCCACCCCCCCCCGTGCTCCGTTCCACCCCCCCGTGCTCCATTCCAGCCCCCCCGTGCTCCGTTCCACGCCCCCAGCGCTCCGTTCCACCCCTCCCGCGCTCCGATTCCCCCCCCCCCGTGCTCCGATCCCCCCCCCCCCCCCCCGTGGTCCCCCCCCACCCTATCATACTTACCGATCCAGCCGTGGTCCCGTCCGTCTTCTCCCGGGCGCCGCCATCTTCCAAAATGGCGGGCGCATGCGCAGTGCGCCCGCCGAATCTGCCGGCCGGCAGATTCGTTCCAAAGTGCATTTTGATCACTGAGATATAATCTATCTCAGTGATCAAAATAAAAAAAATAATAAATGACCCTCCCCCTTTGTCACCCCCATAGGTAGGGACAATAAAAAAATAAAGAAATTTTTTTTTTCCACTAATGTTAGAATAGGGTTAGGGTTAGGGGTAGGGTTAGGGTTAGGGGTAGGGTTAGGGTTAAGGTTAGGGGTAGGGGTAGGGTTAGGGGTAGGGTTAGGGGTAGGGGTAGGGTTAGGGGTAGGGGTAGGGTTAGGGGTAGGGTTAGGGTTAGGGCTAGGGTTAGGAATGTGCACACGTATTCTGGTCCTCTGCGGATTTTTCCGCTGCGGATTTGATAAATCCGCAGTGCTAAACCGCTGCGGATTTATGGCGGATTTACCGCGTTTTTTTCTGCGCATTTCACTGCGGTTTTACAATTGCGATTTTCTATTGGAGCAGTTGTAAAACCGCTGCGGAATCCGCACAAAGAAGTGACATGCTGCGGAATGTAAACCGCTGCGTTTCCGTGCAGTTTTTCCGCAGCATGTGCACAGCGATTTTTGTTTCCCATAGGTTTACATTGAACTGTACACTCATGGGAAACTGCTGCGGATCCGCAGCGTTTTCCGCAGCGTGTGCACATACCTTTAGAATTAGGCCATGTGCACACGGTGCGGATTTGGCTGCGGATTCGCAGCAGTGTTCCATCAGGTTTACAGTACCATGTAAACATATGAAAAACCAAATCCGCTGTGCCCATGGTGCGGAAAATACCGCGCGGAAACGCTGCGTTGTATTTTCCGCAGCATGTCAATTCTTTGTGCGGATTCCGCAGCGTTTTACACCTGTTCCTCAATAGGAATCCGCAGGTGAAATCCGCACAAAAAACACTGGAAATCCGCGGAAAATCCGCAGGTAAAACGCAGTGCCTTTTACCCGCAGATTTTTCAAAAATGGTGCGGAAATATCTCACACGAATCCGCAACGTGGGCACATAGCCTTAGGGTTAGGGTTGGAATTAGGGTTGTGGTTAGGGTTAGGGGTGTGTTGGGGTTAGTGTTGTGGTTAGGGGTGTGTTGGGGTTAGGGTTGTGATTAGGATTATGGCTACAGTTGGGATTAGGGTTAGGGGTGTGTTGGGGTTAGTGTTGGAGTTAGAATTGAGGGGTTTCCACTGTTTAGGCACATCAGGGGTCTCCAAACGCAACATGGCGCCACCATTGATTCCAGCCAATCTCGTATTCAAAAAGTCAAATGGTGCTCCCTCACTTCCGAGCCCTGACGTGTGCCCAAACAGTTGTTTACCCCCACATATGGGGTACCAGCATACTCAGGACAAACTGCGCAACAATTACTGGGGTCCAATTTCTCCTGTTACCCTTGTGAATCTAAAAAAATGCTTGCTAAAACATCATTTTTGAGGAAAGAAAAATGATTTTTTATTTTCACGGCTCTGCGTTGTAAACGTCTGTGAAGCACTTGGGGGTTCAAAGTGCTCACCACATATCTAGATAAGTTCCTTGGGGGGTCTAGTTTCTAAAATGGGGTCACTTGTGGGGGGTTTCTACTGTTTAGGCACACCAGTGGCTCTGCAAACGCAACGTGACACCCGCAGACCATTCCATCAAAGTCTGCATTTCAAAAGTCACTACTTCCCTTCTGAGCCCCGACGTGTGCCCAAACAGTGGTTTACCCCCACATATGGGGTATCGGCGTACTCAGGAGAAACTGGACAACAACTTTTGGGGTCCAATTTCTCCTGTAACCCTTGGGAAAATAAAAAATTCTGGGCTAAATAATTATTTTTGAGGAAAGAAAACGTATTTATTATTTTCACGGCTCTGCATTATAAACTTCTATGAAGCACTTGGGGGTTCAAAGTGCTCACCACACATCTAGATAAGTTCCTTTCAGGGTCTAGTTTCCAAAATGGGGTCACTTGTGGGGGGTTTCTACTGTTTAGGCACATCAGGGGCTCTGCAAACGCAACGTGACGCCCGCAGAGCATTCCATCAAAGTCTGCATTTCAAAACGTCACTACTTCAATTCCAAGCCCCGGCATGTGCCCAAACAGTAGTTTACCCCCACATATGGGGTATCACCGTACTCAGGAGAAACTGGACAACAAATATTGGGGTCAAATTTCTCCTGTTACCCTTGGGAAAATTAAAAAATTCTGGGCTAAATAATTATTTTTGAGGAAAGAAAACGTATTTATTATTTTCACGGCTCTGCATTATAAACTTCTATGAAGCACTTGGGGGTTCAAAGTGCTCACCACACATCTAGATAAGTTCCTTTGGGGGTCTAGTTTCCAAAATGGGGTCACTTGTGGGGGGTTTCTACTGTTAAGCCACATCAGGGGCTCTGCAAATGCAACGTGACGCCCACAGAGCATTCCATCAAAGTCTGCATTTCAAAACGTCACTACTTCACTTCCGAGCCCCGGCATGTGCCCAAACAGTGATTTACCCCCACATATGGGGTATCAGCGTACTCAGGAGAAACTGGACAACAACTTTTGGGGTCAAATTTCTCCTGTTACCCTTGGGAAAATAAAAAATTGCAGGCTAAAAGATCATTTTTGAGAAAATAATTTTTTTTTTTATTTTCATGGCTCTGCGTTATAAACTTCTGTGAAGCACTTGGGGGTTCAAAGTCCTCACCACACATCTAGATTAGTTCCTTTGGGGGTCTAGTTTCTAAAATGGTGTCATTTCTGGGGGATCTCCAATGTTTAGGCACACAGGGGCTCTCCAAACCTGACATGGTGTCCGCTAATGATTGGAGCTAATTTTCCATTTAAAAAGCCAAATGGCGTGCCATCCCTTCCGAGCCCTGCCGTGCGCCCAAACAGTGGTTTACCCCCACATATGGGGTATCAGCGTACTCAGGACAAACTGGACAACAATATTTGGGGTCCAATTTCTCCTATTATCCTTGGCAAAATAGGAAATTCCAGGCTAAAAAATCATTTTTGAGGAAAGAAAAATTATTTTTTATTTTCATGGCTCTGCGTTATAAACTTCTGTGAAGCACCTGGGGGTTTAAAGTGCTCAATATGCATCTAGATAAGTTCCTTGGGGGGTCTAGTTTCCAAAATGGGGTCACTTGTGGGGGAGCTCCAATGTTTAGGCACACAGGGGCTCTCCAAACGCGACATGGTGTCCGCTAACAATTGGAGCTAATTTTCCATTCAAAAAGTCAAATGGCGCACCTTCTCTTCCGAGCCCTGCCGAGTGCCCAAACAGTGGTTTACCCCCACATATGAGGTATCGGCGTACTCGGGAGAAATTGCCCAACAAATTTTATGATCCATTTTATCCTACTGCCCATGTGAAAATGAAAAAATTGAGGCGAAAAGAATTTTTTTGTGAAAAAAAATTACTTTTTCATTTTTACAGATCAATTTGTGAAGCACCTGAGGGTTTAAAGTGCTCACTAGGCATCTAAATTAGTTCCTTGGGGGGGTCTAGTTTCCAAAATGGGGTCACTTGTGGGGGAGCGCCAATGTTTAGGCACACAGGAGCTATCCAAACGCGACATGGTGTCCGCTAACGATGGAAATAATTTTTCATTCAAAAAGTCAAATGGCGCTCCTTCCCTTCCGAGCCTTACCATGTGCCCAAACAGTGGTTTACCTCCACATGTGAGATATTGGTGTACTCAGGAGAAATTGCCCAACACATTTTAGGATCCATTTTATCCTGTTGCCCATGTGAAAATGAAAAAATTGAGTCTAAAAGAATTTTTTTGCGAAAAAAAAGTACTTTTTCATTTTTACGGATCAATTTGTGAAGCACCTGGGGGTTCAAAGTGCTCACTATGCATCTAGATAAGTTCCTTGGGGCGTCTAGTTTCCAAAATGGGGTCACTTGTGGGGGAGCTCCAATTTTTAGGCACACGGGGGCTCTCCAAACGTGACATGGTGTCCGCTAAAGAGTGGAGCCAATTTTTGATTCAAAAAGTCAAATGGCGCTCCTTCCCTTCCAAGCCCTGCCGTGCGCCAAAACAGTGGTTTACCCCCACATATGAGGTATCAGCGTACTCAGGACAAATTGGACAACAACTTTCGTGGTTCAGTTTCTCCTTTTACCATTGGGAAAATAAAAAAATTGTTGCTAAAAGATAATTTTTGTGACTAAAAAGTTAAATGTTCATTTTTTCCTTCCATGTTGCTTCTGCTTCTGTGAAGCACCTGAAGGGTTAATAAACTTCTTGAATGTGGTTTTGAGTACCTTGAGGGGTGCAGTTTTTAGAATGGTGTCACTTTTGGGTATTTTCAGCCATATAGACCCCTCAAACTGACTTCAAATGTGAGGTGGTCCCTAAAAAAAATGGTTTTGTAAATTTCGTTGTAAAAATGACAAATCGCTGGTCGAATTTTAACCCTTATAACTTCCTAACAAAAAAAAATTTTGTTTCCAAAATTGTGCTGATGTAAAGTAAACATGTGGGAAATGTTATTTATTAACTATTTTGTGTCACATATCTCTCTGGTTTAACAGAATAAAAATTCAAAATGTGAAAATTGCGAAATTTTCAAAATTTTCGCCAAATTTCCGTGTTTATCACAAATAAATGCAGAATTTATTGACCTAAATTTACCACTAACATGAAGCCCAATATGTCACGAAAAAACAATCTCAGAACCGCTAGGATCCGTTGAAGCGTTCCTGAGTTATTACCTCATAAAGGGACACTGGTCAGAATTGCAAAAAACGGCAAGGTCTTTAAGGTCAAAATAGGCTGGGTCTTGAAGGGGTTAAAGGGACACTGTCACCTGAATTTGGAGGGAACAATCTTCAGCCATGGAGGCGGGGTTTTTGGGTGTTTGATTCACCCTTTCCTTACCCGCTGGCTGCAGGCTGGCTGCAATATTGGGTTGAAGTTCATTCTCTGTCCTCCATAGTACACGCCTGCACAAGGCAAGATTGCCTTGTGCAGGCATGTACTACGGAGGACAGAAAATGAACTTCAATCCAATATTGCAGCCAGCATGCAGCCAGCGGGTAAGGAAAGGGTGAATCAAACACCCAAAAACCCCGCCTACATGGCTGAAGATTGTTCCCTCCAAATTCAGGTGACAGTGTCCCTTTAATGGACATGACAGGTTGCCTTTAAGCATCTTCAGCTTCAAAAACTGTCATTTTTGACAACAGGAAACGCAGTGTGAACATATCTGTAAACTAGTACCTATAGTAACTCAAGCACAACAGTCAATTGAGGAAATTCATTGTTCTTCCTTTTTTTATTATAACCTACACCCACCCCTCACCAATGCTACTGGTATACCACCCCAACATCAAGTGCAGGCTGCAATTTTCCAGCAGCAAAGATCACATCCACAAAAGCACATATAATAACATTTCCATTCAGTAATATTACACATGCACGGCTTTGCCAAGAACATCCAGTAACACACCATTAAACCCTTGTATTCCTGTATTTCAGGTGAGGTCCAATATCTGCTATATAATTGTCTAAGAATCACTTCCGTCTTTCTGTCTGTCCTTCTGTCTGTCTGTCTGTCACGGAAATCCCAAGTCGGTGATTAGTCGCGGCCAGCTGGCCGTGACCAATCTGCGATGGTGAAACACCAACCACCAGAGCTGGGAACCTAACTCCAAGAAAGAGACATGGCAAGGGTATACATATAATAACAATATTTCTTTATTTTGTAATGGTAATAACATATATATATATATATATATACACACATATATATATATATATATATATATATATATATACACATATTGGAAGGATATATAAGAAAATATATAATCACAACGATAAAATCACAAAAAATATGGATAAAAATTGTGTAGGTAGATATAAGGTATGCCAAAAAAGGAGATTAATATCAGGACTCTCATAAAAATAGATAAAAAATATAATAAGATATAGAATGAACCACAAGTGCTAAAAAGAGATAAAACTATAAAAATACATCAAAAGTGAGCGTATAACACAAAGATGTCTATGGGGTTTAAGATAAAATAACCCATAATACAATATACTCTGGCCACATGGCCAACCACCATATGAAAAAGTGCAATGCGCAAACAACAATGTGGTAGGTAATCAGGAAGTAACACAGTGCAAAAAGAAGCAATGTGTAAACAAGGGGGTGATAGGGGGAGATAATTTAGGAGAGTACCTGTACCTTAAATGGCGATACTAGATCCAACCAAAGCGCACCCCACTTACCCTCTTTGTTTTCACTGGGGTCTTCATAAGCATATATTCAAGATAAATTTTTACCCGATATAAATACATATTGCCCCCTTTTTTGTGTTAACATTTTCTGCCCAATCAGCGATGGGCACAGTTCGGTGGCAAAATGGCCGCTCCTTACTCCCTGTAGTCAGTGCCCGCTCCATACTCCCCTCCAGTCAGCGCTCACACAGGGTTAATGGCAGCGTTAACGGACCGCGTTATGCGGCGGTGTAACGCAGTCCGTTAACGCTGCTATTGACCCTGTGTGACCAACTTTTTACTATTGATGCTGCCTATGCAGCATCAATAGTAAAAAGATCTAATATTAAAAATAAGAACAAAAATAAAAAATCATTATATTCTCACCTTCCGGCGCCTTTCCCGCTCCTCGCGACACTCCGGTGACCAGTCCATGCATTGCGGTCTCACGAGATGATGACGTAGCGGTCTCACGAGACCGCTACGTCATCATCTCGCGAGACCACAATGCACTCTTGGGACCGAAGCGTCGCGAGGACCATCGGTAAACGCCTCGGCTGGATCCGGGGGGGGGAAGGGCTGACGGAGGGGGAGTATATAACTATTTTTTATTTTAATTCTTTTTTTTTTAACAGGGATATGGTGCCCACATTGCTATATACTAGGTGGGCTGTGTTAGATACTGCATGGGCTGTGTTATATACTCCGTGGGCTGTGTTATATGCTGCGTGGGTTGTGGTATATATTACGTGGCTGGGCAATATACTACATCACTGTGCTCAATACTACGTGGTCTGTGTTATATACTGCATAGGCAGTGTTATATACTACATCTCTGCACCATATACTACGTGCCTGTGCTATATACTACATGGCTGTGCAATATATTACGTGGCTGGGCAATATACTACGTGTCTGGGCAATATACTATGTGTCTGTGCTATATACTATGTGGCTGGGCAATATACTACGTGGCTGGGCAATATACTACGCGTCTGTGCTATATACTACGTGCCTATGCTATATACTACGTGGCTGGGCAATATACTACGTGTTTGTGTTATATACTACGTGGCTGGGTTATATACTACGTGTCTGTGCTATTTACTATGTGGGCTGTGCTATATACTACGTGGCTGGGCAATATACTACGTGGCTGTGTTATATACTACGTGGGCTGTTATATGCTACTTGGCTGTGCTATATTTCTCTGCTGTATCTGTGCATCATGAATTGTGGTATGTGTTAAAGAGGGGGGGCCCAGTGAGACTCTTTCGCCCGGGGCCCTCAAAAACCTGGAGCTGGCCCTGGCTTCACTGATTGGTGACGCCCGGCCGCGAACAATCAGCGACAGGTGCAGCCCGCCCATGAATTGGCGCAAAATTTGAACCACACTTAGCTAATTGGTCGCGGCCGGCCGAATCCTGTGTATAGATTGCATTATTCTGAAAACTTTATAAACTACATACGTACATATTCTAGAATACCCGATGCGTTAGAATCGGGCCACCATCTAGTATTTATATATTTTGTTTTAAATTTTCCTACTTCTCTTTTTTGCTGTTGGCCTTAGGCTTCTTTCACACTAGCGTCGGGCCGAGGTTACCGACGCTAGCGTTGTAAGCGCCGCACAACGGGTGCAGCGGATGCAGATTTTCATTGCATCCGATGCCCCATTGTGAGGTGCGGGGAGGTGGGGGAGGAGTTCCGGCCGCGCATGCGCGGTCGGAAAAAGCGGTCCGTCGGCAGCAAAAAACGTTACATGTAGCGTTTTTTGCTCCCAACGGTCCGCCAAAGCACGACGCATCCGTCGCACGACGGATGCGACGTGTAGCAATCCGTCACAATGCGTCGTCAATACAAGTCTATGGGGAAAAAACGCATCCTGCAAGCAGTGTTGCAGGATGCGTTTTTTCTGCAAAACGACGCATTGTGACGGATTGCAGTTAACGCTAGTGTGAAAGTAGCCTGAGACTGCTGTCTGTTAAAGATAACTGAACATTCTGTGAAATGCTGGGAGATGTGTCATATTCTCACCTATTATGTCTAAGGGATTGAAACGTGTAATTGAAACATATAAATAATAAGTAATTTGCAAAGAACACCAAAGAAACAATAATAGTCTATTAGACATTGATTGTATGAATGAAATGTACATTCTCCCTTGCCAAATCAGTCCCACATTTCACAACAGAAAGTACATCTGGGGTTATGTGCTGAAACCAATGGCTTTCCACAGTCATGTTCATTATGCATTACAATTCTAAGCAAATACTAAGTGATCAGAGGCTGTAAAATGATATGCATGATAAGAGATGCAAGCCTCTATCACAGAAAAGTACTGAGATTACTAGTGATGCCAGGGGAACCGTTAGCAATGCAATTTGTGCGGGTTTACAATGCATTACACATCCACAAGTATAAACGCGCCTCTCTTCTGACCTGAGATATATTTTTAATAATTTATTTCATTCTTGAAGTAGACTTATATGGTTACCTATTCTGAAAACAGTAGATAAAGTGGACAATACTGAATTTAGGTCTAAAATATGTTCCAAGCTAGTCAGTGAAGGCTGGATGATAAACTGATGTGGCAGTACAGGCTCCTTCACATCGGTAACCAGACAACAATGTGAATCACATATTATAAAGAAGATTGCCAATTACTAGATTAACCCAAATGTGTCATGTTAAACTATGTTTTCTTTCTAAATTGACTTTAATAAATGTATTTATTTCTCAATGTATAAATAACTGATGTATACAAAATTTAAGAGAAAATATGCCAATCAGCACCAGGTAGCCTTAATACAAAACACTACCTGTTGTACCAGGCCGTACTGCCAACAACAAATAGTGCAGAGACTTAAGGCCCCGTCACACATAGCGACGCTTAAGCGATCCCGACAACGATACGACCTGTCAGGGATCGTTGCTGCGTCGCTATGTGGTCGCTGGTGAGATGTCACACAGTGTGATCTCCCCAACGACGCGGCAGCGATGCGGCGACCTGTAGCGACCTGTAGAACGATGCTATTTCATGATGATTCAATGGGACGTCCTGTCAACGAGGTCGTTGGTAAGGTGTCAAACACAGCGATGTGTGCTGCCCAGCGGGACCTCAACGATCAAAAAATGGTCCAGGCCATTCCGACACGACCAGCGATCTCACAGCAGGGGCCTGGTCGCTGCTACGTGTCACACATAGCGAGATCGCTACTGAGATCGCTGTTGCGTCACAAAACTTGTGACTCAGCAGCGATCTCGCTAGCGATCTCGCTATGTGAGACGGGGGCTTTACAGCTGGGATGTGCCCAACAGCAATCACTCCATCCTCGCATTACTGTGTAGCAAAGGCTTAAGGTACCGTCACACATAACGATATCGTTGCTTTTTGTGACATAGCAACGATATCGTTAACGAAATCGTTATGCGTGACAGCGACCAACGATCAGGCCCCTGCTGGGAGATCGTTGGTCGCTGAGGAAAGTCCAGCACTTTATTTTGTCGCTGGATCTCCCGCTGACATCGCTGGATCGGCGTGTGTGACGCCGATCCAGCGATGTCTTCACTGGTAACCAGGGTAAACATCGGGTTACTAAGCGCAGGGCCGCGCTTGGTAACCCGATGTTTACCCTGGTTAAAAGCGTAAACGTTAAAAAAACAAACACTACATACTTACCTTCCGTGTCTGTCCCCCAGCGCTGTGCTTCTCTGCACTGGCTGTGAGCGCCAACCAGCCGGAAAGCACAGCGGTGACGTCACCGCTCTGCTTTCCGGCTGACCGGCGCTGACAGTGCAGAGGAAAGCAGAGCACCGGGGGACAAACACGGAAGGTAAGTATGTAGTGTTTGTTTTTTTAACGTTTACGCTGGTAACCAGGGTAGACATCGGGTTACTAAGCGCGGCCCTGCGCTTAGTAACCCGATGTTTACCCTGGTTACCAGGGGACTTCGGGATCGTTGCTCGCTGGAGAGCTGTCTGTGTGACAGCTCTCCAGCGACCACACAGCGACGCTGCAGCGATCGACATCATTGTCGGTATCGCTGGAGCGTCGCTTAGTGTGACGGTACCCATAGAATTCTATACATATATCAACATTCAAGAGAATTTATCTCTTGAAGAAAAAAAAACATTTGAAGTCCATAATTTTTTTTTGCTATGTCAACTAAAATATTTTAACATAATTTGTAACGGCAAGTATCTTTTCATAGCCATCATAGGACAACATAGTACCAAATGACTGGCTGATTCAATTATATAAATTAGCCTAGGTGACAATACCCGGTAGTGACTGAGGGACTCCACGTGTAATGTTACATTCAGGAACTTTGATTTCATGTCAGGAAAGCCCCGTGAATTTGTCTTGTGACTTCTTTAATTACAAGTAAAAAGGGTAGGGAGCTCTATATGGAATATGTATCAGCAAAAACAATGAAAGGAACATAGCAGATCACCAAGGATCAAAGGAGTTTCTGTATCACCTTAGTAAGGCTATATGCCCACGTTTTTTGTGCGGATTTCACCTGCCTTTCACACCTGCGGATTCCTATCGAGGAGCAGGTGTAAACCGCTGCGGAATCCACACAAAGAATTGACATGCGGCAGAAAATAAACCGCAGCGTTTCCGCGCAATATTTTCCGTAGCATGGGCGCTGCGGATTTGGTTTTTCATAGGTTTACATGGTACTGTAAACCGGATGTAAAACTGCTGCGAATCCACAGGCAAATCCGCAACGTGTGCACATAGCCTAAAGGTAAAATAGTAAAAGAAAATAAACAAAGCTGTGAGAACTATACTGTACATCAGTATTCCCCAACTCCGGTCCTCAAGAGCCACCAACAGGTCATGTTTTGAGGATTTCCTTAGTATTGCATAGGTTATTGAATTCTTGCCTGTCCAGGTGATGCAATTATCACCTGTGCAATACTAAGGAAATCCTGAAAACATGAGCTGTTGGTGGTTCTTGAGGACCGGAGTTGGGGAACACTGCTGTACATAAAAAGTTGTTCTTCATATTAAGAAGAGGACAAATAGTCTTTAAATGCTGGGAGTGATCTACTAAGGGTACCGTCACACTATAACATTTCGATCGCTACGACGGTACGATTCGTGACGTTCCAGCGATATCGTTACGATATCGCTGTGTCTGACACGCAGCAGCGATCAGGGATCCTGCTGAGAATCGTACGTCGTAGCAGATCGTTTAGAACTTTCTTTCATCGCTGGATCTCCCGCTGTCATCGCTAGATCGGTGTGTGTGACACCGATCTAGCGATCTAGCGATGCGTTCGCTTGTAACCAGGGTAAACATCGGGTAACTAAGCGCAGGACCGCGCTTAGTTACCCGATGTTTACCATGGTTAAAAGCGTTAAACTAAAAAAAAAAAAAACAGCACATACTTACATTCTGGTGTCCGTCAGGTCCCTTGCCGTCTGCTTCCCGCACTGTGACTGCCGGCCGTAAAGTGAAAGCAGAGCACAGCGGCTGTGCTTTCACTTTCACTTTACGGCCGGCAGTCAGTGAGTGCGAGAAGCAGACGGCAAGGGACCTGACAGACACCAGAATGTAAGTATGTGCTGTTTGTTTTTTTTTAGTTTAACGCTTGTAACCAGGGTAAACATCGGGTAACTAAGCGCGGTCCTGCGCTTAGTTACCCGATGTTTACCCTGGTTACCCAGGGACCTCGGCATCGTTGGTCGCTGGAGAGCTGTCTGTGTGACAGCTCCCCAGCGACCACACTACGATTTACCTTTGATCACGGCCAGGTCATATCGCTGGTCGTGATCGTAGGTAAATCGTATAGTGTGACGGTACCCTAAGACAAGTGTATGTCAGCTGACATTCGATTATGTGTGCTTCATCTCTCAATGAGTCGGCAATCGTCCCGGAAAATGACACCGTCTAAATCTTGAAGTAAACCAACTAGGCTTGTTTACAGTTTCTCCAGTTACAGTACAATGTTGTGCTCTGTGCTCCATTTCTCAAGTGCTACAATTCTCTGTGCTAAACACAAATTATAGTCTTATACTAAACAGGAACCTAGTTACTGTATCTACAAAACATTTAACCCTAATTATTAGAGCAGTTTCAGCTGGTACAGTATTACGTCTACACAAATGGAAATGCAGACAAATCACTGGGAGGAACAAAGTGTGTTTTGCAAATAAATTTAGCTTTAGGCTATGTTCACACATTGCGTTTTTGCAGCGGTTATTTTTCATGCAAATTTTCCACTGCTTTTTGCACATTTTTTGCAAAATTCAGCATGTCACTTCTTTAATCCCTTTCTGCCTTTGGACGGAATAGTATGTCCAATGGCAGTACCCCCGCTTTGATGTGGGCTCTGGCGGTGAGCCCGCATCAAAGTTGGGACATGTCAGCTGTTTTGAACAGCTGACATGTGCCCACAATAGGCGCGGGTGGAATCGCGATCCACCCGCATCTATTAACTAGTTAAATGCCCCTGTCAAACTCTGACAGAGGAATTTACCAAGCGCTTCCGGCCAGAAATGCGCGCACTGGT
The DNA here is from genome assembly GCF_032444005.1 of Ranitomeya imitator. Lineage (NCBI taxonomy): Eukaryota > Metazoa > Chordata > Amphibia > Anura > Dendrobatidae > Ranitomeya > Ranitomeya imitator. The sequence goes on along the minus strand of NC_091282.1, from coordinate 285,682,206 downwards.
GACCCCCGTCACATGATTGGGGGTCATTGGCGTGTCGGCATAACAACCAGAGGTCTGCTTGAGACCTCTATGGTTGTTGATGCCGGATTGCTATGAGCGCCACCCAGTGGTCGGCACTAATAGCAATGCAGTAATTCTGCTGCATAGGCGCGATCTGACCATCGCCTCTATGTAGCAGAGCCGATCAAGTTGTGGCAGCTTCTAGCCTCCCATGAAGGCTATTGAAGCATGCCAAAATTTTAAAAAAAGATTTTAAAAATATGAAAAAAAAATATATAAAAGTTTAAATCACCACCCTTTCGCTCCATTCAAAATAAAACAATAAAAAAAAAAATAAAACCTTGGTATTGCCATGTTCAGAATTGCCCAGTCAATAAAAAAAATAGGATTAACCTGATAGCCAAACAGCACAGCGATAAAAAAATCAAAACGTCATAATTACATTTTTTTGGTCTTCGCGACATTGCATTAAAATGCAATAACAGGCAATCAAAAGAACGTATCTGCACCAAAATGGTATCATTAAAAACGTTAGCTCGGCACGCAAAATATGGTGAAAACCCCTGACGACTCAGTAATGCCCTCTCAAATTGCAGGCTGCTAGATGGAAGCCCTTCACTTGAGAGTGGCATACTGGCCCCTGGGTGAAAAGGTCTGGGATCTCCAGCAGGATCCTTGGATTGTACATGGACATCAACCTTAGAAGGGAAAACCATGGTCTCTTTGGCCAGAATGGAGCAATAACAACAACAATAATAATCTTTATTTTATATAGCACTAAAATATTCTGCATCGTTTTACAGTTTTGCATACATTATCATTGCTGTCCCCAATGGGGCTCACAATCTAAATGCCCTATCAGTATGTGTTTGGAATGTGGAAGGAAACCGGAGAACCCGGAGGAAACCCCTGCAGACACGGGGAGAACATACAAACTCCTTGCAGATGCTGTCCTTGGAGGGATTTGAACTCAGGACTCCAGCACTGCAAGGCAATGAGAATCACCCTCGTCTGATCCTCCCTGATCTTCCTCACGACTGTTGGGATCATTGCTAATGGAGGGAATGCATAGGCAATCCTGAATCTCCAGGGAATCTGAGGAGCATTCAGCCATGCAAATGGTTTCTCCCTTGGGTTTAAGGAACAGAAGTTATTCACTTTTCTGTTGTGTAAGCTAGCAAACAGATCTATTTCCAGCCACCTCCATGCCCGCACTGATGGAAGATCTGGGAATTTAACCCTGCTGTTCTGTTCGGTCTGGGGAGACCTATTTTGAACTTTGGTATTTTTTGGGGTGTTCAAGATGCGGTTCTGAAACTTGTGGTTGATTGACTTAAATGAGGATGGGTCGGTCGGCCACGGGTTTCAGAGCCGCATCTTGAATATTTTAAAGAATATTGAAGTTCAAAGTCGGTCATTTTTGACCAACAGAACAGCAGGGTTAAGGACCACTCTCCCTGTCTCATTTTCTCAGGACTCAGGAAGTCTGCCTTTGTATTGTCTATTCCCCTTATGTGAAGTGCCGGAAGGGACAATAGGTGTTGCTCTGCTAGCCGGTGTAGAGTGTCTGCTGCCATCATTAGGGTATGGGACCTTGTTCCCCCTTGGTGTTGGATATAAGCCTCGGATGTTCGATTGAACGACATAGCCCGAACATGGCAACCTCAGAGGAAAGGGAGAAAGTGTCTCAAGGCCCATTTCACAGCCCACAGCTATTTCAAGTTCGATCCCAGGACCCTCTCTAGAGGAGACCAGATCCTCCGAACTGAGTGAGATCTTAGGTGTGCCCCTCATCCGGTATTGCTTGTGTCTGTCGTGATAATGTCCTCTACTGGTCTTATCCACTGGACCCCTGACGATAAGTGTTCCCTGACTGTCCACCAAGACAGGGAATCCCTTATTGCTGAAGAAAGATTGAGCCACTAGAAGGAGGAGGGGAATAAAACACCACCATAGAGTATAATCCTTAAAAAAATAATTTTTATTAAATATATCACTTAAAATAGATAATAAAAGACTACTGGACACCAACAAGCAGGGGCAAAAGGTTACCAGTAAAATGCAAAAATGCATATGAATATTTAATAAACAGGTAAGTTAATATATTCAGAAACAACAAGCTACAGGTAAATTATTAGCAGATAACAGAAAGTGCAGTGTGCAAATACCACAAAAAAATAAAAAGTGACAGTAGAATATATTAACAAAGGAAAAGTTTCTAGCCGCAATATGATCACTTGCTGTTATCTGCTGCTAATTTACCTGTAGCCTGTTATATCTGAATGTATTAACTTACCCGTTTACTGAATATTCATATGCATTTTTGCATTTTACTGGTAACCTTTTGCCCCTGCTTGTTGGTGTCCAGCAGTCTTATTATCTATTTTAAGTGATATAGTTAATGAAAATTCATTTTTTTAAGGATTATACTCATATGAGTTTTTTTATCCTTATCATATAACCTGGGACTTATGTGTTAAATGCTGAAGAAAGATGTATCTTTCCTTCTAAATGTCTTTCTAACGGCCTCTGCACTGACAGGATTTCCCACTGTAGCTGCCTTAGGTGAAATTGGGCTCATCTTACTGCAGCGATACAAGATGTTAGGAATCCTAACAAGAACATTGCCTTTCTTAGGGTCATCCTTGGCTGATCTATTGCTGACAGAGCCAGGTCCATTATTTTGGCTATTTTGTCCTCTGGTAAGAGACAGATCTGGCGCTCAGAGTCGAAAACCAGGCCCATGAAAGACTATCTTTTTTTTGTTTTAATCTCGATTTGAGGGCATTTACCATCCAGCCCAGCTCTTCTAGGACCACCGTTACCTCCCTCAACTGCTCTGCACAGTGATCTTCAGACCCTCCGATTTTAAGAAAGTCGTCCAGGTAAGGGACGATAATGTTGTTTAGAGAACGAAGGTAGGCCATCACCTCCAATATTACTTTGGTGAATACTCTCGGAGCTATTGACAGTCCGAATGGAAGAGCTGTATATTGGTAATGCCTGATCTGTCCCTGGAAATACAGAGTCACCCTCAGGAACTCTTGCTAGTCCCGATGGATTGGGATGTGATAATATGTATCCTTCAAATTGATGACCGACAAGAAAAATTTTTGGAACAATTCACAATCCATCGGTTAAGTTTCCTCAGATTGATAATAGTTCTTAAAGAATCCGGCTTTTTTTTTTTAATCACAAACGGGGGAATAAAATCCCCTTCCTATCTCTTCCTCTGGGACATCACACTGAACATGCTTTTGTAAGAGTCCCATGATCTCTGTTTCCGGGGCCCGCTGTTCTTCTGGTGATTTCCTGAGGGGTGTTATCACGAAGGTCTTGCGAAGCGGATGGACAAAGTCTATCTTCAGACCTTTCATGATAATACTTAAAACCCAGCGACTGGGGGAGATGTTCACCCAGGCAGAGAGAAAGATGGAGAGCCTTCCCCCTACCGCTGACCTGACGTCACTGGGCTTTTTGGAAGAAGATGTAGAGGGTCCACCGAACATAAACCCGAACTCCTTTCTACCTTTGAACTCCCACCGCTTCCTTTCCCTCGGAGGATGTCCCTGATTAAACTTCCTACTCCAAAAGAATGGCTTCCTAGCTTCAGCAGGGAAACCAGGGAATCCCTTCTTTTTGTCACCTGCTTTCTCCAAAATGTCTTCCAATTTCTGCGCCAATAGAAACTGGCCGTCACATGGGATGGAGCAAAGTCTATGTTTTTGAAGGCAGGTTTCCCGGTCACCCTTTAAGCCATAAGGCCCGTCTGACCACATTGGATAGGCCCGCTGACCTAGCTGCTAACCTCACAGAGTCTGCAGAGGTGTCTGCCAGAAAAGCCACTGCTCCGTGAAACACAGGCTTTTATATTGGCTAAGATTTCATCTCTAGGGTCTTGTTTTTAAGCTGCTCTTCCATATGTTGCAGGCAGATCATAAGGGAGCGGGCAGTACAAGTCCCAGCTATTGCCGGCTTCATGCCCCACACAGCTGCCACCCGCTGTGCCTTAGGAACCCCTCAGCCTTATTATCCAATGGGTCCCTAAGTGCTCCGGAATACTCAAAGGGCAGGGCCGACCTCTTTGAGAATTTAGCTACTGCCCTGTCTATCTTAGGAATTTTATCCCAACTAACCAAATGTTTCTCCTCAAAGAGGTATTATCCTCTTTGAAGATTAGGGCAAGTTACCAGATCTTTCCAGCTTTTCCACTCTTTATTTATGAGTGCTCATATTCTGGAATTAACTACAAATGTGCGCTTCCTCCTTTCCTCCAAGCCCCCAAATATTATATCCTTTAGGGACTTGGGTGCTTTCTCCTCCTTCAGGCACATTGTTGACCTGACTGCCCTGACCAACCTATCCATATCCTGAGCAGGAAAGTAAGGTAGGCCACCTATATCACTGGCCGAGGAGGAGGACGATGGGGATTCACTATAGAATTCTCCGACAGACCATGGAGAGGTCTTAGATTCCATAACTACCTCCTAAGCCCTTTTATTCCCCTTTTTTAACAGGGTCTTTAGGGAACCTTTCACCTCAGCCCTGATCACACACCTAAGGCTTGCGGCGAAGTCAGGGGTCTCATCCAATATAGTTTTTTGGATACAGTCCAAGCAGAGACTTTTCTGCCAATGGACTGCCAGCTGGGTCCTACACAGGGCACATTCTTTGCTTTTCTAGGTCCCTAGTGATTGAAGCAAGAAAATGGCCCTCATTAACAAAAGGTGACATTCATGTAGAACACTCACCACCCGCTGTCATATCAAGGGTACCGGATTCGGAGGCTAATCAGGGGTACATACGACATCCCTTCTAGAGTCCAGCCACCTTCCACTCTTCTGACCAGGACGGCTGACACTCAAATGGCTCCTCCCCTTAGTGTGCCCATGCTGGTGACCAGGCACTGGCAGTGGTGACTGCTGCTGCAAAGACTGCTGCGACTGCTGTCCTCTTAGATCTTCCATTATGAAGAGCTTTGGACAAAAGCACCTCTTCTGTGGTCATCACCTCATTTTATAAGGGATCCATTGCGCTTCTCCTAGGTTCCGCCCTCTCTGGCGAATGAAAAATGCCTCTCCCTCCCAAGACTCTCTGAATCCCCATGCGTCCTGGTTGGCTTTTTCGGCAAGGGCACCACCATCTTGCTTCCGGTGCACCCACTCCGATGCCATTTCCGGTGCACCCATATATATTCTAAAATGTTATTGATATAGGTAAAATAATTTATTAATCTGGCTTACCTCTGTCACAGCCCTTGTTGGTTTTCGGTCTACTGTTTTTATATGTTTATAAATACATTTTGGAAATTTTAATTACTTTGTTTTTTCGGTGCTTTTTTTTTTATATAATTTTCAACTGCTCTTCTATGCAGGGCAACTCACAAAGATCACAATCTGGAGACGTGCTCTTCATAGCGGTTTGCTAGACCTGGCCAAACATCTTAGGCCCGTGAGCCATATTTGGCTACAGATTCATAGGTTCGGGGCAATGTACTATACTATAGCAAAACAATGTTATTATCTACACTATATTGCTAGCTAAAAAACCCTCTTGCCCTTTGTATTCACAGCAAAGCCCACTATTAGCTTCCCACAAACACTCATCACAGGAGGAAACTCCCTCCTTCCCTCTCAATAGTCACAACTGGACCTGCCTCAAGAAGTGTTGTCTCTCAGTAGTCACAAAAGGAGGCACCATTTATTATCCAATTCTGTACTCATATTTGGCTGCTATTTTATGCTCTAAATAGATCATGGAGATTTCTAGAAATATTAAATAATTGCCCCTGTAACTTAGTCCCATACTTGATTTATTACCAGCACTACAGAATATATGTTACATACTTGGGGTCAGTGCTCCCAATACATCAACTTATATACTCAACTGGCTAAATTCAGATATGATCTAGCTATGCATAATCTTTAGAGACTCTCTAGTGACTGGTACAGTGCCAAGAAACTAGCACAACATTATCGTGGCACCCATTTTCCAAGTCTTTCTCAGGTAACTTTAGACCAGTAAGATTTAAACAGTTATTCCCAAAACATAATAAAGCCTTATAATAATGTACATATATATTTATTTACATATATTTATGAACCTGGGAACTAACAATTATACTGAAAAATTTCTTAAAAGGAGTAAAAGTTGGTGAATCACTTGTTGAGAAGGTGTACATGTAGACAAAAACATAAAATACAGAAGATTTTTCATCCTTATTGTCATCTGTTTTACGCATCAACAATATAAAATATACCGTAATAAGCCAAAAACAATTTTCTATGTTAATTAATGGATTGGTTTACTAAAAAAAGATGCCATACTGACATTGTGCTTATGACATCTATTTTTATATTTCACCCATTTAGTTACCTGGGAAGGACTGGTCCAAAAAACAGATCAAACTAATGCATGCAGCTATGTTTTTTATTTTATAACCAGACCATCAGTCCATGCATAAAAACGTTCTGTGTATAATGCCATTGATTTGCACCTGTCTTCGTGTTATCCGTCTTGTATACTGACTGCACATGGACATATTGCATGCTTATAAGACCTAATTAACACCATGTAATCTCAATCAGCTGCATCAAAGTGCAGCAAAATACTATCATGTACTAAAAGAGGCATTGATAGTATCAATACCATACCATGCATCTCAGAAAACTAGTCCAAGAAAGGTTCCCCTGCATGTTCTCCCCAACCCACTCCCCATCATTGTATACACCAACAGAGAAAAGAGACCAGGCAGTCATGAAGAGTGGGGAATGGAGAAGATGTCTAGGACTAGTCATCCTATATGAATAAGACGAGATTCTTCATTTGCAGTTTTTTTCAATTAACTTTTTTTGTAAAATTAGCTGAAAATTCATCAAAATGACACAGATTGGTCATGAATTTTACACAAAGTAAAAAAATGTTATATTTGTTTTTACCCTTTTTGTGGCTTTTCGCACAAAAAGTTGCATTTCTGCTAAAATTGCTGTTAGTGGACATAATAAAAGATGTGTAGAAGCCAGAAATCAGAACAAACACCCTGCTGTCTGTGGGAGGGTTACTGAAAGTTAGAACTACCGTCATTTCTCAACTGAAGTCCTAGAAGGTACTTTTTGCGTCTTCCAGTAAAAGTTCTCAGCTAAGGGTATTCAGAAAAGCTGAAAACATCATGACCATAGCATGCAATAAACAGATATACTCATAATTAGTGACTTTTACTAAACTTTAATTTAATAATTCTTTTGACATGTCATAACTATAATCCATTTTCAATGCACCTTCTGTAATTCAGCTTCACATTTACAAAAATGTACTTGAAAAATGTAAACATTGTAGTAAATATCGTTCACCCTTCATGGGTGTATGAGTTACATACTGCATTTGTGCTATTTATTTAAAGAAACATTTTTACATACAGTACAGACCAAAAGTTTGGACACACTTTCTCATTTAAAGATTTTTCTGTATTTTCAGGAGTATGAAAATTGTACATTCACACTGAAGGCATCAAAACTATGAATTAACACATGTGGAGTTATATACTTAACAAAAAAGTGTGAAACAACTGAAATTATGTCTTATATTCTAGGTTCTTCAAAGTAGCCACCTTTTGCTTTGATGACTGCTTTGCACACTCTTGGCATTGTCTTGATGAGCTTCAAGAGGTAGTCACCGGGAATGGTCTTCCAGCAATCTTGAAGGAGTTCCCAGAGATGCTTAGCACTTGTTGGCCCTTTTGCATTTACTCTGCGGTCCAGCTCACCCCAAACCATCTCAATTCAGGTCTGGTGACTGTGGAGGCCAGGTCATCTGGCGTAGCATCCCATCACTCTCCTTCTTGGTCAAATAGCCCTTACACAGCCTGGAGGTGTGTTTGGGATCATGGTCCGGTTGAAAACTAAATGATGGTCCAAATAAATGCAAACCGGATGGAATAGCATGCCGCTGCAAGATGCTGTGGTAGCTGGTTCAGTATGCCTTCAATTTTGAATAAATCCCCAACAGCGTCACCAGCAAAGCACCCCCACACCATCACACCTCCTCCTCTATGCTTCACGGTGGGAACCAGGCATGTAGAGTCCATCCGTTCACCTTTTCTGCGTCGCACAAAGACACGGTGGTTGGAACCAAAGATCTCAAATTTGGACTCATCAGACCAAAGCACAGATTTCCACTGGACTAATGTCCATTCCTTGTGTTCTTTAGCCCAAACATGTCTCTTCTGCTTGTTGCCTGTCCTTAGCAGTGGTTTCCTAGCAGCTATTTTACCATGAAGGCCTGCTGCACAAAGTCTCCTCTTAACAGTTGTTGTAGAGATGTGTCTGCTGCTAGAACTGTGTGGCATTGACCTGGTCTCTAATCTGAGCTGCTGTTAACCTGCGATTTCAGAGGCTGGTGACTCGGACAAACTTATCCTCAGAAGCAGAGGTGACTCTTGGTCTTCCTTTCCTGGGGAGGTCCTCATGTGAGCTAGTTTCGTTGTAGCGCTTGATGGTTTTTGCCACTGCACTTGGGGACACTTTCAAAGTTTTCCCAATTTTTCAGACTGACTGACCTTAAATTCTTAAAGTAATGATGGCCACTCGTTTTTCTTAGCTGCTTTTTTCTTGCCATAATACAAATTCTAACAGTCTAATCAGTAGGACTATCAGCTGTGTATCCACCACACTTCTGCTCAACACAACTGATGGTCCCAACACCATTTATAAGGCAAGAAATCCCACTTATTAAACCTGAAAGGGCACACCCGTGAAGTGAAAACCATTCCTGGTGACTACCTATTGAAGCTCATCAAGACAATGCCAAGAGTGTGCAAAGCAGTCATCAAAACAAAAGGTGGCTACTTTAAAGAACCTAGAATATAAGACATATTTTCAGTTGTTTCACACTTTTTTGTTAAGTATATAATTCCACATGTGTTAATTCATAGTTTTGATGCCTTCAGTGTGAATGTACAATTTTCATAGTCATGAAAATACAGAAAAATCTTTAAATGAGAAGGTGTGTCCAAACTTTTGATCTGTACTGTACCTTCTTGCCTAAATATTAAAGCAATGAGGAGTATTTGGCTGATCATTAGAATAAACTTGTAAGGCCGAGCACTAGACTCAATCTATTTAAAATAGAACCTGTCAGCAGGATTGAGCCCTATAAACTAAAAGGCATGGTCATAATGCTGCTGTGATTCTGATTAATATGATACCTGATGTAAAGGGATCTGCTTGCTAAGAGGCTGCTGAATACTCAGCTTATGAAGTTTTGAGAAAATCACGTCTTCTGTGCTCCAGTGTGCTTTGGGGTGAGACGTGGGGGCAGGGTATACTTCTGGTTCTCCATCCCCCACCCCAGCCTCCTCTGCCTCTCGTGCAGGTCACTGATTATTCAGCGAACTGCCTGCTTTTAAAAATTACGCACTGCTGCCATCATTGTGTGAGTGGCGCATGCACAGTGTGAATCGGCATTCTGGGAGCAGAACTTCAATAAAATGGCGCCAAAGTCAGCATATGCATAGATCGACTTGCGCATGTGCCGCCATTTTATTGAAGTACTGCATATAGGATGACAAATTTTTAAAAGGAGGCAGGTCACTCAATAATCAGTGACCTGTACAAAAAGCAGAGGAAGCTGGTGGAGGGGTGGAGAACCCGAAGAAGAAGACCCTGCCCCCACATCCAGCCCAGAGGCAAACAGAAGCACACAAGACGTCATTTTATGAAAACTTTGTAAGGTGTGTATTCATCAGTCACTGAGCAGATCCCTTTACACCAGTTATCATATTAATAAGCATCACATCACCATTACGGCCATTCCTTTAGTTTATAATGCTACCTTCTGCTTAACCAGTCACTTCACAGTGAACACACTGTACAGGTTAGTGTATGGGTTCCCTTTGGTAAAAGTAATATTACAAAGTATGCATATAAATAACAAACCTAAAATCCAGAGATTCTTAGGAAATCTGTAAACTTTCTACCATTTCCTGCCTGTCCACTCTGTATGAATTACATAGGGTGGACATGTAGGCAGATAACTTGCGTGCTGAATCCTAATGCATAGTTAAGGTACCGTCACTTTAAGCGACGCTGCAGCGATATAGACAACGATGCCGATCGCTGCAGCGTCGCTGTTTAGGTCGCTAGGAGACGTCAAACACTGTAACAGCAGAACGATGCAGGAGCGATCCAGTGACGTACTTATCGTTCTCGCTGGTTGTTCGCTCCATGGAAAAACATTGCAGGCATCGTTGCTTTTGCTGTCAAACAGGACGAATCACGCCGACCTGACGACCAAATAAAGTTCCATGCTTTCAGCGACGACCAGCGATGTCACAGCAGGATCCTGATCGCTGCTGCATGTCAAACACAACGAGATCGCTATCCAGGAGTCGTTCTCGTTGCTTAATGTGACGGTACCTTTACCCTTTTCTACATAATTACACATAAGAATAGTGGAAGAAAGATATTTTATCACACTTCCACAAAAGAAACAAAATACAGGGATTAGACTGTCAGATAGTATTCACTGAAACGTCTGCTTCCATCCTCTCAAAAGTTAGATAAGTAGTTTCAGTAGTTGTCCTACATGCAATCGACTCTTATGAGTATAAATGTTTCTAAATGTTTGTACTGTTTAGTAACTTGTTAAACTATATACAAAGTTCACAAAGCCTTTAAACCATCATATATAAATAGTACAACTAAAGTTACATGACAACAAATAAACAAGCCAACCTATTCCCTTTACCTCTGGCTATAAACAGAGTAAAGGCTCTGTATGTGTACATTTTGGGGGAAAGGTGAAACGGTCAATAGTTTATATTATTAGTTTTTCCTCCTAGGAGGAGGCAGGGATGTGACTTTGCATAAGTCCACACGGTGTTTTACCTTGCGTTCAGTGGGTCCGTCAGGGCTTATGTCTGAACCCACAGCACGGTGAATCAGTTAGCACTGTTGCTTTGCCTGGCTTTGGGTTCTCTAGAATTAGACCTTTAATTACCTTTGGCTCAGCAAAACGTCTTACTGTAGCTCTTATTCATTCTCGTCTGGACTATTTCAACTCTTTATTAATTGGTCTCCCTCTTACTAAACTCTCCCCTCTCCAATCCACCGGAATGCAGCAGCCAAGATCATATTCCTTTCCAATCGCTACACTGATGTCGCTACCCTGTGCCAGTTGCTGCAGTGGTTGCCCATCCGATACAAAGTTCAAAATAAACTTATCACTCTCACCAACAAAGCGCTCCTAAATCTGGTCCCTGGTCTCAGTCTACCACCCTACCTGTGCACTCCGTTCTGCTAATGACTTAAAACTAAAATCCTCAATAATCCGAAGCTCCCATTTCAGTCTCTAAGGCTGTGTGCCCACGTTGCGTTTCTGCGTTTCTGCTGTGTTTTTTGCTGCAGCGGAAACGCAGAAAAACGCTTAAAAACCGCATTCCCATGCAATTTTATGGGATTCCGTAGTTGCTGTGCCCATGCTGCGGATTTTCCCAATGCGGGATCGCATAGCGGTAAAATCCGCAGCATGTTCATTATTTCTGTGGAATCGCTGCGATAGGATTGCATTGAAACGCTCACTTTATGCATGTGGCTATGCCCACTATGCGTAAAGTGAGCGCTTCATGTGCGGCTGGTACCCAGACTCTCCTCCAGGCCCTTGGGAACCATATTTCTGTAAAAAAAAAAAAAAAAAAAAAAAGAGTTAAAATAAAAAAATAGGGATATACCGCATATACTCTAGTATAAGCCGAGATTTTCAGCCCAAATTTTAGGGCTGAAAGTGCCCCTCTCGGCTTATACTCGAGTCAAGGTGGGTGGCAGGGTCGGCGGGTGAGGGCGTGAGGGTGCTGAGGCATACTTACCTAGTCCCAGCGATCCTGGCGCTCCCCCTGCCGTCCCACGGTCTTCTGTGCTGCAGCTCTTCCCCTCTTCAGCGGTCACGTGGGACCGCTCATTAGAGAAATGAATAGGCGGCTCCACCTCCCATAGGGGTGGAGCAGCCTATTCATTTCTCTAATCAGCGGTGCCGGTGACCGCGCGGCACCGAAGACAGCTGTGACAGGCAGAGGGAGCCGGACGCCGGGAGCAGGTAAGTATGTAATATTCACCTGTCCCCGTTCCAGCCGCCGGGCGCCGCTCCATCTTCCCGGCACCACTCCATCTTCCCGGCGTCTCTGCGCTGTGACTGTTCAGGTCAGAGGGCGCGATGACGCATATAGTGTGCGCGGCGCCCTCTGCCTGATCAGTCAGAGCGGAGAGAGACGCCGGGACCGGACGCCAGAATGAGACGCCGGGAGCTGCAATCAAGAGAGGTGAGTATGGCTTTTTTTTTTTTTTATTGCAGCAGCGGCACAGATTTATGTGGAGCATCTATGGGGCAGTATGAACGGTGCACAGCACTATATGGGACACAGATATGGGACAGTATGAACGGTGCACAGCACTATATGGGGCACAGATATGGGACAGTATGAACGGTGCAGAGCACTATATGGGGCACAGATATGGGACAGTATGAACGGTGCACACAACTATATGGGGCACAGATATGGGACAGTATGAACGGTGCACAGCACTATATGGAGCACAGATATGGGACAGTATGAACGGTGCACAGCACTATATGGGGCACAGATATGGGGCAGTATGAACTGTGCAGAGCACTATATGGCACAGCTATGGGGAAATATGAACGGTGCAGAGCACTATATGGCACAGCTATGGGGAAATAATGATCTATTTTTATTTTTGAAATTCACCGGTAAATGCTGCATTTCCACCCTAGGCTTATACTCGAGTCAATAGGTTTTCCCAGTTTTTTGTGGCAAAATTAGGGGGGTCGGCTTATACTCGGGTCGGCTTATACTCGAGTATATACGGTACTTACCTTCTGAGCCCCCCCCGGAGTCCTGCCACCTCTCAGCGGTGCACGTGGCGGCTTCCGTTCCCAGGGGATGCATTGCGCGAATCACCTGGGATGATGTCGTGGTTAGGCGACCGTCACATCACAAAGGTCCTTCGCGCAAAGCATCCCTGGGAACGGAACGTACCGGGAGCGCCGCTGAGATCAGGGGCCGTCTGAAGGTGAGACTAACCATATTTTTAAATTTTTCTCATTATTTTTAACATTCTATTTTTTAGAATGTGACCAACCTGTCAATCACTTTTACAAGCGATGCTTCAAATTGCTTGGAAAAAGCAAGTATTCTGCAAGCTAAAAACGCTTGCAAAGCATTTGTGTTTTGCAGGAAAACGCATGCAAATTTCGCATGCGTTTTATCCACAACATTTCCGCAGCATTTTTGCAACGTGGGCACATAGCCTAAGACTTCTTGCGTGCTGCACTAATTGTTTGGAATGCACTACCCAGGACAATTAGATTAATTCCCAATACCCACAGTTTTACGCGTGGCCTAAAAACGCATTTCTCTAGACTGGCCTATTGCCTATCTAGCTATGCCCATTTGGCCCATGCAAAATGTTCTTCAAAATCATGACCCTCCATGCACTTAACAATCCTCTTTGTCTGTACTGATGACATACGACCAGGTCATGCAGCGTTATGTGCATACCCTATTTAGTATATTATGGCTGTACTGTACAATATAAGCACTTTTTACCATTTACCTTTCGTGTATTTAATATTTTCTCATAGATTGTAAGCTTGCGAGCAGGGCTTTCTCTCCTTTTCATATCTGAGTTATACTTATTCTGTAATGTCTTTATTATCTGTGCAAGTCTCCCCTAAAATTGTAAAGTGCTGCGGAATATGTTAGGGTTATAAAAATAAAAATGTATTATTAGATTATAAGTAAAGGCAGTGGCAGTGAAGGAGCGCTCTGAATATCAGCGAAGGGAGCGTGTACTGAGCATGCTTTACAACTGATGCATGCGCAGTAGGAAATACACAGCTAAGCCTATGAAATGGACGTCAGTGATGACATCTCGTTTCATGGCCCAAGAGAACAAATGCATTGCGGCGCCCTGATGATGTTTCGTTTCAGGGCGTAAATGGGAGTGACAGCAGCTTTAGCCAGCATCCGATTCATCTGAGTATCCCATCATGCACACAAATCGTCATAGGAAGTGGGTAATACAAACAACCCTAAATTGCAGTACAGAGTGAATGGTAGAGAATTTTACCATAACTTAAATTGCAAAAGTTATATATTTTTCAAGATCAATTGAAATTTCGTTTTGGTTTCGGACTAACCCTTTAAAAGCATCCTAGTATAAAGCTCATATTCTGAATAGGAGATAAGCTGCAGTCCTCAGCGCAGGCGAATACACAATGAATAAAGCTGTGCAGTTCAAGCTCCATTCACTGTTAACAAAAGATTGCAGCTGGAGCTGAGAAGCAGCTGTGTTGGGTGTTGGACCTCCACCAATCTGAAGTTAATCTATTCTAAAGCACCCCACATATATACAGTGGGGCAAAAAAGTATTTAGTCAGTCAGAAATAGTGCAAGTTCCACCACTTAAAAAGATGAGAGGCGTCTGTAATTTACATCATAGGTAGACCTCAACTATGGGAGACAAACTGAGAAAAAAAATTCCAGAAAATCACATTGTCTGTTTTTTTTTATCATTTTTTTGCATATTATGGTGGAAAATAAGTATTTGGTCAGAAACAAACAATCAAGATTTCTGGCTCTCACAGACCTGTAACTTCTTCTTTAGGAGTCTCCTCTTTCCTCCACTCATTACCTGTAGTAATGGCACCTGTTTAAACTTGTTATCAGTATAAAAAGACACCTGTGCACACCCTCAAACAGTCTGACTCCAAACTCCACTATGGTGAAGACCAAAGAGCTGTCAAAGGACACCAGAAACAAAATTGTAGCCCTGCACCAGGCTGGGAAGACTGAATCTGCAATAGCCAACCAGCTTGGAGTGAAGAAATCAACAGTGGGAGCAATAATTAGAAAATGGAAGACATACAAGACCACTGATAATCTCCCTCGATCTGGGGCTCCACGCAAAATCCCACCCCATGGGGTCAGAATGATCACAAGAACGGTGAGCAAAAATCCCAGAACCACGAGGGGGGACCTAGTGAATGAACTGCAGAGAGCTGGGACCAATGTAACAAGGCCTACCATAAGTAACACACTACGCCACCATGGACTCAGATCCTACAGTGCCAGACGTGTCCCACTGCTTAAGCCAGTACATGTCCGGGCCCGTCTGAAGTTTGCTAGAGAGCATTTGGATGATCCAGAGGAGTTTTGGGAGAATGTCCTATGGTCTGATGAAACCAAACTGGAACCGTTTGGTAGAAACACAACTTGTCGTGTTTGGAGGAAAAAGAATACTGAGTTGCATCCATCAAACACCATACCTACTGTAAAGCATGGTGGTGGAAACATCATGCTTTGGGGCTGTTTCTCTGCGAAGGGGCCAGGACGACTGATCCGGGTACATGAAAGAATGAATGGGGCCATGTATCGTGAGATTTTGAGTGCAAACCTCCTTCCATCAGCAAGGGCATTGAAGATGAAACGTGGCTGGGTCTTTCAACATGACAATGATCCAAAGCACACCACCAGGGCAACGAAGGAGTGGCTTCGTAAGAAGCATTTCAAGGTCCTGGAGTGGCCTAGCCAGTCTCCAGATCTCAACCCTATAGAAAACCTTTGGAGGGAGTTGAAAGTCCGTGTTGCCAAGCGAAAAGCCAAAAACATCACTGCTCTAGAGGAGATCTGCATGGAGGAATGGGCCAACATACCAACAACAGTGTGTGGCAACCTTGTGAAGACTTACAGAAAACATTTGACATCTGTCATTGCCAACAAATGATATATTACAAAGTATTGAGATGAAATTTTGTTTCTGACCAAATACTTATTTTCTCCCATAATATGCAAATAAAATGTTAAAAAAACAGACAATGTGATTTTCTGGATTTTTTTTTCTCAGTTTGTCTCCCATAGTTGAGGTCTACCTATGATGTAAAATACAGACGCCTCTCATCTTTTTAAGTGGTGAAACTTGCACTATTGCTGACTGACTAAATACTTTTTTGCCCCACTGTATTAGATAGCTGTCCGACTCCTCCATAAGCCGGAACTGAGCACGCCTGTGTTCTCTATGAGAGGAGCTGCTGCTAGACTCCTGTGGTAGTGGCTTACCTCCCAGATTATAAAAGGATTCCCTGCTGAAAGGCAATGTGCTGGTTCCTTCATTCTGTCCCCTATATAATTCTGTTGGAGGGACAGTCAGAGAACCCCCATACACAATATACACAATAGACTGCTTGCCGCACAGGCAGAGAGGCATTCAGCCTCCTTTAATCGAATGTCTCTCCCATCTTACAAAAAGTTATCAGAAAGTTGAATGTACCACAAAATGTTCCCAGTACAAATTCTAATTTGTTCCACCAGCCCCCCCACCCCACCCTCTCAAAATAAAAAGAAATATATAAAGTCCTCACACACCTGAAAAATGAAATACGGTTTCTCAAAATATCAGAATATGACTAAAAAATATTCTTTGAAGCGAACAGGTCAGCAGTTTTGGCTGATCTATTATACGGCCACTGCCTTTTCACCACTGGTCACTGACACGGGTGCTCGCAGCAGCTCATTTTCCAGTGGTTTTCAGCCTGGACAGTCGCATCTTAAAGTTGAAAACTTTCAACGTCCAAGTTAAAAACTATTTATCGCACACATGGATTACGGCAGGGGTCCCCAACTCCAGGCCTCGAGGGCCACCAACAGTGCAGGTTTTCAGGATTTCTTTAGTATTGCATCGGTGGTAATGTGATCATCTGCACAGGTGATGATTCCAACCCCTGTGCAATACTAAGGAAATCCTGAAAACCTGCACTGTTGGCGGCCCTCGAGGCCTGGAGTTGGGGACCACTGGATTACGGTGTCGGACAGTATGTTGGACAAGTGAGGGATATGGCTGTTTTTTATATTTGTTTTATTAAAGGAGACAATGTCTTCAATGGCATTTGTGTTATACTCACCTAACTGTGTTTGTCATTTTTAAATTAAAAAAGGTAAAAAAAAAAAGTGTGTTCTGTTTTTATTTCAAATAAAGGACTTTATTCTGGCTGTGTGTTTATTTACAATATAAATATAGGTGCCTCTCCATTACTAACCTGTGGACTTGATGTCACCGAGCAATACAAAAGTGACATCAACTCCACAAATATGAACCCCACTTGCTACCACCACATGGCAAGTGGGAAGAGCCAAAGCACCAGAGATTCGCCTTTTCTGGGGTGGCTGCAGGCTGCTATTTTTATGCTGGGAGGGGCAATATCCATGACCCCTTACCAACCTGAGAATACCAGCCCCCAGCTGTGCTTAACTTTGCTAGTTGTTAAAAATGGGGGGACTCCAGGCCTTTTCTTGTAATTATTTAAATAATTAAAATAAAAACATGGGGACCTATTTTTGAAAATGAGCCTTGCTAAAGCTTACAGTTGAGGGTTAAAGCCCGCAGCTGTCAGTTTTGTCTGGCTGGTTATCAAAAATACATGGGAACCAACTTCTTTTTTATTTATTTATTTATAGCGCAGTCACTGGCTGATGAATACTCCCATCAGCTGCTGCTAGCTCTCGCTGTTATCTGTTGAATACAACTCTAAACATTGTCCCCTGATCGCAGGTAGAGCAGGGGACAATGATGCGAGCGGTCTTCAGCACGAGGCGTGCGAACAGTACCGCTTATTCCCAGGCGTCGGTACTTGTCACACTGATGACACAAGTATGTCATCCATGTGCAGGACATTTTGCGGCCCGTGCTGCTGCTAAAAACGGACATGTCAGCATGTTTTGTCCACATATACACGGTCCATGGAAACACACTTACGTGCACAGACCCATTCATTTGAATGCGTCTGTGTTAGTGATGAGGGAGTATACTCGTGGCTCGGGTTTTCCCGAGCATGCTCGGGTGGTCTCCGAGTATTTGTGGGTGCTCGGAGATTTAGTTTTTGTTGGCGCATGATTTACGGCTGCTAGCCAGCCTGAGTACATGTGGGGGGTTGCCTGGTTGCTAGGGAATCACCACATGTATTCAAGCTGTCTAGCAGCCACAAATCATGTAGTTGCCACGAGGAAAACTAAATCTCCGAGCACTCACAAATACTTGGCGACCACCCGAGCGTGCTCGGGAAAACCTGAGCAATGAGTATACTCGCTCATCACTAGTCTGTGTGTGTAAGTGTCTCCAGTACATGTGAAAACTGTCACCACATGTACCAGGGAAACTGCTGTGTGCCCATGATATTTTTACACTGCATATTTTCACTGTGCAAAAAAAAAGTAGCGTATTACAGTTCCAGCAAAGTGGATGGGTTTGTAGAAATCTCATACCCCGTGCTTTTTTTTTACTCAGTGTAAACTGACCAGCGGTGCATGTTTCAAATATGCAGCATGTCAATGTCTCTTGCAAGCACAAGTACGAGTTTTATGTGCAGATTTTTCCCATAGACTTGCATTAGATGCGGAAACTCTGCAGGTAAAAAACACACATGCGTTTTTAGTGCGTTTCCGAGGTGGAAAAGTATTTTTTTTAAAAACGCATGTAATATGAACATGAATATATTAAGTTTTTTCAAAACGAAATACCAGGAAGTATAAAAAATGAACCAACTTTGTTTAAACTTTAACATACCAACAAGAGACGAAAACCACAGCGTCAAAAACGCAAGTTAAACAGCTATATGTGATTACAAAAGAGATGGGTGTAGAGCAGAGATTAATTCAATAACAAAGACCCTTCAACTTTCCTCTCACAGCAGCCAGTTTGGGAGGAGGGGATATAGCAGAGCTGAGCTTTGACTCATTACAAACACTGATCTACCTCAGTTCGCATGTCATTTCTCAGACAAATGTGGGGACAAACAGAAAAAGTGAGAGCGCAGAAACCCAATACAAACTACTGATTGGCTGCATGACTCACATGGCATAAGAAAGTCACACGAGCCGCAGGAGAACCAATGCCTACATCGCTGTGCAGGAGGTATTATAATATATAAAATATACAATTTTTCTTTTATTCTATAGCAATATTTATATGTATTTATTTTCAGAAAATGAGAAATGGTCAAAATAACAAAAAAAAATGCATTGCTTGCAGACCTCAAATAATGCCACCATTCTTTTACACTGCTTTTGGGTGACCTTATGCCACTCCTGGTACAAAAATTTAAGCAGTTCTTTGTTTGATGGCTTTTGACTATCCATCTTCCTCTTGATTACATTTCAGAGGTTTTCTTTTTAAATCACATACATTTTTATTTAACCAAATTCAAGGTACAAAGCAATAAAACAAAAATCGCAATGAGAAAAACTTTAACAATGGTCATTAGTTTTAGTTCCAGAGGTTTTCAATGTGGTTTAGGTCTGGAGATTGGTCTGGCCATGACAGGGATTTGATGTGGTGATCCTTCATCCACACCTTGATTGACCTAGCTGTGTGGCATGGCGCAGTGTCCTGCTGGAAAAACCAGTCCTCAGAGTTGGGGAAAATTGTCTGAGCAGAAGGAATCAACTGTTTTTCCAGGATAGCCTTGTTTGCGGCTTGATTCATACGTCCTTCGCAAAGATTAACCTGCCCAATTCCAGCCTTGCTGAAGCATCCCCAGATCATCACTGATCCTCCACCAAATTTCACAGTGGGTGCAAGACACTGTGGCTTGTACGCCTCTCCAGGTCTCCATCTAACCATTAGATGACCAGGTGTTGGGCAAAGCTGAAAATTACTCATCAGAGAAGATTACCTTACTCTGGTCTTCTATGGTTCAATCCTCATGGTCTTTGGCAAACTTCAGCCTGGCTCTCCTTTACTTCTCATTGAGGAAAGTTTTTTTTTCTAGCTGTACATTACTTCACCCCAGCTGTCATTTGCCATTCCTTTTGTAGGTCACTTGATGTCATCGTTGCTGAGTGACATTCGAATAAGATGACAATCATCCCAGTCAATGGAGATTCGTTTTTGCACTCTGCCAGTCTGTAGCTTTGTTGTCCCCAATGTCTGCTACTTGACCTTGTTATAATGGACTGCCGTTTTAAGGATGGAGACAACATGAAGCCCACTGTGTCTCTCTGCTAATAAAGCCAGAATTGAGCCCTTTTCCCTCACTCAACATTTTTGTTTTCAACTCCTTTGGCATGGTTAAAAGTTATTGTTTTACTCCTATTAATTTTGGGATATTACCGTATATACTCGAGTATAAGCCGACCCCCCTAATTTTGCCACAAAAAACTGGGAAAACTTATTGACTCGAGTATAAGCCTAGGGTTGAAATGCAGCATTTACCGGTGAATTTCAAAAATAAAAATAGATCATTATTTCCCCATAGCTGTGCCATATAGTGCTCTGCACCGTTCATATTTCCCCATAGCTGTGCCCCATATACAGTGCTCTGCACCGTTCATTGTGCCCCATAGCTGTGCCCCATATACAGTGCTCTGCACCGTTCATTGTGCCCCATAGCTGTGCCCCATATAGTGCTCTGCACCGTTCATATTTCCCCATAGATGCTCTGCCATTGTCGCTGCTGCTGCTGCAATAAAAAAAAAAAAAAACACATACTCACCTCTCTTGCTTGCAGCTCCCAGCGTCCGGTCCCGGCGCCTCCATCTTCCCGGCGTCTCTGCTCTGACTGATCAGGCAGAGGGCGCCGCGCACACTATATGCGTCATCGCGCCCTCTGACCTGCACAGTCAGAGCGCAGACGCCGGGAAGATGGAGGCGCCGTGAAGATGGAGCGACGCCCGGCGGCTGGAACGCGGACAGGTGAATATAAAATACTTACCTAGTCCCAGCGATCCTGACGCTCCCTCTGCCTGGTCCTCGGTGCCGCAGCCTCTTTCTCTATCAGCGGTCACCGGCACCGCTGATTAGAGAAATGAATACGCGGCTCCACCCCTATGGGAGGTGGAGCCGCCTATTCATTTTTCTAATGAGCGGTCCCACGTGACCACTGAAGAGGGGAAGACGCTGCAGCACAGAAGACCGTGGGACGGCAGGGGGAGCGCCAGGATCGCCAGGACTAGGTAAGTATGCCTCAGCGCCCTCACCCGCCGACCCTGCCACCCACCTTGACTCGAGTATAAGCCGAGAGGGGCACTTTCAGCCCAAAAATTTGGGCTGAAAATCTCGGCTTATACTCGAGTATATATGGTACTTACACTTGTTTTGCCATCCAGCTTGTCCTATTGCAAGAGGATTGTGAACACCACAGCAGTGTTTTTTATACTCCTTCGTTAAATAAGATTTGGTTCAGGTAGTCACCTAATCAGAAGCACATTAAGTAGAATGAGGTGTACTCTGTTTGGAATTCAACTGACACTGGAATGGAATGGCTATCAGACATGTAGAGAAGCTGATTTTTATAAAACTGTGCAGTGGTCTCTTAATTTTTGCCAGAGCTGTATATTTTACACGTTGGGGAGGGGTACTTCATCCACGTAGTGGATAACTCCTTTGAAGGAGCTGTCTGGTCCAAATTGATAAGTCTGCAGTCACGCTCTGTGACTGCAAACCTATGAATCCTTCCAGTGCGCACTCTGCGTCATACATACTCCCGGCTGAACCCAACTAGTGTGCGTGGCCTCGCTCCATACACTTGTATAGAGTGAGGATGCGCCCATTGGATGGCCGTGTCACTAGACGGAGATCAGTTTCCCTCAATACAAGTGTATGGAGACACAGTGCACGCACACTAGTCGGGCTTCTGGCCTGGAGTATGTATAATGTATACATACCTTCCGATCCCGGCTCAGAAACCTCACAGCGCACAGTGCATGCACTGGGGGCATTCACACAGAATGACTGCAAACATATCATTTTAGACCAGACAACCCCTTTAAAGGGAACATGTCACCCCCCAGATGTTTTTAACTAAAAGAGCCACCTTGTGCAGCACTATTGCTGCATTCTGTCAAGGTGGCTCTTTTTGTTCAGGTCCCTGCAAACGCTGAAATAATCGCTTTTATAATGTGCTCCTCATACCTGAATTTGTCAGGGGGCATGTCTTTTCCCCCCTGACACAAACGCCTGCCAGCCGTCACTCAGGGCCTCCATTTCCTTCATGAACGTCCTCGGCGCCTGCGCTGTAAATTCGAAGGGCAGCGCAAACTGCGCATGCCCGAAAAAAAAAAAAAAAAACTTACAGCGCAGGCGCCGGGGACGTTCATGAAGGAAATTGAGGCGGACCCTGCGCACGGAGGCCCTGAGTGACGGATGGCAGGCGTTTGTGTCAGGGGGAAAAGACATGCCCCCTGACAAATTCAGGTATGAGTAGCACATTATAAAAGCGATAATTTCAGCATTTGCAGGGACCCGAACTAAAAGAGCCACCTTGACAGAAGGTAGCATTAGTGCTGCACAAGTTGGCTCTTTTAGTTAAAACGCCTGGGAAGGGGGGGGGGGGGTGACAGGTTCCCTTTAACATGAACACTGGAAGCCTTAAATTTGAGCTGTAGCTCTTGCAGTAAAAGCTTAACTAAAAAGGGGGAGATCAGTTGCCGACTCCAAGCAAAATACCAATTGCTAGGGGAATTAATGTGTGAAATGTAGCACAATAGGGTAAAAGTTAACAACCACTGGCCACTGTAATCATGTAAAGTGATTGCATGATCAGCACACATTTGCTTGCCACTGACAATTTTTTATGTTGATCTAAAATTATCATTGATTAGATCTCATCGTTGAAACAGTATCAGTTAGGCCAGTTTCAGGCAGACATTTTTTTCTTTTCTCAAAAGTGAAAAACAGTTCTGGATTTTTTTTTAAAAATTATTATTTAAGTGCACTTGACCCATTTTTGGTCCCTGACAGTTTTTATAATCCTTGTTGCATCTGATTTTCAAGTATGAAAAAAAATCTTAGTATCTCTTCTCATTGACTTGTATAAAATGAGAAACATGGCTCAAAGTAGGATGTCTCTCGTTTTTTTTTTTTTTAGCAGGCAACTGGTCTGCGGAGAAGGACATTTGAAAAATGTGTGAAAGAGGCATTAGTCTTTGATAGAGAAGAAAGAAAAAAAGATAAACAACCTCAAAAGTGATAGAAATTACAACAAAAAATGGTTGTTACATATGTCTTTTGCACATTAACAATTTGCTTGCCAGGTAATAAGAAGTTAATTTGATAGCATGGTGTTTTACACCCATGTAGACCTATAAAGAGGTTATTACCTGAAAGCCAGCTGTACACTTTGTCTGACTTACAGGCAGAAAGGCACTTCTGACAGCAGGATTAGTATCAGAGGGATGATTATTCATCCAGGAGCTTAGAAAGCCTGCTAGTCAGACACAGTGAATTACTGCTCCAACTCTGTACATAATCTAGATAACCATCAGAACATGGTCCTACAAGTGACAAGGAACCATGAGAGCAGCTGAAAAATAACATTGCAAATATCCAACAAGAGCTTCTCTCTGATCCCTCATTTGCTCCACAATCAAAGACAAAATTATCTGCTATGCCTTCTGTAAAGCTGAACACAATGATGTATGGAGGTGGTTTCAAGGTTTAAATGAACAAAGTGTGAGTTCAATTAAATCAGACTTTAAAATAGTGTTGGTTAAGGCTACTTTCACACTAGCGTCGGAGTCTCCCCGTCGCAATGCGTCGGGCAGAGATTCCGACGCTAGCGTTTAACGCACTGCACAACGGAGGCAGCGGATGCATTTCTCCAGCGCATCCGCTGCCCCATTGTGAGGTGCGGGGAGGTGGGGGCGGAGTTCCGGCCGCGCATGCGCGGTCGGAAAAAGCGGTCCGTCAGGAGCAAAAAACGTTACATGTAGCGTTTTTTGCTCCCGACGGTCCGCCAAAGCACGATGCATCCGTCGCACGACGGATGGGACGTGTGGCAATCCGTCGCAATGCGTCGTCAATACAAGTCTATGGGGAAAAGCACTTTTGCAGGATGCGTTTTCTCTGCAAAACGACGCATTGTGACGGATTGCAGTTAACGCTAGTGTGAAAGTAGCCTCAGAGGTAAGAAAACTAGTATACATAGCTAGTCAACTAGGTTCTGTATTTACCCATTGGGTTTTGTTAGACAGTGGTTTCAAGGTACAGTATTGGGAAAAACAGAGGAGGTAATCTTGGAACCCAGAGAAAAGTAAACCACTTTGTATAAAAGCTCCCCTCCCATACAGAAAAGATAGCGGTCAGCCAAACCATTGTGTATGCCTGGAAGTCCCCACATACAGAGGCCAAGTGATCCCCAAGTGGATAGGTCATCATTGTAAGTGTCTCTTTAATAGTGTGCTCATTTAAATACAGCAAAAAGGTACCGTCACACTAGACGATATCGCTAGCGATCCGTGACGTTGCAACGTCCTCGCTAGCGATATCGTCCAGTGTGACAGGCAGCAGCGATCAGGCCCCTGCTGTGCTGTCGATGGTCGGGGAAGAAAGTCCAGAACTTTGTTTCGTCGCTGGACTCCCCGCAGACATCGCTGAATCGGTGTGTGTGACACCGATTCAGCGATGTCTTCGCTGGTAACCAGGGTAAACATCAGGTAACTAAGCGCAGGGCCACGCTTAGTAACCCGATGTTTACCCTGGTTACCATCGTTAAAGTAAAAAAAACAAACGCTACATACTTACCTTCCGCTGTCTGTCCTCGGCGCTCTGCTTCTCTGCTCTGGCTGTGAGCACAGCGGCCGGAAAGCAGAGCGGTGACGTCACCGCTCTGCTTTCCGGCTGCCCGGCGCTCACAGCCAGAGCAGAGAAGCACAGCGCCGGGGACAGACAGCGGTAGGTAAGTATGTAGCGTTTGTTTTTTTTACTTTAACAATGGTAACCAGGGTAAACATCGGGTTACTAAGCGCGGCCCTGCGCTTAGTTACCCGATGTTTACCCTGGTTACCGCGGACCTCGGGATCATTGGTCGCTGGAGAGCTGTCTGTGTGACAGCTCTCCAGCGACCAAACAGCGACGCTGCAGCGATCCGGATCGTTGTCGGTATCGCTGCAGCGTCGCTTAGTGTGACGGTACCTTAAGACTTGTCAACCAGGCTGTTGTAATATTGCTACCCAAAATATGTAAATATAGAGAAGAACAAATTAGCTGAAAAAGCCGTGTACCATATTTTTTTAGTTGTGCAAACATACTCAATTTATCATGTAACTGATGCTGGGCACTACAGGAGCCAGATATGTTACTCTGCTCTTTTGGGTTGGAAATACATTACAAAACAGTGGGCACTACAACTTATTTTGATGATTACAATCAAGGATTGCATTTTTTTACAAGTACACAAGTTTCTTTATTTAGTAGTTTTTCCCCTCTCTTATAAAGGTCACAAATTGAGGTTAGCAATGACTTTACAGCACAATCTAAGCAGAATGTTATGTTATATTGTGAGAAAGTTGCTCTGCAATAAATACTAATACAGTATATTACTTCAGTTCAATTAAATTTATATGGGTGCAGCAAGCAAACGAGTTTTTAAAGGCTATGTGCACACTTTGCGGATTCGGGTGTGGATTTTTCCATGCAGATTCTGAAAAATCCGCAGGTAAAACTCCCTTTTGTTTTACCTGCGGATTTATTGCGGTTTTTGTGTGGATTTCACCTGCGTTTTCACACCTGCGGATTCCAATTATGGAACAGGTCTAAAACGCTACGGAATCCGCACAAAGAATTGACATGCTGTGGAAAATAAACTGCAGCGTTTCCGTGCTGTATTTTCCACAGCATGTGCACTGCGGATTTGGTTTTCCATAGGTTTACATGGCACTGCACAAGGCATGGAAAACTGCTGCGGATCCGCAGTGTCAAATTCGCTGCGGATCCGCAGCCAAATCCGTAAAGTGTGCACATACCCTAAATGTTTGTCATTGTACTCGGACATCAATATCTGTGTTTATAATGCGATTTTAAATTTATTTAAATACTGGCTTCTAAAGTGAACTTCCTGTATGCAATTAATACGGTAAATAAGTTAGACAAAATGTAAACTTATTATTTTTAAATACCTAAGTTGCTAATTGACAAAATGTACAATATACTTGTAACGTACAATTTCTGGGGTTTTTTCTTTGCATTTTATTTTTTTCCTCCTCTTCTCAGAGTACCATATATACTCGAGTATAAGCCAACCCGCCTAATTTTGCCACAAAAAACTGGGAAAACTTAATGACTCAAGTATAAGTCTAGGGTGGAAAATGCAGCAGCTACCAGTAAATGTCAAAAGTAAAAATAGATACCAATAAAAGTAAAATTAATTGAGACATCAGTAGGTTAAGTGTTTTTGAATATCCATATTGAATCAGGAGCCCCATATAATGCTCCATAAAGTTTATGATGGGCCACATAAGATGCTCCATATTAAAATATGCCCCACATAATCCTGCATAAAGGTTAATAATGGCCCCATAAGATGCTCCATAGACACATTTGCCCAATATAATGAGGCACAAATGTTGATTATGGCCCCATAAGATGCTCCATAAAGATATTTGCCCCATTTTAGTGCTGCACAAACCTTGATTATGGCCCTAAAAAGACACTTGCCCCATATACTGCTGCACACTGGCCCCATAAGATGCTCCATACAGGCATTTGCCCCATTATAGTGCTGCACAAGTGTTATGGCCCCATAAGATGCTCCATACAGGCATTTGCACCATTATAGTGCTGCACAAGTGTTATGGCCCCATAAGATGATCCATACAGACACTTGCCCCATTTGCTGTTGCTGCGATGAAAAAAAAAAATCACATACTCACCTCGCTCAGGCCCCTGGCACTTTCAATATTCACCTGACTTCGTTCCGGCGCCGCTCCATCTTCAGCACTGATGTTCAGGCAGAGGGCGCGCACTAACTACATCACCGCGCCCTCTGACCTGAGCGTCTCTGCTGAAGACAGAGTGGCAGCGGCTGGAACGAGCAGCAAGTGAATATCGCGCAGCGCTCTCCTCCCCGTTATACTCACCTGCTCCTGGTGCGGTGCAGTCCCTGCTTCCCCGATGCCGCAGCTTCTTCCTCTACTGAGCGGTCACCGTTACCACTCATTACAGTAATGAATATGCGGCTGCACCCCTATGGGAGGTGGAGTCGCATATTCATTACTGCAATGAGCGGTACCATGTGACCGCCCAGTACAGGAAGAAGCTGCCGGCGCCGGGGAAAAGACGTGCAGGGACCGCGCCAGGAGGTGAGTATAATTAGACAGACCCCGCTCACCTTCCCCTGCCGACCCCTGGGTATGACTCAAGTATAAGCCGAGAGGGGAACTTTCACCCTTAAAAAATGGGCTGAAAATCTCGGCTTATACTCGAGTATATACGGTAATCATTTTTTTTTTTTTTTTTTTTTTAATACACATATCCAAGGTTTTTTTTTTCTTGTGGAACAAGGTGTAGCTTTGAATGACACATATTTAAAATGTCGTCATTCGTGTTGAGCGCAAGTGGAACAAAAAAAAAAGCTGTTCCATCCAGCATGTCCACATGGATATTTGTTGTGAATTCCGTTCTTGGGCTCCCTCCGGTGGTTGTAAATGGCACTTTTGTGAATTCTGCCCTTGGGCTCCCTCTGGTGGTTTTGAGTGGAACTGCTGCTCCTTGGGTTTAGCTTTAGCAGCTGCTTTCACTACTCGTCTCTCCTGGCTCTGCTATTTAACCTGGCTCTAGTCTTCAGCCTATGCCACTTGTCAATGTTTTCTGCTGGATTCACATCTCTGCTTGGATTCTCCTGGTTTCCTGACCAGTTCTGCTAAGATAAGTTCTGGCTTTGCTCATTTCAGTCCACATGTTGTGGACTTATTGTTCCTTGCATTCTATTTTTGTCCAGCTTGTCATTATGGATTTTTTCTTTTAGCTGGAAGCTCTGGGAAGCAGATTTACCCTCCACACCTTTAGTCAGGTGTGGAGATTTTGTAAACTCTGTGTGGATTGTTTTGTAGTGTTTTATACTGACCGCACAGTATCCTTTCCTGTCCTATCTATCAAGCTAGACTGGCCTCCTATGCTAAAATCTGATTTCATCCCTGCGTATGTTATTTTCCCCTCCTCTCACCGTCAATATTTGTGGGGGGCTATCTTTCCTTTGGGGATTTTTTCTGAGGCAAGATAGGTTTCCTGTTTCCATCTTTAGGAGAAGTTAGATCTTAGGCTGTGCCGAGGGGTCTAGGGAGCGTCAGGTACCCCCCACGGCTATTTCTACTTGCGCTGCTAGGTTCAGGGTCTGCGGTCAGTACAGATACCACCTCCTTCAGAGCTTGTCTCATGTTGTTCCTAAACCACCAGATCATAACAGTACAAGTGGCCAAAAATGAATTAAATGTATCTCAAAAGAAGGAAAAGAAAGTTCTGAACCATTTTTTTTTCTGTGCTCTGGTTTGCCTCTTTTTTCCTCTTGATATCTGGGTGGTCCAGGATATATGCTCTGGCATGGATGCTCAGGGTTTGTTTTCTCGTGTGGATCAACTGGCTGCAAGAGTACAGAGGATCCAGGACTATGTTGTCCAGACTCCGGCTTTAGAGCCCAGAATTCCTACTCCGCATTTGTTCTTTGGGGACAGATCCAAGTTTTTGAACTTTAAAAATAACTGCAAATTGTTTTTTGCTTTGAAACCCCGTTCTTCAGGTGATCCCATTCAGCAGGTGAAAATCATATCCTTGCTGCGTGGTGATCCGCAAGACTGGGCTTTTTCTCTTGAAACAGGGGATCCGGCATTATTGAATGTAGACGCATTTTTTCAAGCACTCGGATTATTATATGACGAACCTAACTCTGTAGAGCATGCTGAGAAAACACTGTTGGCCCTGTGTCAAGGTCAGGAAGCGGCAGAGTTATACTGCCAGAAATTTAGAAAATGGGATGTGCTCACTAAATGGAATCAAGAGGCTCTGGCTGCTATTTTCAGAAAAGGTCTTTCTGAAACCCTTAAAGATGCTATGGTGGGCTTTCCTACGCCTGCCGGTTTGAACGAATCTATGTCTCTAGCCATTCAGATTGATCGGCGTCTGCGCGAGCGCAAAGCTGTGCACCATATGGCAGTATCCTCTGAGCATAGTCCTGAACCTATGCAATGTGATAGGATTTTGACTAGAATAGAAAGGCAGGAATTCAGACGTCAGAATAGGCTGTGTTTTTACTGTGGTGATTCGGCTCATGTTATCTCTGATTGCCCTAAGCGTACTAAGAGAGTCGCTAGGTCTGTTACCATCAGTACTATACAGCCTAAATTTCTCTTATCTGTGACCCTGATTTGCTCATTGTCATCCTTTTCTGTCATGGCATTTGTGGATTCAGGCGCTGCCCTGAACTCACCAGGCGCTGTGGTTTTTCCTTGCAGCCTTTGCAGAGCCCTATTCCTTTGAGGGGCATTGATGCTACACCCTTGGCCAAGGATAAACCTCAGTACTGGACACAGATGACTATGTACATGGCTCCTCATAAAATGCCCAAATTTTATTAATATATAATATCTAAAATGCCACCAACCTGTGGCTGCACCAAAAAACAAAAAACAAACAACAAAACACACCGTGAATAAAAACTGGGTAGGGAGAGAAAAAAGCCCTATAAAGACCTATACTGGTGTCTGCCTATCAGCGGGGGTTGGCGCCCTAGGGGGAACGTATTGGCGCCCCCGCTCAATGAAGGCTCTGTGCCCTTCCATCAGTCCGCTGTCATAAGTCGCCTCGACGCGTTTCGCCCCTCTGGCTCATCAGGAGGCTAGATAGATCTGTCATGTGTCTCGATGATGAAAGATAGAGGTGAGTTATGATACCTGTTACCTCTGTTTAAATAAGCCGCCACCGGAAAATCCAAGCGTGTGCATGCTTCCTGTTGATAGACCGGAAGTCGTCGCACAAATGACAGACAAGAGGAGGTCTTTCCCTGCGCCTGCGCTCAGTGGCACGCACAGGAGAGATATCCTGTCCCTGCTGCGTGTCACCCAAGCGCGCTGTAACTGGGCAACTACTGATCACACGAGGTTGTGCCAGAGTATTCACAGAGCATGAATGCAATGGAGGACTTGGAACCTAACTGCTACCGCAAATTGCGTGTAGCATGTCAAAGTATGGATGATTTTATCTAAATGATACTTAAAGAGGC
Organism: Ranitomeya imitator; assembly: GCF_032444005.1. Classification (NCBI taxonomy): domain Eukaryota; kingdom Metazoa; phylum Chordata; class Amphibia; order Anura; family Dendrobatidae; genus Ranitomeya; species Ranitomeya imitator. Next base: position 285,652,155 of record NC_091282.1, on the reverse strand, counting down.
TTAAGCTAAATGATTTCCATATTAATATCTTTTAACTGCTTACTATACATCATCAGCTGTCTCAGGGCGACCGCTGAGTCTGTAGAGAGAGGCACACATACGGCTGTCCTCCCACCATCGATTGTGTATATGATACGTAAGTCAGATGGCGGTAACCAAAATTGCAGAGAACGCTCGGCCATTAGTCACCCACTTGCACAGTGGCTGATATATTACCAATTACGCAGGGTTTGTGCCAGAGCATTAACAGCACGTGTGTGCAAAGGAGAACCTGGAGCTAAACAGCTACCGCCAATCGCGTGTAGCATATGAGAGTCTGGGTGATCTTAACTAGATGATACTTCCAGAAGCTTACGCTCGATAATTCTCATTCAGATCTTTTTACCAAATTTATATACATCATTAGCTTATCCGCACTGATTGTATCCGGTTTTTAGTCGACTGTTATACTGAATGTCTTTTCCAACACTTATATGGATAGAGCCCAACCTCGACACTACACCAAATCCCAATGGCTACATGTGGTTCGTCACCCTTGGATGGCCCCATCCATATATACAATTGTCCATCCATTCCATACCCTAGGCACACAAAGCTCTACTCAGCGGCATATTAAACAAGAGGAATTTTTTATTTCACAAAATTAGAAACACACCAATCTGTGCAAGGTCCCCCTATACAAGAGGGGATAAACAAGAAACGGAGCATGGAAATAAGCCATCTTGTTAAATGGTCCCATATAGATTGTAACATAGTCCAAACTAATGAATAAATAAATAAATAAATGATTCACATGGACATAGTACCGAGGGCAGGTACAAAGGCTAAAGAAAACACGAGAATGATTGTATCTCATTCAGGCCCTTTGGGGTCATCGAGTCCATTCTAAAGGTCCACTCACATTCTCTTTGAAGGATAGTTCTATCAAAATTTCCTCTCCTTGGGTTGGGTTTCACCACTTCAATCACTGTGAATCTTAAATCTGTCGTATTGTCAGGGTGTTGTGATCGCATGTGTCTGGCCAGAGTAGTGTCCCTATTGTGCCTTATGTCCCCTAGATGTTCACCTACTCTTCTACGAAGCTCCCTGATTGTCTTCCCGATGTAATCTTTGAGACAGAAGCAAGAGGCCAAATACACAACCCCCGTTGATTTACAGTTAGAAAAATCACGTTGAAAAAATACCTTCCCAGTGGAAGAGCTTGTAAAGGACTTATTGGGTTTCATCCACTTACAAAATTGACAGCCACCGCACTTAAAAAAGCCACACGGTCTCCTCTCCAGCCACTTCCCACTTTCCCTAGGTTTCATGTAGTGGCTATGTACTAAAGAATCTTTAAGAGACCTCCCTTTTCTAAAGGTGATGTCAGGGTATAACCCCAATAGGTCCCTAAGGTCTGGGTCCATCCTGAGTATATCCCAGTGTTTATTTAACACTTCCCTGACCTTCTGGTGTTGAGAATCAAAAGTCCCTATAATCCTTATCTTCTCATCCTCTTTTTTGGTTTTGCTCTTGTGCAGTAGCTGTTGCCTATCTGCATTCGCCGCATTATTATACGCCGAATTAAGGATATGAGACGGATAGTTTTTCTCCCTGAACCTATTGAACATATCCCCAGCCTGACCATGGAACGTCCTTATGTCAGAGCAGTTTCGCCTCAGTCGCAAGAACTGGCCTTTTGGGATGCCCTTTTTGAGTGGGGTGGGATGATGACTATGCCAATTAAGAAGGCTATTTGTACTTGTAGGTTTGCGGTAGATGCTGGTGGCAAGATACCCATTAGGTGCCCTCCTTATCAAAACATCCAAAAAGGCCAGCTCTTCTTTCTGGATTTCTGAGGTAAATTTTAGACTGATGTCATTAATGTTGAGCTTAGCAATGAAGATTTTGAATTGTTCCTCGGTACCCGGGTGGTTATAAATGGTATAGTCTCTAACTGGGTCGCTGTGACCAGTGGGGTACCGCAGGGGTCAGTATTGGGACCTGTTCTCTTCAACATATTCATTAATGATCTGGTAAAAGGTTTACACAGTAAAATATCGATATTTGCAGATGATACAAAACTATGTAAAGCAGTTAATACAAGAGAAGATAGTATTCTGCTACAGATGGATCTGGATAAGTTGGAAACTTGGGCTGAAAGGTGGCAGATGAGGTTTAACAATGATAAATGTAAGGTTATACACATGGGAAGAGGGAATCAATATCACCATTACACACTGAACGGGAAACCACTGGGTAAATCTGACAGGGAGAAGGACTTGGGGATCCTAGTTAATGATAAACTTACCTGGAGCAGCCAGTGCCAGGCAGCAGCTGCCAAGGCAAACAGGATCATGGGGTGCATTAAAAGAGGTCTGGATACACATGATGAGAGCATTATACTGCCTCTGTACAAATCCCTAGTTAGACCGCACATGGAGTACTGTGTCCAGTTTTGGGCACCGGTGCTCAGGAAGGATATAATGGAACTAGAGAGAGTACAAAGGAGGGCAACAAAATTAATAAAGGGGATGGGAGAACTACAATACCCAGATAGATTAGCGAAATTAGGATTATTTAGTCTAGAAAAAAGACGACTGAGGGGCGATCTAATAACCATGTATAAGTATATAAGGGGACAATACAAATATCTCGCTGAGGATCTGTTTATACCAAGGAAGGTGACGGGCACAAGGGGGCATTCTTTGCGTCTGGAGGAGAGAAGGTTTTTCCACCAACATAGAAGAGGATTCTTTACTGTTAGGGCAGTGAGAATCTGGAATTGCTTGCCTGAGGAGGTGGTGATGGCGAACTCAGTCGAGGGGCTCAAGAGAGGCCTGGATGTCTTCCTGGAGCAGAACAATATTGTATCATACAATTATTAGGTTCTGTAGAAGGACGTAGATCTGGGTATTTATTATGATGGAATATAGGCTGAACTGGATGGACAAATGTCTTTTTTCGGCCTTACTAACTATGTTACTATGTTACTATGTTACCCGTCCAAATGACAAAGACATCGTCAATGAATCTGAGCCATATGGCTACAAATTCATTCCACCAGTTGGTATCGCACCCAAACACTATGGTCTCCTCCCACCAGCCCAGGAACAAATTTGCATACGATGGGGCACAAGGACACCCCATCGCAGTGCCCCTGAGCTGGTGGTAGTGTCTGCCGCTAAATTTGAACGTATTGTGGGTAAGTATAAAGTCCAGTAATGAAACAACAAAAGAGTTGTGGTCCCTGCAGGCTACCAACCTTTGTTGTAGGTAATGATGTACTCCTTTAAGTCCCGCCTCATGTGGTATACTGCTATAAAGGGCCTCGACGTCGATTGAAGCTAGTAGAGAACCGTTGTCTACCTGCAGGCCCTCTATTTTCTGTAATAAGTCTGTAGTATCCCTTAGATAGGAGGGGATAGAAATAACAAATGGCCGGAGGATTTCTTCAACATACAGACCACAGTTTTGAGTAAGGGAATCCACCCCAGATACAATAGGGCGCCCCTTTAAAGGGTTTAGACCCTTATGTACCTTGGGTAGAGTGTAAAAGATAGCCTGCAGGGGAAATTTAGGGAGCAGAAAGTCAGATTCGGATCTAGATATAAGACCCCTAATGAAGGCCCCATCTACAATCGCTTGGAGTTCAGCTCTATACATCTCTAAGGGGTCAGAGCTCAAGATTTCATAAGTGCTCCTGTCCTGCAAAATGTTAGTACACATATTACAATATGTCTTATGGTTGCCACCTTTGTCGGATGCTTTAATGACCAGCTGGTCATTCCGTTTTAGTGCCTCCAATGCCCCTCTTTCATTTTCGCTAAGATTATAACTTGTATCGGCATCCACAAATCTAATCTTCCTAAAGTCCCTTTCTACAAGTTGCAGGAAAATATCAATGTTGCCAGTATCCCCTTGGGGTGGCATTTTAACACTCTTATTTTTTAGGCCCGTGAAAGGGCCTCTACCCGAGTCTGGACTCCACTCGTTTTCCCCCAATAGGCCAACCAAGGCTTCAAAGCTCTCCATATCCTCCTCCTGTAGCCCCTGCTGTAGGGATACCTCCCTATTATTGTTTATAAAGAACTTTTTCCACTTCAGTTTTCTACAAAAAAGGTTGAGATCTCTTACCCACCCAAAACAGTTGAAACCGCTAGTGGGTACAAAGTTGAGTCCCCTCTGCAATACTCGATATTCATCACCAGAGAGCACATGGGTAGATAAATTAATAATTTGTCCTCTATCTAGCTGGGTTTGGTTCTGAGGAAGTATCCTGTTTTCATACCTTGCTCTAAAAAAGAGGAGGATGATGAAGAGGAGGAGGCCGCTGCTTGAGTGTCTCTCGCGGAAGTAGGGGGGAATTTTGATGTCCCCTCTCCATTCCTGTACCCTCCCCTCCCCTTTTTCCCATACCTTGCCCTTGGATGTTGCCATCTTTGCTGCCTAGATGGCTGTACCCTGTTGTTATATCCCCCTCTGGCAGAGGTCTCTGTTCTTTCAGTGTCAGAGGTATCAATGTCTGAGGAGGAAACTTCACCTGTTCTACCTGTTTGGAAAACGAAAGCTTGATTGTCTGAAAAATTCCTCAGATCCTTTTGGAACTGTATCTGCTTTCTTTCTTTTAATAAAGCCTGATACTTTTCAACCGAGGTTTGTAACAGACCCTCTCTCCTGTTGAAATCCGGATCAGATTTCAATTGCAGCACTTTTTCTATCAGGCTATTGAGGTTCGTGGTAGATTTTTCAAGTAGTTTCTTCTCCTCAGACAATAACAACTGCATAAAGCGTATGGATGAATCAATTGATTCTTTAAGCCAGAGAGTCAGGAGTTCAGGGGAAGATGTACGTGGGGAAGGGGTGATGCTAATTCTAAGGCCTCACCCAGACTCTCATATGCTACACGCGATTGGCGGTAGCTGTTTAGCTCCAGGTTCTCCTTTGCACACACGTGCTGTTAATGCTCTGGCACAAACCCTGCGTAATTGGTAATATATCAGCCACTGTGCAAGTGGGTGACTAATGGCCGAGCGTTCTCTGCAATTTTGGTTACCTCCATCTGACTTACGTATCATATACACAATCGATGGTGGGAGGACAGCCGTATGTGTGCCTCTCTCTACAGACTCAGCGGTCGCCCTGAGACAGCTGATGATGTATAGTAAGCTGTTAAAAGATATTAATATGGAAATCATTTAGCTTAAGCCTCTTTAAGTATCATTTAGATAAAATCATCCATACTTTGACATGCTACACGCAATTTGCGGTAGCAGTTAGGTTCCAAGTCCTCCATTGCATTCATGCTCTGTGAATACTCTGGCACAACCTCGTGTGATCGGCTATATGGTAGCGACTGCGCAACTTGGTCGCGAATGCCCAAGCGCCTCCGGTAACTATGGCTACCCGATTTGAGTCTGCATATCTTTTACGCAGTTGACGGTGGGAGGGCATTTGGATGAGTTCCTCTCTGCGCAGGCTCAGTAGTTGCCCAGTTACAGCGCGCTTGGGTGACACGCAGCAGGGACAGGATATCTCTCCTGTGCGTGCCACTGAGCGCAGGCGCAGGGAAAGACCTCCTCTTGTCTGTCATTTGTGCGACGACTTCCGGTCTATCAACAGGAAGCATGCACACGCTTGGATTTTCCGGTGGCGGCTTATTTAAACAGAGGTAACAGGTATCATAACTCACCTCTATCTTTCATCATCGAGACACATGACAGATCTATCTAGCCTCCTGATGAGCCAGTGGGGCGAAACGCGTCGAGGCGACTTATGACAGCGGACTGATGGAAGGGCACAGAACGATGAGTACCAATTGTGCAGATCTACTTAAGATCAATGTATTTTGATAGGGGATCTTCGGCTATAGCATCAGCACTTGCCCTGGCAATATAGTTTTACTGTCTATCGGGCAGAAACCCATTGTAGGACTTATAAATTTGTCCAAGGGATATAATGTTGCCTGTGATCCACTGATTTGGTGCTCTCTGCGTGTATTTATCAGGATGTGCATAACAACAATGCCTACTTCGAGATATAGTGACTAGGTGTTGTATGTACACGCTTCATACCCGTCATCAGCTGTCTACATGTTCTCATTTTGTTTTTATATTCACGGTGTGGGGGTTGAGGATTCCCTAGTATAGGTGTGTCATTTGTATAGCTTTTGAGGGGTACCCTTAGTTTATATTTATTGTGCGGGTAGAGGGACCCATTGGCTATAATAGGGCCTAGTAGGGACCCCAGGGCAAGCCTTCGTTGAGCGGGGGCGCCAATACGTTCCCCCTAGGGCGCCAACCCCCGCTGATAGGCAGACACCAGTATAGGTCTTTATAGGGCTTTTTTCTCTCCCTACCCAGTTTTTATTCACGGTGTGTTTTGTTGTTTGTTTTTTGTTTTTTGGTGCAGCCACAGGTTGGTGGCATTTTAGATATTATATATTAATAAAATGTGGGCATTTTATGATTACTCTAATAAATTATCCCAAGCTAAACATATTATACTAAAATTTATGTACATGGCTCCTGCACATCAGGAAGATTGCCGTTTTCTGGTGTTGCATAACCTGCATGATGTTGTTGTGCTGGGATTTCCATGGTTACAGGAACATAATCCGGTGCTGGATTGGAAAACTATGTCTGTGACTAGTTGGGGTTGTCAAGGGGTACATAGTGACGTTCCTTTGATGTCAATTTCCTCTTCCCCCTCTTCTGAGGTCCCTGAGTTTTTGTCGGATTTCCAGGATGTATTTGATGAGCCCAAGTCCAGTTCCCTTCCTCCACATAGGGACTGTGATTGTGCTATTAACTTGATTCCTGGTTGTAAGTTCCCTAAGGGCCGACTTTTCAATTTGTCTGTGCCAGAGCATGCCGCCATGCGGAGCTATGTTAAGGAATCTTTGGAGAAAGGGCATATTCGGCCCTCTTCGTCACCATTGGGAGCGGGTTTCTTTTTTGTTGCTAAGAAGGATGGCTCCTTGAGACCCTGTATTGATTATCGTCTTCTTAATAAGATCACGGTCAAATTCCAATACCCCTTGCCTTTGCTTACTGATTTGTTTGCTCAGATTAAGGGGGCTAGTTGGTTTACTAAGATTGACCTCCGAGGGGCATATAATCTTGTTCGTATTAAACAGGGTGACGAATGGAAAACTGCATTTAATACGCCTGAAGGCCATTTTGAATACCTTGTGATGCCATTTGGGCTCTCTAATGCTCCATCTGTGTTCCAGTCTTTCATGCATGATATTTTCCGCAATTATCTTGATAAATTCATGGTCGTATATTTGGATGATATTTTGATTTTTTCCAATGATTGGGAGTCTCATGTGAAGCAGGTCAGGATGGTGTTCCAGATCCTTCATGATAATGCTTTATTTGTGAAGGGGTCTAAGTGCCTATTCGGAGTTCAGAAGGTCTCTTTTATGGGTTTTGTTTTTTCTCCCTCGCTTATAGAAATGGATCCTGTTAAGGTCCAAGCTATTCATGACTGGATCCAACCCACATCTGTGAAGGGTCTTCAAAAATTTTTGGGCTTTGCTAATTTCTATCGCCGTTTCATTGCCAACTTTTCCAGTGTGGTTAAGCCCCTTACTGATTTGACGAAGAAAGGCGCTGATGTGACGAATTGGTCCTCTGAGGCTGTTGAGGCCTTTCAGGAGCTTAAACACAGATTTACTTCTGCCCCTGTGTTGCGTCATCCGGATGGTTTCCTTCCTTTTCAGGTTGAGGTCGACGCTTCTGAGATTGGGGCAGGGGCCGTCTTGTCTCACAGGGAGTCTGATGGTTCTTTGATGAAACCGTGTGCTATTTTTTCCAGAAAGTTTTTGCCTGTGGAACGCAATTATGATGTCGGCAATCGGGAGTTGTTGGCTATGAAGTGGGCGTTTGAGGAGTGGCGACATTGGCTTGAGGGAGCTAAACACCGTGTTGTGGTCCTGACCGATCATAAGAATCTGATTTACCTCGAGTCGGCCAAGCGGCTGAATCCTAGACAGGCTCGATGGTCCCTGTTTTTCTCCCGTTTTGATATTGTGGTCTCGTGTCTTCCGGGATCTAAGAATGTTAAGGCTGATGCCCTCTCTAGGAGTTTTTCGCCTGATTCTCCTGGAGTCCTTGAGCCGGTTGGCATTCTTAAGGAGGGGGTGGTTCTTTCTGCTATCTCCCCTGATTTGCGCCGGGTGCTTCAGGAATTTCAGGCTGATAGGCCTGACCGCTGTCCAGTGGGGAAGCTGTTTGTTCCTGATAGATGGACAAGTAAGGTAATTTCTGAGGTTCATTGTTCAGTGTTGGCTGGTCATCCTGGGATTTTTGGTATCAGAGATTTGGTTGCTAGGTCCTTTTGGTGGCCTTCCTTGTCTCGCGATGTGCGTGCTTTTGTGCAGTCCTGTGGGACTTGAGCCCAGGCCAAGCCTTGCTGTTCCCGCGCTAGTGGGTTGCTTTTGCCTTTGCCTTTCCCTGAGAGGCCCTGGACGCATATTTCCATGGATTTTATTTCGGATCTTCCTGTTTCCCAGAAGATGTCTGTTATCTGGGTTGTTTGTGACCGATTCTCTAAAATGGTCCATTTGGTACCTTTGCCTAAGTTGCCTTCCTCCTCAGATCTGGTTCCATTGTTTTTTCAGCATGTGGTTTGTTTGCATGGCATTCCGGAGAATATTGTGTCTGACAGAGGTTCTCAGTTTGTCTCTAGATTTTGGCGGGCCTTTTGTGCTAGGATGGGCATTGATTTGTCTTTTTCTTCGGCGTTTCATCCTCAGACTAATGGCCAAACTGAGCGAACTAATCAAACCTTGGAGACCTATTTGAGATGCTTTGTGTCTGCTGATCAGGATGATTGGGTGTCTTTCTTGCTGTTGGCCGAGTTTGCCCTTAATAATCGGGCTAGTTCGGCTACTTTGGTTTCACCTTTCTTTTGTAATTTTGTTTTTTATCCTCGTTTTTCTTCTGGGCAGGTTGAGCCTTCTGATTGTCCTGGTGTTGATTCTGTGGTGGACAGGCTGCAGCAGATTTGGACTCATGTGGTGGACAATTTGACGTTGTCTCAGGAAAGGGCTCAATGTTTTGCTAACCGCCGTCGGCGTGTTGGTCCCCGGCTTCGTGTGGGGGATTTGGTTTGGTTGTCTTCTCGTCATGTTCCTATGAAGGTTTCTTCTCCTAAGTTTAAGCCTCGGTTTATTGGTCCTTATAAAATTTCTGAAATTATTAATCCGGTCTCTTTTCGTTTGGCTCTTCCAGCCTCTTTTGCCATTCATAATGTTTTCCATAGATCTTTGTTGCGGAGATATGTGGTGCCCGTTGTTCCCTCGGTTGACCCTCCTGCCCCGGTGTTGGTTGAGGGAGAGTTGGAATATGAGGTTGAGAAGATTTTGGATTCTCGTTTTTCGAGGCGGAGGCTCCAGTATCTTGTCAAGTGGAAGGGTTATGGCCAGGAGGATAATTCTTGGGTTGTTGCCTCCGATGTCCATGCTACCGATTTGGTTCGTGCTTTTCACTTGGCTTGTCCTGATCGGCCTGGGGGCTCTGGTGAGGGTTCGCTGACCCCTCCTCAAGGGGGGGTACTGTTGTGAAATCCGTTCTTGGGCTCCCTCCGGTGGTTGTAAATGGCACTTTTGTGAATTCTGCCCTTGGGCTCCCTCTGGTGGTTTTGAGTGGAACTGCTGCTCCTTGGGTTTAGCTTTAGCAGCTGCTTTCCCTAATCGTCTCTCCTGGCTCTGCTATTCTGGCTCTAGTCTTCAGCCTATGCCACTTGTCAATGTTTTCTGCTGGATTCACATCTCTGCTTGGATTCTCCTGGTTTCCTGACCAGTTCTGCTAAGATAAGTTCTGGCTTTGCTCATTTCAGTCCACATGTTGTGGACTTATTGTTCCTTGCATTCTATTTTTGTCCAGCTTGTCATTATGGATTTTTTCTTTTAGCTGGAAGCTCTGGGAAGCAGATTTACCCTCCACACCTTTAGTCAGGTGTGGAGATTTTGTAAACTCTGTGTGGATTGTTTTGCAGTGTTTTATACTGACTGCACAGTATCCTTTCCTGTCCTATCTATCAAGCTAGACTGGCCTCCTATGCTAAAATCTGATTTCATCTCTGCGTATGTTATTTTCCCCTCCTCTCACCGTCAATATTTGTGGGGGGCTATCTTTCCTTTGGGGATTTTCTCTGAGGCAAGATAGGTTTCCTGTTTCCATCTTTAGGGGAAGTTAGATCTTAGGCTGTGCCGAGGGGACTAGGGAGCGTCAGGTACCCCCCACGGCTATTTCTAGTTGCGCTGCTAGGTTCAGGGTCTGCGGTCAGTACAGATACCACCTCCTTCAGAGCTTGTCTCATGTTGTTCCTAAACCACCAGATCATAACAGATATTCCCTCTCTGAACCTTGCTTATACAGGTACTATACAGATGATCAGGTTTTTAAATACATCAGATAGGTATTATATACATTAGTTAGGACTGCTCTATATGGGTATACCTTGACGATTGGTGGAGCAGCTTAGTATACATTTTTTTGCAAAAAAAAGTATCAACTAAATACCGTTTTTTTCCATCTTTTGACTAGCTTATTACTGTGATTTTTTTTACAACAGAGTATTTTGACCTCACTGTGCTCTTTTGTGTCTTCAAGTTTCTTGGTGGTGTGTGAACAGGTTCCTACAGACTTGTTCAATGTGCAAGTAGCCCATGTGTTTCTGGTTCTATCATTATATAAAGTCTATAACTTGGCTCTATGGCAGATGCACCTGTTCTCCTAAACAATACCTGCACAGAGTTTGGTTACGGTATTTCTCAGAGCAGTGAGTGAGGCATAATATTCCAAAGTGTGATCACACCGTCTGCAGATAGGCTTAGAGGCAAATGAGCATAAATTAAGTGCTGACAGCTAAAGATGAGAACGCCACTCTCAAGAGATAAGCACCACTTACATAACAGTTCAGGCATGAAAACAGTACAAGCGCTCACTGCTCAGACTTGTATATTGCCTATAGCAGCTGATTGATTTAGCACATCCCTAGAAAGTCGGAACCAGCCAAGCACATTGCAATATTTTTCTTGAACTGTAAGACCTTATTCATATGTTGCACTTTTGCCATGGAAAAAACGCAGTGTTTTAACCCCTTCATGACCCAGCCAATTTTGACCTTAATGACCTGGCCGTTTTTTGCAATTCTGTCCAGTGTCCCTTTATGAGGTAATAACTCAGGAACGCTTCAACGGATCCTAGCGGTTCTGAGATTGTTTTTTCGTGACATATTGGGCTTCATGTTAGTGGTAAATTTAGGTCAATAAATTCTGCGTTTATTTGTGATAAAAACGGAAATTTCGCTATTTTCACATTTTGAATTTTTATTCTGTTAAACCAGAGAGTTATGTAACACAAAATAGTTAATAAATAACATTTCCCACATGTATACTTTACATCAGAACAATTTTGGAAACAACATTTTTTTTTGCTAGGAAGTTATAAGGGTTAAAATTTGACCAGCGATTTCTCATTTTTACAACGAAATTTACAAAACCATTTTTTTTTAGGGACCACCTCACATTTAACCCCTTCAAGACCCAGCCTATTTTGACCTTAAAGACCTTGCCGTTTTTTGCAATTCTGACCAGTGTCCCTTTATGAGGTAATAACTCAGGAACGCTTCAACGGATCCTAGCGGTTCTGAGATTGTTTTTTCGTGACATATTGGGCTTCATGTTAGTGGTAAATTTAGGTCAATAAATTCTGCATTTATTTGTGATAAACACGGAAATTTGGCGAAAATTTTGAAAATTTCGCAATTTTCACATTTTGAATTTTTATTCTGTTAAACCAGAGAGATATGTGACACAAAATAGTTAATAAATAACATTTCCCACATGTTTACTTTACATCAGCACAATTTTGGAAACAAAATTTTTTTTTGTTAGGAAGTTATAAGGGTTAAAATTCGACCAGCGATTTGTCATTTTTACAACGAAATTTACAAAACCATTTTTTTTAGGGACCACCTCACATTTGAAGTCAGTTTGAGGGGTCTATATGGCTGAAAATACCCAAAAGTGACACCATTCTAAAAACTGCACCCCTCAAGGTACTCAAAACCACATTCAAGAAGTTTATTAACCCTTCAGGTGCTTCACAGCAGCAGAAGCAACATGGAAGGAAAAAATGAACATTTAACTTTTTAGTCACAAAAATTATCTTTTAGCAACAATTTTTTTATTTTCCCAATGGTAAAAGGAGAAACTGAACCACGAAAGTTGTTGTCCAATTTGTCCTGAGTACGCTGATACCTCATATGTGGGGGTAAACCACTGTTTTGGCGCACGGCAGGGCTTGGAAGGGAAGGAGCGCCATTTGACTTTTTGAATCAAAAATTGGCTCCACTCTTTAGCGGACACCATGTCACGTTTGGAGAGCCCCCGTGTGCCTAAAAATTGGAGCTCCCCCACAAGTGACCCCATTTTGGAAACTAGACGCCCCAAGGAACTTATCTAGATGCATAGTGAGCACTTTGAACCCCCAGGTGCTTCACAAATTGATCCGTAAAAATGAAAAAGTACTTTTTTTTCACAAAAAAATTCTTTTAGCCTCAATTTTTTCATTTTCACATGGGCAACAGGATAAAATGGATCCTAAAATGTGTTGGGCAATTTCTCCTGAGTACACCAATACCTCACATGTGGAGGTAAACCACTGTTTGGGCACATGGTAAGGCTCGGAAGGGAAGGAGCGCCATTTGACTTTTTGAATGAAAAATTATTTCCATCGTTAGCGGACACCATGTCGCGTTTGGATAGCTCCTGTGTGCCTAAACATTGGCGCTCCCCCACAAGTGACCCCATTTTGGAAACTAGACCCCCCAAGGAACTAATTTAGATGCCTAGTGAGCACTTTAAACCCTCAGGTGCTTCACAAATTGATCTGTAAAAATGAAAAAGTACTTTTTTTTCACAAAAAAATTCTTTTCGCCTCAATTTTTTCATTTTCACATGGGCAGTAGGATAAAATGGATCATAAAATTTGTTGGGCAATTTCTCCCGAGTACGCCGATACCTCATATGTGGGGGTAAACCACTGTTTGGGCACTCGGCAGGGCTCGGAAGAGAAGGCGCGCCATTTGACTTTTTGAATGGAAAATTAGCTCCAATTGTTAGCGGACACCATGTCGCGTTTGGAGAGCCCCTGTGTGCCTAAACATTGGAGCTCCCGCACAAGTGACCCCATTTTGGAAACTAGACCCCCCAAGGAACTTATCTAGATGCATATTGAGCACTTTAAACCCCCAGGTGCTTCACAGAAGTTTATAACGCAGAGCCATGAAAATAAAAAATAATTTTTCTTTCCTCAAAAATGATTTTTTAGCCTGGAATTTCCTATTTTGCCAAGGATAATAGGAGAAATTGGACCCCAAATATTGTTGTCCAGTTTGTCCTGAGTACGCTGATACCCCATATGTGGGGGTAAACCACTGTTTGGGCGCACGGCAGGGCTCGGAAGGGATGGCACGCCATTTGGCTTTTTAAATGGAAAATTAGCTCCAATCATTAGCGGACACCATGTCACGTTTGGAGAGCCCCTGTGTGCCTAAACATTGGAGATCCCCCAGAAATGACACCATTTTAGAAACTAGACCCCCAAAGGAACTAATCTAGATGTGTGGTGAGGACTTTGAACCCCCAAGTGCTTCACAGAAGTTTATAACGCAGAGCCATGAAAAAAAAAAAAAAAATTATTTTCTCAAAAATGATCTTTTAGCCTGCAATTTTTTATTTTCCCAAGGGTAACAGGAGAAATTTGACCCCAAAAGTTGTTGTCCAGTTTCTCCTGAGTACGCTGATACCCCATATGTGGGGGTAAATCACTGTTTGGGCACATGCCGGGGCTCGGAAGTGAAGTAGTGACGTTTTGAAATGCAGACTTTGATGGAATGCTCTGTGGGCGTCACGTTGCGTTTGCAGAGCCCCTGATGTGGCTTAACAGTAGAAACCCCCCACAAGTGACCCCATTTTGGAAACTAGACCCCCAAAGGAACTTATCTAGATGTGTGGTGAGCACTTTGAACCCCCAAGTGCTTCATAGAAGTTTATAATGCAGAGCCGTGAAAATAATAAATACGTTTTCTTTCCTCAAAAATAATTATTTAGCCCAGAGTTTTTTATTTTTCCCAAGGGTAACAGGAGAAATTTGACCCCAATATTTGTTGTCCAGTTTCTCCTGAGTACGGTGATACCCCATATGTGGGGGTAAACTACTGTTTGGGCACATGCCGGGGCTTGGAATTGAAGTAGTGACGTTTTGAAATGCAGACTTTGATGGAATGCTCTGCGGGCGTCACGTTGCGTTTGCAGAGCCCCTGATGTGCCTAAACAGTAGAAACCCCCCACAAGTGACCCCATTTTGGAAACTAGACCCTGAAAGGAACTTATCTAGATGTGTGGTGAGCACTTTGAACCCCCAAGTGCTTCATAGAAGTTTATAATGCAGAGCCGTGAAAATAATAAATACGTTTTCTTTCCTCAAAAATAATTATTTAGCCCAGAATTTTTTATTTTCCCAAGGGTTACAGGAGAAATTGGACCCCAAAAGTTGTTGTCCAGTTTCTCCTGAGTACGCTGATACCCCATATGTGGGGGTAAACCACTGTTTGGGCACACGTCGGGGCTCAGAAGGGAAGTAGTGACTTTTGAAATGCAGACTTTGATGGAATGGTCTGCGGGTGTCACGTTGCGTTTGCAGAGCCCCTGGTGTGCCTAAACAGTAGAAACCCCCCACAAGTGACCCCATTTTAGAAACTAGACCCCCCAAGGAACTTATCTAGATATGTGGTGAGCACTTTGAACCCCCAAGTGCTTCACAGACGTTTACAACACAGATCCGTGAAAATAAAAAATCATTTTTCTTTCCTCAAAAATTATGTTTTAGCAAGCATTTTTTTAGATTCACAAGGGTAACAGGAGAAATTGGACCCCAGTAATTGTTGCGCAGTTTGTCCTGAGTATGCTGGTACCCCATATGTGGGGGTAAACCACTGTTTGGGCACACGTCAGGGCTCGGAAGTGAGGGAGCACCATTTGACTTTTTGAATACGAGATTGGCTGGAATCAATGGTGGCGCCATGTTGCGTTTGGAGACCCCTGATGTGCCTAAACAGTGGTAACCCCTCAATTCTACCTCCAACACTAACCCCAACACACCCCTAACCCTAATCCCAACTGTAGCCATAACCCTAATCACAACCCTAACCCCAACACACCCCTAACCACAACACTAATTCCAACCCTAACCCTAAGGCTATGTGCCCACGTTGCGGATTCGTGTGAGATATTTCCGCACCATTTTTGAAAAATCTGCGGGTAAAAGGCACTGTGTTTTACCTGCGGATTTTCCGCGGATTTCCAGTGTTTTTTGTGCGGATTTCACCTGCGGATTCCTATTGAGGAACAGGTGTAAAACGCTGCGGAATCCGCACAAAGAATTCACATGCTGCGGAAAATACAACGCAGCGTTCCCGCGCGGTATTTTCCGCATCACGGGCACAGCGGATTTGGTTTTTCATATGTTTACATGGTACTGTAAACCTGATGGAACACTGCTGCGAATCCGCAGCCAAATCCGCACCGTGTGCACATAGCCTAATTCTAAAGGTATGTGCACACGCTGCGGAAAACGCTGCGGATCCGCAGCAGTTTCCCATGAGTGTACAGTTCAATGTAAACCTATGGGAAACAAAAATCGCTGTACACATGCTGCGGAAAAACTGCACGGAAACGCAGCGGTTTACATTCCGCAGCATGTCACTTCTTTGTGCGGATTCCGCAGCGGTTTTACAACTGCTCCAATAGAAAATCGCAATTGTAAAACCGCAGTGAAATGCGCAGAAAAAAACGCGGTAAATCCACCATAAATCCGCAGCGGTTTAGCACTGCGGATTTATCAAATCCGCAGCGGAAAAATCCGCAGAGGACCAGAATACGTGTGCACATTCCTAACCCTAACCCTACCCCTAACCCTACCCCTAACCCTAGCCCTAACCCTAACCCTACCCCTAACCCTACCCCTACCCCTACCCCTACCCCTACCCCTAACCCTACCCCTAACCCTACCCCTAACCCTAACCCTACCCCTAACCCTAACCCTATTCTAACATTAGTGGAAAAAAAAAATTTCTTTATTTTTTTATTGTCCCTACCTATGGGGGTGACAAAGGGGGGGGGGTCATTTATTATTTTTTTTATTTTGATCACTGAGATAGATTATATCTCAGTGATCAAAATGCACTTTGGAACGAATCTGCCGGCCGGCAGATTCGGCGGGCGCACTGCACATGCGCCCGCCATTTTGGAAGATGGCGGCGCCCGGGAGAAGACGGACGGGACCACGGCTGGATCGGTAAGTATGATAGGGTGGGGGGGGACCACGGGGGGGGGGATCGGAGCACGGGGGGGGGGATCGGAGCACGGGGGGGGAATCGGAGCGCGGGAGGGGTGGAACGGAGCGCGGGGGGCGTGGAACGGAGCACGGGGGGGCTGGAATGGAGCACGGGGGGGTGGAACGGAGCACGGGGGGGGGTGGATCGGAGTGCAGGGGGGGTGATTGGAGCACGGGGGGGTGATTGGAGCACGGGGGGAGCGGACACGAGCACGGGGGGGAGCGGAGCACAGGGCGGAGGGGAGCCGGAGCAGTGTACCGGCCAGATCGGGGGGGTGGGGGGGCGATCGGAGGGGTGGGGTGGGGGAACACTAGTATTTCCAGCCATGGCCGATGATATTTCAGCATCGGCCATGGCTGGATTGTAATATTTCACCCGTTATAATGGGTGAAATATTACAAATCGCTCTGATTGGCAGTTTCACTTTCAACAGCCAATCAGAGCGATCGTAGCCACGAGGGGGTGAAGCCACCCCCCCTGGGCTAAACTACCACTCCCCCTGTCCCTGCAGATCGGGTGAAATGGGAGTTAACCCTTTCACCCGATCTGCAGGGACGCGATCTTTCCATGACGCCGCATAGGCGTCATGGGTCGGATTGGCACCGACTTTCATGACGCCTACGTGGCGTCAAAGGTCGGGAAGGGGTTAAAGTCAGTTTGAGGGGTCTATATGGCTGAAAATACCCAAAAGCGACACCATTCTAAAAACTGCACCCCTCAAGGTGCACAAAACCACGTTCAAGAAGTTTATTAACCCTTCAGGTGCTTCACAGCAGCAGAAGCAACATGGAAGGAAAAAATGAACATTTAACTTTTTAGTCACAAAAATGATCTTTTAGCAACAATTTTTTATTTTCCCGATGGTAAAAGGAGAAACTGAACAATGAAAGTTGTTGTCCAATTTGTCCTGAGTACGCTGATACCTCATATGTGGGGGTAAACCACTGTTTGGGCGCACGGCAGGGCTTGGAAGGGAAGGAGCGCCATTTGACTTTTTGAATGAAAAATTGGCGCCACTCTTTAGCGGACACCATGTCACGTTTGGAGAGCCCCTGTGTGTCTAAACATTGGAGCTCCCCCACAAGTGACCCCATTTTGGAAACTGGACCCCCCAAGGAACTTATCTATATGCCTAGTGAGCACTTTAAACCCTCAGGTGCTTCACAAATTGATCCGTAAAAATGAAAAAGTACTTTTTTTTCACAAAACATTTCTTTTCGCCTCAATTTTTTCATTTTCACATGGGCAATAGGATAAAATGGATCCTAAAATTTGTTGGGCAATTTCTCCCGAGTACGCTGATACCTCATATGTGGGGGTAAACCACTGTTTGGGCACACGGCAGGGCTCGGAAGGGAAGGCGCGCCATTTGACTTTTTGAATGGAAAATTAGCTCCAATTAGCTCCTCAAAAATGATTTTTTAGCCTGGAATTTCCTATTTTGCCAAGGGTAATAGGAGAAATTGGACCCCAAATGTTGTTGTCCAGTTTGTCCTGAGTACGCTGATACCCCATATGTGGGGGTAAACTGTTTGGGCACACGGCAGGGCTCGGAAGGAAGGGAAGGCACGCCATTTGGCTTTTTAAATGGAAAATTAGCTCCAATAATTAGCGCACACCATGTTACGTTTGGAGAGCCCCTGTGTGCCTAAACATTGGAGATCCCCCACAAATGACCCCATTTTGGAAACTACACCCCAAAAGGAACTAATCTAGATGTGTGGTGAGCACTTTGAACCCCCAAGTGCTTCACAGAAGTTTATAACGCAGAGCCGTGAAAATAATACGTTTTCTTTCCTCAAAAATAATTTTTTAGCCCAGAATTTTTTATTTTCACAAGGGTTACAGGAGAAATTGGACCCCAAAAGTTGCTGTCCAGTTTCTCCTGAGTACGGGGATACCCCATGTGTGGGGGTAAACCACTGTTTGGGCACACGTCAGGGCTCAGAAGGGAAGTAGTGACTTTTGAAATGCAGACTTTGATGAAATGGTCTGCGGGCGTCACGTTGCGTTTGCAGAGCCCCTGGTGTGCCTAAACAGTAGAAACTCCCCACAAGATACCCCATTTTGGAAACTAGACCCCCCAAGGAACTTATCTAGATATGTGGTGAGCACTTTGAACCCCCAAATGCTTCACAGACATTTACAACGCAGAGCCGTGAAAATAAAAAATCATTTTTCTTTCCTCAAAAATGATGTTTTAGCAAGCAATTTTTTATTTTCACAAGGGTAACAGGAGAAATTGGACCCCAGTAATTGTTGCGCAGTTTGTCCTGAGTATGCTGGTACCCCATATGTGGGGGTAAACCACTGTTTGGGCGCACGTCAGGGCTCGGAAGTGAGGGAGCACCATTTGACTTTTTGAATACAAGATTGGCTGGAATCAATGGTGGCGCCATTTTGCGTTTGGAGACCCCTGATGTGCCTAAACAGTGGAAACCCCTCAATTCTACCTCCAACACTAACCCCAACACACCCCTAACCCTAATCCCAACTGTAGCCATAACCCTAATCACAACCCTAACCACGACCCTAATTCCAACCCTAACCCTAAGGCTATGTGCCCACGTTGCGGATTCATGTGAGATTTTTCAGCACCATTTTTGAAAAATCCGCAGGTAAAAGGCACTGCATTTTACCTGCGGATTTCACCTGCGGATTCCTATTGAGGAACAGGTGTAAAACGCTGCGGAATCCGCACAAAGAATTGACATGCTGCGGAAAATACAACGCAGCCTTTCCGCGCTGTATTTTCCGCACCATGGGCACAGCGGATTTGGTTTTCCATAGGTTTACATGGAACTGTAAACCTGATGGAACACTGCTGCGAATCCGCAGTGGCCAATCCGCTGCGGATCCGCAGCCAAATCCGCACCGTGTGCACATAGCACATAGTTTCCCATGAGTTTACAGTTCAATGTAAACCTATGGGAAACAAAAATCGCTAAACACATGCTGCAGAAAAACTGCACGGAAATGCAGCGGTTTACATTCCGCAGCATGTCACTTCTTTCTGCGGATTCCGCAGCGGTTTTACAACTGCTCCAATAGAAAATCGCAGTTGTAAAACCGCAGTGAAATGCGCAGAAAAACCGCGGTAAATCCGCCATAAATCCGCAGCGGTTTAGCACTACGGATTTATCAAATCCGCTGCGGAAAAATCCGCAGAGGACCAGAATACGTGTGCACATACCGAAACCCTAATCCTAACCCTAGTTTTAACCCCAACCTTAGTGGAAAAAAAAAATTTTCTTTATTTTATTATTGTCCCTACCTATGGGGGTGACAAAGGGGGGGGGGTCATTTACTATTTTTTTTTTATTTTGATCACTGTGATAAAACCTATCACAGTGATCAAAATGCACACTGGAACGAATCTGCCTGCCGGCAGATTCGGCGGGCGCACTGCGCACGCGCCCGCCATTTTGGAAGATGGCGGCGCCCATGGAGAAGACGGACGGACCCCAAGAGGCTCGGTAAGTATGATGGGGTGGGGGGTGCACGGGGGGGTGGATCGGAGCGCGGGGGGGGGTGTATTGGAGCACGGGGGGTGGATTGGAGCACGGGGGAGTGGACAGGGGGACGGAGGGGAGCGGAGCAGTGTACAGGACTGATCGGAGGACTGGGGGGGGGAATTGGTGGCGGTGGGGGGGGGCAGACCAGTGTTTCCAGCCATGGCCAATGATATTGCAGCATAAGCCATGGCTGGTATGTAATATTTCACCAGTTTTAATAGGTGAAATATTACAAATCGCTCTGATTGGCAGTTTCACCTTCAACAGCCAATCAGAGCGATCGTAGCCACGGGGGGGGGGGGGGGTAAAGCCACCCCCCTGGGCTGTACTACCACTCCCCCTGTCCCTGCAGATCGGGTGAGATTGGAGTTAACCCTTTCATCCGATCTGCAGGGACGCGATCTTTCCATGACGCCACATAGGCGTCATGGGTCGGATTGGCACCGACTTTCATGACGCCTACGTGGCGTCAAAGGTCGGGAAGGGGTTAAAGGGAGCAGGTAATGCCAAATATGCTATTAACCTGCTGGTATGGGGTGAATCTAGATATGGGGTGAATATGCAGTTCAATAACGTTCTAAACCCATGCAACTGCCGAATGAAAGGCCGGATGCCGGGAGGAAATGAACTTTATTGCTCTAGGCAACCTCAGGCTTTCTGACATAAGGGTGGGCCAATGCGGTGTCAGTCACTGCTCAGCACATATTGAGCTGCGGCTGTAATCACACCCAGCACTGACTGACCGGCAGCTCATCAGTGCTGTGCTGTGGTTACAGCCGCTGTTCTCTGTGCACTGAGCAGTGACTGAAACCGTGCCAGCCGCGACCCCATAACTGAAAACCCAAGGCTGACGAGAGGAACAGATAGTTTCTTCCCGGCAGCCAGGCTCCAATGCAGTGGCTGCATGACTTTAGAACTCCATTATCCGTCAGATTAACCCCATATCTGCACATAAATAGCATTTTGGGACGTGACAGGTTCCCTTTAAAAGTACCAGCAAAGTGAGTGAGATTTCTGAAATTTTATCCACTTGCTGCTTTTTTTTCCTTGCAGATTTGAACCTTCAGTTCACATGCATACATTTAGTATTTGGTGAGTATTTTACATCAGTATTTGTATGCCAAAACCAGGAGTGGAACAATCAGTGGAAAAGTATAATAGAAACACGTCACCACTTCTGCAGTTTTTACCCACTCCTGGTTTTGGCTTACAAATACTGAGGTGACAAACTCAAATACTCACCATGTGCACATGGCCTCATTTTTTTTTTTTTCAAATCTGCAGCACATCAATTCCTTCAGCATTTTTCTCTCAATCATGCATGTAAAAATTGATTAAAAAGGTATGTTTACTTGACAAATCGAAAGGTCTGCTGCAAATAGTGAGGCTATGTGCACATGCTGCAGATTTTGCTGCAGATCTGCAGAGGATTTGACGCTGCGGATCTGCAGCAGTTTTCCGTGAGTTTACAGTACCATGTAAACCTATGGAAAACAAGATCCGCTTGGAAACATAGTGGTCTATATTCCGCAGCATGTCAATTCTTTATGCGGATTCCGCAGTGGTTTACACCTGCTCTTCAATAGGAAAAATCATGGAAAAGCCGTGGTAAATCTGCGGTAATTCTGCGGTAAATCCGCAGTGCGGTTTACCTGCGAATTTACCAAAATCAGTGCGGAAAAATCCGCACACCATTCCGCAGCGTGTGCACATACCCTAAAACGTGTGTACACACACTAGTAATGGATATCGGAAATACAAATATTCCAGGAAATTGATTGTAAATGAGAAGCACATGCATGAAATACATTACAAAAGATCACATCAAGACAGAATGTCTTTGTTAAAAAAAAAAAAATACATATAACATTTCTGCAACTACATTTTTTTAAAAGTTGTATTAGTTTTTTTTAATCACTCAAAATATTTATGGTGGATAGAAGTTTAATACTATATTTCATATAAATGGGAAATGTGAGCAAGGGCCCATTTCCACGTCAGTTTAAAATCTGTCCATTCCCATACACTCTGTACAATATCCTATTCTCATCCATTTTTGAGTTTCAGAATCTGCAATTCAAGTATTATTTGCCTATGGCCTTATAGTGAGATCGCACAGTAAAACAACAATTTTTTCAGATGATACTAAACGGAGTAAAGTAATTACCATAAATGAGCACATTTTAAATGTTATACATGGATCTGGATAAGTCGGAAGCTTTGTCAGAGAAATACATTTTTAAAGGTAGTCTGTCAATCACGAAAAGCTAATTAAACCACTTACACAGAAATTTACAGGGGACTTAACCCACAAAAATGAAAAGTCATACATGTAGTTTAAATTTTAGTGGTTTATTTGCCAGAAAAAAAGACCAATTTGTTTTGTATGCAAATAAGGGGGCTTCGGTGCACACTTGCTGTGGCCAAAGGCTCAGTGCAGAGTTACATCCTCACAATTAGCATACAGAGCACTTTTTCCTAACTTGATTGACAGCACTAAAGTGAATGTTGCCTGAACTCAAAAAGCGGCCCTGCAACAGCACACTGACACTGCAGGAGGCCAGCAACAAGTTAAGGCCCCTTCACATTTAGCGACGCTGCAGCGATACCGACAACGATCCGAATCGCTGCAGCGTCGCTGTTTGGTCGCTGGAGAGCTGTCACACAGACCGCTCTCCAGCGACCAACGATGCCGGTAACCAGGGTAAACATCGGGTAACTAAGCGCAGGGCCGCGCTTAGTAACCCGATGTTTACCCTGGTTACCATGCTAAAAGTAAAAAAAAACAAACACTAGATACTTACCTACCGCTGTCTGTCCTCCAGTGCTGCGCTCTGCTTCTCTGCTCTCCTCCTGTACTGTCTGGGAGCCGGAAAGCAGAGCGGTGACATCACCGCTCTGCTTTCCGGCTCACAGCCAGTACAGGAGGAGTGCAGAGCACAGCGCTGGAGGACAGACAGCTGTAGGTAAGTATCTAGTGTTTGGTTTTTTTTACTTTTAGCATGGTAACCAGGGTAAACATCGGGTTACTAAGCGCGGCCCTGCGCTTAGTTACCCGATGTTTACCCTGGTTACCAGTGAAGACATCGCTGGATCGGTGTCACACACGCCGATCCAGCGATGTCAGCAGGAGTCCAGCGACGAAATAAAGTTCTGGACTTTATTCAGCGACCAACGATCTCCCAGCAGGGGCCTGATCGTTGGTCGCTGTCACACATAACGATTTAATTAACGATATCGTTGCTACGTCACAAATAGCAACGATATCGTTAACAATATCGTTATGTGTGAAGGTACCTTAACTCACACAGTGTCAGTGTGTACTCATCTCTGGCTCCTGTCTTTGGTCCCCACTCCATACTGTAGTGCATGCAATGAGAGCGTGCACTCACACAGGGCACAGCTTGGCTGCATAAGTATCACAGTGAAAGCGAAGGCCAAGTTCAGACAGGGTTCATTTGAGTACTGTTAATCTTCTCAGCATACAAATTGGGAGTGCGAAACTCCGTACTGAACCATTCCCAAACAAAATTTTATTCTGGTAAATAAATCACTAAAATCTTTAGAGCAGAATAATATTTATAGAGGCCGAGTCCCCTGTCCCCTACATACCTGTATAGGTGGTTTAACCCATTAATGACCGCAGATATGCCTTTTAAGGGCGGCATTTGAGGGTACTTATTCCTTAGCGTCGCTTTTTAACGGCACTGAGAAATCAGGGTATAGCGCCCCCCAGCATCAGAAATCATGATTCGGGTCGATTTTTAGCGTCCCCAATGTTGCGATCGCCGTTATTCAGCGTTAGATCACAGTGGGCGTTGTTTTTTTTTTAAATCAAGAGCATTGTACAGCTCCTTTATCATGCTTTCCCATCTTAAATATCCCTACATTATTACTTGCATGACTTGGAAAATGGGAACTCATAAGCACATTAAACGACCCCATACAAATTAGACTAATATTATTGGTATGATCGTCTACCAATCTATTGTGTTTGGGGTCACGCAACAGATGCTGTTGGGGAAGGCAAGAATCTGTAATGTCTAATTTCGCACCGCCTTTTTCTACCTGAGAAATGAGCCTTTGCCAGTTGTGTCTGGCAGCAGCATTCTAACAGAGAAGAAACGACAGGAGAGCTCGGCAGAACGATTCATTTGTATGGGAGAGTCGGGCTAGATGGCTGCTAACCTAATGATTGTAATCATGTGTTAACTGGTTTGGCCAAAGAGAATTCCCCATAAGTAACATTTATTAGGCTGGGTTCACATTGCGTTATGGCGGTACGTTTAACGGACTACGTTACACCGTGGCATAACGCGGTGTAACGTAGTCCGTTAAAGCCGCCATAGACTGCAATGTCGGACGCATCGCTAGCGCACGCCCACAATGGGCGTGCGCTAGCGATGTGCCGTCATTTGAGTGACGGACCCGAGACGCAGGCTGCAGCGTCTCCAGGTCCGTCACTGCTAGCGCAGATGGAGCTAGCAGATGCTCCATCTGCGCTAGCGCTGTGCAAAGTTGAATGGACTGCACAAACGCAATGTGAACCTAGCCGAAGATATGAAACGGATATGTATGATTTCTTGGGGTACATCTGCTGAGGCCTCCCACTAATCTCTCCTTATCTTCATCAGTCCCATAGACAGTGAATTAACAGGCGATTGTACAAGCACATTAATGCTGTCATAGAGAAAAATTGAAATCAATACAGACATCTCCGGAGAGGGGACATATCAACCTCACATTGAACATATGGGATTAATTATAACTGGGAAAGTGAGATGGAGCTGACACTTCAACCTCCATTTAAGTATGGACCTCATGCAATGACCAGGTAATTAAAACAGGAGATCTGCTCTGATAACCAGTCACTAAGAACAGGGTTTGGTTACGCAGAGGTGGAGAAGTATATTTCCAAGTCAAGAACTTCCTCTGTTCAAAGCGCTTGTCTGAGACACTTTGGAGCCAGTGATCAGTGATGGATATTAGGATTTGCATTGATCTGTTATTTATGGGATATATATTTTCAGCGTCGTAGCGAAGGAACGAACATAACGCATTCAGTCACATCACCGTAAGGTGATTTAAACACCTCGAACTTAATATTGGTCCGATGAATGATGCTATCCATGTCATGTTTCATCTCTATAAAAAAGGTAAAATCGCAATAGGAAACATAACAATATTTTCTGCCTGGGAATCCCAGGGGCAAATATATTCTAAAAGTTAGTGACCTCCTAAAATTCTAAAACACCTAGCACATCCCACGAACAGCCCCAGTATGAGCTCACCAAAGGGAGGTATGTGAGTGTAACCTTGATCTAATAAAAAACAGATTTTCGGTTCCTGTCATTTATTTCATTTCTGGAAGACATAGTTCCCTATGAGACTGTACCATTTTCCTAATCGAAATTCTTCTCTCAATAAAGATACCAGCCATTCCTGGACCCATCAGGTTTAGAACTTTTGTTTCATTTTTCCTTTTAATCTTTTTATCTTATGTAATTGTATATACGGTATTGTTTTGCTCCCACTTTGTAACACATCTGTATATTTTTATAAACACTGCCAACTTTTCTGGATTAAATATATAAAATTATTATAGCTCTATTCCTCTTGCTCTGTAAACCGCACCCTTGAAGCCATAAGTAACCGGTAACAGATGTCCAATCGGCCTGTATAAACAATTGGTGGTGGCAGCTAGTAGTTCATTTTGTTATTGTGGAGTTGGCAGTGATCGTATCGGCGCATATATACCATATGCTCACTGTGAGTTCCCCAAATAACCCGGCTAGTAGTGGAAGCAGCCACAGCCTTATCCATCACTCGTCAGTCAATTGCGTAATTGTCCCGACTATTGGAGGCACGGGGAGTTGCTTCTGCCTGGCAAACTGGTGGCAGTGGTGAGATCTGCATGATCTCTCCAGTTGTTATCCGTGACACTCTCCACTCACTAAATGAATGCCGAGACCCTAGTTCTTGCGAAAACTTGGGGCCCGGCAGCCTCATTTCCAGCGATTATACATTTATCTGCTACTGGATGATAAATGTTGTTTGTGGGAAACCCCCTGAAAATCCTCCTTTGAAAAAGGTCAAATACGGTATTTACATGCTGTTATACCTGCATAGTAAATTATTCTTATTAGTCTCATTATTATACTTTAGAGCTCCATTGATTCCTTAGTGCAGTTCATGAGAAGAGGTTACATACAAAATACAAATATAAACGTACAAGCACTGTTTAAAAGGTCAATAGGACTTCTTAAAGGGAAACCTGTCACCCCAAAAATCGAAGGGGAGCTAAGCCCACCAGCATCAGGGGCTTATCTACAGCATTCTGGAATGCTGTAGATAAGCCCCCGATGTATCCTGAAAGATAAGAAAAAGAGGTTAGATTATACTCATCCAGGGGCGTTCCCGCTGCGGTCCGGTCCGATGGGTGTCGCGGTCCGGTCCAGCGCCACCCATCTTCTTACGATGATGTCCTCTTCTTGTCTTTACGCTGTGGCGCAGGCGCAGGCGTACTGTGTCTGCCCTGTTGAGGGCAGAGCAAAGAACTGCAGTGCGCAGGCTCCGGGAAAGGTCAGAGAGGCCCGGCGCCTGCGCACTGCAGTACTTTGCTCTGCCCTCAACAGGGCAGACAAAGTACGCCTGCACCCATCGGATTGGACCGCCCGCCCAGGTGAGTATAATCTAACCTCTTTTTCTCATCTTTCAGGTTACATGGGGGGCTTATCTACAGCATTCCAGAATGCTGTAGATAAGCCCCTGATGCCGATGGGCTTAAGGTACCGTCACATTAAGCGACGCTGCAGCGATATAGACAACGATGCCGACCGCTGCAGCGTCACTGTTTAGGTCGCTAGGAGACGTCAAACACTGTAACAGCTGAGCGATGCAGGAGCGATCCAATGACGTACTTATCGTTCTCGCTGGTTGTTCGCTCCATGGAAAAACATTGCAGGCATCGTTGCTTTTGCTGTCAAACAGGACGAATCACGCCGACCTGATGACCAAATAAAGTTTCGGACTTTCAGCGACGACCAGCGATGTCACAGCAGGATCCTGATCGCTGCTGCGTGTCAAACACAACGAGATCGCTATCCAGGACGCTGCAACGTCACGGATCGTTGTCGTTCTCATTGGTAAGTTGCTTAATGTGACGGTACCTTTAGCTCACCTTCGATTTTGGGGGTGACAGGTTGCCTTTAAATCGAGTCTTATTAAAGTGCTTATATATTTTCCTAAGACAATATTAGAAATGTAATAAAGACAATATTAGAAATTGGAATAAAGGTCAAAGTTAATATATTAAGAAGCTGACCCTTGACTCTCATGCAAGTGTACCAAATGTTTAGCATTACTTTCTCAAATATTGATGTATAGGCGTAGTTCCAGATCTATCCTATACTTTTTAGTGAGTTTTGTGTTAACACCATGATTTCTTTACCTTTTTTATACCATTTACAAGTCAATTAGTTTGTCTAGTTTCTTTCACTCTGATCTTTTGTTAAACAATTTATAACAAAACCTTATAAAATCTACAGCTAAGCTCCCACTATTGTGTGGCATTTAGTCATTTATACAACTATTTGGGAAAGCAGATAACTGATCACTTTCAACGACTTGCTTAGGCTGCTTTCACACATCAGTATTTTGTCGTCAGGCATAATCTGGCGAATTTAGAAAAAAAACGGTTCTGTCGGAAATTGTGAAAAACTGATAAGACGAATCCGAGTTTGTGGATCTGCCGGCTATTTTGGATTTTGAGGAGAGAGAGAGAGGGGGATTCGATCATTTCACCTCACGTTTCATACATTTTTGCTGGATCCGTCCCTGTCCGTATTTTCGCCGGACAAAAAAAACGTTCCTATGTCCGTTTTCTCCGGCTGCCGGAAAACGGATTTTCGCCAGATCCAGCAAAAAACGGATGAAAAGTGAGGCCATCCGGAGCTAATACTAGTCTATGAGAAAAAAAACGGATCTGGCGGCAATTTTTGCCGGATCCGTTTTTTTTTTTATTTGCTGGCAAAAAACTGATGTGTGAAAGCAGCCTTAGATTTGGTTATATCTTGGGTTCATGCACACGATATAATGCTGCCTGCATGCATAGAGATTCTGATTTGCAACATGATTTCTGTGGCACTGTTCGGACATGCCACAATGCAATTTCTTATATATTCTTCTAAAGAATACTACATAAGAATACTATGTATGCATTGGAAAAATAATAAATAAATGTGACACAAATGATTGAAATCTAAACTTCATCTCTAAGTAAGACAAATAATTCCATTTTAATATTCCAAACATCTTTTCTTTGTAACTTGATTAACTAAAATGTTTAAAATAAAAACAACACAGAACATTATGAGCCATCCATGCAGGTCAAAAGAAACAAAAAAAAAAATCTGCTTGACGCAGCAAGTAACAACTATAATCAATAACACTCCAGTTTATGCAGAGGTGTACAGACATTAGCAGTCAATATCATTGCAGAACTGCAATAATAATCACACTTGTACAACAAAGAACACACAATAGAAGGTACGGTAAATCTCATTTAAAAAAAAGAGAACACCGTAGTCATATACACTACTGTTCAAAAGTTTAGGGTCCGTTAGAAATTTCCTTATTTTTGAAAGAAAAGCACAGTTTTTTCCAATGAAGCTAACATTAAGGCTATGTGCACACGTTGCAGATTATTTGCGTTTTTTTAGCGTTTTTGCGCTACAAAAACGCTATAAAACCGCAAATAATCTGCATACATTAAGCATCCCATCATTTATAATGGAATCTGTGCACATGATGTGCGTTTTTCCGCATGAAAAACGCATTGCGGAAAAATAATGAACCTGTTCATTAATTTTGCGTTTTTTTCGCGGATTTCCCACTGTCTAATGCATTGGGAAATGTCCAGGAAAAACCACGCAAAAAACACGCAAAAACCGCGTCAAAACCGCGCAAAAAACGCATGCGGATTTCATGCGGAAATCTGGCAGAAATGTCCGGATTTCCACAGGAATTTTCTGCATGAATTCCTGAACGTGTGCACATAGCCTAAATGATTCAGAAATACACTCTATACATTGTTAATGTGGTAAATGACTATTCTAGCTGCAAATGTCTGGTTTGTAATGCAATATCTTCATAGGTGTATAGAGGCCCATTTCCAACAACCATCACTCCAGAGTTCTTATGGTACTTAGTGTTTGCTAACTGTGTAAGAACACTAATGGATGGTTAGAATACCCTTGAAAACCCTTGTGCAAGTATGTTAGCACAGCTGAAAACAGTTTGGCTGATTAGAGAACCTATAAACCTGACCTTCCTTTGAGCTAGTTTAGAATCTGGAGCATTACATTTGTTGGTTCCATTAAACTCTCAAAATGGCCAGGAAAAAAAGAACTTTCATTTGAAACTCGGCAGTCTATTCTTGTTCTTAGAAATGAAGGCTATTCCATGGGAGAAATTGCCAAGAAACTGAAGATTTCCTACAATGGTGTGTACTACTCCCTTCAGAGGAGAGCACAAACAGGATCTAACTAGAGTATAAAGAAGTGGGAGGCCCCGCTGCACAACTGAGCAACAAGACAAGTACATTAGAGTCTGTAGTTTGAGAAATCGACGCCTCACAGATCCTCAACTGGCAGCTAAATTAAATAGTACATGCAAAACTCCTGTGTAAATGAGTACAGTAAAGAGGTGATTCCAGGATGCTGCCCTTCAGGGCAGAGTGGCAAAGAAAAGCCATATCTGAGACTGGCTAATAAAAGGAAAAGATTAAAATGGGCAAAAGAGAATAGACATTGGACAGAGGAAGATTGGAAAAAAGTGTTATGGACCGTTTGAGGTGTTGGGGTCACACAGAATATTTGTGAGATGCAAAACAACTGAGAAGATGCTGGAAGAGTGTCTGACGCCATCTGTCAAGCATGGTGGAGGTAATGTGATAGTCTGGGGTTACTTTGGTGCTGGTAAAGTGGGAGATTTGTACAAGGTAAAAGGGATATTGAATAAGGAAGACTATCACTCCATTTTGCAACGCCATGCCATACCCTGTGGACAGCGCTTGATTGGAGCCAATTTCATCCTACAACAGGACAATGACCCAAAGCACACCTCCGAATTATGCAAGAACCATTTAGGGAAGAAGCAGGCAGCTGGTATTTTATCTGCAGTGAAGTGGCCAGTGCAGTCACCATATCTCAACCCCATTGAGCTGCTGTGGTAGCAGCTTGAACGTATGGTACACAAAAAGTGCCCATCAAGCCAAACCAACTTGTGGGAGGGGCTTCTGGAAGCATGGGGCGAGATTTCTCCAGATTACCTCAGCAAATTACCTGCTAGAATGCCAAAGGTATGCAATGCTGTAATTGCTGCAAAGGGAGCATTGTTTGACTAAAGCAAAGATTGAAGGAGAAAATTATTATTTCAAATAATCTTTTTTTCGAACCTTGTCAATGTCTGGACTAGATTTTAAATTCATTTGGCTGAGTTTTCATGGAAAACACAAAATTGTCTGGGTGACCCTAAACTTTTGAACTAGTGTACATGCTAACCTTCTAGGATATGCTCATATGTACCTCACAGATGTAGTTTTAATTCCAAAGCCAGAAATTATGTCTCCTGGAGAAAGACTTTAGGGTGAAGAAACCAAAGTTTTTATGCAAAGTGCAAAAAGAGGAGTCTTCTCTTGAGGACGGTTCAACCATAGTCATCCAAAAATCCATAATTCTAGAACAGTGCTGCCAATGATGGGGAGAAACTTGGGAAGCACAGGTAGATAGATAGATCTAGAAGTGATCATAAACCACAAAGTTATTTCTTTGGCGGCTACAATTTCTAGGTTAGCAACATAACTGACACATTTTGTACATATGGTATTTCAATGTTATATTGGGTCTAGGGGACAAAATTAAAGGAACAATAGGGGAGACTATAAGCAGAAACTTCCACTACAAATAGTGAGGAACAGACATCATGGCCTGTCTGGTGAGACATAAAGGTTGAGAAACCCTGTTCTAGAGCATTTGTAATACCCAGCCTATGAAGATGGATCATTGTGAGGTAACACTGGCACATAATATAAAGAAAAATAATCTTAATACTTTTTATCAGGGATATACGAAAAGGAGAGCATTAGCCCCGAAGATCCCATAATTATGAAATAATAGCTCTCTATTCAGCCTCAACCATAAAAGATGATTGCCCTAATAAGGTGGTTAACTAGAACAGAAATCTAACGATCAGAGTGGATTACTTCCACAAATAGTCCAATTAGTTCAATAACCATGAGTCAAGTAATCAGAGTAAAATGATCAACAAACATTCCAGCATCCTAAAAGAAGTACTGCATTTAAATTACAAATCAATATTTTTTTTTTTACTTCTTGTTAAAGATCATTATCAAAGATGTGTATTCGGAACGAAAGGATATAAATTGATGGTAGATACGGTAACCAGAATGCACGTAATTTGGAAAAGGTGTTTGGAGCTTATTAGGCAGTTCATTGTAAGGATTGTGGGTACTCTTTTTTTTTCTAATTAATATTTTAAGCGTTTTTTAAAATCATAAAAAGCAATATGAAACGCTATGCAGGGCTTTAGCAGAAAACAAGGTACCAATAGATTACATTTAACTGTATCAGTATGGAAGCCTTTCTGTTTACATTTATGCATAAATGTAAACAGAAAAGATAAAACTAAAATGAAAAGAACCTTAGGAAGGACATGAGTTTTATTTAAAGGGACTCTGTCACCTGAATTTGGCGGGACTGGTTTTGGGTCATATGGGCGGAGTTTTTGGGTGTTTGATTTACCCTTTCCTTACCCGCTGACTGCATGCTGGCTGCAATATTGGATTGAAGTTCATTCTCTGTCCTCCATAGTACACGCCTGCGCAAAGCAGTCTTGCCTTGTGCAGGCGTGTACTATGGAGGACAGAGAATGACCTTCAATCCAATATTGCAGCCAGCATGCAGCCAGCGGGTAAGGAAAGGGTGAATCAAACACCCGAAAACTCCGCCCATATGACCCAAAACCAGTCCCGCCAAATTCAGATGACAGGTTCCCTTTAACCCCTTCCCGACCTTTGACGCCACGTAGGCGTCATGAAAGTCGGTGCCAATCCGACCCATGACGCCTATGTGGGGTCATGGAAAGATCGCGTCCCTGCAGATCGGGTGAAAGGGTTAACTCCCATTTCACCCGATCTGCACGGACAGGGGGAGTGGTAGTTTAGCCCAGGGGCTTCACCCCCCCCCGTGGCTACGATCGCTCTGATTGGCTGTTGAAAGTGAAACTGCCAATCAGAGCGATTTGTAATATTTCACCTATTATAACTGGTGAAATATTACAATCCAGCCATGGCCGATGCTGCAATATCATCGGCCATGGCTGGAAACACTAATGTGCCCCCACCCCACCGATCGCCCCCCCAGCCCCCCGATCTGTCCGGTACACTGCTCCGGCTCCCCTCCGTCCTGTGCTCCACTCCCCCCCCCCCGTGCTCGTGTCCGCTTCCCCCGTGCTCCAATCACCCCCCCGTGCACCAATCACCCCCCCTGCACTCCGATCCACCCCCCCCGTGCTCCGTTCCAGCCCCCCAGTGCTCCGATCCACCCCCGTGCTCCGTTACAGCCCCCCCGTGCTCCGTTACAGCCCCCCGCGCTCCGATTCCCCCCCTATTATCTGACCCCCCCCCCTGTGCTGCCCCCCACCCCATCATACTTACCGATCCTGCCGGGGTCCGTCCGTCTTCTCCCTGGGCGCCGCCATCTTCCAAAATGGTGGGCGCATGCGCAGTGCGCCCGCCGATTCGTTCCAAAGTGCATTTTGATCACTGAGATATAATCTATCTCAGTGATCAAAATAAAAAAATAATAAATGACCCCCCCCCCCCCTTTGTCCCCCCCATAGGTAGGGACAATAAAAAAATAAAGAATTTTTTTTTTCCACTAATGTTAGAATAGGGTTAGGGTTAGGGGTAGGGTTAGGGCTAGGGTTAGGGTTAGGGCTAGGGTTAGGGGTACGGTTAGGGCTAGGGTTAGGGTTTCGGTATGTGCACACGTATTCTGGTCCTCTGCGGATTTTTCCGCTGCGGATTTGATAAATCCGCAGTGCTAAACCGCTGCGGATTTATGGCGGATTTACCGCGTTTTTTTCTGCGCATTTCACTGCGGTTTTACAACTGCGATTTTCTATTGGAGTAGTTGTAAAACCGCTGTGGAATCCGCACAAAGAAGTGACATGCTGCGGAATGTAAACCGCTGCGTTTCCGTGCAGTTTTTCCGCAGCATGTGTACAGCGATTTTTGTTTCCCATAGGTTTACATTGAACTGTAAACTCATGGGAAACTGCTGCAGATCCGCAGCGTTTTCCGCAGCGTGTGCACCTACCTTTAGAATTAGACTATGTGCACACGGTGCGGATTTGGCTGCGGATCTGCAGCAGTGTTCCATCAGGTTTACAGTACCATGTAAACCTATGGAAAACCAAATCCGCTGTGCCCATGGTGCGGAAAATACAGCGCGGAAACGCTGCGTTGTATTTTCCGCAGCATGTCAATTCATTGTGCGGATTCCGCAGCGTTTTACACCTGTTCCTCAATAGGAATCCACAGGTGAAATCCGCACAAAAAACACTGGAAATCCGCAGAAAATCCACAGGTAAAACGCAGTGCCTTTTACCAGCGGATTTTTTAAAAATGATGCTGAAAAATCTCACACGAATCCGCAACGTGGGCACATAGCCTTAGGGTTAGGGTTGGAATTAGGGTTGTGGTTAGGGTTAGAGGTGTGTTGGGGTTAGGGTTGTTGTTAGGGGTGTGTTGCGGTTAGGGTTGTGATTAGGGTTATGGCTACAGTTGGGATTAGGGTTAGGGGTGTGGGGGGGTTAGTGTTGGAGGTAGAATTGAGGGGTTACCACTGTTTAGGCACATCAGGGGTCTCCAAACGCAACATGGCGCCACCATTGATTCCAGCCAATCTCGTATTCAAATAGTCAAATGGGGCTTCCTCAATTCCGAGCCCCGACGTGTGCCCAAACAGTGGTTTACCCCCACATATGGGGTACCAGCATACTCAGGATAAACTGCGCAACAATTACTGGGGTCCAATTTCTCCTGTTACCCTTGTGAAAATAAAAAAATGCTTGCTAAAACATCATTTTTGAGAAAAGAAAAATGATTTTTTATTTTCACGGCTCTGCGTTGTAAACGTCTGTGAAGCACTTGGGGGTTCAAAGTGCTCACCACATATCTAGATAAGTTCCTTGGGGGGTCTAGTTTCTAAAATGGGGTCACTTGTGGGGGGTTTCTACTGTTTAGGAACACCAGGGGCTCTGCAAACGCAACGTGACGCCCGCAGAGCATTCCATCAAAGTCTGCATTTCAAAACGTCACTACTTCAATTCCGAGCCCCGGCGTGTGCCCAAACAGTAGTTTACCCCCACATATGGGGTATCATCGTACTCAGGAGAAACTGGACAACAAATATGACCCAGCCTATTTTGACCTTAAAGACCTTGCCGTTTTTTGCAATTCTGACCAGTGTCCCTTTATGAGGTAATAACTCAGGAACGCTTCAATGGATCCTAGCGGTTCTGAGATTGTTTTTTCGTGACATATTGGGCTTCATGTTAGTGGTAAATTTAGGTCAATAAATTCTGTGTTTATTTGTGATAAAAACGGAAATTTGGCGAAAATTTTGAAAATTTCGCAATTTTCACATTTTTAATTTTTATTCTGTTAAACCAGAGAGGTATGTGACACAAAATAGTTAATAAATAACATTTCCCACACGTCTACTTTACATCAGCACAATTTTGGAAACAAAATTTTTTTTTGCTAGGTAGTTATAAGGGTTAAAATTTGACCAGCGATTTCTCATTTTTACAACGAAATTTACAAAACCATTTTTTTTAGGGACCACCTCACATTTGAAGTCAGTTTGAGGGGTCTATATGGCTGAAAATACCCAAAAGTGACACCATTCTAAAAACTGCACTCCTCAAGGTGCACAAAACCACATTCCAGAAGTTTATTAACCCTTCAGGTGCTTCACAGCAGCAGAAGCAACATGGAAGGAAAAAATGAACATTTAACTTTTTAGTCACAAAAATGATTTTTCAGCAACAATTTTTGTATTTTCCCAATGGTAAAAGGAGAAACTGAACCACGAAAGTTGTTGTCCAATTTGTCCTGAGTACGCTGATACCTCATATATGGGGGTAAACCATTGTTTGGGCGCACGGCAGGGCTTGGAAGGGAAGGAGCGCCATTTGACTTTTTGAATGAAAAATTGGCTGCACTCTTTAGCGGACACCATGTCAAGTTTGGAGAGCCCCCGTGTGCCTAAAAATTGGAGCTCCCCCACAAGTGACCCCATTTTGGAAACTAGACGCCCCAAGGAACTTATCTAGATGCATAGT
This sequence comes from Ranitomeya imitator, assembly GCF_032444005.1. Classification (NCBI taxonomy): domain Eukaryota; kingdom Metazoa; phylum Chordata; class Amphibia; order Anura; family Dendrobatidae; genus Ranitomeya; species Ranitomeya imitator. Next base: position 285,616,816 of record NC_091282.1, on the reverse strand, counting down.
GAGCCCTTTAAACCCCCAGCTGCTTCACAAATTGATCCGTAAAAATGAAAAAGTACTATTTTTTCACAAAAAAAATTCTTTTAGCCTCAATTTTTTCATTTTCACATGGACAACAGGATAAAATGGATCCTAAAATTTGTTTGGCAATTTCTCCTGAGCACACCGATACCTCACATGTGGGGGTAAACCACTGTTTGGGCACATGGTAAGGCTCGGAAGGGAAGGAGCGCCATTTGACTTTTTGAATGAAAAATTATCTCCATCGTTAGCGGACACCATGTCGCGTTTGGAGAAACCCTGTGTGCTTAAACATTGGAGCTCCCCCACAAGTGACCCCATTTTGGAAACTGGACCCCCCAAGGAACTTATCTAGATGCATACTGAGCACTTTAAACCCTCAGGTGCTTCACAAATTGATCCGTAAAAATGAAAAAGTACTTTTTTTTCACAAAAAATTTATTTTCGCCTCAATTTTTTCATTTTCACATGGGCAATAGGATAAAATGGATCCTAAAATTTGTTGAGCAATTTCTCCCGAGTACGCCGATACCTCATATGTGGGGGTAAACCACTGTTTGGGCACACGGCAGGGCTCAGAAGGGAAGGCGCGCCTTTTGACTTTTTGAATGGAAAATTAGCTCCATTTGTTAGCGGACACCATGTCGCATTTGGAGAGCCCCTGTGTGCCTATGCAATGGAGCTCCCCCACAAGTGACCCCATTTTGGAAACTAGACCCCCCAAGGAACTTATCTAGATGCATACTGAGCACTTTAAACCCCCAGGTGCTTCACAGAAGTTTATAATGCAGGGCCATGAAAATAAAAAATAATTTTTCTTTTCTCAAAAATGATTTTTTAGCCTGGAATTTCCTATTTTGCCAATGGTAATAGGAGAAATTGGACCACAAATGTTGTTGTCCAGTTTGTCCTGAGTACGCAGATACCCCATATGTGGGGGTAAACCACTGTTTGGGCGTATGGCAGGGCTCAGAAGGGAAGGCACGCCATTTGGCTTTTTAAATGGAAAATTAGCTCCAATCATTAGCGGACACCATGTCGCGTTTGGAGAGCCCCTGTGTGCCTAAACATTAGAGATCCCCCACAAATGACCCCATTTTGGAAACTAGAGCCCCAAAGGAACTAATCTAGATGTGTGGTGAGCACTTTGAACTCTCAAGTGCTTCACAGAAGTTTATAACGCAGAGCCATGAAAATAAAAAAAAAAATTATTTTCTCAAAAATGATTTTTTAGCCCGCAATTTTTTATTTTCCCAAGGGTAACAGGAGAAATTTGACCCCAAATGTTGTTGTCCAGTTTCTCCTGAGTACGCTGATACCCAATATGTGGGGGTAAACCACTGTTTAGGCACATGCTGGGGCTCGGAAGTGAAGTAGTGACGTTTTGAAATGCAGACTTTGATGGAATGCTCTGCGGGCGTCACGTTGCGTTTGCAGAGCCCCTGATGTGGCTAAACAGTAGAAACCCCCCACAAGTGACCCCATTTTGGAAACTAGACCCCGAAAGGAACTTATCTAGATGTGAGGTGAGCACTTTGAACCCCCAAGTGCTTCACAGAAGTTCATAACACAGAGCCGTGAAAATAATAAATACGTTTTCTTTCCTCAAAAATAATTTTTTAGCCCAGAATTTTTTATTTTACCAAGGGTTACAGGAGAAATTGGACCCCAAAAGTTGTTGTCCAGTTTCTCCTGAGTACGCTGATACCCCATGTGTGGGGGTAAACCACTGTTTGGGCACACGTGGGGGCTCAGAAGGGAAGTAGTGACTTTTGAAATGCAGACTTTGATGGAATGGTCTGCGGGCGTCACGTTGCGTTTGCAGAGCCCCTGTTGTGCCTAAACAGTAGAAACCCCACACAAGTGACCCCATTTTGGAAACTAGACCCCCAAAGGAACTTATCTAGATATGTGGTGAGCACTTTCAACCCCCAAGTGCTTTACAGAAGTTTATAACACAGAGCCGTGAAAATAATAAATACGTTTTCTTTCCTCAAAAATAATTTTTTAGCCCAGAATTTTTTATTTTACCAAGGGTTACAGGAGAAATTGGACCCCAAAAGTTGTTGTCCAGTTTCTCCTGAGTACGCTGATACCCCATGTGTGGGGGTAAACTACTGTTTGGGCACACGTCGGGGCTCAGAAGGGAAGTAGTGACTTTTGAAATGCAGACTTTGATGGAATGGTCTGCGAGCGTCACGTTGCGTTTGCAGAGCCCCTGGTGTGCCTAAACAGTAGAAACCCCACACAAGTGACCCCATTTTGGAAACTAGACCCCCCCCCAAGGAACTTATCTAGATATGTGGTGAGCACTTTGAACCCCCAAGTGCTTCACAGACGTTTACAACGCAGAGCCGTGAAAATAAAAAATCATTTTTCTTTCCTCAAAAATGATGTTTTAGCAAGCAATTTTTTATTTTCTCAAGGGTAACAGGAGAAATTGGACCCCAGTAATTGTTGCACAGTTTGTCCTGAGTATGCTGGTACCCCATACGTGGGGGTAAACCACTGTTTGGGCACACATCGGGGCTCGGAAATGAGGGAGCACCATTTGACTTTTTGAATACGAGATTGGCTGGAATCAATGGTGGCGCCATGTTGCGTTTGGAGTCCCCCTGATGTGCCTAAACAGTGGAAACCCCTCAATTCTAACTCCAACACTAACCCCAACACACCCCTAACTCTAATCCCAACTGTAGCCATAACCCTAATCACAACCCTAACCCCAACACACCCGTAACCCCAACACACCCCTAACCCTAACCACAACCCTAATTCCAACCCAACCCTAGCCCTAAGGCTATGTGCCCACGTTGCGGATTCGTATGAGATTTTTCAGCACCATTTTTGAAAAATCCACGGGTAAAAGGCACTGCGTTTTACCTGCGGATTTACCGCAGATTTCCAGTGTTTTTTGTCCGGATTTCACCTGCGGATTCCTATTGAGGAACAGGTGTAAAACGCTGCGGAATCCGCACAAAGAATTGACATGCTGCGGAAAATACAACGCAGCGTTCCCGCGCGGTATTTTCCGCACCATGGGCACAGCGGATTTGGCTTTCCATATGTTTACATGGTACTGTAAACCTGATGGAACTCTGCTGCGGATCCGCAGCGGCCAATCCGCACCGTGTGCACATAGCCTAATTCTAAAGGTATGTGCACACGCTGCGGAAAACGCTGCGGATCCGCAGCAGTTTCCCATGAGTTTACAGTTCAATGCAAACCTATGGGAAACAAAAATCGCTGTACACATGCTGCAGAAAAACTGCACGGAAACGCAGCGGTTTACATTCCGCAGCATGTCACTTCTTTCTGCGGATTCCGCAGCGGTTTTACAACCGCTCAAATAGAAAATCGCTGTTGTAAAACCGCATTGAAATGCGCAGAAAAAACGCGGTAAATCCGCCATAATTCCGCAGCGGTTTAGCACTGCGGAATTATCAAATCCGCAGCGGAAAAATCCGCAGAGGACCAGAATACGTGTGCACATACCGAAACCCTAACCCTACCCCTAACCCTAGTTCTTACCCCAACCTTAGTGGAAAAAAAAAATTATTTTTTTTATTGTCCCTACCTATGGGGGTGACAAAGGGGGGGGGGTCATTTACTTTTTTTTTATTTTGATCACTGAGATATAACCTATCTCAGTGATCAAAATTCACTCTGGAACGAATCTGCCGGCCGGCAGATTCGGCGGGCGCACTGCACATGCGCCCGCCATTTTGGAAGATGGCGGCGCCCAGGAAAGAAGACGGACGGTCCCCGGGAGGCCAGGTAAGTATAAGGGGGGGGGAGATCAGGGCACGGGGGGGCGTCGGAGCACGGGGGGGGAGGATCGGAACACGGGGGGGTGGATTGGAGCACGGAGTGGGGGATCGCTGTGCGGGTGGGTGGATCGGAGCACGGGGGGGATCGCTGTGCGGGGGGGGAATCGCTGTGCGGGGGGGATCGGAGTGCGGGGGGGTTTGTTTGGAGCACGGGGGATGTGATTGGAGCACGGGGGGAGCGGGCAGGAGGACGGGGGAGCGGAGCACAGGACCGAGGGGAGCGGACCACAGATCGGGGGGCTAGGGGGGCGATCGGAGGGGTGGGGTGGGTGCACATTAGTGTGTCCAGCCATGGCCGATGATATTGCAGCATCGGCCATGGCTGGATTGTAATATTTCACCATTTTTTTAGGTGAAATATTACAAATCGCTCTGATTGGCAGTTTCACTTTCAACAGCCAATCAGAGCGATCGTAGCCACGAGGGGGTGAAGCCACCCCCCCTGGGCTAAACTACCACTCCCCCTGTCCCTGCAGATCGGGTGAAATGGGAGTTAACCCTTTCACCCGATCTGCAGGGACGCGATCTTTCCATGATGCATATGCTGCGTCATGGGTCGGAATGGCACCGACTTTCATGACGCAGCGTATGCGTCAAAGGTCGGGAAGGGGTTAAGGTCAAAATAGGCTGGGTCATGAAGGGGTTAAAGAATTAAAGAAATTAAAGATATTATTTACAAGAGATGCAGGATAAGCTCATGGATACCAGAACCAATTAGAGGCCAAATCAAGTCGTCCTGTCTCAGGAGTGCCTAGTTGGATAACTGGAGTACAGAAAGGTTTGGACTACAGGGAGGGAAAGAGGGAACTCAGTAGGTGAGGCCGTTTTCTATGAAAGGATGATGCCCGAGGCATTATGTGAGAGGAGGTCTTATTTAGGCCCAAAGTAAAGTGCATGACTTTGATCGTGTCCCTTGTTATGATGCTGGGAAATTGGATTATTGTTTTGTGAAAGTAAAGGTGTTGTGGTAGTAGGTGCTTAATGTTATGTATATTTTGATGTATATATACTGTATATCAGTATTTTATGTGCCAGAATTACCAAGTATTTACGGGTCATATTATGGTTTAGGTGCAATCACATTTAGGGTATGTGCACACGATGCAGATTTAGTGCAGAACTGCAGCAGATTTTTCTGCAGCAGAAACGCTGCAGATCTGCACTGTGATTACAGTACAATGTAAATCAATGTGAAAAAAAAAAAGCTGTGCACATGGTGCAGAAAAATCTGCGCAGAAACGCTGCAGATTTCAAAGAAGTGCATGTCGCTTCTTTTGTGCAGTTCTGCAGCGTTTCTGCACCCCTCCATAATAGAAATCTGCAGGTGCCTTTTTTATGCGTTTTTTGATGCGTTTTTTATGCGTTTTTTGTGCAGATTTGTGCACAAAAAAACGCATAAAAAACGCATTAAAAACGCACAAAAAACGCATAAAAAACGCACCTGCGGATTCTGCCAGGAGATGCAGATTTAGTGCAGAACTGCAGCAGATTTTTCTGCAACAAATCTGCATCGTGTGCACACAGCCTTAGACAAATATCAATTTATTGAAATGTATGAATCTAGTGCACGGATTAGCCATTTCATAGATGCATTTCAAAACATTTATATTTCTGTATACCATTGCATCCCTTAGAGCTCGGTGTGTAAACCCTAGGAACACAGCTAATCAAATTTCTGGCTCTTGGAAGTAGAAGAGTTCTTCATATTTTAAGCTGTTCACTTTTCTGTGAACAGATCTCTTGAAAAGCATAAGGTAGTCTGTTTCCACATGAAGGTCCAATATAAAAACTGAAATACACTTACCGTAAGTTGTTTAATGTAAAAAAAACAATTGTCCCACAGAATATTTATGCAAGTTCCAGCTCTATAGTCATTTGTGACCTTATCATGTGCGATATCAAAACAAACGTGATCTTGTCAAGATAAAGTCTTCTCGGTAAAGCATATGCTGCAGACTGGTAGAATTACAAGAACGCTCCACAGATCACAGTACTGTCATAGGAATTGACACTTATTACACTCTCCAAATGTCACAGCCAACGCACGGCAAATTGTTTCTAGATCAACCCAAAGTCATATCATGCTAGCAATAAACTGATAAATCCTCACTCCTACCACAATGAAGATCTAAAGGCACAATAAAGATTTTTGGCATGCTAGATTTGTCTCTTGTGCATGCTGATAAAGTTTAGTGTTGAAAAAAAGTCCTATTCCATAGAATCAGGTTTTGGCACAAAAACAAACAAACAAAAAAAACAGCAAAATACGATACCTGCGTTTTTGGTGCATTTTTTCACCACCCATTCAAGTCAATGGGTGAAAAACTATGAAAAAAAAGCTGGAAAAAAATGCTGAAAGAAGTGACGTGATCGATGTCCAAAAAATACAAAAAATCATGCAAAGCACAAAATCCTGATGACAAAAAAAACCATTGTGTGTGCATGAGATTTCTGAAATCTTATAGGCTTTGCTGGTACTGTAAACCACAGCTGAAAATTAGCATAAAAAAAAAAGCAACAAAAAAAACGCATAATGTGAACTTAGCCTTAAAGGGGTTTTCAAACGAACAAGAGTTTATTTTAATCAATAGATATTGGAATAATAACTACTTCCACAATTGGATGTGTTTCCCCCTGCTGTGTACTGTGTAATGGCTGTGCCTGAAAGTACACACAACAGGCCTGATAATACCACATTTCCAATGTATGGTAGGGGCTGGGGTGGGGGAACTATACAGACATTACAGCATGGGATCACAGGCAATTCTTTCTTTGAAGTAAAACACTCTTTAACCCCGATACACCGTTTAGCTGCGGCAGTTAAGGGTATTTATTCCTCAGTGATGCTTTTAAATGGCACTGAGAAATAAGGGTATAGTGACACCCAGCAACAGAAAATCTTCAGTATCTCGGCTACCGGGGGTGGCTGACACCCTGGAGAATGTGATCAGGGCCGGTTTTTACGGTCTTATGTGATTGCCGTTATTCACCCAATAACAGAATGTAGAATGTAAGTCCTCTCCCCTCTGTACCAGTCTGTCATTGTAAATTTGTTTACTGTAAACGATATCCTTAATTCTGTATGTAACCCCTTTCTCATGTACAGCACCACGGAATTAATGGTGCTATATAAATAAATAAATAATAACAGCGATCACAAAAAAAAGTCCGATTTAAAATGAATTCTCTTTCATCTGATATTATCTAGCATATCATAAGAGAGAATTGGGATCACCCCGAGCCTCCCATGGTACCTTCGCCATCCCTGGGCCCTCCCGATCTGTCCCCTGGCCCTCCGTGTCATCTTCCTGGAAGAAAATGGCGAACGCATGAGCATGTGCGCCCCCCACACTTCCCCCCAGATCTGCTGGCCGGTACTCGGCAACAATACGAAATATTTTTCCTATTGGTGCATTTTGATCACTGTGATGGGGTCTATCACAGTGATGAAAAAAAAAAAACAACAACTGTAAATCAAACCCCCTTTTGTTGCCCCTTTATTTACAATTTTTTTATTTTAGAATTTTTATGTAATTTTTTCATCTCTGAAGTTAGAGTTAGGGCTATGGTTGGGGTTGTGTTAGAGTTGGCTATACGGTTGTGGTTAGTGTTAGGGTTGGAGTTAGAATTTTTTTTTTCCAGAGTAAAAAAAAAAAGCGTTGATGATATGACTGCTAGGATTGAGCGCAATTGCTCACTACTCGAGTTAGCATCGGGTGCTCTGATATGTACTGAATATCACAGATCCCCAAGTTTTTTGTGGTGTCTAATAGCCACGAAACATGTAGGGCAGGGACTGGAGCATGTCACTTGAGCACTTGCGATCGAGCGCCCGAGGTAAACTCGAGTAGCGAGCACTCACGCTCAACACTAATGACAACATGTTCAATGATGACCTAATGTTATCAAATTCTGTGTCTTACCTGTGGGTTCAAAATGCTCACTATACCCTGGATAAAATCCTTGAAGGGTAAAGTCAAACGGTGCTCCTTCCCTGCCATGTGATCAAATAGCAGTATTCCCCCAAATATGGTGTATCTGTGTACTCCAGAGAAATAAAATGTTGTGGTCCATTTTCTCCTGTTACTACCCCCTTTTGTGAAAAAAGTTAAAATGTTGATTTTTTACCTTCCACATTGCTTGAGCTGTTGTGAAGCAACTGAAGGGTTAATAAACTTCTTGAATATGGTGTTGAGGGGTGCAGTTTATTAGAATTGTATCACATTTGGGTATTTTCTGTCATATGTCAAAATTTGGTGGAAAAATGAGAAATCGCTGGTCAACGTTTAACCCTCATAACTTCCTAACAAAAAAATTATGTTTCCAAAATTGTGCTGATGTAAAGTAAACATGTGGGAAATGTTATTTATTAACTATTTTGTTTGACATAACTCTCTGATTTAAAGGCCCAAAAATAAAAAATTTGAAAATTGCTAAATTTCGCCAAAGTTCTGTTCAGTTTTTTTCATAAATAAACACAAGTCATATCGAATAAATTTTACTAACATCATGAAGTGCAACATGTCTTGGAAAAAAAATTCTCAGAATTAGTGACATTCATTGAAGCGTTCCAGAGTTATTACCACATAAATTGACAGTGGTCAGAATTGTAAAAATTGGCTTGGTCACTAAGGGGTTAAAAACTGGCAGGAAAATGATTTACCTCACAAAAAGAATCAGCTATGATCCCATAATGTGCTATCGGTACACTCTTTTTAGTCCCCATCCCCACCCCGGAAATGTGGTATGATCAGACCATGTTGCTGCACTGTCACAAGCAGCAATTACACAAGACACATTGTGGCAGATCGGCTCACTCGGCTGCACGCGGAGGTAGAGACGGATACACTGCGGCTTTAAGAACTTCAATTGATTTATTATAGGCAGCATAAACCAAAGTGTAGTAAAGCAAATACAGCCCACTGGGCAAAACTGGAAAACAAAACAAAATGGTGGCAGAAAACACAGTCCTTCTGTGAGCGGGGTTCCATCTGCTCATGGCTAGCAGAACACACATAGTTCAGGTTTTAGCAAGTAAGTTAGTTAAGTACTTGACAAGTGTCAAGTACTTAAGCCCCAGACCATGTGACTCTGCAAGTGGAGAGATAAGTGAACATTCTCCCACCAGCTCTATGAATGTCCACATAAAATCAGCCCATTTATGCATCTTTAGTTTAAGCCTCACAACACTAAGGGTATGTGCACACGTTGCGGATTTCCTGCGGATCCGCAGCGATTTTTGCCTTGCAGAAACTCGGCAGATCTGCAAGTGATTTACAGTACAATGTAAATCAATAGCAAAAAAAATACAGCGCTAATGTTGCGTTAACGCTGGGGATTAAAAGAAGTAGTATGTCATTTCTTTTGTGAGGATCTGCAGCGTTTTTGTACCCATTCCATTATAGAAATCCACAGGGGTAAAAAAAACGCAGTAAATCCGCACAAAAAAAACGCGTCAAATCCACACAAAAAAAACGCGTCAAATCCGCACAAAAAAAAGCGTCAAATCCGCACAAAAAAAACGCGTCAAATCCGCACCTGCGTTTTCTGCCAAGAGATGCGAATCCACACACAAAATTCCTGAGCCTAATCCGCAACGTGTGCACACTTCTGCAGGTAGGTGCTAGCTGTTCAGCATAATCGCATGTTTAGTGTGGTAATATTACATTTTCTTGATGTTATCCAGCTAGTGAAAAAAAAAACTATTTGAAAATGGCGCCTGCACAATAGCAGCTATAGCTGTCTATGGCTGTGATCCAATAGCTGCTACTGCGCATGCACTGGTGGCGCCATCTTACTGGAGAAGAAAAAAATAATACCTCCAAGATGGCGCACACAGCGCCTGCGCAGTAGCATCTATTGGTATCTATAGCTATGATCCAATAGCTGCTACTGCGCTGGCGGCGCCATCTTGGAGGAATTATTTTTTTCTCCAGTAAGATGGCGCCGCCAGCGCATGCGCAGTAGCAGCTATCGGATCACAGCTATAGACACCTATAGCTGCTACTGCGCAGGTTCGGCAGGCGCTATTTTCATATATATATATTTTTTTTTGCCTAGCTGAATAACATCAATAAAATGTATTTTTGGCACACTAAGCATGCGATTATGCTACAGAGCAGATGCCACGGCTAGCACCTGCCAGCTGAAGCGTTTTTTTGGCTCTTGCTTCAATATGTCCTGGTATTCATTATGCAAACTAGTGGGCAGGTCACTGAGGGCTCAGTGACCTGTCAGCAGTCTGCATTATGAATATCTAATCGGAGCACCACATACTCCATCCCCGCCTTAGTGTGCTGGAGGAAAATACTCTGGCTTTGACTGATGACATTAAAGGGACTCACCTGTCAGCAGGATTGTGTATAGTCACCTACAGACAGTGTCAGATCAGCGCCGTGATACTGATTAAAATGATACCTTGGCTGATGAAATAGATATTGTGGTTGTTGTTTAATCTTGATTTTTCGTTTGTAGTTAATGAAATTCTCATGTCCTAAGGCAAGATTGCCTTGCGTAGGCGTGTACTACAGAGGACAGAGAATGAACTTCAATCCAATATTGCGGCCAGCATGCAGCCAGCGGGTAAGGAAAGGGTGAATCAAACACCCGAAAACTCCGCCCATATGACCGAAAACCGGTCCTGCCAAATTCAGGTGACAAGTTCCCTTTAAAGGACTGGAGAGGGAACTGCTGGCAATAGAAGAATCAACACAGAAGACAAGTGGCACTCAACCTTTACCAATAAAACAATGGTGATAAAGTATTACCGTATATACTCGAGTATAAGCTGAGATTTTCAGCCCAAATTTTTGGGCTGAAAGTGCCCCTCTCGGCTTATACTCGAGTCACGGTGGGTGGCAGGGTCGGCGGGTGAGGGGGAGAGGGCGCTGAGGCATACTCACCTAGTCCCGGCGCTCCTGACGTTCCCCCTGCCCGTCCCACGGTCTCCGGGTGCTGCAGCTCTTCCCCTCTTCAGCTGTCACGTGGGACCGCTCATTAAACTCATGAATATGGACTCCACTCCCATAGGGGTGGAGCCACATATTCATTCCTCTGAGCGGTGCCAGTGACCGCTGACAGGAAGAGCTGCGGCACCCGGGGACAGTGTGACAGGCAGGGGCAGCGTCAGGAGCGGCAGGACTAGGTGAGTATTATATTCACCTGTCCACGTTCCACACGCCGGGCGTCGCTCCATCTTCCCGGCGTCTCTGCGCTCTGACTGTTCAGGTCAGAGGGCGCGATGACGCATATAGTGTGCGCGGCGCCCTCTGCCTGAGCAGTCAGCAGAGAGACGCCGGGACGAGACGCCGGAACGAGACGCCGGGAGCTGCAATCAAGAGAGCGGAGTATGGCTTTTTTTTTTTTATTATTGCAGCAGCAGCAATGGCACAGATTTATATGGAGCATCTATAGGGCAATAATGAACGGTGCAGAGCACTATATGGCACAGCTATGGGGCAAGAAAGAACGGTGCAGAGAACTATATGGCAGTTATGGGGCAAGAATGAATGGTGCAGAGCACTATATGGCACAGCTATGGGGCAATAATGAATGGTGCAGAGCACTATATGGCACAGCTATGGGGCAATAATGAATGGTGAAGAGCACTATATGGCACAGCTATGGGGCAATAATGAACGGTGCAGAGCACTATATGGCACAGCTATGGGGCAATAATGAACGGTGCAGAGCACTATATGGCACAGTTATGGGGCAAAAATGAATGGTGCAGAGCACTATATGGCACAGCTATGGGGCAATAATGAACGGTGCAGAGCACTATATGGCAGCTATGGGGCAATAATGAACGGTGCAGAGCACTATATGGCACAGCTATGGGGCAATAATGAATGGTATGGAGCATCTATTTTTATTTTTGAAATTCACCGGTAGCTGCTGTATTTTCCACCCTAGGCTTATACTCGAGTCAATAAGCTTTCCCAGTTTTTTGTGGCAAAATTAGGGGGGTCGGCTTATACTCGAGTATATACGGTATGTGCATTTTACAATGCTCCTTTGAGGAGCCTTCTTTTTTTTTTTTTTTTAAATCAAGCCATCTATAATAAACACTTTTATTGAAAAAGAAAGGAAAAGGCTGGTTTAGCACCCCTGCAGAGATTCTGGTATGAAGAAGGTGAAACAAAGAAGAATGATAATTTAAAGGATATGCACCAGTATAATATGTGTAAGGGAAGACGTGTATAAAAATGAAGCAATGTATCATGGCTCAATCTACACTCACCTAAGCAAAAAAAACAAACAAACACAAAAACTAAGCTCCCCTCCATGTTTTAGAGCCTCCTTACACATTAGACAAAAGGATCGTTTCTCTCCCAACGTCGCCATACACATGAATTCACAGACTTGTCTCTCCTGAATAACAAGGGATGGGAGTTAAAATTCAAACTGCCAGACCCTTATAGCTCTCCAACATTGTTTGTCAGGAGAGAGTCAGAGGCCCCCATACACGTTTAAGACTGTAAGATGAACCTGTAGGTATGGTGGGGTTTGGATGACTTTAGTCTAATGTTTATGGAGGCTTACAGTGGACGGGGTGTGGGGAGTATGGAAAAATAGCTGAACAAGTATTCAGCAATAAGCTATAAACATTTTTATGGCCACCATTGTAACAACAATAATGGCCTTATTAATGGGGTAAATAGTATTCACTATATATTGTAGTTGGGTAAATTGTTGCACAATTATTAGGCCATAACTGTAAAATTGTCATTTTTGGTTTAGTTTGATGATTCTAACCATGTTTTAGTAAGCGTGAAAACAACATCATAGAATTAGTAGCTGCATGGTCTGTGAGGTTTACAACACAAACTCCACCTATTTGTGGAGTGTAAATAAGACAATATAATTTTATGACAGGATGCACACCATTGACTATACCAGTTACACATATTCAGCTGTTAAAAGTAGTGATATCAGAGCAGGTCATGCGGTCACACAAGTATACATAATCAGCCAAGAGAAATTTATTTTATATACAGAAAGGTTTAGGAATCTCACTTAGGCTACTTTCACACTTTCGTCGGTACGGGTCTGTCGCCATGCGTCGGCCCGACGTACCGACGCACGTAGTGAAATAAATTAACAACGGGGACAGCGGATGCAGTCTTTCAACGCATCCGCTGCCCCATTGTAATGTCCAGGGAGGAGGGGGCGGAGTTCCGGCCGCGCATGCGCGGTTGGAAATGGCAGACGTGACGCACAAAAAAAAGTTACATGTAACGTTTTTTCGTGCCGATGGTCCGCCAAAACACAACGCATCCGTCGCACGACAGATGCGACGTGTGGCCATACGTCGCAATGCGTCGGCTAATGCAAGTCTATGGAGAAAAACCGCATCCTGCAGGCAAATTTGCAGGATGCGTTTTTTCTCCAAAACGACGCATTGCGACGTACGTCACACAACGCTAGTGTGAAAGTAGCCTTAGGAGTGTGACATAAGCTGTGAATGCAGAAATCCAAAAAGTACTTGCGGCTGTCATATCCACATAGTAATAGGTCCACATAGCCTGGACAAATGTAGGGGTGTAAAGGTGCGTAAATATTCGGCTGTAGTCTATAAAATTTCCCATTGTAGCACTCATAGTTGGCTCCTGGAATGGCTAACCCTTTCAAACGTCAGTTTTTTGCTATCAGTCACAATCCGTCGAATTTTGCAAAAAACGAATCTGGCGACTGATGCCGCCGGATCTTTTTCTTATAGACATGTATTAGCGCCAGATTGCGCTGGATGGCGTCACGTTTCATCCGTTGTTCTCCGGCCAGAGATAATGGACAAAGTAACGCTTTTTGCGTACGTCGAAAAAATGAACAGCGACGGATCTGTTGCCATCCGTCGTTTGCGCGAATGGAAGCCTATGGCGCCGGATCCGCAAATGACGGAATCTGGCGACAGATTCCGTTTTCTTTTGCTGAGCATGCTCCGATTTATTTTGGATCCAATTAGCTTGATCCGCTAGTCGGATCCGTCGAAAAAACGAATCCGTCGCATCAGATTTTCACAATCTGCGACGGATCCGTCGAGCCAACGGATTGTGACTGACAGCAAAAAACTGATGTATGAAAGGGTCCTTAAGCAGAATCTAATATCTACAATAGTTTCTCAACCTCATGTTTTAAAGGCAGCCAAACACACTAGATAGCAGTCAACCATTTATTTCAGCAGGAAGGAACTAATATTTTAGAGGATTGAGCATATTGATATCTAACAGGATTGTCAGATCACTGTTTCAACCTCCTCTATAGGAGTGCTACACCTATACACAGGGCCCAATGTATTATTGCATTTGCAACCTTTTTTTGTCTAGATTTTGGTGGGTTTTGCCTTATTACTTTTTTCATTTCAATTTTTAAAGCTTATTTTATATGTGTTCACCTCTTAAGTGCGGGTGGGCATTTTTGATTTTGTGCGAAATTCATGAAACGTGAAGCATTTTGAAGAATTTGGTACAAAAAAGTCAATACTACCACATAAAAAGAGAAGTGACTTAAAAATAAATGCAGATGATTTCATCAGTCCCAGAGTGTATTGTATTTACCGTATATACTCGAGTATAAGTCGAGATTTTCAGCCCACTTTTTTGGGCTGAAAGTAACCCTCTCGGCTTATACTCGAGTCATACGCAGGGGGTCGGCAGGGGAGGGGGAGCGGAGCTGTGTAATAATACTCACGTGCTCCTGGCGCGGTCCCTGCACGTCTTTTCCCCGGCGCCGGCAGCTTGTTCCTGTAGTGAGCGGTCACATGTTACCGCTCATTACAGTAATGAATATGGATCCGACTCCACTCCCATAGGGGTGAAGCCGCAAATTCATTACTGTAATGAGCGGTACCATGTGACCGCTCACTAAAGGAAGAAGCTGTCGGCGCCGGGGAACAAACGTCCAGGGACTGCGCCAGGAGCAGGTGAGTATAACGCAGTGCGCTATATTCACCTGCTCCCTCTACCACCGTCGGCGCCGCTGCGTCTTCTGCGTCCTCTGCAGTGACGCTCAGGTCAGAGGGCGCGGTGACGCGATTAGTGTGCGCGCTGCCCTCTGCCTGAACGTCAGTGCAGAGGATGGAGAAGACACAGCGGCGGTCGGCGGTGGAACGGGGAGCAGGTGAATATAGCAAGTGCCAGGGCCTGAAAGGTGAGTATGTGATTTTTTATTTTTTTAATCGCAGCAACAGCATGTGGGGCAAATATCTCTATGGAGCATCTTATGGGGCCATGTGCAGCATTATATGGGGCAATTATCTGTATGGAGCATCTTATGGGGCCATAATCAGCATTTGTGCAGCATATTTGAATATGGAGCATCTTATGGAGCCATCATGAACTGTATGGAGCATTATATGGGGCTCCTGATTCAATATGGATATTCAAAAACACTTATACTGATGTCTCAATTAATTTGACTTTTATTGGTAGATTTTTATTTTTGAAATTTACCAGCAGCTGCTGCATTTTCCACCCTAGTCTTATACTCGAGTCATTAAGTTTTCCCAGGTTTTTGTGGCAAAATTAGGGGGGGGTCGGCTTATACTCGAGTATATACGGTACTTTTAATTTATTAGCACATATATGATATTCCAAAGTCCTAATCTTGTAACCAATTTACTGGACAAATATTAGCATACAAGGCCCATAACTGAAGAAACTATTGAATATATTTTAAAATGTTGAACAAGAAGAATCTGCAATAAAATAATATTTCTATGTAGGAAATGTAATTTTATGTGGGAGAGGATGTTTTGCACGAGAACACAAAGCTATACTGTTTCGAACAATTATCACTTTGTTTTATCCCATAAAACAGAATATGATCCATATTTATGCAGAGCAGACCTGCTAGTAAATCACAAAGGAATTTTAATGTGCATTCCAAACTGACTTTTTTAATGGTTAAATATAACCTTATCATTTGTGTCAAAAGTATTGTGCACCACCCCAATGAGAAGCCAGAAGCTGTTTATAACCACTTGTGTCCTCTCCTTTCCCGCCTACATAGCACTCATTAAGTGCTATGGACTAAAATGAGCAATTGGCCATGCCGCTGCCTTTCACCTACTGAATGCTGTGCCACCTGGGGAGGGTACCTGGCAATCACATGGTCACTGTGAACACTCCCCCCTCCACCCAGTATGGTGAAGCTGCTGATTCTTAGAAAATCCAACTCAGCAATGACATTAGCAAGTGACTCATGCCATTATAGAGGGCTGCTCTCCCCTGTAACTGGAGTGTATATATTATATATATTAAAACGTGTATACAAAAGGCAAAAAAAAAAAGAATAAAAAAAATAAGAAACACCCACACCAACAAAAAGTGTTATACATACATACATACATACATACATAAATACATATACACACAGTTGTGTGAAAATTAAGGTATTTATTATTAAAGGATAAATAAATCCAAACCTACAAGGCCCTCTGTAAAAAACTGATTGCCCCCTAAACCTAATAACTGGTTGGTTTACAACGCCCTGGAGGAACTTTGGCCCACTCATCTTTGCAGCATTTATATAATCATAGAATGTTAGAGTTGGAAGGGACCTCAATGGTCATCATGTCCAACCCCATGCTTAAGGCAGCGCAGGATTCATTAAGGCTGCTTTCAAACATCAGTTTTTTGCAGTCAGGCTCAATCCGGCGAATTTTGAAAAAACGGATTCGGCAAAAGTTGCCACCGGGTCCGTTTTTTTTCTCATAGACTTGTATTAGCGACGGATGGTCTCACATTTCATCTGTTTTTTGCCGGATCTGTAGAAAAATGGTTTTCCGGCAGCCGGAAAAAACGGACATAGTAACGTTTTTTGTGTGTCACAAAAACGGACAGCGACGGATCCGTCGCTTGCTACAATAGAACCCTATGGTGCCGAATACATCAAATGACGGAATCTGGCGACGGATTCCGTTTTTTTTTTTAACTGAGCATGCTCCAATTTTTGGGGGATCAAATTAGCTGGATCAGCTAGTCAGATCCGTCGCATCAGTTTTTCACAATCTGCAATGGATCCTTTTTTTTTCAACATTTGACGGATTGTGCCTGACGGCTAAAAACTGATGTGTAAACCAGCTCAGACTTTTGATTGTCCAGCCTCTGTTTGAAGACTTCCATTGACGGAGAATGCACCACCTCTCATGGAATCAATACTTCCTGTTTCACTCACCCTCACTGTCAAAAAGTGTTTCTAATATCTAATCTTTATCTTCTCTCTTTCAGTTTTATTCCATTGCTTCTTGTGTTTCCATGTGCTAATGAGAATAAGGATGATCCCTCTACACCAGGGGAGGGAAAATAATTTTCCCAAGGGGCCACATGAGAGACCGTGACTGGCCCCGAACCAATAGGCTTAAATTAATTCTGCTCAATAATATCAACATATTAATTATAATTATTGATAATTATATTAATATTGATTGTATCACTTAATATTGAGCAGAATTAAGTATGCTGAAACCCCCTAAATATCGTTTGAACCCCAATACTATGAGTCCCACACAGCCTCCCACACACTGCATGAGCCCCACACAGCCTTCCCTTATACAACATGAGCTCCACAGAATTCCTTTATACTGCATGAGCCACACACAGCCTCCCTATATACTGCATGAGCCCCAAACAGCCTCCCTATACACTGCATGAGCCCCATACAGCCTCCCTACATAGAGCATTAGCCCCATACAGACTCCCTATTTAGAGCATGAGCCCCACAACATTTCCATATACAGCATGAGCCCCACACAGCCTCCCTATATACTGAATGAGCCCCACACAGCCTGCTTATATACTGCATGAGCCACACAGTCATCCCATGTCCAGCATGAGATCCCACAGCCTCCCAATATACAGCATCAGCCCTATACAGCCTCCCCATAACTGAATGAGCCACACAGTCTCCCCATGTCCAGCATGAGAGCCCCACTGCCACCCTATGTCCAGGATGAGACCCCCATAGCATGCCCATGTCCAGCATGAGCCCCACACAGCCTCCCAATATACAGCATCAGCCCTATACAGCCTCCCCATAACTGAATGAGCCACACTGTTCCCCATGTCCAGGATGAGAGCCCCACTGCCACCCTAGTCCAGGATGAGACGCCCATAGCCTCCCCATGTCCAGCCAAACATCCCATACACATGGGGGAGAAAAAAAAAGGAGCACCACATACTCACCTTGGTCCTGTTCCCTAGGCGCTCTGCTTCTATTCCTGTCTCTGCTGCACTGAATAACCGCAGTACACAGCTGACGCGATGAAATTACATCATCGCTTCAGCCGTTTCAAATGCTGACTGGTGGAGGAAGAGGCCGGAGGCCCCTCCTCCATCAATGAAGTCAGCGGAGACAGAAAGCGGGCAGGCGTGGGAGGGCACGGTGTGGACCGTGGGCCACTCTTTTCCAGCCCCCCTGGCTGTCTCGGTCCGTGGACTGGAACAGCCAGAGAGCCAGATGTCGCCCAGATCCTTTACCCACTCCTCATAGGACAGACTTTGCAGTCCTCTCACAATCCTGGTAGCTCTTCTCTGAACTCACTTCAGTTTTTCAATGCCTATTTTAAAATGTGGTGCCCAGAACTGGACACAGTATTCCAGATGCAGCCTGACCAAGAAGGAGTAGGGGGGATAATTACTTCACGTGATCTAGACTCTACGCTTCTCTTAATACATCTTAGAACTGTTTGCCTTTTTTCTGCAGCATTACACTCTTGACTCATGTGCAGTCTGTGATCTTTTAGTATAACCAAGTCTTTTTCACACATGTTGTTGCTTAGTTCTATTACTCCCACTCTGTAGATGTAATTTTCATTTTTCCTGATGTTGAATCTTGCATTTCTCCCTGTTAAATACCATGCCCATTGTTCAACCTTATCTAGATCCTTTTGAATTCTGTCTTCCCTGGTGTTAAGGTACCTTCACACATAACGATTTCGTTAACGATATCGTTGCTTTTTGTGACGTAGCAACAATATCGTTAACTAAATCGTTATGCGTGACAGCGACCAACGATCAGGCCCCTTCTAGGAGATTGTTGGTCGCTGGGAATGATCAGGACCTTTTTTTTGGTCGCTGATCACCCGCTGTATCGGCGTGTGTGACGCCGATCCAGCGATGTGTTCACTGGTAACCAGGGTAAATATCGGGTTACTAAGCGCAGACCTGCGCTTAGTAACCCGATGTTTACCCTGGTTACCCGGGGACTTCGGCATCGTTGGTCGCTGGAGAGCTGTCTGTGTGACAGCTCTCCAGCGACCACACAACGACATAAACAGCGACGCTGCAGCGATCGGCATCGTTGTCTATATCGCTGCAGCGTCGCTAAATGTGACGGTACCTTTAGCTATGCCTCCTAGCTTTGCAACGTCTGCAAATTTGATTAGCTTACCTTCAGTTCCCTTATCTAGATCATTTATAAAAATGTTGAACAACTCTGGGGCCAGGACAGAGCCTTGTGAAACCCCTCTTGAAACACTCTTCCATTTGGATGTGCAATAGTGATGAACGGGCACTAAAATGCTCGGGGTACTCGTTACTCGAGTCAACCAAATCGTAATGCTTTGGTGCTTAACCCGAGTAACGAGTATAATGGAAGTTAATTTTACGGACTAACAATAAAACATACAAAACCACACTTAAAATACTTACAATTTTGTATGTTTGCCCACTGACTAAGACAAGCAGTCTATAATTTTAAGGGTAGGTAAATTTTAACATTGAGAGATGCCTCTGCTGCATCTGGTATGTGCCTCCCTAAACTCCACTCCTTGGTTGTCCAAGGGATTGGACAGATGGCAATTTTTTAAATAATTCTTAAATTTTAGCCTTCTGGTACAGCAACATTTTATTAGACTTCACCACGGGAAGGAGAGATGTAAAGTTCTCCTTGTAGCGTGTTTCTAGAAGGGAAGCCAACCAGTAACTTGTGTTGGCCAAAATGCGTACAATGCAAGGGTCATGGGAAAGGCAGGGGAACATAAATTCAGCCATGTGTGCCAGACTACCAACAGCCAAGACTTCTCTTTTCCCACCAAGAGGGACGACTATCCATTTTGTCCTTCTCCTTCACTCTCCTCCTTGTCTTCAGGCCATACACGCTCAACAGATGGGATGAAGGTGGTGTAGGTACTGTCGTCTGTATCACAAACAACCAGCTCCTGTTCCTCCACCTCATTATCACCCAAAACGCGTTGAGAAGAGGAGATCGGGCTGGGCTGTGTAGCATCAGCCAGTATAGTTTCTTGCAAAGCCTCTTTAACCCCAGCGGTATTTTCGTTTGTGTTTTCGTTTTTCGCTCCCCTTCTTCCCAGAGCCATAACTTTTTTATTTGTCCGTCAATATGGCTGTGTGAGGACTTGTTTTTTGCGGGACAAGTTGTACTTTTGAATGACACCATTGGTTTTACAATAACGTGTACTAGAAAACGGGAAACAAATTCCAACTGTGGTGAAATTGCAAAAAAAGTGCAATCCCACACTTGTTTTCTGTTTGGCTTTTCTTTTTTACTAGGTTCCACCCGCGGCTGTTCCGGGCACATATCAGCTGTTCAAAACAGCTGACATTTCCCGTGAAAGATGCAGGCTCACCACCGGAGCCGACATCAAAGGGAGTGAGTCCAACATCAGCGTAAACATGCGCCCGATGTTGGAAAGGGGTTGTGAGCAGCGAGCATTTCAGTAGACAGAGAAGCGAGATGGTGACGCTGATTCTGGCGCCATCGCCACTCACCATCTTGGTTGAGTCCTCAAAGTTTTGAGGGCAGCACGGTGGCTCAGTGGTTAGCATGGCAGCCTTGCTAGCGCTGGAGTCCTAGGTTCAAATCCCACCAAGGACAGCATCTGCAAGGAGTTTGCATGTTTTCCCTGTGTTTGCGTGGGTTTCCTCTGGGTACTCCGGTTTCCTCCTACATTGCAAAGACGTACTGATAGGGAATGTAGATTGTGAGCCCTATCGGGGACAGCGATGATAATGTGAGCAAACTGTAAAGCGCTGCCGAATATCTTAGCGCTATATAAAAATAAAGATTATTTATTATTTATTTTGGAGAACCACACAGATGCCCACTGATCAGCTGACCGGAATACCGAAATGCATTGTGTAGTTTGTATTCAACAACTGCCCTCTGCTGCTCACAAAACCTTGCCAACATATGTAACGTTGAGTTTCAAAGCGTGGTGACATCGCACACCAGTCAGTGAGTGGGAATTGCAAACGCTGATGCAGTACTGCTAGGGCAGCGGCAGCTGTAGCCAGCTTGCGGAAATGGGGACACACGCAAAGTACTTTCACAAGGAGCTCAGGCAGATCTGGGTAGGTTTTGAGAAACCTCTGAACCACTAAGTTGAGCACAGCGGCCAGGCATGGTATGTGTGAGATGTTACCAAGCTTCAGAGTTGCCACTAGGTTACAGCCATTGTCACACAATACCATGCCTGGTTGTAGTTTCAGAGACGACAGCCACAGATCAGTCTTGTCTGTTAGATGTTTCAACAGCTGTGTGGCAGTGTGCGGTTTGTTACATAAGCAGATTAGCTTAGGCAGGGCTTGTTTTCGCTTGGCCGAGTCAGTGCTGCAGTGCTTCCAGTTTGCTACTGATGTTGACTTTTCTGAGATGGAGGGTGAGGAAGTTCAGGAACTGATTTAGAAGGTTGGGGCAACTCTGACTGAACCAGGGCCCGCAATCCTCGGTGTCGGTTGCAAGTGTTAAGCCCCAGGGTCTGATTAAGCCCCGGCTTTCACAATGTTCACTCAGTGTGAAGTCAGAGAAATGTAGCTATCCTGGCCACAAGCACTTGTTCAGGTCTCCGTGATTAAGTGGACCTTCCCAGTCTCAGCCTTGGTCAAGGTGCGGCTGATGTTATTGGACACGTGCTTGTGCAAGGCGGGGACAGCACTCCAGGAAAAACAGTGGCGGCTGGGGACAGAGTACCAATGGACGTATGCCGTCGTGAGATTGCGAAAAGGTTCTGTCTCCACAAAACTAAACGGCAACATTTTTAAGGCAGTCTGGAAATGTGGTCGTTTAGTATTGTAACCAGTGGGAGGGTGGCTGCGTATCTCCGCTAGCAATCCAAGGACTGGGGTAGGGACAACTGAAAACTGTGCTGGGACAAAGACGTGGACGCTGATCATGGTTGCAAGTATGCAATGACAGGTGCAAGGTAGGTCTTTGCCTACGTCATGAACAGGGGATTGATGTGCCCATAGAACAGGGGAAAAGGTAGTTGTGGCACCCATAGACACCGTTTCAGGACTCAGGCATTTGGCCCAAGTAGTCTGGTGCTTTGCTTGCATGTGCCCGAGCAGTGTGGTGGTCAGGCTGGTAGATTTGCTACCCTACTGATGCTGTTATGGCAGATACTGGAAATGGCCTTTTTTTTTAACTGAACAATCTTTAAAAGTGCACCAGACTCGATACCACCTAACCCATGGCAACTTCAACCGTGGTGCTCTGGGGATCAGTTGTCCACTGTCTCTGGCCACCCCACTGCCTCCTCCTTCCTGTTGTGGTGCTGCGGATCCCTCCCCGTTTGCTGCGGTCTTTGCTCGCATATCACCTTCCTAGGTTGGATCAGTGACTTCATTGTCCAACACCTCGACTTCCACTTCCACACCCTGGTCCTCCTCCTGACGTAACAATACCATTTGCTGGATTTGTCCCCTCATCATCCAGCACTTGCGACAGTAATTGCATTTCCCACTGTCACCTTCGCCTATCTGACCATCGCTACATGCGATCTCCTCATGTCCCAGTTGGAAGGGCAGGGCAAGAGGTCAGAATCTATAAATGTAAATGTGAACAGCTCTTTGGCATGTCCATGTGGGGGATTACTTGTCTCCGGGCATTGGCATGGTGGGAGGAAGGAAGATCAGGATTATGTGGTCCAGAATCACGACAGGGTGGTGCTGGCAAAGTGACTGAAAGCATTATCTGCTATTAATCCAACAACCATTTCACACTGGTCTGGCTTCAAGAGTGTTCCGCGCCCCCGCACAAAGTGGGACAAGAAGCTAGATAAACATGATGTGTGCATTTGTTGTCCTCCAGTAGGAGGCAGTTTCACCTTGGCCACATCCTCGACCTCTAACCTCATCATCACGTCCATATCCCTATTGAGAATTGTTGCAGACAGTATCACAATACCAGCAAAATTTGCCCAATACAGATGGATGTATGACTGTGGTTACACAGAGCATTGCTTTATTGATACTAAAGTGCTTTTTGTGTGTGTTTCCAGGCTCAACTCCAGCACGATAAATCCCGTATAAAATGTCACTGCTGAAAAAAAACATTTCAGTATTACAATGCCAGCAAAATTTGCCCAATTCAGATGGACGTATAAGACTGCAGTATGAATACTACAATGAGGGTAATAAACTTTTTTTTTGGAGGAGGAGGTTCTGAGGTCCAACTGTAGCATGTTAAATGGCGTACAAAATTTAAAGCTCAAAAAAAGGCTGCATTATAATACCAGGCAAATTTGCACACCTAAGGCAGATGTAGCAGACTGCAGTATAAATAGAGCAATGGAATTTTTTTTAACAATTTCTTTTTGGAGGGGGGTTTGAGACCCAACTGAAGCAAGCTAAACGGCATATACAATTTTACAGCTCCAAAAAAAGGGGCTGTATTATAATGCCAGGCAAATTTGCACACCTCAAATGGACATAGCAGACTAAAGTATAAATATAGCAATGGAATTTTTTATTTAACAATTTTTTTGGGGGGAGGTTTTGAGGCACAACTGTAGCACGTAAATTCGGTATAAGATTTCACTGCTCAAAAAAAATTGCACTATTACAATACCAGCAAATTTGAACAATTGAGATGGACGTATGATACTGCAGTATCAAAATAGCAATGCTATCGAGATTCGGCCAGGTCTGGCTGTATGCTTTTGACGTACAACGGCCACAGTAAAAATGGTGTATAATATTCCCCTGCTCAGAACAATCTGCAGGATTAAGAACAAAAAAAATATCAGCCCTGAAAAGAGGTTTTGGAAGCAGTTGCAGGCTGCAGCATGAAGGACTTGCAATTCACCCTATCCTTTCCTACACAATCCCTTCAGCACAATCTCTCCCTAAGTACTGCAAACAGCAGTATTAGGCTATGTTCACACATTGCGGTTTTTATCGCGGAACCGCGGCGATTTTGCAGCTGCGGGTCCGCAGCAGTTTCCATAGCGTTTACAGTAACATGTAAACCCTATGGAAACCGCAAACCGCTGTGCACATGCTGCGGGAAAAACTGCGCGGGAACGCAGCGGTTTACAACCCGCAGCATGTCACTTCTTTGTGCAGAATCACAGCGATTCTGCACCCATAGAAATGCATTGATCCGCTTACTTCCCGCTGTGCACACCATGCGGGAAGTAAGCGGATAATGTGAGGGTGGTACCCGGGGTGGAGGAGAGGAGACTCTCCTCCAGGCCCCGGGAACCATATTTGAGAAAAAAAAATTAAAATAAAAAATCATGATATACTCACCTCTGCAGTCTCAGCGCTGCACGCGGCCGTCCGGTCTCAGGTTTGCTATGCGACCAGGACATGCGGTGACGTCGCGGTCACATGACCGTGAAGTCACAAAGGTCCTTCTCGCACAGCATCTTTGGTACCGGACCGCCGCCTGCAGCGCCGAGGAGATCGGGACGTCAGAGGGTGAGTATGTCATGATTTTATTATTTTTAACATTACTATTGATGCTGCATATTGCTGTATATGCAGCATCAATAGTAGGAAATCCCGCAGCGGAACCCGCAGGAAAAACCGCGATAAATCTGCAGGGCTAACCGCAGCGGGTTTGCCCTGCAGATTTATCAAATCCGCTGCGGAAGAACCCGCAGGGACAGGACGCTATGTGTGAACATAGCCTTCATATGTATTATAATTAGCGCTAAGAAGGACTGTTCTAATAAACAGAAATATAAATGTGGTTGATTCCCTAGCCAATATGCAGCTACAATTCTGTACCTCTCTAATCAGCACCTCTCCCTATGCTGCCTGTGTCCGGGTTACAGCATGCAGAGCATAGCATCACTGGTCTTATATAGACCTGATGACGCTATGCGGCCAGCCAATCACAGTAATGCCACAACCAAGATGGCTACAGTATTTCAGTGACTGGCATGCAATCTCCACATGTTCATTGGCTGTCTAAAAACCGCCAAACATGCGGGCAGAGATTCGGCACATCCTGCTCGAGCATTTAAAAAAAAACATTAAAAAAACACTGATGCTCGAGCGAGTAACAAGCACGCTCGCTCATCACTAATGTGCAACCATTTATTACCACTCCGAGTACAATCACAAAGCCAGTTATGAAACCACCTATCGGTAGCTTTGTCAATCCCATACTTGGTCATTTTTTCAATGATAGTATGAGATACTTTACCAAATGCTTCCCTGGAGTTGAGATATACTATACCGCATTTCCCTGATCAACCAAGTCAGTCATTCCATCATAGAAGGAAATTGGATTAGTCTGACATGATTTGTTTGCTACAAACCCATGCTGGCTCTGGTAAATTACTGTATTCTTGTCCAAGTACGTACATACATGCTGTTTAAAAATTTGTTCACAAACCTTTACTGGTATAGAAGCAAAGCTTGCTGGCCTGTAATTTCCTGGCTCCATCTTCTTTCCTTTTTTGAAGCTAGGGACAACATTTGCCCTTCTCCAATCTTCTGGGACTTCTCCTGTTCTCAAGGATTTTTTAAAGATTCTGACTAGAGGTTCTGCAATTTCTTCTGCTCTTTCAGTACCCCAAGATGTAACTCATCTGGACCAGGAGATTTAAATTCAATTAAATTTCTTAAGTGTTCCCTCACAATCTTCCTGTTATAGTGTGGATTATTTTATTTCTTTGATGGCCCAGTGAAGATCAGTTGTTACAATTGCTTTCTTAGAGAACACAGATGCAAAATAGTTATTTAACTGTTCGGCGTTCTCAACATCATTTTTGACCATTACACCCTTTTCATTTAAAAAAAAAATCCTACAGTATCTTTGACTTTCCTTTTGCTTTTGACATAACCCCCAAATCCTTTTTTAACTGCTTTTGGTATCCCTTGCAAGCCTAACTTCATTACTGTCTTTAGCTCTTATAACACTTGCCCATGCCTGCAAACAGCACTGCATTCTTCTTTAGATATGCCCCCTTTTTCCATTTAATACATTTTTTTTTTACTTTTTAACAAGTGATAAGTTCTGTGTTCTTCCATTCCGGTTTCTTTAAATGCTTCCAATTCTTCCTTCTTTTCGGGATTGTAACCAATTTAGAATTTCATTTTTTTCATAACATACAATGCAATAAATAACATACAATGCAATGAATTGTATGTTGTTGGAGGGTTTCCGAACATGAACTGCATTTATAAGGTCACGAAACAGCATATCAATGGGATTAACCTCAGGACTTTGACTAGGCCACTTCAAAGTCTTAATTTTGCTTTTCTTAAGCTATTCAGAGGTTGACTTCCTGGTGTGTGTTGGTCCTGCTGCATCCAAGTGAACTTTAGCTTGAGGTCACGAAAAGATGGCCGGACATTCTTCTTCAGGATAATTTGGTAGACAAGAGAATTCATGGTTCCGTTTACCCCAGCAAATTCTCCAGGTCCTGAAGCAGCAAAACAGCCCCAGACTATTTACTACCATCACATTTTACTGTTGGTATGGTGTTCCTTTTCTGAAATGCAGTGTTACTTCTACCTCAGATGTAATGGGACATACAACTTCCATAAAGTTCAACTTTTGTCTCGTCAGTCCACATAGTATTTTCCCAAAAGTCTTGTGGATCATCAAGATGTTTTCTGGCACAACTGAGATAAGCGTTTATATGGTCTTATTGCTCAGCAGTGGTTTTCATCTTGGAACTCTGCTATGCATGCCATTTTTGCAAAGTCTCTTTCTTATGGTGGAATCATGAACATTGACCTTAACTGTAGCAACTGAGGTCTGAAGTTCTTTGGATGTTGTTATGGGGTCTTTGGTGACCTCTTGAATGAGCTGTCGTTGCGCTCTTGGGGCAATTTTGGTCGGCTGGCCACTCCTGGGAAGATTCACAATTGTTTCATGTTTTCACCATTTGTTGATAATGGCTCTCACTGTGGTTCGCTGGAGTCCCAAAGCTTTAGAAATGGCTTTATACCCATTTCCAGACTGATAGATCCCAATTACTTTGTTTCTCATTTTTTCCAGAATTTCTTTAGATAGCAGCATGATGGCTAGCTTTTGAGGATCTTTTGGTTTACTTTACTTTGTCAGGCGGGTCATATTTATTATTATTATTATTATAGCGCAATTTTTTCCATGGCGCTTTACATGTGAAAAGGGGTATACATAATAAAAAACAAGTACAATAATCTTAAGCAATTCAAGCCACAACTGGTACAGGAGGAGAGATGACCCTGCCCGCGAGGGCTCACAATCTACAAGGGATGGGTGAGGATACAATAGGTGAGGGCAGAACTAGTCATGCAGTGGTTTGGTGGATCGGTGGTTACTGCAGGTTGTAGGCTTGTCGGAACAGGTTAGTCTTCACATTACTTTTGAAGGTTTCCACGGTAGGCACTAGTCTGATATGTTGGGGTAGAGAGTTCCAGAGTAGGGGTGATGCACAGAGAAAGTTTGCATGCAATTGCGGGAAGAGGAGATAAGAGGGGAATAGAGAAGGAGAGCTTGTGACGATCGGAGGTTGCGTGCAGGTAAGTACTGGGAAACGAGGTCACAGATGTATGGAGGAGACAGGTTGTGAATGGCTTTGTATGCCATGGTTAGGGTCTTGAACTGGAGTCTCTGGGTAATGGGGAGCCAGTGAAGGGATTGACAGAGAAGAGGCCTGGGAATAGCAAGGGCAGGGGAGACAGTTGGATTAGTCGGGCAGCAGAGGTTAGGATAAATTGGAGGAGCACAAGAGTGTTAGAGGGGAGGCCACAGAGCAGGAGGTTGCAGTAGTCAAGGCAGGCGATGAGGGCATGCACTAGAGTTTTTGCAGATTCTAGGTTGAGGAATGTACAGAATCTAGATCCAGGAAATATTTTTGAGTAGAAGTCGTCAGGAAGTGGAAAGCTCTTGGATATGTGGTTTGAAGGAGAGATCAGAGTCTAGGATTACCCCGAGTCAGCGAGCTTGTGGGGCTGGGGAGAGAGAGCAGCCATTTACTTTAATGGATATGTCAGTTGGGGAAGTCGAGTGACATGGGTGAAAGATGATGAATTCTGTTTTGTCCATGTTAAGTTTTAGAAATCAAGCTGAAAAGGATGAAATAGCGGACAGACATTGTAAGATTTTGGTTAGTAAGGAGGTGATATCTGGTCCAGAGAGGTAGATCTGTGTGTCATCAGCATAGAGGTGATACTGCAAGCCGTGAGATTCTATGAGCTGTCCCAGGCTGAAGGTGTAAATTCATGGGCCCTAGGACTGAACCTTGCAGGACTCCGACAGATAGGGGGTGAGGTGAAACGGTGGTGTGTGAGTGGGAGACACTGAATATCCGGTCTGTTAGGTATGACACGATCCAAGATAGGGCCAAGTCTATGATGCCAAGAGATGAGAGGGTCTGTAGTAATAGGGAGTGGTCCACGGTGTCAAAGGCAGAGGACAGGTCCAGGAGGAGGAAGACAGAGTAATGTCGGTTGGCTTTGGCAGTCAGTAGGTCATTGATGATTTTAGTTAGGGCAGTTTCAGTGGAGTGGAGTCTTTAAACAGAGGCTGGACAGAGATCTGAGATGGTTTAGTGAATCCTGCATTGAGCAAGAGGTTGAACACAATGACCCTGGAGGTCCCTTCCAACTCTAGCATTCTATGATTAGCATGGTGAACTCTGTCTGTACCATCTTGTCTCCTACCACTGATCATTAGCTACCCTTCCCATGTGTGAAGGATGCCAGCTGCTGCTTGC
This sequence comes from Ranitomeya imitator, assembly GCF_032444005.1. Classification (NCBI taxonomy): domain Eukaryota; kingdom Metazoa; phylum Chordata; class Amphibia; order Anura; family Dendrobatidae; genus Ranitomeya; species Ranitomeya imitator. Next base: position 285,588,064 of record NC_091282.1, on the reverse strand, counting down.
TCTTCTATCCTCACTTCCACCCCAAGCATGGCATCCGACACTTACATCTAGCAATCACACTGAAGAAAACAAACTCAGAGTTGCAAACTGCCAAACTCCTCGGCTATAGAGCAGGCAATGCTCTCTGGCTCATGAGCAGCAATGTAAATCTTTTTAGAGGCTTGAGCGAGTAGGAGAAGCAGAAGACAATCTTTATTGTGAACAGATATGGGATAAAGTCCAAATGCTGATGTTACATTTATTTGTTGTCTGGAGCAAAGTCAGACATGAACTCTGCTGAGCAGGAATGCTTCAACGTCATGCAGCAGAAAGCTATGCACATAAATGAAACCTTCTGTTGAATTCACAAATCCACCCAGATGAAAACTTATCGATGAACTGCTCGCCTATGCCGAAAAGACAGCATATCATATCCACAAGTTAAACCTCTTATCCAGAATATTAGATCATAAAACTTACAATCTGCAATGATTAGGAGAGATTTTGATTTGTAAACCAATAATCCAAATACCAAATTAAATATGCATATTTTTCCACAAATAAACTGTAAACCTGCCAGTGCATCTAGTATATAATATAAGCCACAAGATGAATGTGGTCACAGTATACTTAAATAGCAAGCTTTGTAAAGCACATGTCTAAAATATTTTGGATATGAAATCAAGATTCACTGTCTTTTGGTTTGGAGCAAACTATATTATGATGTGCAAAAAGAAAAGGCATACTTTAAGGCTGCCGTCACACTAGCAGTATTTGGCCAAAACCAGGAGTGGGTGATAAATGCAGAAGTGGTGCATATGTTTCTGTTACACTTTTCCTCTATTTGTTCCACTCCTGGTTTTGGCTTACAAATACTGATGTAAAATACTGACCACATACTGCTAGTGTGACGGCAGCCTAATAGTGATGGGTACTCCTGAGGAGTCTGAAAAAGGCTTTCTCCTCTTTCCCCACATGTACGCGGGGACAAGCACAATGCTTAGGTGTATGGAGAAGTCGTGAGAAACAGCTGACTGCTGAACAAATGATTTGTCCGTCGAAAGTTATCTACTATATAATTGTCTAAGGGGTACTTCCGTCTTTCTGTCGGCAACTTCCATCACGGAAATCCCGTGACACTAATTGGTCTCGCCAGCTGCTTGTCCTGGCTGCCGCGACCAATCAGAGACGGGCACAGTCCGGCCGAGAATTAGTCCCTCCCAACTCCCCTGCAGTCAGTGCCCGCCGCCCGCATGCTCCCCTCCAGTCAGCGCTCACACAGGGTTAATGCCGTTATCGGACCGCGTTATGCCGCGGGTAACACACTCCGTTAACGCTACTACTAACCCTGTGTGTCCCCAACTTTTTACTATTGATGCTGCCTATGCAGCATCAATAGTAAAAAGATGCCATGTTAAAATAATTTTAAAAAAAACCTGCTATTCTCACCTTCCATAGTCCACCCAGGCACGCGCGGCTGCCGCCAGCTTCCGTTCCCAGAGATGCATTGCGAAATTACCCAGAAGACTTAGCGGTCTCGCGAGACCGCTAAGTCATCTGGGTATTTCGTAATGCATCCTGGGAACGGAAGATGGCGGCAGCCGCGCGCGCATCGGCACAGCGGGTGAGTATATAACTATTTTTTATTTTAATTATTTATTTTTTTTAACAGGGATATGGTGCCCATACTGCTATATACTACGTGGGCTGCGTTTTATACCGCGTGGCTGCTATATACTACCTGGCCAGTTTTAGATACTATGTGGGCTGTGTTATATACTGTGTGGGCTGTGCTATATATTACGTGGCCAGTGTTATATACTGCGTGGGCTGTGTTATATACTGTTTGGGCTGTGTTATATACTGCGTGGCCACTGTTATATACTGCGTGGCCTGTATTAACGCATCGGGTATTCTACAATATGTATGTATGTATATAGCAGCCACATAGTACATAGCACAGGCCACGTAGTATTTGTCTGCTACATACTACATGGCTCCTATACACTACGTGGCCTGTGCTATATACTATGTGGCTGCTATATACATACATACATACATATTCTAGAATACCCGATGCGTTAGAATCGGGCCACCATCTAGTTTTATATAATTGGCCAGCTTAAAACAGCTGAATCAGAGACAACAGCTGGTGCTGTTACGAAAAACTGATGCAGCAGAAGGTATTAATACGGCATTACATGATAGAAATTCAGATCAATACAATGACAACTAAAGTTCACCATTATGTTTCCTACTCTCAGAGTGACTCTCTGTTTTAGCTCATAGAGTACCACCCCTTTATGACATCCACATGCCCTAATTTGGCACCCACGCAGAGACTGTCTTCATGGTAAGGAAAACACTTCAGAAGTATTCATACAAATGTCTTTTAACTTTTTTTTATTGAAGCACATAGCAATTATAGAGGCAATATTTCCAGATCTATGCTGCCCAAACCACAGGCAGTATGAATCAAGCCTGGATCCAAGATTGCAGTCAGGTATACTCTTCCATGAAATTCTGACATATACTGGAATTACAGCTTTTCCCAGCACCAGTCTAAATGAATGGCAGGTCTCTCACACAGTGATAAACCTGTTAATCACTTCTAGCAGCTCTGGAAAAAGCCACCTGAGTGTGGCACCGAACTAGTCTTATCTCTGGCTATGGTCCCCGGACAGATCTTTAAAGGGAACCTGTCAGCAGGAATGTGCACAGTAAACTACAGACAGTGTCAGGTCAGCGCTGTTATACTGATTAAAATGATACCTTGGTTGATGAAATCCGTCTTGTGGTTGTTGTTTAATTTTTATTTTCAGTTTTGAGTTAATGATGTCCTCGTGCTTCCGGGCGGGGCTTGTGGGGGGTCTTCATGTGGTGCTCTGATTAGATATTCATAATGCAGACTGCTGACAGATCACTGATCCCTTAGTGACCTGCCCCCTAGTTTGCATAAAGAATATCTGTACATACTTTAAAAAAAAAAAAAAAAACTTCTGCAGACAGGCGCCAGCTGTGGCACCTGCTCTTAAGCATAATCGCATGTTTAAGGGTACGTTCCTACGGTCAAAAAATACTGCGTGTTGGACGTTGTGTACATTCGCAGCATCCAACCAGCAGCGTCCGGATATTACAGCATCCCATGCCCACTATGCGTGCACCGACGCCCGCAGCTCACCCGCGGAGACAGACATGTGGTGCATATTTCCAGACTGCAGCATGTCAATTTATATAGCGGATACGCAAGTCACAAGATAAATATCACCCGTTGAATGAACACATGCGGAATCACATACATTCAAAAGCCGGCAGCACTTTGGACACAGCGGACATGTGCTGCATTCAAAGCACTGCCGATTCCTGACCGTGGGCACATATCCTTATGTGCCAATAATAACTGTTCCTCATGTTATTTAGCAAAAAAAAAAATGAATTTGAAAATGGAGCCCGCTGCATCTGCGCAGAAGCAGCTATCGGTGTATATAGCTGTGCTCCGATAGCGGCTACTGCGCATGCGCTGGCAGCACCATCTTACTAGAGAAGAAACAAAAAATTCCACCTCCAAGATTGCGCCACCCGCGCAGTAGCAGCTCTCAGCTATCTCCTGCCTGCAGAAGGGTTGCTTCTTTTTTTTTTTTTTTTTTTTTTAAGTATGTACAGATATTCATTATGCAAACTATGGGGCAGGTCACAGAGGGATCACTGAAATGGCAGCAATCTGCACTATGAATATCTAATCAGAGCACCACATAAAAACCCCACTCCCAGGCCCGCCCTGGGGCACGAGCATATCATTAACTAAAAACTGAAAATAAAGATTAAACAACCACCATAAGACTGATTTCAGCAACCAAGGTATCATTGTAATCAGTATAATGGTACTGACCTGACACTGTGTGTAGGTTATTGTGCACAATCCTGCTGACAGGTTCCCTTTAGATTATATTTTCTCGGAAACACCAAGCAAATCGTGCAGCCAGGATCTATTGCATGCTGCAAATGGTTTGGGCAGTATGAATCATGAGACAGATTCCATTTAAGAAGTTTAATTAATTTATTAGAAACTACCGTATATACTCGAGTATAAGCCGATATTTTCAGCCCAAATTTTTGGCCTGAAAGTGCCCCTCTCGGCTTATACTAGAGGCAAGGTCGGCGGCAGGGTCGGCGGGTGAGGGGGAGAGAGGTCTGAGGCATACTTACCTGCTTCCGGGGCTCCTGGCGCTGTCCCTGCAGTCCCATGGTCTTCGGGTGCCGCAGTTCTTCCCCTGTTCAGCGGTCACGTGGGACCGCTCATTAAAGTTATGAATATGGACTCCACTCCCATAGGGGTGGAGCCGCATATTAATTTCTCTAATGAGCGGTGCCAGTGGCCGCTGACAGAGGAAGAGGCTGCGGCACCCGGAGACCAGCTGCCGGGGGAAGGAGCCAGGGATGCCGGGAGCAGGTGAGTATCTCAGTCACCTGTCCGCGTTCCACACGCCGGGCGCCGCTCCGTCTTCGCGTCCTCTTGCAGTGACTGTTCAGGTCAGAGGGCGCGATGACATATAGTGTGCGCACCGCCCTCTGCCTGAACAGTCAGTGCGGAGAGACGCAGAGACGGGACGCTGAGGAGCTGCAAGCAAGAGAGGTGAGTATGTCATTTTTTTTTTTATTGCAGCAGCATTATATATGGCACAGTTTTATATGGCACATCTATGGGGCAATAATCAACGGTGCAGAGCATTCTATATGGCAGAGCATTCTATATGGCAGAGCACTATATAGCACAGCTTTCTAAGGCACATCTATGGGGCCATAATGAACAGTGCAGAGCATTATATGGCACAGCTTTCTATGGCACATCTATGGGGCAATAATGAACGGTGCAGAGCACTATATGGCACAGCTTTATATGGCACATCTATGGGGCAATAATGAACGGTGCAGAGCACTATATGGCACAGCTTTCTATGGCACATCTATGGGGCAATAATGAACGGTGCAGAGCATTCTATATGGCACAGCTTTATATGAAGCATCTATGGGGCCATAATGAATGGTGCAGAGCATTATTTGTGGCACAGTTTTATATGGAGCATCTATGGGACAATAATGAACGGTATAGAGCATTATATGTAGCACAGCATTATACGGAGCATCTATGGGGCCATAATGAACGGTGCAGAGCATTATATATGGCACAGCTTTATATGGAGCATCTATGGGGCCATAATGAACGGTGCAGAGCATTATATGTGGCATAGCTTTATATGGAACATCTATGGGGCAATAATGAATGGTATGGAGCATCTATTTTTATTTTTGAAATTCACCGGTAGCTGCTGCATTTCCTACCCTAGGCTTATACTCGAGTTAATACGTTTTCCCAGTTTTTTGTGGCAAAATTAGGGGGGGGGGGGGGGTCGGCATATACTCGAGTATATACGGTAACTACAAAAAGTACCATTCTACATTTGGGATTGCAATCTGGTGAAATAAAGTGTACTAGATTGTTACTTTGGAATCTAACCCAGTATTCTCCATTGAAGTACTGTAATACCTTAATTTCACAACTTTTATGTCTACTGAAGAGACTAAACTTCCAAATGGGGGATGGGATATCACGCCACAATTACATTAAAAAAAAATGGAAAAAATACAGATGTGCCTCAAGTGGATTTGTATTATAATTCATTTAAGTTGAAGAAAATTAACTTTCCAGCAATTATTCTTCAGATGTCGACTACTTGTAGCCATTTCTCCAGCAGTGATTATTGTTCAAATTACTTACAGTTATCAGGCAATTTAACCAGACTTCCAAAAAAGTCTTAAACCTTTCCCACTGGTAAGAATAATTCAGATTTGCTTTTTGTAATAAAACATTCCTACAGTACCTTTTTATTATACAATTTAAGTCCCCAGGGTTTCTAACTTTAATGTCAGGTAATGTATATTTTTGCTTCTACATTACACTGCTAACAATAAAGGTTATCTGCCTGTGAAGGCTAGAAACCTTTGCACAATGAATATATTCTTAGAAACAGCTGTAATATGTACTTCATTTTCTGGTCCCAAAACTTATTTTTGTGCTTAACCCCTTTGTATACCAAGGAAGAAAAGCAAATAATGAAGAATAAATTGAATGAGTTGCTGGCAGAAAAGGAGTGGGTGAAAAAATATGTCAGCCAAAAATCTCTCACAGACCACACTGCAGACACAACTGTACAGATTTATAGATCTCATAACGGAAATACGGTAATTTTTTCCTTATAATCCCCAAATATATATATTGCATTTCGTTTTTAATGCATGGGTTTAGAAATAACCCTCCTATTCAAGCCAGGAAAAAAAAACAACAAAACTGTCAAAATTCTCTCTATAGAAAATCTTCTAAACATTAAATTTAAATTTTTAGATACAAAACATATCTTTTCACAGCACAATAGGAGAAATCTTTTTTTGAACCCATTAAGGAGCTCAAAGCATAATTTGTTTAAAGGGAACCTGTCACCTGAATTTGGCGGGACTGGTTTTGGGTCATATGGGCGGAGTTTTCGTGTGTTTGATTCACCCTCTCCTTACCCGCTGGCTGCATGCTGGCCGCAATATTGGATTGAAGTTCATTCTCTGTCCTCCGTAGTACACGCCTTCCATTTTGGAAATTATAACCCTTTGATACAGGAAAGATATATATCTTGGTACCGTGTTAGCCAGTAGATAGAAAAATATTTAGAATTGAGAGTCCTCGGTGGTTGATATCTTTTAATGGCTAACTGAAAAGATGGTAACAAATTGCAAGCTTTCGAGACTACACAGGTTTTTCGACACATGTGTAGTCTCGAAAGCTTGCAATTTGTTACCATCTTTTCAGTTCGCCATTAAAAGGTATCAACCACTGAGGACTCTCAAGTCTAAATATTTTATAACCCTTTGGGAATTTACAGATGTAGTGACGATTTTGACTCTATGGGTGTTTTCCAGAAACAAGCAGCAGTTGATGTTGCGGAGTGAAAATTGTAAATTGCCGTTGCAGTCACTAGTACATAATGCACAGCCCGTGCTTCTGGAAACATGGAACCTGAAATTAGGCGGACTCTCATCACTACAGAAATGCCAAACATTTGGGTGCTAAATGTTGTTTAGGAACACACTGGGGCTCAGAAGGGAGGGGGGCATTTGGATTTGAAAGCGTAGAATTTGCTGAATTTCTTTTGTGGGACGAGGAGCCATTTCTTTTTTTCCAGAGGCTTTGGGCTACCAGTAACGTGGAAGCCCCCTATATTTCCGTTAACAGATGATGGACCTGAGTGGGCTTTTTTGTGGATTGAGTTGAAGCTTTTATTGGGAACATTTTACATGACATTTATGATCACATTTATTTGTTGCTCAATGCTGAGTGTTATGATCTGGTGGCCTTGGAGCAGCATGAGACATACTCTGGAGAAGGTGGTCCCTGTACTGACCGCAAACCCTGAACCTAGCAGCGCTACTAGAAGTAGCCGTGGGGGGTACCTAACACTCCCTAGACCCCTCGACACAGCCTAAGATCTAACTACCCCTAAAGACAGAAACAGGAAACCTATCTTGCCTCAGAGAAAATCCCCAAAGGATAGACAGCCCCCCACAAATATTGACTGTGAGAGGAGAGGGAAAAACATACGCAGATATGAAATCAGATTTTAGCATAGGAGGCCATACTAGCTAACAAGAAAGAATAGAACAGAGTACTAAGCGGTCAGTATTAAAACACTAGAAAATATCCACCGCAGAAAATACAGATCACCACATCTGACTAAAGACATGGGGGGTATACCTGCATCTCCAGAGAAATAGCTAGGCTGCAAAAAATCCTTCACAGACCAAGCTGGACAAGACAAAAACATGAAAATGCACAGAACTATAAGGTCCACTGCAGGTGGACAGCAAAAACAAAGCCAGGACAAAACACAGCAAACTGGAGAGACCAGCAGGGAAGTGAATCCTTCAAGAACAATGGACAACTGGCACTGACTAAAGGATCCAGCAAAGCTATATACCCCAGTCAGTTTTGCAATTAGTAGATACACCTGTCCACTCCTGCAGTCCAGGCACAACTGCATTACCCTCTACAACCACCGGAGGGAGCCCAAAAGCTGAATTCACAACACCTGAGCACTTATATCGGGGTTTCCATCTAAATCCGAGTGATGTAACAGATGAAACCCCCGATGGATCCATTCACTATAATGAGGCAGCAAAGTTACTCTGGACTCCATCCGACTTCTGTCCAGCAGTGTCCTTTTCAGAATTGCACAAAACTGTGACCAACAGCTCTTTTATGCAATCCTAAAAAGACGAGAACCGCCGGATCACAGGTCCTATGGCGTCCACAGAGCCTCCATCTGCCTCATTATAGGGAACTTTCTGTTACGGGTTCGTCTGAATCATGTGTTTCAGAGATTTACCCCGATGTAAGCACTCAGCATAGTGCGCCGAGCCCTACTGTGATCTTTGGGAGGTAGAATTAAACTAAAAAAAAAAATCAACAGCATGTGAAGAATTGTTTTTATTTTTAACGCCGTTCCTCATGCGGTATAAGTCACCCCATCGTCACTGCACTCAGCGTGAGGCCGTATGATCATGCTGCGGTACATATACTGATGTTTGCAGGAACGCAGCCCAAAGAGCAGTATATGTACGACGCATGTCGGGGACGGGTTAAAAAATTTTCTTTTAACTTTTCACTGGCTTCTATAATCTCCATTTTGATCGCCTGTGCTACACATAGCTGGGCTTCACAGGGTGGTGCTCATAGCAATCCAGCAATGACAACCGTAGGAGTCTCCTGCAAACCCCAGATTATTATGCCAATTGGCGACTCGCGGTCATGTGACAGGGGTGCCGAAGTGCGAGGTTTATGACGCACTTCCGGCACGAGCATGATAAATGCCGCTGTCAATTGTCAGTGGCATCTGCATGGATAACATGGTTTAACCCCATTGGCACATTTGCACCTTGAGATCATGATTGTATAGTACCGGTGGTTGCCATTACTTGGCCTTGCAGTATGCCAGCTTTGGCAGCCTGATTGTAGGTTAGCAATATTTTAGTGGAAAAAAATACAATTTTTCCATTTCATTAATTCCACTTTGCTTTAATATCTGTGAAGCATTTGAAGAGTGATCAAAATTCCTGATTGCAGTCTTGAATACATTTAGAGATTTTTTTGATATATAAATGAATTTTGAGGGTTGTCCAAAATATAGTCCCTGAACCTCACTTCAAAACTGAATAGGTCTTTAAAAAATATACGTTTTTAAAATCTCCTTGAAAAAAAGGAGTGCACAATGGGCGTGCGCTAGCGATGTGCCGTTATTGATTGACGGACCCGAGACGCGGGCTCCAGCGTTTCCGGGTCCGTCACTGTGAGCGCACTGCTAGCGCAGATGGAGCTAGCAGATGCTCCATCTGCACTAGCGCAGTGCCAAAGTCAGCACTTGCGTTAGTGCAGTCCATTTAACGGATTTGTTGAACGGACTGCACTAACGCAGTGTGAACCCAGCCTTAACGCAAAGATGGGTTTTGCCATATACTGAACTTTTAATTTACTGTAGCTAAGCACAGACCTATTCAACATTTTTGTTTTGGGGTGGTTTTACAAGGGTGCACCACATATACATAATGTAACAAAATTACAATAAATTTTGATCATGTAGTTAAATTATATATAATAAATCATATTGGCTCATATAGTTTACAAGTGTATTTTTTTGTGATCCGTTTAAGATATGAACTGAAGTTCATAATAATAAATCATCCTTGTGGCTCTTTTCTATGTAAAACATTACACAAAGATGTTTTAGGTAAAGTGAGCATGCATCTTCTCCATTTGTAATAATTTTTCCACATTTTCCATCTACAACATACCCAGTTATATTGTGTCACTTGTTGTCTTGCACGGAATCTTGTAGGTGAATAACTTGGGGTCTATGCAAAGGGAATTACCAAGTGGCCAAACTCTGTACAGTCGTGACCAATAGCTTAGAGACTGACACATTTTGGTTTGCTACTTCAGCGTTTTTAGATCTGTTAGATAGTTCTATGGCAACTGAAGTACAATTATTAAATGTTTTATAACTTTTATATATTTTATGGACAAATACATCAAGTTTATACAAAGGCTCAATATTTAGTATTGACCCTTATTTTTCATGACTTCTGCAATTCGCCATGGCAGCTGGATATCAGCTTCTGGGCCAAATCTTGACTGATGACAACCCATTTTTGCCTAATCAGTGCTTGGAGTTTATTTCAATTTCTGTGTTTATATTTATCCAACCTACTTCTGATGATTGACCACAGGTTCTTAATGGGCTTGATATCTGGGGAGTTTCCTGGCCATGGACCCAAAGCTACCATGCTTTGTTCACCAAGCCAGTTATCAATTTTGCCTTCACTTTTGACATAAGGTTGGAAATATAATTGTTCATCACCAAATTATTTCTGGGTTGTTGGGAGACGTTGCTCTAGGAGTATGTTTATATACAGTTATATATTCATGGCAGTGTTCTTAGGCAAAATTGTAAGCAAGCCCACTCCCTTGGATAACACCCAACCCCACACTTGAATGGTCTCAGGCTGCTTTACTTTTGGTATGACACATGACTAATGGTATGCAAATTGCCTCTTCTGAGGAAAAGAGGACTTAAACTATATAGCGCCACCTGTTGGACGTAATGGTAATGACTAATGGTAGCGCTCACCTTTTCTTCCCCGGACAATCTTTCTTCCAGATGTCTCAAACAGCATGCCACCTTTGTGCTGCTCCACATAAAACAGTTGGTATGTGGAGATATAATACGGGAAATATAATTTTACAGATGCAGGTTCTATTAGGCAACGTGTTTCAAAGTTCATGGACTTCCTCATCAGCAAGTATTGTCCTAAAGAGAAAGTTTGTGAACTTTGAAATGCATTGACTAACAGAAACGCAATTTTCAACAAATCAACTCCTGGAACGCACTTTTCATTATATTGTGCTTTCGGTAGCACAGTTCCAAGATCCATCCTCTATGGTTTTTCCTTCCATGGAGTTATTACAGCCGCACTCACTGTCACACTAGCCCATTAAAAAAAAAAAAAAGGTCCAATGTTGATCCAGAAAAGTAGGACGAGTGTCATGCAAAACAATGCGATTTTTACTCCCTAGAATCCTTATGCATTCCGTATGCAATGTGTTTTTATCATCATCTTTTACATGCTGAAGTTCTCCATGTAACTTAAAGTTAGTTTACAATCTAATAAAGCAATCTTATATACATAGAAAGATTATGGAAAAATATTAGATATATAATAAATAAAGCAAATAGATAGAATAGCTAAGTGTCCTGTAGATATATAATTTCACTCACCCCTACATATAATAAACTTTCACCCTTTAGTGCCTTTCATGTGGCAGTAAAGGGTTTTTAGCCTTATTTAAACTATTAAATAATAAAAATCTAAAAAAAAAAACTGTCAATTTATAATTTACTTACCGGTAATTAAATAAGGCTAAACACCATATAGTGCTACATGAAAGGTATTAAAGCACTAAAGGGTGCAAGTTTATTACATGTAGGGGAGCTTGTGACATTATATATGTCTCTATTCGGACGGTTCTGGCTGTGAATTTACTGTACTTGGCTTCTACAATTTCGTGGTTCCTTTCATGTGTGTGTAAAAATCGGACAGCACACGCATGGTTCGATTTTTTTTTTCTCACACCCATTGACTTGTCTTGGTGAGTGCGATACGATTCTCACATCCATTCACAGCAAACTGCGATTTTTTTCTCAGTCCAGTTAGAGTTGAGGGGAACAAAAAAAAAACACACGAGCACTGACTCACTGCTTCCTCTCTTGGCCAGGAGAGGTTGTACAATCACACCATGTTCCAGCACTGTCAGACACAGCTATTACACAGTACACAGCAGGAGCACATTGTTTTTAACCCCTTTCCGACATTAGACGTACTATCCCGTCGAGGTGGGGTGGGCCCGTATGACGACCGACGGGATAGTACGTCATACGCGATCGGCCGCGCTCACGGGGCGAGCGCGGCCGAGTGTCAGCTGCCTATCGCAGCTGACATCCGGCACTATGTGCCAGGAGCGGTCACGGACCGCTCCCGGCACATTAACCCCCTGCACACCGCGATCAAATATGAACACGGTGTGCCGGCGGTGCAGGGAAGCATCGCGCAGGGAGGGGGCTCCCTACGGGCTTCCCTGAGCCCCCGCAGCAACGCGATGTGATCGTGTTGCTGCGAGGGTCTCCCTACCTCCCTCCCTGCTCCAGGCCCGGATCCAAGATGGCCACGGCATCCGAGTCCTGCAGAGACGGAGGTGGCTTCACAGAGCCTGCTCAGAGCAGGCACTGTGAAGCCTGCAGCACTGTAAGTCAGATCGGTGATCTGACAGAGTGCTGTGCAAACTGTCAGATCACCGATCTGTGATGTCCCCCCTGGGGCAAAGAAAAAAGTTTAAAAAAAAATTCTAAATGTGTAAAAAAAAATAAAAAAAAAATATTCCTAAATAATGAAAAAAAAAATATTATTCCCATAAATACATTTCTTTATCCAAATTTAAAAAAAAACAAAACAATAAAAGTACACATATTTAGTATCGCCGCGTCCGTAACGGCCCGACCTATAAAACTGGCCCACTAGTTAACCCCTTCAGTAAACACCGTAAGAAAAAAAAAAAAAAACGAGGCAAAAAACAACGCTTTATTATCATACTGCCGAACAAAAAGTGGAATAACACGCGATCAAAAAGACAGATATAAATAACCATGGTACGGCTGAAAACGTCATCTTGTCCCGCAAAAAACGAGCTGCCATACAGCATTATCAGCAAAAAAATAAAAAAGTTATAGTCCTGAGAATAAAGCGATGCAAAAATAATTATTTTTTCTATAAAATAGTTTTTATAGTATAAAAGCGCCAAAACATAAAAAAATGATATAAATGAGGTATCGCTGTAATCGTACTGACCCAAAGAATAAAACTGCTTTATCAATTTTACCAAACGCGGAACGGTATAAACGCCTCCCCCAAAAGAAATTCATGAATAGCTGGTTTTTGGTCATTCTGCCTCACAAAAATCGTCAACTCGTCCCGCAAAAAACAAGACCTGGCATGACTGTGGACCAAAATATGGAAAAAATTATAGCTCTCAAAATGTGGTAACGCAAAAAATATTTTTTGCAATAAAAAGCGTCTTTCAGTGTGTGACGGCTGCCAATCATAAAAATCCGCTAAAAAACCCGCTATAAAAGTAAATCAAACCCCCCTTCATCACCCCCTTAGTTAGGGAAAAATTAAAAAAATGCATTTATTTCCATTTTCCCATTAGGGCTATGGTTAGGGCTAGGGTTAGGGCTAGGGTTAGGGCTAGGGTTAGGGCTACAGTTAGGGTTGGGGCTAAAGTTAGGGTAGGGTTGGGGCTAAAGTTAGGGTTAGGGTTTAGATTACATTTACAGTTGGGAATAGGGTTGGGATTAGGGTTAGGGGTGTGTAAGGGTTACAGGTGCGGTTAGGGTTACTGTTGGGATTAGGGTTTCAGTTATAATTGGGGGGTTTCCACTGTTTAGGCACATCAGGGGCTCTCCAAACGCGACATGGCGTCCGATCTCAATTCCAGCCAATTCTGCGTTGAAAAAGTAAAACAGTGCTCCTTCCCTTCCGAGCTCTCCCATGTGCCCAAACAGGGGTTTACCCCAACATATGCAGTATCAGCGTACTCAGGACAAATAGGACAACAACTTTTGAGGACCAATTTCTCCTGTTACCCTTGGGAAAATACAAAACTGGGGGCTAAAAAATAATTTTTGTGGGAAAAAAAAAGATTTTTTATTTTCACGGCTCTGCGTTATAAACTGTAGTGAAACACTTGGGGGTTCAAAGTTCTCACAACACATTTAGATAAGTTCCCTGGGGGGTCTAGTTTCCAATATGGGGTCACTTGTGGGGGGTTTCTACTGTTTATGTACATTCGGGGCTCTGCAAACGCAATGTGATGCCTGCAGACCATTCCATCTAAGTCTGCATTCCAAATGGCACTCCTTCCCTTCCGAGCCCTCCCATGCGCCCAAACGGTGGTTCCCCCCCACATATGGGGTATCAGCGTACTCAGGACAAATTGGACAACAACTTTTGGGGTCGAATTTCTCCTCTTACCCTCGGGAAAATACAAAACTGGGGACTAAAAAATAATTTTTGGGGGAAAGTTTTTTTTTTTTCACGTCTCTGCGTTACAAATTGTAGTGAAACACTTGGGGGTTCAAAGCTCTCACAACACATCTAGATGAGTTCCTTAGGGGGTCTAGTTTCCAAAATGGTGTCACTTGTGGGGGGTTTCTACTGTTTAGGTACATTAGGGGCTCTGCAAACGCAATGTGACACCTGCAGACCATTCCATCTAAGTCTGCATTCCAAATGGCGCTCCTTCCTTTCCGAGCCCTCCCATGCGCCCAAATAGTGGTTCCCCCCACATATGGTGTATCATCGCACTCAGGACAAATTGGGCAACAAATTTTAGGGTCCAATTTCTCCTGTTACCCTCGGGAAAATACACAACTGGGGGCTAAAAAATAATTTTTGTGGGAAAAAATTTTTGTTTTATTTTTACGGCTCAGCATTATAAACTTCTGTGAAGCCCTTGGTGGGTCAAAGCGCTCAAAACCCATCTAGATAAGTTCCTTAGGGGGTCTACTTTCCAAAATGGTGTCACTTGTGGGGGGTTTCAATGTTTAGGCACATCAGTGGCTCTCCAAATGCAACATGGCGTCCCATCTCAATTCCTGTCAATTTTGCATTGAAAAGTCAAACGGCGCTCCTTCCCTTCCGAGCTCTGTCATGCGCCCAAACAGTGGTTTACCCCCACATATGGGGTATCGGTGTACTCAGGACAAATTGTACAACAACTTTTGGGGTCCATTTTCTCCGGTTACCCTTGGTAAAATAAAACAAATTGGAACTGAAGTAAATTTTTTGTGAAAAAAAGTTAAATGTTCATTTTTATTTAACCCCTTAGTGACCGCCAATACGCCTTTTAACTGACCTGAGATATAAGAGAATAGCCTCCCCATACAGGTGACAATCCAGTAGCTGTCAGCTGTACACTATAGCTGACAACTTGCTGCATTAGCCATGATCAGTGTTTGCACTGTCCAAATCTATTTAACCCCTTAGATGCTGCTGTCAATAGTGACTACATCATTATAAACGGTTAACAGAGTGTGGGGGCTTCTTCTTTATCCCAATTGGTGGTCTCAGATCATAATTGTGTGGTCCTGATGTTTGCCATGGCAATTCATGACCAAATAGCGGCCTTAGAGTCTGACAGCTGTAGTAATCTGCTCAGAAGTTAGAGACATTTAGATGATAAAAATACACATTTTCATTTTTCTCATGCCACTTTGCATTAATTCCTGAAAATCACCCGAAGGGTTAACAAACGACCTGACTGCAGTTTTCAATATGTCAGGGGGTGCTGTTTTTAAAATGGTATCAATTGTGGGGATTTCCCTATATATAGGACCCCCAAATTCACTTCAAACATGGATAGGTCCCTAAAAAAATACATTTTGTAAATTTCCTTGAAAAAAATTTAAACTGTTGCTACATTTTTAATCCTCCTAAAATGCTAACAAAATAAAATAACATTTTGCAAATGGTGCTGTTGTAAAGCCGACATGTGGGAAATATTATTTATTAATGTTTTGCTGTGGTATGACTATCGGGATTAAAGAGATAATCATTCAAAGTTTGCAAATTACTAATTTTTTAACATTTTTTTCAAATTTCTGATATTTTTTATAAATAAACATAAAGCATATCAACCTAAATTTACCATTATCATAAAGTATAATGTGTCACGAAAAAACAATCTCAAAATCAATGGGATTTGTTGAAGCATTCCAGAGTTATTACCACATAAAGTGACACTGGTCAGATTTCAAAAATTTGGCTCGGTCACTAAGGGGTTAAACATTCCAAAAATTCCTGTGAAGCACCAGAAGGGTTAATAAACTTCTTGAATATGGTTTTGAGCACCTTGAGGGGTGCAGTTTTTAGAACGGTGTCACACTTGGGTATTTTCTATCATATAGACCTCTCAAAATGACTTCAAATGAGATGTGGTCCCTAAAAAAAAAATGGTGTTGAAATAAATGAGAAATTGCTGGTCAACTTTTAACCCTTATAACTCCCTAACAAAAAAAAAAATTTTGGTTCCAAAATTGTGCTGATGTAAAGTAGACATGTGGGAAATGTTACTTATTAAGTATTTTGTGTGACATATCTCTGTGATTTAATTGCATAAAAATTCAAAGTTGGAAAATTACGAAATTTTCATAATTTTTGCCAAATTTCCGTTTTTTTCACAAATAAACACAGGTACTATCAAATAATTTTTACCACTATCATGAAGTACAATATGTCACGAGAAAACAATGTCAGAATCACTGGGATCCGTTGAAGCGTTCCAGAGTTATAACCTCATAAAGGGACAGTGGTCAGAATTGTAAAAATTGGCCCGGTCATTAACGTGCAAACCACCCTTGGGGGTAAAGGGGTTAAACACATCCAATTGTGAACCTTTTTCTATTCCAAGATCTGTTGATTAAAATGTACTTTTGTTTGTGGGACAATCCCTTTAAGTGAAGTGGTAACTATAACCACCCTGTACGCCCTGCTGTCCTAAAGGGGTATTCCCATCTCCAATATCCTATCTCAATATGTAATAGGTGTAATAATAATATCAAATGCCTCTAATTAGAAATGTAGCATAGTTCTTAGAAATGTAGCATAGCCCTTCGGATTCACTGTTTGTTTCCTCTTGTGCAAAGCATTGCAGTAGCTTCGGTATCCATGGTTATGACCACTAGCAACTAGCTGTCACTATACGAGTGGTTATAATCATGGATACCCAAGGTCCTGCAATGCCTGTACATGGGGAAAGAGACACAGCAAATCAGAAGAACTATACTACACTTCTAATTGGAGGCATTTGATGTTATTATTACACCTACTACATATTGGGATAGGATCTTGAAGATGGGAATAAGTCTTTAAAGCAACCGGCTACAGGTAAGATAAAACATAATTTTCTCTTTATATCCGCAACTCCAGTAACCTGGCTAAACAGGATTTAAATGCCATTTACTTGCAGATTCTATACATTTGCAGGTACATGGAATTTCTGGATGTGACAGGGTCTCTTTTGAGGGAAAGCATCATTTCCTATTGTTTAAATCAAGTTTTGTGCTAAACGTATATTTTGCAAAATTTTGGCAATATTTTTTTCTCTATATCACAATTTTTATTAAAAATAAAAACTAGAAATCTAGCAATTTTCACACTCGCCTCTCTGGATAGTCTAGATTAATCAGGCCATTCTAAATTCATACATCCTGTTATTTTAGGAAATCCACATGTACATTAGACCATCTCTGACATCATTTTTACTGTGCGTGGTTCGAGCAGCATGAATCTGAGGACAGGTTCCCTTTAAATCAAAAAAAAAAAAAATATATATATATATATATAATAAATATAGGCATGCCTTAAATATTCCTTTTGGTTGTTTAGAAAATATGTTCTGAATAAATTTCTATTAAAAACAAGCCGATTTGTTTCACTAATGTTAACATTCAGTGACATGTGAGAACGAAAAAAAAAGGCAAATATCAGCTGCAGGGTCTTTCTCATTCTTATCTAAACAAAAACCTCCTTTGAAGACTAAGCAAGCCAGCCAGAGAGAGAGGCCTACAATTGTGTTTTCAGTGCTAAAAGCTAGGATTCTCAAGAGAAAGCCTCCACTGCAATCTCCCAGGACTCTAACCACTGGGAATTAGAGAAGTGTACTAATGTCTCTTCTTGAGACCCCACAGTCCTGGTGCTAATAGATTATTTATTTTAAATCCCTGTTATTCATATATTGCCCAAAACACTTGTTCTTTAAGAAAAACGTTGACTTTGTAAGGCTAGATTCACATTGCGTTAGGGCAATCCGTTTAGCGCATAGCTGCGCAAGCAGCGTCCGAGGTCCGTCACAAAATAACGGCACATCGCTAGCGCGTGCCGAAAATGGCATGCGCTAGCGATGCGCTACAGAGAGAAATCACATTGCTGTCAATGGGTGCGCTAACGGACCCGTTACACGGCGTTAATTGCGACAATTTCGCCGTGCAACGCAGTCCGTTAGCGTTAACCCATTAACACAATGTGAACCTAGCCTAAAGTTTAACAGCAAATGGCATTTAAACCATACATTTGTTTGTACACACTCATTATTTATTGTTGACCTACCGTATATACTCGTGTATAGGCAGAGTTTTTCAGCACTTTTTTTGCTGTAAAAGACCCCCCTCGGGTTATACACGAGTCACGGTCTTACTTACCTGTTCTCCGATGCAGTGCGGAGGTTCCCGATGTCTCCGGATCATCTGCGCGCTCCCCTGCAACCTCGGTAAGTATTCCAGTGGGTGCTGACAGGGCCAGCGGTTGGTGTTGGCACCGAAACAAGTGCCAGGGTCCTGAGCAGGTGGAGACACCAGCGCGCTATAGGGGCCAAGTGCCTGTGCCGCCGCTTGCTCCGGACCCTGTGCGGTCGGCGGGCATGTCAAAACGCCGCATGTGGATGCATCCGCATACAACGCATGTCACTGCATACTCAATGTTAAACATAGGAACACAGGACGACGCAAGATCGCATGCGGAAGTAGGCAGAGCGTAGGTGGAGCTTAAGGGGGAAGTATGCAGCCATACGCCAGTCTGAACTTACTGTAGGCTTACCCTGACTCTAGGTCCTTCACCCACTCCCCACAGATTTCCCTATTTAAATATATTACAAAGTTTCCCTTCTTCACTTGTAGTACTGATTTATGAAAAAAACACTGAAACACAACAGGTACTCCTTAAAGTGTACCTATCACCAGTCTGGGGCTGTCCATTCTATTTAATAAAGAAATTGGCAGCCCCAGACTGGTGATTTTTCCAAATACAAGTTGTCAAAAATGCTCAGAAATAACTTCCAGTAACAGCATACTAAAGTCCCCAGTAAACATCCACCTGGGTAACTGTATACAGCAGATATTGCCTTTCAATTACTCGCAGGCATGATTAACCCCTTAGTGACAGAGCCAATTTGGTACTTAATGACCAAGTAAATTTTTGCAATTCTGACCACTGTTACTTTATGAGGTTATACTCTAAAACGCTTCAACGTATCCCCCTGATTCCGTGACTGTTTTTCTTGACATATTGTACTTCATGTTAGTGGTAAAATTTCTTCGATATAACTTGTGTTTACTTATGAAAAAATGGAAATTTGGCAAAAAATTTGAAAATTTAGCAATTTTTAAACTTAATTTGTGCACCCTTAAATCAGAGAGTGGGGTCAAACAAAATAGTTAATAAATAACATTTTCCACATGTCAACTTTACATCAGCACAATTTTGGAAACATAATTATTTTGTTAGGATGTTATAACGGTTGAAAGTTGACCAGCAATTTCTAATTTTTCCAACAAAATTTATAAAACTATTTTTTTTAAGGTCCACCTCTCATTTGAAGTGAGTTTGGGGGGGTCAATGTAACAGAAAATGCCCAAACGTGACACCATTCTAAAAACTGCACCCTTCAAGGTGCACAAAACAACATTCAAGAAGTTTATTAACCCCTTAGGTGCTTCATGAGAATTAAAAGCAACGTGGGAAAAAAATATGAACATTTTACTTTTTTCACAAAAATTTATTTTGGAATCAATTTTTTATTATTTCCACGAGGGTATCAAAAGAAAATGGACCACAAAATTTGTTGTGCAATTACTCCTGAGTACGCCGATACCCCATATGTGGGGGAAAGCCACTGTTTGGGTGCATGGCAGGGCTCAGAAGGGAGGGAGCACCGTCTGACTTTTTGAACACAAAATTGGCTGGAATCAATGGTGGTGCCATGTCGTGTTTGGAGACCCCCTGATGTACCTAAACAGTGGAAACCCCCCATTCTAACTCCAACACATCCTTAACCCTAATCCCAACCCTAACCCATCCCTAACCCTAATCCCAACCCTAACTTTAGCCCAGACCCTAAGGCCGGGGTCACACTTGCGAGTTCAATGCGAGAAACTTATGCTAGGCTCTTGCATCAAGTTCCGGCACTGCCGCCAGCACTCGGGAACGGAACGTGCGGCAGCATGTATTTCTATTCGCTAAAGAACACAATATAAACTTTCTCTCTCTCACTCACAAAGCTCCCACAGTTCTGCACCCCTCTATAGCTCCTCCTCCATCTCTATTGCCCTACACATGCTCTCTGTTCTGCAACTGACCTAAAACTAACATCCTTCATAATCCGAACCTCGCACCTCCGTATCCAAGACTTCTCTCATGCTGTGCTAGTTTTCGAGAATGCACTACCCCAGATGATCCGACTGATAAATAGCTCCCACGTTTTTAACCAAGCCTATAACCTCAACTCAATAACTTAACACATCCCTGTTCCATCCTTCTAAATATTATTCCGAATCTCCTGCCTCCTATTCATCAGTCCCTACAACCTCCATGCACACAATAACTGCACTTAAACATACGGGCTGATGACTGGTCATGCAGCTCTATATGAAAACCTCTTTATTATAATGGCTTGACCTGAAAAAAAGCACAGAATATGTTGTCGCTATATCAATTAAATTATTATTTATTAGGTGCATGGGGGCTAAGTAGGCTGGCCCTTCCATGCACATCAGGTGGTCAGATAGTGCCACCGACTTTCATCTAAAGTGTATGTGATCCTTAAAGGAGGTATATTACCATCACCAAGATCCTATCCCAATATGTAGTAGGTGTAATAATAATAATTAGCAAATTAGCTAATGTACCCCAAATTAGAAATGTAGTATAGTTCTTCAGATTCGCTACGTCTCATACCTCATGTAGCTTAGGTATCCATGGTTATTACCACTCATATAGTGATAGTTAAACAGTTATCGTGGTCATAACATGGATACCCAAGATGCTGCAATGCCCTACATGAGGTAAGAGATATAGCAATTCTGAAGACATATTACATGTCTAATTGAAGGTATTTGCTAATAGTATTACACCTACTACACATTGGAATAGGATATTGGAGATGGGAATAAGTCTTTAAAGCAACCGGCTGCAGGGAGAATAAAATGTAATTTTTTCTCTATATCTGCAACTCCAGTAACCTGGCTAAACAGGATTTAAATGTTTTGATGTGGGCAACTGCGGTGAGCGACTTGTCCGCTGTTTTGAACATGACATGTGCCCGTAATAGCCACGGGTGGAATCGCGATCCACCCACGGCTATTAACTAGTTAAATGCCGCTGTCAAACTCTGACCGCGGCATTTAAATCGCGCTTTCGGCCATCGGGCTGGAAATACACGCACCGGTGACCCCCAAGTCAGTAATTCAGCTACATAGAGGCGAACTGGACATCGCCTTTATGTAGCTGAGCTGACCGAGTTGTGCCAGCTTCTAGTCTCCTATGGAGAATATTGAAGCATGGCAAAAGTAAAAAAAAAAGTTTTTAAAAACATTAAAAAAAAGTTCAAATCACCCCCTTTTGCCCCATTCAAAATAAAAATAAATTAAAAAAAATCAAACCTACACATATTTAGTATCGCCGCATTCAGACTCGCCTATCAATAAAAAAAGGATTAACCTGATTGCTAAATGGCGTAGCGATAAAAAAAGTCAAAATGCCATAATTACATTTTGTTGCCACAACATTGCATTAAAATGCAAAAAATGGGCGATCAAAAGAACGTATCTGCACCAAAATGGTATTAAAAATGTAATAAAAAATTTGGAATTTTTTTCACTACTTAGATAAAAAAGATCCTAGACATGTTTGGTGTCTATGAATTCATAATGACCTGGAGAATCATAATGGCCGGTCAGTTTTAGCATTTAGTGAACCTAGTAAAAAAGCCAAACAAAAAAGTGTGCGATTGCACTTTTTTTTGCAATTTCACCGCACTTGGAATTTTTTTCCCGTTTTCTACTACACGACATGGTAAAATCAATGGTGTCGTTCAAAAGTACAACTCGTCCCGCCCTCACATAGCCATATTGACAGAAAAATAAAAAAGTTAAGGCTCTGGGAAGGAGGGGAGCGAAAAAAAAAAAAAAACGGAAAAATGCACCGGGGTGAAGGGGTTAAGATATATAACATATGCTCTTCCTTCAGCCACTGTACACTTGGCTATTATCTTTTGTTTATATTACTTTTCTGTGAGATTGTAAGCTTATTGAACTTTAGTGGTCATGTCTACTGTATCACTTGATGAAATACACATGTAGCTTTTCATGCAGTTTGAGTGAAGTTTTCTTTTAAGCTAAATATGGATCCAGCAGAAAGGAGAAAACATCCTTTATATTCACATTTCAATTGCAATCCAGTTCTATCCATTGATCAGGAAATTGAATGTAAGCTTCCACCATTCCAGCTGTTTTATATTTACATTGTTATAAGCATTAATTTAATGAACACCATCAAGGGCATGTCTGCAATGCATAAGCTACATTTGTCTTTTCGGACAACATATACCTGACATATGACTATATCTTTGCTGTAAGGATTTTCATCCTTGGTGGAAAAGATTTTTTTCCTCTATGAATGATGCCAGCATAAAGGCGCCTTTGCACAAATAATTTTGCTGAAACCATAAACAATTGGAGGTATGAAAATGTATAGTGGGATCACTGCTGCCATCTACAAGCAGTAATCCTTGGATATTGACTGACCGTGTCACTGCTGCCAAGCAGAGACTTCCAGGAGGGCTCCGTAATGAGCAGCAAAGTCTAGAGTAAAGCAATGTGTTGCCAAGAGTGGAGTTCGCATACCTTGCCGTCAGTAAAGATTATTTTTTTACAGAGGTATAATCAATCTGAATAAACAACAAATAAGAACTTGCATAAAGATAATTTGCTCATGTAAATTATGTCAGCCAACTCTCCTTGCACAATTGTTGTCTATAGCAGGATAGGATGACAATCTAATTTGTATGGGGGCAGTTTAACAATCCCATGATGTCTGACATCCCGTATGTTTTCCTAGAAGAGGTGTTTGCTGGCACCCTTTTCTCCTCTTCCCCTTAGCCAACAGCTCTGTGACTTCTATTGCCTGCTATACTCTGAATGTCACTATAAAAGATACTGACAAAGCCTTAAATACAATTGTTCTTCATCATTACAGTGCTATGCAGCACAATAGCTGTTTAGTTCATAGAAGGTCAATGGTTAGACAACGAGCCCAAGAGATCAGGTCACAAGACAAATAGTATCCATTATAAGCAATGCATGTACGACATGAAACCTGTAATTTTGTATGGTCTAAATTCATCTCCCTGCTGTGATGGATGAACTAAAACACTTCAGTTAAAGAACATGAATTGCAATTGAAAATTCTATAATTTTCAATTTGATTTTAAAGAGTGATTGAGACCCTCGACCCATCACTAGAATTAAGGAGCTGAATTACTAAACTGAGTGACTTGTCTTATCAGATCTGATGTCATGTATGGGCTTTTTATTATCTCATTCATGGATAAAAAGCAAAAACATTGATTGCATTCCTGGCAGCTTCGCGTGATTATCAAGTACTAGATGGTGGCCCGATTCTAACGCATCGGGTATTCTAGAATATGCATGTCCACGTAGTATATTGCCCAGCCACGTAGTCTATTGCCCAGCCACGTAGTATATTGCACAGCGACGGAGTATACAGCACAGAGCCATGTAGTATACAGACTTAAAATAAAAAATAAACATATACTCACCTTCCGTTGAAGTCCTGGCCCTGTGTGCGGTGCACGCGGCAGCTTCCGGTCCCAGGGTTGGTATGGGCGCAGGACCTGTGATGACGTCATGGTCACATGACCGTGATGCCATGGCAGGTCCTTGTCGCATACCATCCTTGCCACCGGAACCTGCCTCTTGCATGGAGCGGTTACCGGAGCGTTGCGAGGAGCGGGAAAGGCGCCGGAATGTGAGTATATGATGATTTATTTTATTTTTTTTCTTTAACATTAGATCTCTTTACTATTGAGGCTGCCTATTACTATTGAGGCTGCATAGGCAGCCTCAATAGTAAAAAAGTGTGTCACACAGGGTTAATAGCAGCATTAATGGAGTGCGTTACACCGTGGCATAACGCGGTCCATTAGCGCTGCCATTAACCCTGTGTGAGGGCTGACTGGAGGGGAGTACGGAGCGGGCACTGACTGCGGGGAGGAAGGAGCGGCCATGTTGCCGCTGGACTTCGCCCGTTGCTGATTGGTCGTGGCAATGGTCGTGGGCGTTTTGCCACGACCAATCAGCGACATGGATTCCATGACAGACAGAGGCCGCGACCAATAAATATCCGTGACAGAAAGAAAGACAGACAGACAGACAGGACAGAAAGACAGAAGTGACCCTTAGACAATTATATAGTAGATATTTACGCAATTGCTGGGCTGATCGCATGTGGGGAGGGCTATGGAGGGCTATGGAGATGACAGCTGTTGCAGAAATTTTAACCAATCACAGATTTTAATCATTTATGGTAAATGCTGCTGTCAGTCTCTGAAAGTGGTGTTTAAAGGGACTCTGTCACCTGAATTTGGAGGGAACAATTTTCAGCCATAGGGGTGGGGTTTTCGGGTGTTTGATTCACCCTTTCCTTACCCGCTGGCTGCAATATTCCAAATGCTTTAGAATTTTTCCAAAGTAACTAACCTGTGTGTGAGAATTTATCCACAGCATGTCAATTTCTGTTCAGCAAGGATTTGTTGTTGATTTTCCCCACATACTTCAATAAGGAAATATGGTAAATATCTGCAATCAAATTCTAGTTTCATGGATACTAATGCATTTTACCTGTAAACTCCACAGACTCAAAATTGTGCAAAATTAAATAATAATTATACGCATCTTATTCCGCTGCACTTGTGCCTACATCTCCCTGTTCCTCTAACCTGTCTCTATTAACTTAAATGGAATCTGTCAGTAGGATGAACCTAAGATGTCTATATAGGCATGTACTGTAAGGTCATAAGAATCCGAATAAAATGAGACCTTGATATCCAATCCAATGTCTTATTCCAAAGAAATCCAGGGCTATGGGCCGGACACTGATCTGCATGAAAATCTGTCTCCAGAGATCACTTTAACCCCTTTACCCCCAAGGGTGGTTTGCACGTTAATGACCGGGCCAATTTTTACAATTCTGACCACTGTCCCTTTATGAGGTTATAACTCTGGAACGCTTCAATGGATCCTGGTGATTCTGACATTGTTTTCTCGTGACATATTGTACTTCATGACAATGGTAAAAATTATTTGATAGTACCTGCGTTTATTTGTGAAAAAAACGGAAATTTGGCGAAAATTATGAAAATTTCGCAATTTTCCAACTTTGAATTTTTATGCAATTAAATCACAGAGATATGTCACACAAAATACTTAATAAGTAACATTTCCCACATGTCTACTTTACATCAGCACAATTTTGGAACCAAAATTTTTTTTTGTTAGGGAGTTATAAGGGTTAAAAGTTGACCAGCAATATCTCATTTCTACAACACCATTTTATTTTAGGGACCACATCTCATTTGAAGTTATTTTGAGGGGTCTATATGATAGAAAATACCCAAGTGTGACACCATTCTAAAAACTACACCCCTCAAGGTGCTCAAAACCATATTCAAGAAGTTTATTAACCCTTCTGGTGCTTCACAGGAATTTTTTGAATGTTTAAATAAAAATGAACATTTAACTTTTTTTTCACAAAAAATTTAATTCAGCTCCAATTTGTTTTATTTTACCAAGGGTAACAGGAGAAAATGGACCCCAAACATTGTTGTACAATTTGTCCTGAGTATGCCAATACCCCACATGTGGGGGTAAACCACTGTTTGGGCGCATGGCAGAGCTCGGAAGCGAAGGAGTGCCATTTGACTTTTCAATGCAAAATTGACTGGAATTGAGATGGGACGCCATGTTTCGTTTGGAGAGCCCCTGATGTGGCTAAACATTGAAACCCCCCACAAGTGACACCATTTTGGAAATTAGACCCCCTAAGGAACTTATCTAGAGGTGTGGTGAGCACTTTGACCCAACAAGTGCTTCACAGAAGTTTATAATGTAGAACCGTAAAAATAAAAAATCATATTTTTTCACAAAAATTATCTTTTCGCCCCCAATTTTTTATTTTCCCAAGGGTAAGAGAAGAAATTGGACCCCAAAAGTTGTTGTACAATTTGTCCTGAGTACGCTGATAGCCCATATGTGGGGGTAAACCACTGTTTGGGCGGATGGGAGAGCTCGGAAGGGAAGGAGCGCCGTTTGACTTTTCAATGCAAAATTGACAGGAATTGAGATGGGACGTCATGTTGCGTTTGAAGAGCCACTGATGTGCCTAAACATTGAAACCCCCCACAAGTGACACCATTTTGGAAAGTAGACCCCCTAAGGAACTTATCTAGAGGTGTGGTGAGCACTTTGACCCACCAAGTGCTTCACAGAAGTTTATAATGTAGAACCGTAAAAATAAAAAATCATATTTTTTCACAAAAATTATCTTTTTGCCCCCAATTTTTTATTTTCCCAAGGGTAAGAGAAGAAATTGGACCCCAAAAGTTGTTGTACAATTTGTCCTGAGTACGCTGATACCCCATATGTGGGGGTAAACCACTGTTTGGGTGGATGGGAGAGCTCGGAAGGGAAGGAGCGCCGTTTGACTTTTCAAAGCAAAATTGACAGGAATTGAGATGGGACGCCATGTTGCGTTTGAAGAGCCACTGATGTGCCTAAACATTGAAACCCCCCACAAATGACACCATTTTGGAAAGTAGACCCCCTAAGGAACTTATCTAGAGGTGTGGTGAGCACTTTGACCCACCAAGTGCTTCACAGAAGTTTATAATGCAGAGCCGTAAAAATAAAACAAAATTTTTTTCCCACAAAAATTATTTTTTTAGCCCCCAGTTTTGTATTTTCCTGAGGGTAACAGGAGAAATTGGACCCCAAAATTTGTTGCCCAATTTGTCCTGAGTGCGATGATACACCATATGTGGGGGGAACCACTGTTTGGGCACATGGGAGGGCTCGGAAGGGAAGGAGCTCCATTTGGAATGAGGACTTAGATGGAATGGTCTGCAGGTGTCACATTGCATTTGCAGAGCCCCTAATGTACCTAAACAGTAGAAACCTCCCACAAGTGACACCATTTTGGAAACTAGACCCGCTAAGAAACTCATCTAGATGTGTTGTGATAGCTTTGAACCCCCAAGTGTTTCACTACAGTTTGTAACGCAGAGCCGTGAAGATTAAAAAAAAAAATCTTTCCCCCCAAAATTATTTTTTAGCCCCCAGTTTTGTATTTTCCCGAGGGTAAGAGGAGAAATTCGACCCCAAAAGTTGTTGTCCAATTTGTCCTGAGTACGCTGATACCCCGTATGTTGGGGGAAACCAACGTTTGAGCGCATGGCAGAGCTCGGAAGGGAAGGAGCGCCATTTGGAATGCAGACTTAGATGGAATGGTCTGCAGACGTCACATTGCGTTTGCAGAACCCCTAATGTACCTAAACAGTAGAAACCCCCCACAAGTGACCCCATATTGGAAACTAGACCCCCCAGGGAACTAATCTAGATGTGTTGTGAGAACTTTGAACCCCCAAGTGTTTCACTACAGTTTATAACGCAGAGCCGTGAAAATAAAAAATCTTTTATTTTCCCACAAAAAATATGTTTTAGCCCCGAGTTTTGTATTTTCCCAAGGGTAGCAGGAGAAATTGGACCCCAAAAGTTGTTGTCCTATTTGTCCTGAGTACGCTGATACCCCATATGTTGGGGTAAACCCCTGTTTGGGCACACGGGAGAGCTCGGAAGGGAAGAAGCAGTTTTACTTTTTCAACGCAGAATTGGCTGGAATTGAGATCGGACGCCATGTCGCGTTTGGAGAGCCCCTGATGTGCCTAAACAGTGGAAACCCCCCAATTATAACTGAAACCCTAATCCAAACACATCCCTAACCCTAATCCCAACAGTAACCCTAACCACACCTCTAACCCTGACACACCCCTAACCCTAATCCCAACCCTATTCCCAACCGTAAATGTAATCTAAACCCTAACTGTAACTTTAGCCCCAACCCAAACTGTAGCCCTAGCCCTAACCCTAGCCCTAACCCTAATCCTAACCCTAGCCCTAACCCTAGCCCTAACCCTAGCCCTAGCCCTAACCCTAACCCTAGCCCTAACCCTAGCCCTAACCCTAACCCTAACCCTAACCCTAGCCCTAACCCTAGCCCTAGCCCTAACCCTAGCCCTAACTCTAACCCTAGCCCTAATGGGAAAATGGAAATAAATACATTTTTTTAATTTTTCCCTAACTAAGGGGGTGATGAAGGGGGGTTTGATTTACTTTTATAGCGGGTTTTTTAGCGGATTTTTATGATTGGCAGCCGTCACACACTGAAAGACGCTTTTTATTGCAAAAAATATTTTTTGCGTTACCACATTTTGAGAGCTATAATTTTTCTATATTTTGGTCCACAGAGTCATGTGAGGTCTTGTTTTTTGCGGGACGAGTTGATGTTTTTATTGGTAACATTTTCGGGCACGTGACATTTTTTGATCGCTTTTTATTCCGATTTTTGTGAGGCAGAATGACCAAAAACCAGCTATTCATGAATTTCTTTTGGGGGAGGCGTTTATACCGTTCCGCGTTTGGTAAAATTGATGAAGCAGTTTTATTCTTCGGGTCAGTACGATTACAGCGACACCTCATTTATATCATTTTTTTATGTTTTGGCGCTTTTATACGATAAAAACTATTTTATAGAAAAAATAATTATTTTTGCATCGCTTTATTCTCAGGACTATAACTTTTTTATTTTTTTGCTGATGATGCTGTATGGCGGCTCGTTTTTTGCGGGACAAGATGACGTTTTCAGCGGTACCATGGTTAGTTATATCTGTCTTTTTGATCGCGTGTTATTCCACTTTTTGTTCGGCGGTATGATAATAAAGCGTTGTTTTTTGCCTCGTTTTTTTTTTTTTTTCTTACGGTGTTTACTGAAGGGGTTAACTAGTGGGCCAGTTTTATAGGTCGGGCCGTTACGGACGCGGCGATACTAAATATGTGTACTTTTATTGTTTTGTTTTTTTTATTTAGATAAAGAAATGTATTTATGGGAATAATATTTTTATTTTTTTTTTCATTATTTTGGAATATTTTTTTTTATTTTTTTTTACACATTTGAAATTTTTTTTTTTTACTTTTTTACTTTGTCCCAGGGGGGGACATCACAGATCAGTGATCTGACAGTTTGCACAGCACTCTGTCAGATCACTGATCTGACATGCAGCGATGCAGCCTTCACAGTGCCTGCTCTGAGCAGGCTCTGTGAAGCCACCTCCCTCCCTGCAGGACCCGGATCCGCGGCCATCTTGGATCCGGGGCTGGAGGGAGCAGGGAGGGAGGTGAGACCCTCGCAGCAACGCGATCACATCGCGTTGCTGCGGGGGGCTCAGGGAAGCCCGCAGGGAGCCCCCTCCCTGCGCGGTGCTTCCCTGTACCGCCGGCACATCGCGATCATCTTTGATCGCGGTGTGCCGGGGGTTAATGTGCCGGGGGCGGTCCGTGACCGCTCCTGGCACATAGTGCCGGATGTCAGCTGCGATAAACAGCTGACACCCGGCCGCGATCGGCGGCGCTCCCCCCGTGAGCGCTGCCGATCGCATATGACGTACTATTGCGTCCTTGGGAAGTAAAGCCCACCCCACATGGACGCAATAGTACGTCTAATGGCAGAAAGGGGTTAAATGAAAGGGCGCATTACTAGTGTGAGATATGTATAGGTATTCTCGGACGGGTCCGCTCTTCGCCAGTCGTTACACTGGCTGCCCATTCATTACAGGATACAATTCAAAGTACTTGTTCTCACCCACAAAGCTCTCCACAGTGCGGCACCCCCTTACATCTCCTCCCTCATTTTTGTCTGTCGGCCTAACCGACCACTGCGCTCTGCAAATGACTTTCGACTAACCTCTGCACTAATCCGTACCTCCGACTCCCGACTCCAAGACTTCTCCCGTGCTGCGCCAATCCTCTGGAATGCTCTACCCCAAGATATTAGGACCATCCACAACTTGCATAGTTTTAGGCGCTCGCTCAAAACTCATTTGTTCAGAGCGGCCTATCACAGTCCCTAATCAAACTCATTTTATGTTTGTGTGTGTGTAGCCCATTCAGTATCTCCATCTACCCCCACCCTCTGAAGATGGCTGGACCATCATTGTAAATACACACCTGTACTTTGTATTTCCCCACCTCATTGTAGATTGTAAGCTCTCACGAGCAGGGTCGTCTTATTTTGTCTTATTTAGCTTTATTACTGTATTGTTAACATTGTTACCTATGACTGTTGTGTTTGAAACTGTTAAACTGTAAAGCGCTGCGGAATATGTTGGCGCTATATAAATAAAGATTATTATTATTATTAGGTATCATTTTATCTTCAGTGTACAGTCCGGCCCTTGTGCATCAAAATGTAATTAGCAGAAAATTTCAAAGGGTGATTAAAGAAGAGCAACAATAAAAATGTCTTCACCAAAGGTCTAAGGGGTAACATTTCCCCTTGTGGAGAATGAGATACCAGCCATGGCATGCTATTGTAAGGAGGCTTATTCGCCGTGCAATGCTCCTCTGGGAAACTTAATTTGCAAATAGCCTCTTCAGAGAGGAAGAGGCCTTGAACTCTATAGCACCACCTGTACCCTGAAACACCATGTCTACAAATTGAGATTTTGATTTGGCTTTTATCCCAAGTCATGTTGCAAGACTTGTTAAAGGGAACCTGTCACTCCCAAAATCGAAGGTGAGCTACGCCCACCAGCATCAGGGCTTATCTACAGCATTCTGTAATGCTGTAGATAAGCCCCCGATGTATCCTGAAAGATGAGAAAAAGAGGTTAGATTATACTCACCCAGGGGAGGTCCGGTTTTGGTCCAATGGGCGTCGTGGTCCGGTCCGGGGCCTCCCATCTTCTTACGATGACGTCCTCTTCTTGTCTTCACGCTGTGGCTCCCGCGCAGGCGTACTTTGTCTGCCCTGTTGAGGGCAGAGCAAAGTACTGCAGTGCGCAGGTGCTGGGCCTCTCTGACCTTTCCCGGCGCACTGCAGTACTTTGCTCATCCCTCAACAGGGCAAAGTACACCTGCGCTGGAGCTGCAACGTGAAGACAAGAAGAGGACGTCATCGTAAGAAGATGGGAGGCCCCGGACCATGACGCCTATCGGACCGGACCGCAGCGGGACCGCCCCTGGGTGAGTATAATCTAACCTCTTTTTCTCATCTTTCAGGTAACATCGGGGGCTTATCTACAGCATTACAGAATGCTGTAGATAAGCTCCTGATGCTGATGGGCTTAACTCATCTTTGATTTTGGGGGTGACAGGTTCCTTTTAAAGGTCAATAGTGACTTGTTGGATCGCTACTTCCAACAGGTGGCACTATAAAGTTCAAGTCCTCTTTTTCTCTGAAGAGGCAATTTGCATAATCACCAAAGGTATCACTCTAATCATTATTAGGGCTTGTGCACGTGACAGATTTTCTTGTATGAGTGCTATCCGCAGTTTTCATGGCTAGCACTTGTACCCATGATATGATATTCTTTGTGGCTGTGCACATGTCCGACATCTTCTTTAGACTGAGTGGTACAGAAAAATATCAGAAACATGTCCAATTTTGATCTGAAGAGTCGGATCAAAAATCAACAATGCAAGTACATAGGTCCGTGAAAACAATCGGACAGCACTCGGATGACATCCAAGTGCGGTCCGATTTTCATGGAGTGACAGAACGGAGAAGGTGGAGAAACATTTTTTTTTCTCTCCATGTATGAGAATAAATTATGCCAATCTGATCAAACTCTGCTCAGAATAATCGATCTGTTTTTCAAATTATGTGGATAAAGTTGGTCATGCGAGGCTACCCTTACACACACGGCCATTACAGTCTTTACATTACAAAATCGTGTTGACAGATTCTCTTTAAAAATGTAGTCTCGTCTTCAGCAAGAGCGCACTACTTCCCAAGCTTCCTGCTTAAATGGTAGTTGAGACCAGCAGCATCATTGAGCCCCTGGCCCAAACTGTGAGCTCTCCGATGCTGCATATGAGGCAGCTTTTTCATTGCAGCATCGGAGGAACGTGAGGGCACTGAAGCTTACTGGGAATATGCGCTAATGGAGCACTTTAGCAATCCGGCCGGCTGCAGAGCAGCACATACAAGCTCTATTCGAAAGTAGCTAATCTGTGACATATAACGAGCAGTAAACATTGAAATGAAAAATACCTCTGTGCTTGATATTAGAAATGATATGCAATAACAGGTAAATCACAAATGTGGTTATTTTTGCACGTACTTTATGATATTAAACATGACCTAACATAACAATCAGCCTTCGGTGGCTCAGTGGTTAGGACTGCAGCCTTGCAGCACTGGAGTCCTGGGTTAAAAGCTCACCAAGGACAACATCTGCAAAGAGTTTGTATGTTCTCCCCGTGTTTGCGTGGGTTTCCTCCGGGTTCTCCAGTTTCCTCCCACATTCCAAAGACACACTGATAGGGAATTTAGATTGTGAGCCCCATCGGGGACAGTGATGATAATGTGTGCAAACTGTGAAGCGCTGCAGAATATGTTAGCGCTATATAAAATTAAAGATTATTATTATTTAAATAACATTCCATCAGCAAAAACATGAACAAGACTGGAAAATGAAAAAAGCAAGTAATGAATCAGGACTATATAGAGAGAGAGAGAGTGCTCCCCCCCCCCATAATAATCTTTATTTTTATATAGCGCCAACATATTCTGCAGCTTTTACAGTTTTGCACACATTATCATCACTGTCCTCGATGGGGTTCACAATCTAAATTCTCTATTAGTACGCTATGTATAGACCTCGAGCTACTAGGTGACAATTTACTAATCCACCAACATGTGGATCCCGGTCTGTTTGGTTCTCTTTTTCATTTCTTATGATGCTAATACACAGATGTTGTACAGCCTCACATCATGTATAGAGGATAACAAAGGAGCTTATATTTCCAATAAACACACATTAGTGTCTATGACCGTAACACATGTTCACAGGCGTGCTGGCTGTCTGGTACGGCCATGTTCGTAACGAGTTTTTTCTTAAGCTTTCAAAAATGAGTTCAACCAAAAATCAATTCAGGAAATGCTACTTTTTTTAGGGAGCTTTTATTTTCCTGAAAACCTTTGCTTTCCCATCAAGAGTCTTTCAAAACTTCATCAGGAAAAAAGCTTTCAAAAACTCTGTGTGAACATCAAAGTAAATTTCCCATAGGAAGGAATAGGAATAGTCTTTGGGTATTGGACACGTTGTATATTTCAGGAGAGTATAGAGCAGGTTTGGAACACGCCTGGTAAAAGAGCCAACACAATGCCCATAAGAGTGTACACATGTATATCTATGTAAAAACGATTGTTCATATGTACAGTATTTTCAGCCACCTCAGGATTTTAATGAGGCCAGGGTTAAAAGAAGCGAGCAGATCATTCTTCAGACATTTTCTGCTCAGAAGACACTCTGTGCTTTACATTACAAGCCAATTAGAAAACGAAGAAAAAAAATGCTTGGGTGTCTTTAGAGCGCTGTTTGCATTTTTGCTTGAAAACCCCCTAGAGATGTCTTCATTGTTGAATTGGCTGAAGACAAAAAAAATAGTAAAAGACAGTCCAAAAAATGCTCCAAAAACCCACTGGTGGTAAACAAATGCTGAGAAAGCACTCGGGAAACAAGAAAAAAAGAAAGAAGGGATGCCAAAGAAACAGTTGAAGTGTTTTCCTCTAGAAAAACTGATGTTTTTGGCTAACTGAGAGAGATGTAGTGTGCACATTACCCTGTGAGGCAGATCCACTGAGAAAAATAAAATGTGAACATAGATTCAGTCATGACTTGTCAGGTACACGCACCAATAATGGCAGGCCAGGAGGAATGCCATGTCCTCCGCATAGCATGGCCGAACTTTGCCACACTGGGCATCGCCACACTCACTTTGCCACACTGGGCATCGCCACACTCACTTTGCCACACTGGGCATCGCCACACTCACTTTGCCACACTGGGCATCGCCACACTCACTTTGCCACACTGGGCATCGCCACACTCACTTTGCCACACTGGGCATCGCCACACTCACTTTGCCACACTGGGCATCGCCACACTCACTTTGCCACACTGGGCATTGCCACACTCACTTTGTCACACTGGGCATCGCCAGTCACTTTGCCACACTGGGCATCGCCATACTCACTTTGCCACACTGGGCATTGCCACACTCACTTTGCCACACTGGGCATTGCCACACTCACTTTGCCACACTGGGCATCGCCACACTCACTTTGCCACACTGGGCATCGCCACACTCACTTTGCCACACTGGGCATCGCCACACTCACTTTGCCACACTGGGCATCGCCACACTCACTTTGCCACACTGGGCATCGCCACACTCACTTTGCCACACTGGGCATCGCCACACTCACTTTGCCACACTGGGCATCGCCATACTCACTTTGCCACACTGGGCATCGCCATACTCACTTTGCCACACTGGGCATTGCCACACTCACTTTGCCACACTGGGCATCGCCACACTCACTTTGCCACACTGGGCATCGCCACACTCACTTTGCCACACTGGGCACGGACAGACTTTGCCACACTGGTCACTGCCACAATCACTTTGCCACACTGGGCATGGACAGACTTTGCCATACTGGGCACCGCCACAGTCACTTTGCCACACTGCACCGCCACACTTTGCCACATTGGGCACTGCCACACTCACTTTGCCACACTGGGCACCGACAGACTTTGCCACACTGGGCATCGCCACACACACTTTGCCACACTGGGCACCGCCACACTCACTTTGTCACACTGGGCATCGCCACACTGGGCACCACCACACTTTGCCACACTGGGCACCGTCACACACACTTTGTCACACTGGGCACATACACACTTTGCCACACTGGGCATCGCCACACTGGGCACCACCACACTTTGCCACACTGGGCACCGCCACACACACTTTGTCACACTGGGCACATACACACTTTGCCACACCGGGCACCGCCACACTGGGCACCGCCACACATACTTTGTCACACACACACTTTGCCACACTGGGCACCGCCACACTCACTTTGCCACACTGGGCATTGCCACACTGGGCATCGCGACACTGGGCACCGCCACATACACACTTTGCCACACTGGGCATCACCACACACACTTTGTCACACTGGGCACCGCCACACATACTTTGTCACACACACACTTTGCCACACTGGGCACCGCCACACTCACTTTGCCACACTGGGCATTGCCACACTGGGCATCGCCACACTGGGCACCGCCACATACACACTTTGCCACACTGGGCATCGCCACACTGGGCACCGCCACACATACTTTGTCACACACACACTTTGCCACACTGGGCACCGCCACACTGGGCATTGCCACACTGGGCACCGCCACATACACACTTTGCCACACTGGGCATCACCACACTGGGCATCGCCACACTGGGCATCGCCACATACACACTTTGCCACACTGGGCATCGCCACACACACTTTGCCACACCGGGCACAACCCTATATACCACCGTCTGCTCTGTGATGTTTTATCACTGGTGTAATGCCCTCAGCACACACCTAACCACACACATACAATCCTGACCCCACG
Source organism: Ranitomeya imitator (assembly GCF_032444005.1). NCBI lineage: Eukaryota > Metazoa > Chordata > Amphibia > Anura > Dendrobatidae > Ranitomeya > Ranitomeya imitator. The sequence continues at coordinate 285,552,267 of NC_091282.1, read as the reverse complement.
GAGGAGCCTGTGAGGCGATCACAGCGCCCCCCACACTGCACACAGGAGACATTCCCCTCACACGAGCCGCACGGTTGTCTGTGGGTGCTGCTAATCCTACATTTGATTCCCCTCCCCCGCTCCGGCTGGTAGTGAGCCCTCGGAGGGCGCCCCCTCTCTCGCCTCCCAACCACTGCCCCCTATGTCACTATGCCGGCAGTGGCCAGGCTCCGGTAGGACAGACATAAAAGCGCTTACTTAACTGTTCGGTGGCGGTTCCGGGCGGTCTCTATGGGGACGAGCTGACAGAAAAAGCACGGAAGGGATACATCCGCGCGATACGAAGGCAACGAATTACTCCGCGGCACCAGCCTCAGAAAGAAGTCCCAAGCTCAGTCATCTTGATTGTTCGAGGAGACGGAGGAGGAGGAGGGACCGGGAAACACAGTGTTAAGGAGGGCAGAGGCAGCCGCACGTACCTCTCCCTGTGGTCTGGGCACCACATGGCACAAGTAAGGAGAAGAAAGTAGTTCTGTAGCCTCCTCATATGAGCAGTGATTGTCTGCAGCATGTCCATACACTGGCGCTCCTCAGAGACGAGGCGCCCCTCACAGGTGTCTGGAAGGCTAGGGATGTGTCTGCATCCTCACAGCTGGAGATGGTGGGTGTGGGAGACAGCGCTGCCCCGGAGCGGAGCTCACACGGCCATGTGCAGGTAAGTGGCTCCAGAAGAGAGCAGCACCGGCCCCTCAGGACCGCCCGGGGGCTCCGACTGCCCAGTCCCCATGCCGGGCTCGCAGGCTGCGCATTGCTACATCTGTGCTGATTGCTGTCTATGGGACAGCACTGGGTCCCGCGTTATTCCGGAGGGCTGTCCTGACGGCCGAGGGTCCACATCAATCAGCATGCCCGGTCTCTCTGTACTTCGGATGAGATTCGCCCATTGAAGTCTATGGATGCACAGGAACCTGTCCCATGCGGAGCAGCTGGGCAGCATCAGGTTTTTATGGATACATTGCCATTATTAAGCTAGGAAGCTGTTTTTCGCCTTGTAAATTGTATTTGGATGCCATAAATGACAACACAGATTACAAATTGTCTTTTATTTTTTTCTGGAATAAAATCGTACATATGTTCTATGCTCGTGTGAATTTGGCCTTATTCACGTGTTTTATATGTGCGTTTTTGTTGTAGAAAAGCAGCTTGAAAAAAAATGAAAGGTGTTGTCTGGAACTTTTCCATCGATGGCTCATGAATACCTGCTCAGTGGGGGTGCGACAGCCAGTACCCCCGCCAATCAGCTGTGCCCGAGGGCGGCGGGCAGAAGTGCCCCATTGCAGAGCTGCCCCGCTATGTCGGTGTATAGTGGCCGCAGTCGTGTAAAGCAAATCCACCTATTGCGGCTACTCTACAGTCGGCGGCTGCTGTTCTTCCACCCGCCCCTGGCATCGGGGACAGCTGATGAGCAGGGTTACCAGGCCGCAGCCCCATCAATGACATATTGATCTATTCTAAGGGATAGGCCATTAATGTAAGTCCAGTACAACCCCCTGTAATAATATAATATCAGGCCGGGGCTTAAGCTGCAGATTTGGCATCCCCTTGGAAATAAAAATGCTAAATTCGCAACAAAAAACTGCTTTTCCCACAATAGAAATTGACATTTTGCTGATTAAAAAAAAATTAAAGTCAGTTTTCATACAGATTCTGCACACAAAATAAAAGAAAAAGGCAACATGTGGATGAAATTAAAGGGGTTGTCCACTACTCGTCCAACTCCTTCTCAATCAATATGTCTGCACCCATTAAAATTATAACATTTATTCCTCTCCAGTGCTGGCGCCATTCCACCGGTGTGGGCACTGGCTCGCAACTTGCAAGACATTCTATCACGCCATCCCTGCGGCTCCTCTCACTTACATATCATACATCTGGAGGAGGTGAGAGAGCAGCAGCGGATGTGAGTGTAGTGACCACTGATTATCTGCGGGGATCGCATGACGTAACAATGTCATACGAGCATCGGGAGAGCCAGTGCCGACAGGACTGTCGGTGTCTGCATCGGAGGTGAGTATAAGTGTTATTATTTTACTGGGGCAAATATCCGGATGGAGAATAGGTAAAGTTCATCCACTTTTCTGGTGCTGTAAAATGCTGCAGATTTACTTGCATTAAATTCATACTTGAAATCTGCCCCAAATTCGCGAAATGTGAGTGTCTGTGTTATGAACCTGACTTTTCTGCATTTTAAACAAAAATAATGGACAGGGAGAAATTTTTATAGACCACTAATAAATCTTGATAAATTTGATAAGTGAATCAGACAGCTGATATGAATAGATTAGCAGCCTGTAAAATGCGAATTGCAATCATAAAAACCTGCAAAATAAATCATAGAGGTTAAAAAAGTTCTTTTTTTTTCCGAACACTGGAAAATAGAGCTCTATTTGATGGACAGTCCATGAATTTACTAATGATTGTTCGCACTAAGGGTATTTACACTTGAATCGTGTTTAATTACCGGTATGTATCCAATAGTGAGTACCTTCAATGCGATAGCCACCCGAAGAATGGCCAGGTCATCATATCTTTGAACACCTAAACAATAGCAGCAAACTGGATCAGATATTACCAAATCTCATGTACACCATTCGCGATAATATGCAGAGATCTCGTGCTTTCATTCCGAGAGGGGCTGTTAAGTGTTGTAGCATCCTGGAAGTTCAAAACAGCTTTTTGCTAAAAAGTTTGGTGCTATAGGGACACTTACCAGTGTTTTTGTAATACTTGGTGATTTTAATAATTAACAAATCTGTAGCTGCCCATTGTTTTCCTAAAATAAAAAGTGCAGCCACAGATTGGTGATGGGTCCTTTGAAATGTTTCCACTTCAGTTATTGCTCACTCTTTAAAGGGAACCTGTCACCCCGAAAATCGCGGGTGAGGTAAGCCAACCGGCATCAGGGGCTTATCTACAGCATTCTGTAATGCTGTAGATAAGCCCCCGATGTTACCTGAAAAAGGAGAAAAAGACGTTATATTATACTCACCCAGGGGCGGTCCCGCTGCTGGTCGGGTCGGATGGGCGTCTCTGGTCCGCTGCGGCGCCTCTCATCTTCATTACAAGACGTCCTCTTCTGATCTTCAGCCACGGCTCCGGCGCAGGCATACTTTGCTCTGCCCTCTTGAGGGCAGAGGATAGTACTGCAGTGCACAGGCGCCGGAAAGGTCAGAGGCCCAGCGCCTGCGCACTGCAGTACTTTGTCTGCCCTCAACAGGGCAGAGCAAAGTACGCCTGCGCCGGAGCCGTGGCTGAAGATCAGAAGAGGACGTCTTGTAATGAAGATAGGAGGCGCCGCAGCGGACCAGAGACGCCCATCCGACCTGACCAGCAGCGGGACCACCCCTGGGTGAGTATAATATAACGTCTTTTTCTCCTCTTTCAGGTAAGGGTACCGTCACACACTGCCATTTCGATCGCTACGACGGTACGATTCGTGACGTTCCAGCGATATCGTTACGATATCGCTGTGTCTGACACGCAGCAGCGATCAGGGATCCTGCTGAGAATCGTACGTCGTAGCAGATCGTTTGGAACTTTGTTTCGTCGCTGGATCTCCCGCTGTCATCGCTAGATCGGTGTGTGTGTGACACCGATCTAGCGATGCGATCCAGCGATGCGTTCCCTTGTAACCAGGGTAAACATCGGGTAACTAAGCGCAGGGCCGCGCTTAGTAACCCGATGTTTACCCTGGTTACCAGCGTAAATGTAAAAAAAAAAAAACAGCACATACTTACATTCCGGTGTCCGTCAGGTCCCTTGCCGTCTGCTTCCCGCACTGTGACTGCCGGCTGTAAAGTGAAAGCAGAGCACAGCGGTGACGTCACCGCTGTGCTGTGCTTTCACTTTACGGCCGGCAGTCACAGTGCGGGAAGCAGACGGCAAGGGATCTGACGGACACCGGAATGTAAGTATGTAGTGTGTGTGTTTTTTTTTTTTACGCTGGTAACCAGGGTAAACATCGGGTTACTAAGCGCGGCCCTGCGCTTAGTAACCCGATGGTTACCCGGGGACCTCGGCATCGTTGGTCGCTGGAGAGCTGTCTGTGTGACAGCTCCCCAGCGACCACACTACGATTTACCTACGATCATGATCGTAGGTAAATCGTATAGTGTGACGGTACCCTAACATCGGGGGCTTATCTACAGCATTACAGAATGCTGTAGATAAGCCCCTGATGCTGGTGGGCTTACCTCACCCGCGATTTTCGGGGTGACAGGTTCCCTTTAAGGCTACGTTCCCTCCATGAGTATTTGGTGAGCTTTTGATGTTACATTTTCTGCACCTATTAAGTAAATTACCGTAGGTTACTTTAGTTTTTTAGTGCATATTTTACAGGCATAGTTATTGCTTTTTTTTGACACTGTGGTTTTTGTTTTATCTACAGATTTTCTGCATTTAATGTGATTTGGTGAGGAAAATCCATATATAAAATTTAGTGTACTCGCAAGAGAAATTGATATGTTGTGGATTTCAAATATACACACTGCAGGTCAGTTTATGCTGGATAAGAAAAGCACATTGGGTAGGAGATTTCTATAAATCCCATCCACTTTGCTAGAACTGTAAGGGTATGTTTCGATGTGACGTATTGCATCAGAATTTGCTGCGTACATCTGCAGTGTCCAATCCGCAGTGGCCAGATGTTACAGCATAGTGGATGGGATTAAAATCCCATCTCCACTATGTGCGCACGGTCGCATCCAGCGGCCCTGCGTATACGCACATGCAGCACGTCTTTCTAGACCGCAGCATGTCTATTTATCTTGCGTAGACGCTCCGCTCTGTCTCTGCAAGACAAATAACCCAGTCTATGGATAGAATACAGTGATTCCGCATGTGCTCAATAAACACATCCGGAATCGCCTTGCATACAAAGGGGGCAGCGCTTGGGGCGAAATGGGGTATCCGCTGCGTCCAAAGCGCTACGTTTCCTGACCGTGGAAACAGAACCTAAGATGCTGAGACATAGCAAAAATACACAGGGTCAAAACTTATTGTGGGAACGTAACTTAAAAGGCATCTGACATCCTCCAAGCACAATTCAGGATTCTAACAGTAACTTGGCTTGGTTATTATGCCTGGTAAGATTCATACTACAACTTAGGAGGTTGTAGCAGTCATGTGTATGACACCAAACAGACTTTCCCTGGGGCAAAGAAGGATCAGGCAGGTTAATTTTAAATGCCCTATTCTTTTACTTCTGTTTGCAGGAGAGACAAGCTGCAGTCGGAGCTGTCTGGCAGTGACTTAAGGGACATTTACGCTCCAAGATAATCATGAAAAGTGTTGTTTAAAATGCTTGTTTCACAATTATCTTCCCGTGTAAACAGGCTATCTATCGCCTGCTGAACGAGCAAAATGCTCATTAGTCGGGTGAAATTATCTTTTATGCAGCATAAAAGATCATCGTTTCTTGCAGTGCATCATTCTGTGTAAAAAGGACTCGCGCTGCGGACAAACATGGCAGTCCATGCACCCTGATCTACTATGGATCTGTGTGCATCGTTTAATTTGGTCTATGTATGTAAGTAGGCATTCAAACGACCGTAAAAGTTTACTGATCAGTAGTCGTACTTTGCCACCGATCTATCTGCATAAACAGACCCTTACACCCCTCTACCTTTAGAAAATACCTGCTTTCTCATTCAAGCCAAGTGTGTGTGTGTGTGTGTGTGTGTATATATATGGGAAGGGAGGTTCGGCTTAAAGGTGTCAGAGCACATCCTTAAAGGGACACTGTCACCTGAATTTGGAGGGAACAATCTTCAGCCATGGAGGCGGGGTTTTTGGGTGTTTGATTCACCCTTTCCTTACCCGCTGGCTGCATGCTGGCTGCAATATTGGATTGAAGTTCATTCTCTGTCCTCCGTAGTACACGCCTGCACAAGGCAATCTTGCCTTACACAGGCGTGTACTATGGAGGGCAGAGAATGAACTTCAATCCAATATTGCAGCCAGCATGCAGCCAGCGGGTAAGGAAAGGGTGAATCAAAAACCCCGCCTCCATGGCTGAAGATTGTTCCCTCCAAATTCAGGTGACAGTGTCCCTTTAATGTCTCTCAGCAGCTAGGGAAAGTATAATGGTGCATGAAGAGGTTAAACGTGTATAATCTCATGGCTAACTCCTAAATCAAAACCATAGGAACCAGCAAACAAGACTGAGACTATGGCTTTCACCAAAGCCTAGGACCAGTTAGCAGGGTTTTTGAGCTGTTCTTACGATCCCTATGAAAAGGGCAGACAGGGTGGCACTTGTATATGTAAGCCTCCTACTGGTAAGTCTTTACTCCGAAAGCAGCTCACAGGTATACAGAGAGCCCTGAAGTTATTAACAGCCCTCCAAACTCTGGTTTTCAAAGCTGTGTTTTTACTGTTGAGAAAATTAGGAAGCCTTTTACCAGGCAGACCCTGTATGATTGGAAAATTAAAAAAATACCAAATCTTTAAACAGTTTTCAATAGAACACTGGGTTTTGAAAACCCACTAACTTTTTGAAAAGTTGGCGGAGGTTCACCTGGAGGAGTAGAGACGACCGCTGCCGGCAAAATCATCATACAATACTGCTACATAAGTGGTGTGAATTCCTTCGGAAATGTATTCCAGTCCTTGATTGGCAGCAGCTGAAAGAGGCACCACATTCATTAAAGGGAACCTGTCACCCCGAAAATCGCGGGTGAGGTAAGCCCACCGGTATCAGGGGCTTATCTACAGCATTCTGTAATGCTGTAGATAAGCCCCCGATGTTACCTGAAAGAGGAGAAAAAGACGTTATATTATACTCACCCAGGGGCGGTCCCGCTGCTGGTCAGGTCAAACGGGGGTCTCCGGGCCGCTACGGCGCCTCCCATCTTCATTACAAGACGTCCTCTTCTGGTCTTCACGCCGCGGCTCCGGCGCAGGCGTACTTTGCTCTGCCCTGTTGAGGGCAGAGGATAGTACTGCAGTGCGCAGGCGCCGGAAAGGTCAGAGGCCCGGCGCCTGCGCACTGCAGTACTTTGTCTACCCTCAAAAGGGCAGAGCAAAATACGCCTGCGCCGGAGCCGTGGCTGAATATCAGAAGAGGACGTCTTGGAATGAAGATGGGAGGCGCCGCAGCGGACCGGAGACGCCCGTTTGACCTGACCAGCAGCGGGACCGCCCCTGGGTGAGTATAATATAACGTCTTTTTCTCCTCTTTCAGGATGCATCGGGGGCTTATCTACAGCATTACAGAATGCTGTAGATAAGCCACTGATGCCGGTGGGCTTACCTCACCCGCGAATTTCGGGGTGACAGGTTCCCTTTAAGATGCATATGCTTCTTAATTGATTTGACATGTCTTACTCCGGTGCACTTTTCATGAAGACTGACATGCAAAACTCCACTTTCAGTTAAAGGTACCGTCACACTCAGCAACTTTGCAAAGAGAACGACAACTGTTATGACCTGGTGGTTAGGAGCACCCGACCAGATAGTTAAACTCATACAGGATGAGCTCTGGGATGTGGGAGCTCTGCTGACCGCAAGCCCTAATCCTATCGCACACACTAGAAATAGCCGTGGAGCGCTCCTGACGCTCCCTATGCGCCTCGTCACAGCCTAAGAGCTAGCTAGCCCTAGAGAAGAAAATTAAGCCTACCTTGCCTCAGAGAAATTCCCCAAAGGAATAGGCAGCCCCCCACATGTAATGACTGTGAGTAAAGATGAAGGTCACAAACGCAGAAATGAGATAGGTTTCAGCAAAGGGAGGCACGACTTACTCAATAGACAGAGGATAGGAAAGGAATCTTTGCGGTCAGCACAAAAACCTACAAAAGACCACGCAGAGTGTGCAAAAGGGTCCTCCGCACCGACTCATGGTGCGGGGGTGCCACCCTGCATCCCAGAGCTTCCAGCTAGCAAGACAAAATCAAGAAAACAAGCTGGACAAAGAAACCAGAACAATAATAACAATCAGGAACTTAGCTTCTGCAGGAGAAGACAGGACACCAGACAGATCCAGGAACGAACTGAACCAATGCTAAAACATTGACAGCTGGCATGGAGAAACGATCTGAGTCGAGTTAAATAGAGAAGCCAACCAAAGGATAAACCACGTCACCTGTGTAAGGAACCTCAGAAGCAGCAGCTCCACTCACAGCCACCAGAGGGAGCCCACGGACCGAACTCACCGAAGTACCATTCATGACCACAGGAGGGAGCTCAACAACAGAATTCACAACAGTAGCCCCCTTGAGGAGGGGTCACCGAACCCTCACCAGAGCCCCCAGGCCGATCAGGATGAGCCAAATGAAAGGCACGAACTAGATCGGCAGCATGAACATCAGAGGCAAAAACCCAGGAATTATCCTCCTGACCATAACCCTTCCAATTGACCAGGTACTGGAGTTTCCGTTTCGAAACACGAGAATCCAAGATCTTTTCCACCACATACTCCAACTCCCCCTCGACCAACACCGGGGCAGGAGGATCAACGGAGGGAACCATAGGCGCCACGTATCTCCGCAACAACGACCTATGGAACACATTATGGATGGCAAAAGAAGCTGGAAGGTCCAAACGAAATGACACAGGATTAAGAATTTCAGAAATCTTATATGGCCCAATGAAACGAGGCTTAAACTTAGGAGAGGAAACCTTCATAGGAACATGACGAGATGACAACCAAACCAAATCCCCAACACGAAGTCGGGGACCAACACAGCGCCGGCGGTTAGCGAAACGTTGAGCCTTCTCCTGGGACAATGTCAAATTGTCCACCACATGAGTCCAAATCTGCTGCAACCTGTCCAGCACAGTATCCACACCAGAACAGTCCGAAGGCTCAACCTGCCCTGAAGAGAAACTAGGATGGAAACCAGAATTGCAGAAAAAAGGAGAAACCAAAGTAGCCAAGCTGGCCCGATTATTAAGGGCGAACTCAGCCAAAGGCAAGAAGGACACCCAATCATCCTGATCAGCAGAAACAAAGCATCTCAGATATGTCTCCAAAGTCTGATTAGTTCGTTCGGTTTGGCCATTAGTCTGAGGGTGGAAAGCCGAAGAAAAAGACAAATCAATGCCTATCTTAGCACAAAAGTACCGCCAAAACCTTGAAACAAACTGGGAACCCCTGTCCGAGACGATGTTCTCCGGAATGCCATGCAAACGAACCACATGCTGGAAAAACAATGGCACCAAATCAGAGGAGGAAGGCAATTTAGACAAGGGTACCAAATGGACCATCTTAGAGAAGCAATCACAAACCATCCAAATGACCGACATCCTTTGAGAAACAGGGAGATCAGAAATAAAATCCATGGAAATATGCGTCCAGGGCCTCTTCGGGACCGGCAAGGGCAAAAGCAACCCACTGGCACGAGAACAGCAGGGCTTAGCCCGAGCACAAGTCCCACAGGACTGCACAAAAGAACGCACATCCCGTGGCAAAGAAGGCCACCAAAAGGATCTAGCCACCAAATCTCTGGTACCAAAGATTCCAGGATGACCAGCCAACACCGAACAATAAACCTCAGAGATAACTCTACTAGTCCATCTATCAGGGACAAACAGTTTCTCCGTAGGACAACGGTCAGGTCTATCAGCCTGAAACTTCTGCAGCACGCGCCGCAAATCAGGGGAAATGGCAGACAAAATTACCCCTTCTTTAAGAATACCCGCCGGCTCCGGAACACCCGGAGAGTCAGGCACAAAACTCCTTGACAAGGCATCAGCCTTCACATTCTTAGATCCCGGAAGGTATGAAACCACAAAATCAAAACGGGAGAAAAAGAGCGACCATCGAGCCTGTCTAGGATTCAACCGTTTGGCAGACTCGAGATAAGTTAAATTCTTGTGATCCGTCAAGACCACCACGCGATGTTTAGCTCCTTCAAGCCAATGTCGCCACTCCTCGAATGCCTATTTCATGGCCAACAACTCTCGATTGCCAACATCATAATTGCACTCAGCAGGCGAGAATTTTCTAGAAAAGAAGGCACATGGTTTCATCACCGAGCCATCAGAACTTCTTTGCGACAAAACAGCCCCTGCTCCAATCTCAGAAGCATCAACCTCGACCTGAAACGGAAGCGAAACATCTGGCTGGCACAACACAGGGGCAGAAGAAAAACAATGCTTCAACTCCTGAAAAGCCTCCACAGCCGCAGAGGACCAATTGACCACATCAGCACCTTTCTTGGTCAAATCAGTCAACGGTTTAGCAACACTAGAAAAATTACTGATGAAGCGACGATAAAAATTAGCAAAGCCCAGGAACTTTTGCAGACTCTTCAGAGATGTCGGCTGAGTCCAATCATAAATGGCCTGGACCTTAACAGGGTCCATCTCGATAGTAGAAGGGGAAAAAATGAAACCCAAAAATGAAACCTTCTGAACTCCAAAGAGACACTTAGACCCCTTCACAAACAAGGAATTAGCACAAAGAACCTGGAACACCATTCTGACCTGCTTCACATGAGACTCCCAATCATCCGAAAAGACCAAAATGTCATCCAAATATACAATCTTGAATCTATCCAGGTACTCTCGGAAGATGTCATGCATAAAGGACTGAAACACAGATGGAGCATTAGAAAGCCCGAATGGCATAACCAGGTACTCAAAATGGCCCTCGGGCGTATTAAATGCTGTTTTCCATTCATCGCCCTGTTTAATACGCACCAGATTATATGCCCCTCGAAGATCTATCTTGGTGAACCAACTAGCCCCCTTAATTCGAGCAAACAGATCAGACATCAGCGGCAAAGGATACTGAAATTTGACTGATCTTATTAAGAAGGCGGTAATCAATACAAGGTCTTAAAGAGCCATCCTTCTTGGCCACAAAAAAGAACCCTGCTCCCAATGGTGACGACGACTGGCGAATATGACCCTTCTCCAAGGATTCCTTTATATAACTCCGCATAGCGGCGTGCTCTGGCACAGATAGATTAAACAGTCGGCCTTTAGGAAGCTTACTACCGGGAATCAAATTAATAGCACAATCGCAGTCCCTATGAGGAGGTAGGGCACCGGATTTGGGCTCCTCAAATACATCCCGGTAATCTGATAAAAACTCAGGGACTTCAGAAGGAGTGGAAAGCGAAATTGACAACAATGGAACATCACCATGTACCCCTTGACAACCCCAGCTGGACACAGACATAGATTTCCAATCCAACACTGGATTATGAACCTGTAGCCATGGCAACCCCAAAATGACCACATCATGCAGATTATGCAACACCAGGGGGACTTGTCAGGGAGTCACAAAAACATTGAACTTTAGGAAGGCAAAGTTTGAACAGCTTAGAGATGCCCTTAATCTGGTAGACTGGGACAATATCCTCAGAAATGAGAATACAGATAATAAATGGGAAATGTTTAAGAACATCCTAAATAGGCAGTGTAAGCGGTTTATACCTTGTGGGAATAAAAGGACTAGAAATAGGAAAAACCCAATGTGGCTAAACAAAGAAGTAAGACAGGCAATTAACAGTAAAAAGAAAGCATTTGCACTACTAAAGCAGGATGGCACCATTGAAGCTCTAAAAAACTATAGGGAGAAAAATACTTTATCTAAAAAACTAATTAAAGCTGCCAAAAAGGAAACAGAGAAGCACATTGCTAAGGAGAGTAAAACTAATCCCAAACTGTTCTTCAACTATATCAATAGTAAAAGAATAAAAACTGAAAATGTAGGCCCCTTAAAAAATAGTGAGGAAAGAATGGTTGTAGATGACGAGGAAAAAGCTAACATATTAAACACCTTCTTCTCCACGGTATTCACGGTGGAAAATGAAATGCTAGGTGAAATCCCAAGAAACAATGAAAACCCTATATTAAGGGTCACCAATCTAACCCAAGAAGAGGTGCGAAACCGGCTAAATAAGATTAAAATAGATAAATCTCCGGGTCCGGATGGCATACACCCACGAGTACTAAGAGAACTAAGTAATGTAATAGATAAACCATTATTTCTTATTTTTAGTGACTCTATAGCGACAGGGTCTGTTCCGCAGGACTGGCGCATAGCAAATGTGGTGCCAATATTCAAAAAGGGCTCTAAAAGTGAACCTGGAAATTATAGGCCAGTAAGTCTAACCTCTATTGTTGGTAAAATATTTGAAGGGTTTCTGAGGGATGTTATTCTGGATTATCTCAATGAGAATAACTGTTTAACTCCATATCAGCATGGGTTTATGAGAAATCGCTCCTGTCAAACCAATCTAATCAGTTTTTATGAAGAGGTAAGCTATAGACTGGACCACGGTGAGTCATTGGACGTGGTATATCTCGATTTTTCCAAAGCGTTTGATACCGTGCCGCACAAGAGGTTGGTACACAAAATGAGAATGCTTGGTCTGGGGGAAAATGTGTGTAAATGGGTTAGTAACTGGCTTAGTGATAGAAAGCAGAGGGTGGTTATAAATGGTATAGTCTCTAACTGGGTCGCTGTGACCAGTGGGGTACCGCAGGGGTCAGTATTGGGACCTGTTCTCTTCAACATATTCATTAATGATCTGGTAGAAGGTTTACACAGTAAAATATCGATATTTGCAGATGATACAAAACTATGTAAAGCAGTTAATACAAGAGAAGATAGTATTCTGCTACAGATGGATCTGGATAAGTTGGAAACTTGGGCTGAAAGGTGGCAGATGAGGTTTAACAATGATAAATGTAAGGTTATACACATGGGAAGAGGGAATCAATATCACCATTACACACTGAACGGGAAACCACTGGGTAAATCTGACAGGGAGAAGGACTTGGGGATCCTAGTTAATGATAAACTTACCTGGAGCAGCCAGTGCCAGGCAGCAGCTGCCAAGGCAAACAGGATCATGGGGTGCATTAAAAGAGGTCTGGATACACATGATGAGAGCATTATACTGCCTCTGTACAAATCCCTAGTTAGACCGCACATGGAGTACTGTGTCCAGTTTTGGGCACCGGTGCTCAGGAAGGATATAATGGAACTAGAGAGAGTACAAAGGAGGGCAACAAAATTAATAAAGGGGATGGGAGAACTACAATACCCAGATAGATTAGCGAAATTAGGATTATTTAGTCTAGAAAAAAGACGACTGAGGGGCGATCTAATAACCATGTATAAGTATATAAGGGGACAATACAAATATCTCGCTGAGGATCTGTTTATACCAAGGAAGGTGACGGGCACAAGGGGGCATTCTTTGCGTCTGGAGGAGAGAAGGTTTTTCCACCAACATAGAAGAGGATTCTTTACTGTTAGGGCAGTGAGAATCTGGAATTGCTTGCCTGAGGAGGTGGTGATGGCAAACTCAGTCGAGGGGTTCAAGAGAGGCCTGGATGTCTTCCTGGAGCAGAACAATATTGTATCATACAATTATTAGGTTCTGTAGAAGGACGTAGATCTGGGGATTTATTATGATGGAATATAGGCTGAACTGGATGGACAAATGTCTTTTTTCGGCCTTACTAACTATGTTACTATGTATGTTACCAAAAAGCGAATATCATCCTGATGTGCAGGAGCCATGCACATGGTCAATTGCGTCCAGTATTGAGGTTTATTCTTGGCCAAAGGCGTAGCATCAATTCCTCTCAATGGAATAGGATGCTGCAAGGGCTCCAAGGAAAAACCACAGCGCCTGGCAAACTCCAAGTCCATCAAATTCAGGGCAGCGCCTGAATCCACAAATGCCATAACAGAATATGACAACAGAGAGCAAATCAGAGTAACGGACAAAAGAAATTTCGACTGTACCGTACCAATGGTGGCAGACCTAGCGAACCGCTTAGTGCGCTTAGGACAATCGGAGATAGCATGAGTGGAGTCACCACAGTAAAAACACAGTCCATTCCGACGTCTGTGTTCTTGCCTTTCAGCTCTGGTCAAAGTCCTATCACACTGCATAGGCTCAGGCCTATTCTCAGAGAACACCGCCAAATGGTGCACAGCTTTGCGCTCATGCAAGCGCCGATCGATCTGAATGGCCAATGACATAGACTCATTCAGACCAGCAGGCGTGGGAAATCCCACCATGACATCCTTAAGGGCTTCAGAAAGACCCTTTCTGAAAATTGCCGCCAGGGCACATTCATTCCACTGAGTAAGCACAGACCACTTTCTAAACTTCTGACAGTACACCTCTGCTTCATCCTGACCCTGACACAAAGCCAGCAAGATTTTCTCTGCCTGATCCACGGAATTTGGTTCATCATAAAGCAATCCTAGCGCCAGAAAAAACGCATCAACATCACGCAATGCAGGATCTCCTGGCGCAAGGGAAAATGCCCAGTCTTGAGGGTCACCACGTAATAATAAAGAAATAATGATTTTTACTTGTTGAGCGGGGTCACCAGAGGAGCGTGGTTTCAAAGCTAGAAACAGTTTACAATTATTTTTGAAATTCAGAAACTTAGATCTATTTCCAGAAAATAAATCAGGAGTAAGAATTCTAGGCTCTAACATCGGACTCTGAACCACAAAATCTTGAATGTTTTGTACCCTTGCAGTGAGATGATCCACACAAGAGGACAGACCTTGAATGTCCATATCTACACCTGAGTCCTGAACCACCCAAAGGTCTAGGGGAAAAGAAAGACAAAACACAGTGCAAAGAAAAAAAAATGGTCTCAGAAGTTCTCTTATCCCTCTATTGAGATGCATTAATACTTTGGGCCAGCTGTACTGTTATGACCTGGTGGTTAGGAGCACCCGACCTGATAGTTAAACTCATACAGGACGAGCTCTGGGATGTGGGAGCTCTGCTGACCGCAAGCCCTAATCCTATCGCACACACTATAAATAGCCGTGGAGCGCTCCTGACGCTCCCTATGCGCCTCGTCACAGCCTAAGAGCTAGCTAGCCCTAGAGAAGAAAATAAAGCCTACCTTGCCTCAGAGAAATTCCCCAAAGGAATAGGCAGCCCCCCACATGTAATGACTGTGAGTAAAGATGAAGGTCACAAACGCAGAAATGAGATAGGTTTCAGCAAAGGGCGGCACGACTTACTAAATAGACAGAGGATAGGAAAGGAATCTTTGCTTCCAGCTAGCAAGACAAAATCAAGAAAACAAGCTGGACAAAGAAACCAGAACAATAATAACAATCAGGAACTTAGCTTCTGCAGGAGAAGACAGGACACCAGACAGATCCAGGAACGAACTGAACCAATGCTAAAACATTGACAGCTGGCATGGAGAAACGATCTGAGTGGAGTTAAATAGAGAAGCCAACCAAAGGATAAACCACGTCACCTGTGTAAGGAACCTCAGAAGCAGCAGCTCCACTCACAGCCACCAGAGGGAGCCCACGGACCGAACTCACCGAAGAACCATTCATGACCACAGGAGGGAGCTCGACAACAGAATTCACAACAGACAACGATCCGTGATGTTGCAGCGTCCTGGATAGCGATCTCGTTGTGTTTGACACAAAGCAGCGATCTGGATCCCGCTGTGCCATCGCTGGTCGGAACTAGAAGTCCAGAACTTTATTTCGTCGCCAGGTCGGCGTGTATCGTCATGTTTACATCAAAAGCAACAACGCCAGCAACGAGCATAGGGCCCCTAGATGTGTGTCGGATCGGTACACTCCGGCTGTTTGACATCGAGCTAACAACCAGCGAGAACGAGAAGTGAGTCGCCGTTACGTCACTGGATCGCTCCTGCATCGTTCTGGAGTTGCTGTGTTTGACGTCTCTACAGCGACCTAAACAACGACGCGGCAGCGATCTAGTTTAGGTCGGCTCGTTGTCTATATCGCTGCAGCGTCGCTGAGTGACGGTACCTTTACTGAGACCATCATGTGAATGAACTCTTGATAAATTACATTCTCATTTTTGGTACAGATTTTGTAATTGCTGTGATCTTTAAGCTTTTTCTAGGTTTGAAAGCAGGAAAAAATGTAAAGGCTGAACTTTGCCTTAGGTCAAAAATTGTTTGGAATATTCCTCATGAGTCTATAAACACTTTCCCACATTTCTTACTGTGAATTTGACAATGACCCTAGTGTTTCTCTAATTCAGTAAAGACAGACACTGAATTGTCACCACATATTACTAATTTTGTTGCCTTGCCGGAAGAAAAGGTTAATTTAACTCATCATTAACTGGCCAAACTGGGGTCAAGTTTTCAATTTTTAATTGATCAGTCAAGTAAGAAGTATCGATGATCATAATCGCCATCGTACAACTAAAAGTAACATTCAGTAGAGGATCACAACTTGGGTATCTCAACAAAGTGAAGTTTCCCATAACTGATAATTAGAATCCTGCTTTTCGGTAAGGACAGCTGGAATGTAATTACTTGCAGTGGGCAGTTTTTTGCTTTTCCATCTTGGTATATTTCCCGAAGGTCTGGTTTACGCATTCCGGATTCTGTCTGCATTTTGGCTCCTACTAGGCTGACATTCTACGGTGAATGCTGCATTTTATACCAAATTCACATGCTTGGGATGTGGATTATTTTAGGAATTCACAAGAATTACAACACAGAAATGAAACCCTTGTGAACATAAACCTTTAAAAAATGTTACGATTATTTAGTCGCCTTCAATTGAATAGTCAGCCTGGTGTGCTAAAAAAAATGTAAATATGGCTACACATTTAAAAGGAACCTGTCAGCTGATTTATTATGTCCAAACTGCGGGCAGCATGAATCAGAGCATCAATGCATGACTGCAGCCAGGCATAATTTTTCTTTGAAATTCTGCAGAAAACGTATAGTTAGAAGATCAGTCCAGCTTTTTCCACTCCAGAAGATTGTCAGGTCTCAGCTGGATCTTCTAACTTTATGATTTCTGAAATGCTGGAATGTTTCAGAGAAAATTAGGGTATGTTTCCATGGGGTGTATCACTTGAGTTTTTGCTGCGGATTGGATGCTGCGTACAGCTGCAGCGTCCAATCCGCAGCGTCAATATGTTACAGCATAGTGGAGGGGATTTTATGAAATCCCATCTCCACTATGCGTACAAACATGCAGATGGCAGACCTGCGTTACCGGACATGCGACACGTCTTTATAGACCACAGCATGTAGATTTATCTTGCTAAGACGCTCCGTCTCCGCAAGATATATAACAGTCTATGTGTAGGATGCGGTGATTGCGCATGTGTTCATTGAACCCATGCGCAATCACCGCGTGTACAAAAAAGGGGGAGGGCTTTGTGCGGAGCGAGGTATCCACTGCGTCCAAAGCGCTGCCAATACGCCCCATGGACACATAGCCTTATGCTTTGCTGCAAATATGCAGCCAGGCTCTTTTTCGTGCTGCCCATGATTTGGGCAGCGTAAGTTTCCTGACGGGTTTCCTTTAAAACATAAAAACTTGCACCATGACTTTTACATTGGAGCTGCACCTGAAAATGCCTAAGCAGTACAAACCGTATTTTTCGGACTATAAGGTGCATTGGACTATAAGACGCACACAGGTTTTAGAAGTGGAAAATGCTGGAAAAAATATTTGAAGCAAAAAATGTAGTAAAATATTTAATAGCTTAAATAAGTTATATGTGGTGTTACTATTATATATAATATGTTATGTTGGAAGCTACGAGTAGAAGATGGTGCTGCGGGACCAGTGTGGTGTCTGTAAAGTACTATATGAAGACGCTGGAGGGTGAGTATAAGGGCTCATACTAGCGTGAAATACGGCCGAGTCTCGCAGGTTAAAACCCGGCTCTGCCGCTGGCACTTGGGAGCGGAGCATGCAGCTCCATGTATTGCTGTGCGGCCGCATGCTCCACTCTGGAGTGACGGCAGCAGAGCTGGGTTTTAAACTGCGAGACTCGGCTGTATTTCACGCAAGTGAGTATGAGCCCTAAGAATGGGGGCACAGGGCTTATATTTAAAACACCACTCCAGCACTGAAAAATAACACTGATGTGCTGCTTTAAGATCTCACAGGAGAACTAGAACTAGAGTTCACCACAGGAGTGACAGAGTGCATTTTTATGTGTTATTACTAAACTTTTAATTAATTCCTGCTTCAACAGACTGCTCAGTGCAGGTCCTGAAGCCAGCCACCCTAGAAAACAAATATCTCTCTCTCTCTTATTACCTCACCACAGGTTATGTAAGAGGAAGCTGCATTGTGTCTAATGCGGTGTCTGCAGGGCCGTATTTGCCACTAGGCACTTGAGGGCACGTGCCTTGGGCGCCAGGATGCGGGGGGCAGCACCCGAACAAGGTTTTTTTGTTTTGTTTTTTAAAGTCCTTTTTGCAATGGAAAGAGCGGTCCCAGAAGCAGGACGCTCCGCCCTCATCTCAGATTGCTGGAGGACTGGCCGCCTCTCGCTGGTGGCTGCAGGGATAGAGCAGCTGTGCCAGGGGCGGCGCTCTCTGCTGTTTGGAGGACCGCCATGACGAGAGGAGCGGGCAGAGGAGGAAGAGAAAATGGTGGTGTCCCAGCATCTGCCGCCTCTCCCACTGCTAGTAAGTACCTTGGTTCAGTACTTGCTCCTTCCATCCCTCCGGGTTGCTAGAGAAATGCCCCCTCCATGGCCGCCACTTACTTGTTGCAACTTGCTATGGCAACATCACAGTTTCTCCTTCTCCCGATTGGCTCCAGTAGAGAAATGTGCAGCTCTTGTGGTATCTCCCTGTCAACTCTGGTCACCGGCCGTACAAAGGAACCAGACACTGAGGAGGGAGAGGCGGCACCGTTAGTATCGAGCGTCCTATTCTGATCTGTGTAGTAACCAGGGGGCAAGTGCTACTGTACCTTGTGCTGCTGTGCCCCCTACATAACTGTACTCTGCTAATATGCCCCATGTGCTGCTGTGCCCCGCTACACTACTGTGCCCCTACTGTACTGTGCTAATATACCCCCATGTGCTGCTGTGCCCCACTACACTACTGTACCCTGTTCCCCTACATAACTGTACTCTGCTAATATGCCCCATGTGCTGATGTGCCCTGCTACACTACTGTACCCTGTGCCCCCTACTGTACTGTACTCTGCTAATATGCCCCATGTGCTGCTGTGCCCCACTACACTACTGTACCCTGTGCCCCCTACTGTACTGTACTCTACTAATATGCCCCATGTGCTGCTGTGCCCCCTACACTACTGTACCCTGTGCCCCTGCACTACTGTACCTTGTGCCCCTTGTGCTGCTGTCCCCTATACTACTGTACCATGTGCCCCTACACTACTGTACCCTGTGCCCCATGTTCTGCTGTGCCCTCTGAAATACTGTACCCTGTGCTGCTGTGCCCCCTACACTACTGTACCCTGTGCTGCTGTGCCCCCTACACTACTGTACCCTGTGCCCCCTACACTACTGTACACTGTGCTGCTGTGCCCCTATAGTACTGTGCTCCATGTGCTGCTGTATCCTCTCCCCCTTGCACCTCTGTGCCTTCTGCTTCATGCACTACTGTGTCCCATGTATTGTGGTGCCCTGTGTATTCTGGTACCCTGTGCCTCCTGTACTGCTGTGCACCATGTATTGTGGGGCCCAGTGCCTCCTGCACTGCTGTGCCCAGTGTATTGTGGCTGGAGGGTCCAATGTTGCTTGTCCCTGCCCCAATGGTCAAGCAACCCATTGCTCCCAGGGGTCTGTGGCCCTCTAAGCACCACATACTTGCGGAGTGTAACCTGGCAGCAGTGCCGTATTTGTCTCTAGTCACTTGAGGGCACCAGGGTAAGGGGGGCACCTGGGCAAGTTGTGTTTTTTTTTGGTTTTTTTTTTATGCGGATGTGGAAAAGCTGCCGGATCTGCCGCGAATAGCAAAAATCGCTGATGTGAAAGTAGCCTAAGTCACTGCCGATAGTGTCATACCAATGGGGGAGGCAGCACGAAAAGTGCCTAGGGCAGCATAAACTCTAAATACGGCCCTGGGTGTCTGCAGGACCTGTGATGACATCATGAAGAGGGAGGGCTCTGTGCTGTCATGTGATTCTCCAGCCCGCCCTCTTCATTACTTCACACAGGTCCTATATGGGAGCACTCATCAGGAGCAGGAGTCAGGTATGCGGCAATCCCACCTGTGGCACCCTGCTCCTGCTGCCACCTTCTCCACTGGATAAACAATCTCCCCAGCTGCTGCAGAAATCTGGCGCTGGGGAAACCAGGTGTGTCCGCTGTTTAAGTGAAGGACTATTCATTTGCTGCTCCCCGCCCACTGCTCAGCGCTGACAGGTGGGCGGGGAAGCGACTAATGAATATTACTTCACTTTAAGCATCGGGACCACGTGGTTTCCCCAGCGCTGGATTCCTGCCGCGGTGACCTTTTCCTGCCTCCTGCGAATGCGAACCCACCCCGCCGCTGCCACCTCCCCACATGTTACATTCGGACCATAAGATGCACCCTACGCTTTCCTCCCAAACTTGGAGGAAAAAAGTGCATCGTATGGTCCGAAAAATATGGTATGTTATGGAGAAGGTGGAAAAATTATTGCCGGCCGACAGCGTGTTTTTGTGTGTCAGTGTAGCATTGGTGTTTGTCTATGAACATGCACACCTTAGTCTAATTGATGAACTTGATTTATAGATTGAACTGCAGAGAAATGTAAAATAAGGTCAAGAAGAATTTCTATTATTTTCCCACCAACAACAATATCAGTGGTTCCAGGTGCAAGACCTCTGTAATCAGTTCATCAGTGGTGGAGCTCCCTCTTCAAGAGATGTTAGTTACCCTGCGTGGACAACCCATTTAATGTCCACTCCATTACCAGTTGCTTCAAAGTGTTGTTTGCTAGGGTCTTACATGGGGTTTCTCACCCCCAAAACGCTACCTAACTTATGAGTATGTAAGAGGCTTAGCTCCTATAAAAATTCCCTGTCAAATAGCTTTAAGTGGTTCAGTTGTCAAAAGTAAATATATATAATATATACACATATGTTTAGCATGCAAATGAGGTGGCATCGGTGTTTTCTTGGCATAGCTATGGGTTCTATGTACAGTCAGGCTATGTGCTCACGCTGCAGATTTAGCTGCGGATCCACAGCGGATTGGCCGCTGCGGATTCGCAGCAGTTTTCCATAAGTTTACAGTACCATGTAAACCTATGGGGGGAAAATCCGCAGTGCACATGCTGCGGAAAAAAACATGCGGAAATGCTGCTTTGTTTATTCCGCAGCATGTCAATTCTTTGTGCGGATTCCACAGCGGTTTACACCTGCTCCATAATAGGAATCCGCAGTTGGAATCTAAATTTGTGCACTGAGCACAGCTTTATCTTGATAGTGCCTCATTACCTGGACTCTGCCGCCATGCTCCTAGTGTTAGTGCCTTCTCCTGTCTGTAGTACAATAGGGTTGCGGCTACAGCCAGGAGCCAGCAATGACACTATGCATCTAAGCCACTCCATGTCATATGTTGATTGACATCGCTGAACATTGTACTACTGTCTGGTCCGCTTAGTCATTCTGTATAATTATTATTATTATTCATTGCTATAGCACCATTTATTCCATGGCGCTTTACATGTAAGGAGGGGTATACATAATAAAAACAAGTACAATAATCTTAAACAATATAAGTCCTAACTGGTACAAGAGGAGAGAGGACCCTGCCCGTGAAGGCTCACAATCTACAAGGGATGGGTGAGGATACAGTAGGCGAGGGTAGAGCTGGTCATGCAGCGGTTTGGTCGATCGGTGGTTACTGCAGGTTATAGGCTTGTCGGAAGAGGTGGGTCTTCAGGCTCTTTTTGAAGGTTTCAATGGTAGGCAAGAGTCTGATGTGTTGTGGTAGAGGGTTCCAGAGTAGGGGTGATACGTGTTATGACCTGGTGGTTAGTAGCACCCGGAATGACCTGATAGTTAAAACTCACACAGGACAAGCTCTGGGATGTGGGAGCTCTGCTGACCGCAATCCCTAATCCTATCACACACACTAGAAACAGCCGTGGAGCGCTCCTGACACTCCCTAGGCGCCTCGTCACAGCCTAAGAGCTAGCTAGCCCTAGAGATAGAAAATAAAGCCTACCTTGCCTCAGAGAAATTCCCCAAAGGAAAAGGCAGCCCCCCACATATATTGACTGTGAGTAAAGATGAAGGTCACAAACGCAGAAATGAAACAGGTTTCAGCAAAGGGAGGCCAGACTTACTAAATAGACAGAGGATAGGAAAGGTAGCTTTGCGATCAGCACAAAAAACTACAAAAGACCACGCAGAGTGTGCAAAAAGACCTCCGCACCGACTAACGGTGCGGAGATGCCACTCTGCATCCCAGAGCTTCCAGCTAGCAAGACAAAAACATGATATCCAGCTGGACAAGAAAACAATGAACGAATTAGATACTATCAGGAACTTAGCTTCTGCTGGAGTAGACAGGTCACCAGAAAGATCCAAGAGCGAACTGAACAAATGCAGAAACATTGACAGCTGGCATGGAGTAACGATCTAAGTGGAGTTAAATAGAGCAGCCAACCAAAGGATAAACCACGTCACCTGTGTAAGGAACCTCAGAAGCAGCAGCTCCACTCACAGCCACCAGAGGGAGCCCACGGACAGAACTCACCGAAGTACCATTCACGACCACAGGAGGGAGCTCGACAACAGAATTCACAACAGATACGCGAGAGAAATCTTGTATGCGATTTGTCGGAAGAGGAGATAAGAGGGGAGTAGAGAAGGAGATCTTGTGAGGATCGGAGGTTGCATGTAGGTAAGTACCGGGAGATAAGGTCACAGATGTATGGAGGAGACAGGTTGTGGATGGCTTTGTACGTCATGGTTAGGGTTTTCTACTGGAGTCTCTGGGCAATGGGGAGCCAGTGAAGGGATTGACAGAGGGGAGAGGCCTGGGAATAGCGGGGGGACAGGTGGATTGGTCAGGCAGCAAAGTTTAGAATAGATTGGAGGGGTGCAAGAGTGTTCGAGGGGAGGCCACAGAGCAGGAGGTTGCAGTAGTCAAGGCGAGATCTGATGAGGGCATGGACTAGGGTTTTTGCAGATTCTTGGTTGAGGAATGAACGGATTCGTGAAATGTTTTTAAGTTGAAGTCGGCAGGAAGTGGAAAGGGCTTGGATATGTGGTATAAAAGAGAGATGTATTCTCTAATGCAGATTGTAATGAGACAAAGTTCACTTCTGCTGTACTGTTAGCTCAGCTGTACTGTCAGTTCTGCTGTATTGTTAGTTCTGATCTCACTCCATTTTGGGGGTGACAGATTCCCTTTAAAATAATTTTCCGGAGGCAAGTTCTCAGGGAGATCAGTGTTCGGCCCATAGATCTTAACAGCTTATTTACATACAGAGCCGTGTAAAAGCTTGGCCACTCCTGATCAAAGTTACTGTGAACAGTTAAGCAAGTTGAAGATGAAATGATCTTTAACCCTTTAACGGCGGCAGTTAAGGGTACTTAAACCACAGCGCCGTTAATTAACGGCGCTGTGGAAAAAGTAAATGGCGCCCCCCCAGAGTCGGATTTTCTCCGGGGTCTCGGCTGCCGGGGGTAGCACAGACCCCAGAGAACATGATTCGGGTCGGTTTTTACCGATCCCGCTTTTGCGATCGCCGGTAATTAACCGTTTACCGGCGATCGCAAAAAAAAAAAAAAACCCTGCGATTTCCCTTTTAATTTCTGTCCTCTGATGTGATCGCACATCAGAGGACAGAGAAAAGGGGTCCCAGATAGCCCCCCGATACTCCTGTCTCCCCCGGTGCTCCTCGTGGCTCCCGATGGGCGCCGCCATCTTTTTCCGGAAAAAAAAATGGCGGGCGCATGCGCAGTGCGCCCGCTGGCCGGCATCGGGAGGATCTTTGGGGTCTCGGCTGCCGGGGGTAGCCGAGACCCCATAGAACATTTTCGGGGTCGGTTTTACCGACCCCTGTTTTGCGATCGCCGGTAAATAGCTGTTTACTGGCGATCGCAAAAAAAAAAAAAAAAAAAAGCGATGTGTAATTCTGTCCTCTGATGTGATCAGAGGACAGAGAAATAGGGGGATTCAGGGACCCTATTATACTTACCGGTGTCCCTGGGTCCTCCTGCTTCTTCTCCTGGCCGCCGGTGTCTTCTTTGGGAAACAAAATGGCGGGCGCATGCGCAGTGCGCCCGCTATCTGTCGCCATCTGCCGGCCGGCAGGAGAAAGCAGTTGGGGCTAAAATTATGGTTGGGGCTAAATTTAGGGTTAGGGTTCTGTCACACTAACGTCGGTATGGGGCCGTCGCAATGCGTCGGCCCGACATACTGACGCACGTTGTGAAAATTGTGCACAACGTTGGCAGCGGATGTAGTTTTTCAACGCATCCGCTGCCCAATCTATGTCCTGGGGAGGAGGGGGCGGAGTTATGGCCACGCATGCGTGGTCGGAAATGGCGGATGCGACGTACAAAAAAAGTTACATTGAACATATTTTTGTGCCGACGGTCCGCCAAAACACAACTGATCCAGTGCACGACGGACGCGACGTGTGGCCATCCGTCGCGATCTGTCGGCAATACAAGTCTATGGGCAAAAAACGCATCCTGCGGGCACATTTGCAGGATCCGTTCTTTTGTCCAAAACGACGGATTGTGATGGATGCCAAACGACGCAAGTGTGAAAGTAGCCTTAGGGTTGGGGTTGGAGCTAAAGTTAGGGTTACGGCTGGAGTTGGGATTAGGGTTAGGGTTGGCATTAAGGTTACGCTTGGGATTGGGGTTAGGTTTGGGATTAGGGTTAAGGTTAGGGGTGTATTGGGATTAGGGTTAGGTTTGAGATTAGGATTAGGGGTGTGTTGGATTTAGGGTTTTGATTAGGGTTATGGATAGGGTTGACATTAGGGTTGTTTTTGGGGTAAGGGTTGTGATTATCGTTAGGGTTGTGATTAGGATTATGGATCGGGTTGGGATTAAGGTTAGGGGTGTGTTGGTGTTAGGGTTGGAGCTAGAATTGGGGGGTTTCCACTCTTTAGGTACATCAGGGGTCTCTAAACACGACAGCCAATTTTGCGCTCAAAAAGTCAAATGGTGCTCCTTCCCTTCTGAGCTCTGCTGTGCGCCCAAACAGTGGGTTACCCCCACATATGGGGCATCAGCGTACTCTGGATAAATTAGACAACAACTTTAGTGGTCCAATTCCTCTTGTTACCCTTGTGAAAATAAAAACTTGGGCTACAAAATCTTTTTTGTGGAAAAAAAAAATATATTTTTATGACTCGGCATTCAAAGTTCTCACCACACATCTAGATAAGTTCCTTGGGGGGTCTAGTTTCCAAAATGGGGTCACTTGTGGGGGGTTTCTACTGTTTAGGTACACCAGGGGCTCTGCAAACGCAACATAACGCCCGTAGACCATTCTATCAAAGTCTGCATTCCAAAACTGCGCTCCTTCCCTTCCGAGCTCTGCCGTGCGCCCAAACAGTGGTTTACACCCACATATGGGGCATCAGCATACTCGGGATAAATTTAACAACTTTTGGGGTCCAATTTCTCCTGTTACCCTTGTGAAAATAAAAACTTGGGGGCTACAATAGCTCTTTTGTGGAAGAAAAAAATTTTTTTTATTTTCATGACTCTGCATTATAAACTTCTGTGAAGCACTTGGGCATTCAACGTTCTCACCACACATCTAAATATGTTCCTTAAGGGGTCTAGTTTCCAAAATGGGGTCACTTGTGGGGGGTTTCCACTGTTTAGGCACATCAGGGGCTCTCCAAACGCGACATGGCGTCCGATCTCAATTCCAGCCAATTCTACATTGAAAAAGTAAAACGTCACTCCTTTTCTTCCACGCTCTGCGGTGCGCCCAAACAGTGGTTTACCCCCACATATTGGGTATCGACGTACTCAGGAGAAATTGCACAACAACTTTTGTGGTCTAATTTCTCCTGATACCCTTGTGAAAATAAAAATTTGGGGGCAAAAAGATCATTTCTGTGTAAACAAATGCGATTTTTTTTTTTTTTTTTTTTTTTTTTTTTTTCTCCACGGCTCTGCGTTATAAACTTCTGTGAAGCACTTGGGGGTTCAAAGTGCTCACCACACATCTAGATAAGTTCCTTAAGGTGTTGCTTGTGGGGAGTTTCCACTGTTTAGGCACATCAGGGACTCTCTAAACATGACATGGCATCCGATCTCAATTCCAGCCAATTCTGCATTGAAAAAGTCAAACGGCGCTCCTTCACTTCCAAGTTCTGCTGTGCGCCCAACAAGTGGTTTACCCCCACATATGGGGTATTGGCGTGTTTAGGAGAAATTGCATAACAAAATTTATGGTTACATTTATGTTTTTACACATGTCAAAATAAAAAAAAAAATGGTTCTGAATTAAAATGTTTGCAAAAAAAAGTTAAATGTTCATTTTTTCCTTCCACATTGTTTCAGTTCCTGTGAAGCACGTAAAGGGTTAATAAACTTCTTGAATGTGGTTTTGAGCACCTTGAGGGGTGCAGTTTCACCTTGAGGGGTGCAGTTTTTAAAATGGTGTCACACTTCGTTATTTTCTATCATATAGACCCCTAAAAATGACTTCAAATGTGATGTGGTCCCTAAAAAAAAAAAAAAAATGGTGTTGTAAAAATGAGAAATTGCTGGTCAACTTTTAACCCTTATAACTCCCTAACAAAAAACATTTTGTTTCCAAAATTGTGCTGATGTAAAGTAGACATGCGGGAAATGTTATTTATTAACTTTTTTTCGTGACATATCTCTCTGATTTAAGGGCATAAAAATACAAATTTTGAAAATTGCAAAATTTTAAAAATTTTCGCCATATTTCCGTTTTTTTCATAAATAATCGCAAGAATTATCGAAGAAATGTTACCACTAACATGAAGTACAATATGTCACGAAAAAACAGTCTCAGAATCAGCGGGATCCGTTGAAGCGTTCCAGAGTTATAACCTCATAAATTGACAGTGGTCAGAATTGTAAAAATTGGCTCGGTCATTAACCCCTTCCCGACCCATGACGCCACGTAGGCGTCATGAAAGTCGGTGCCATTCCGACCCATGACGCCTATGCGGCGTCATGGAAAGATCGCGTCCCTGCAGATCGGGTGAAAGGGTTAACTCCCATTTCACCCGATCTGCAGGGACAGGGGGAGTGGTAGTTTAGCCCAGGGGGGGTGGCTTCACCCCCTCGTGGCTACGATCGCTCTGATTGGCAGTTTCACTTTCAACAGCCAATCAGAGCGATTTGTAATATTTCACCTATTATAACGGGTGAAATATTACAATCCAGCCATGGCCGATGCTGAAATATCATCGGCCATGGCTGGAAATACTAGTGTGCCCCCACCCCACCCCTCCGATCGCCCCCCCCCACCCCCCGATCTGGCCGGTACACTGCTCCGGCTCCCCTCCGCCCTGTGCTCCGCTCCCCCCCGTGCTCGTGTCCGCTCCCCCCGTGCTCCAATCACCCCCCCGTGCTCCAATCACCCCCCCCCCCCGTGCTCCAATCGCCCCCCCTGCACTCCGATCCACCCCCCCCGGTGCTCCGTTCCACCCCCCCGTGCTCCATTCCAGCCCCCCCGTGCTCCGTTCCACGCCCCCCGTGCTCCGATTTCCCCCCCCCCCCCGTGGTCCCCCCCACCCCATCATACTTACCGATCCAGCCGGGGTCCCGTCCGTCTTCTCCCTGGGCGCCGCCATCTTCCAAAATGGCGGGCGCATGCGCAGTGCGCCCGCCGAATCTGCCGGCCGTTCGTTTGATCTCAGTGATCAAAATAAAAAAAATAATAAATGACCCCCCCCCCCCCCTTTGTCACCCCCATAGGTAGGGACAATAAAAAAAATAAAGAAATTTTTTTTCCACTAATGTTAGAATAGGGTTAGGGGTAGGGGTAGGGTTAGGGGTAGGGTTAGGGCTAGGGTTAGGGTTTCGGTATGTGCACACGTATTCTGGTCCTCTGCGGATTTTTCCGCTGCGGATTTGATAAATCCGCAGTGCTAAACCGCTGCGGATTTATGGCGGATTTACCGCGGTTTTTCTGCGGTTTTACAACTGCGATTTTCTATTTGAGCAGTTGTAAAACCGCTGCGGAATCCACACAAAGAAGTGACATGCTGCGGAATGTAAACCGCTGCGTTTCCGTGCAGTTTTTCCGCAGCATGGGCACAGCGATTTTTGTTTCCCGTAGGTTTACATTGAACTGTAAACTCATGGGAAACTGCTGCGGATCCGCAGCGTTTTCCGCAGCGTGTGCACATACCTTTAGAATTAGGCTATGTGCACACGGTGCGGATTTGGCTGCGGATCCGCAGCAGTGTTCAATCAGGTTTACAGTACCATGTAAACATATGAAAAACCAAATCCGCTGTGCCCATGGTGCGGAAAATACCGCGCGGAAACGCTGCGTTGTATTTTCCGCAGCATGTCAATTCTTTGTGCGGATTCCGCAGCGAATTACACCTGTTCCTCAATAGGAATCCGCAGGTGAAATCCGCACAAAAAACACTGGAAATCCGCGGAAAATCCGCAGGTAAAACGCAGTGCATTTTACCCGCGGATTTTTCAAAAATGGTGCGAAAATATCTCACATGAATCCGCAACGTGGGCACATAGCCTTAGGGTTAGGGTTGGAATTAGGGTTGTGGTTATGGTTAGGGGTGTGTTGGGGTTAGGGTTGTGGTTAGGGGTGTGTTGCGGTTAGGGTTGTGTTTAGGGTTATGGCTACAGTTGGGATTAGGGTTAGGGGTGTGTTGGGGTTAGTGTTGGAGGTAGAATTGAGGGGTTACCACTGTTTAGGCACATCAGGGGTCTCCAAACGCAACATGGCGCCACCATTGATTCCAGCCAATCTTGTATTCAAAAAGTCAAATGGTGCTCCCTCACTTCCGAGCCCTGACGTGTGCCCAAACAGTGGTTTACCCCCACATATGGGGTACCAGCATACTCAGGACAAACTGCGCAACAATTACTGGGGTCCAATTTCTCCTGTTACCCTTGTGAATCAAAAAAAATGCTTGCTAAAACATAATTTTTGAGGAAAGAAAAATGATTTTTTATTTTCACGGCTCTGCGTTGTAAACGTCTGTGAAGCACTTGGGGGTTCAAAGTGCTCACCACATATCTAGATAAGTTCCTTGGGGGGTCTAATTTCTAAAATGGGGTCACTTGTGGGGGTTTCTACTGTTTAGGCACACCAACGTGACACCCGCAGACCATTCCATCAAAGTCTGCATTTCAAAAGTCACTACTTCCCTTCTGAGCCCCGACGTGTGCCCAAACAGTGGTTTACCCCCACTCATGGGGTATCAGCGTACTCAGGAGAAACTGGACAACAACTTTTGGGGTCCAATTTCTCCTGTAACCCTTGGGAAAATAAAAAATTCTGGGCTAAATAATTATTTTTGAGGAAAGAAAATGTATTTATTATTTTCACGGCTCTGCATTATAAACTTCTATGAAGCACTTGGGGGTTCAAAGTGCTCACCACACATCTAGATAAGTTCCTTTTGGGGTCTAGTTTCCAAAATGGGGTCACTTGTGGGGGGTATCTACTGTTTAGGCACATCAGGGGCTCTGCAAACGCAACGTGATGCCCGCAGAGCATTCCATCAAAGTCTGCATTTCAAAACGTCACTACTTCAATTCCAAGCCCCGGCATGTGCCCAAACAGTGATTTACCCCCACATATGGGGTATCATCGTACTCGGGAGAAACTGGACAACAACTTTTGGTGTCAAATTTCTCCTGTTACCCTTGGGAAAATAAAAAATTGCAGGCTAAAAGATCATTTTTGAGAAAATAATTTTTTTTTTTTTTTCATGGCTCTGCGTTATAAACTTCTGTGAAGCACTTGGGGGTTCAAAGTCCTCACCACACATCTAGATTAGTTCCTTTGGGGGTCTAGTTTCCAAAATGGTGTCATTTCTGGGGGATCTCCAATGTTTAGGCACACAGGGGCTCTCCAAACGTGACATGGTGTCCGCTAATGATTGGAGCTAATTTTCCATTTAAAAAGCCAAATGGCGTGCCATCCCTTCCGAGCCCTGCCGTGCGCCCAAACAGTGGTTTGCCCCCACATATGGGGTATCTGCGTACTCAGGACAAACAGGACAACAATATTTGGGGTCCAATTTCTCCTATTATCCTTGGCAAAATAGGAAATTCCAGGCTAAAAAATCATTTTTGAGGAAAGAAAAATTATTTTTTATTTTCATGGCTCTGCGTTATAAACTTCTGTGAAGCACCTGGGGGTTTAAAGTGCTCAATATGCATCTAGATAAGTTCCTTGGGGGGTCTAGTTTCCAAAATGGGGTCACTTGTGGGGGAGCTCCAATGTTTAGGCACACAGGGGCTCTCCAAACGCGACATGGTGTCCGCTAACAATTAGAGCTAATTTTCCATTCAAAAAGTCAAATGGCGCGCCTTCCCTTCCGAGCCCTGCCGAGTGCCCAAACAGTGGTTTACCCCCACATATGAGGTATCGACGTACTCGGGAGAAATTGCCCAACAAATTTTATGATCCATTTTACCCTACTGCCCATGTGAAAATGAAAAAATTGAGGCGAAAAGAATTTTTTTGTGAAAAAAAAGTACTTTTTCATTTTTACAGATCAATTTGTGAAGCACCTGAGGGTTTAAAGTGCTCACTAGGCATCTAAATAAGTTCCTTGGGGGGTCTAGTTTCCAAAATGGGGTCACTTGTGGGGGAGCGCCAATGTTTAGGCACACAGGAGCTCTCCAAACGCGACATTGTGTCCGCTAACGATGGAAATAATTTTTCATTCAAAAAGTCAAATGGCGCTCCTTCCCTTCCGAGCCTTACCATGTGCCCAAACAGTGGTTTACCCCCACATGTGAGGTATTGGTGTACTCAGGAGAAATTGCCCAACACATTTTAGGATCCATTTTATCCTGTTGCCCATGTGAAAATGAAAAAATTGAGGCTAAAAGAATTTTTTTGTGAAAAAAAAGTACTTTTTCATTTTTACGGATTCATTTGTGAAGCACCTGGGGGTTCAAAGTGCTCACTATGCATCTAGATAAGTTCCTTGGGATGTCTAGTTTCCAAAATGGGGTCACTTGTGGGGGAGCTCCAATTTTTAGGCACACGGGGGCTCTCCAAACGTGACATGGTGTCCGCTAAAGAGTGGAGCCAATTTTTGATTCAAAAAGTCAAATGGCGCTCCTTCCCTTCCAAGCCCTGCCGTGCGCCCAATCAGTGGTTTACCCCCACATATGAGGTATCAGCGTACTCAGGACAAATTGGACAACAACTTTCGTGGTTCAGTTTCTCCTTTTACCATTGGGAAAATAAAAAAATTGTTGCTAAAAGATAATTTTTGTGACTAAAAAGTTAAATGTTCATTTTTTCCTTCCATGTTGCTTCTGCTGCTGTGAAGCACCTGAAGGGTTAATAAACTTCTTGAATGTGGTTTTGAGTACCTTGAGGGGTGCAGTTTTTAGAATGGTGTCACTTTTGGGTATTTTCAGCCATATAGACCCCTCAAACTGACTTCAAATGGGAGGTGGTCCCTAAAAAAAATGGTTTTGTGAATTTCGTTGTAAAAATGACAAATCGCTGGTCAAATTTTAACCCTTATAACTTCCTAACAAAAAAAAATTTTGTTTCCAAAATTGTGCTGATGTAAAGTAAACATGTGGGAAATGTTATTTATTAACTATTTTGTGTCCCATATCTCTCTGGTTTAACAGAATAAAAATTCAAAATGTGAAAATTGCGAAATTTTCAAAATTTTCGCCAAATTTCCGTTTTTATCACAAATAAACGCAGAATTTATTGACCTAAATTTACCAGTAACATGAAGCCCAATATGTCACGAAAAAACAATCTCAGAACCGCTAGGATCCGTTGAAGCGTTCCTGAGTTATTACCTCATAAAGGGACACTGGTCAGAATTGCAAAAAACGGCAAGGTCTTTAAGGTCAAAATAGGCTGGGTCATGAAGGGGTTAAGTACCAAAATGGCTCTGTCACTAAGGGGTTAAAACGACTAAAGTTAAATATCGCATTGTTAACTTTAGCTCTTTTTTTAGATAATTTCATCTTCAACATGCTTAACTGTTAACAATTTTCAATGTTAAGCCATTTTGACCAGGGGTGGCAAAACTTTTACATGCCACTGTATAGGAAAAATGTGAAGTATCATTTTATTCAGATTCCGATGACCTGTTTACCCATATAGGCAGCTTAGAAGGGTTGATTTTACTGTCAGATTCCCTTTAAGCTATGTTCTCTAAAAAGCTGGAGCATTACAGAGCAAAATATGCTAGAGTCAACTGCTTGCGGTTTGAGCATCGTGAATTGGGTGACAGGTTCCCTTTTGAAATAACCACAAGAATACACAGTAATGCCATAGTAACCTTGCATTAAAGGGAGCTCCTCAGAATGCCCTCTACCGTATTTCTCTACTGTGTGCATACGTTGGGCATTCTGTTTGCAAAGTAAAAAGATTTAAGCATTTATTGTCTTCCAGGCAACTTGATGTTTAGAGAACAGGAAAGCGAGGGCAAGCTGCCTGGCCTTCTGAGGTTTTTTTTTTTTTTTTGCTCTCTATTCGAGGTAAAGTGCTTTGCATGCAAGGCAAAGACAATAAGACAAAAAAAAACAAAACCAGTGAAACTTGACCGCTGTGACATCTGTTGCAAAACAAAAACAACCTTTTCTTTTAAAAATGCACTTCCTTTTCACACCATTCTGTAAGCAAGATGCATTATGGGTGCTGCTCCTGATGTTTAGCTCAGCTCTGTGGCTTTATCTTTATCTAAAATATTTATTCTGGGATCCTCTCACAAGTGGACAGTTTTCCACTTTTTCCATCGTAACAATCAATGAAAATTGGACCCCAATCAGATGGCATCCAGGTGCTGTCTTGATATTTTCATGGATGCATAGACTTGCATTGCTGATTATTGATCTGACACTCGGATCAATATCGGACATGTCTACCCGATCTTGTGCAGAAAACCCAGTGTTCAAAAAATCATGGACATGTGGACTTTCCCATTCACTATTATAGGTACAAGTGCTATTCGTGAAAAACGCACATAGCACCCGTACAAAAAAACGGCCATGTGAATGAGTCCTTAGTAGTGATGAGCGAACATGCTCAGATAATGTGTTATTGAGCATGCTTGGGTGTCATGTGAGCATCTGGGAGTGCTCTTATATTATGTTCAAGTCCCTGTGGCTGCATGATTTGCGACTGTTAGCCTGAACACCTGTTGGGATTGCCTGTTTTTTAGGTGTTCAGGCTGTCTAGTCGCAAATCATGCAACCACAGGAACTTGAACATAATCTATGAGCACTCCCAGATCCTCGATAACACTCGAGCATGCTCAATAAGACGTTATCCGGGCAAGTTCTCTCATCACTAGTCCTTAGTCCTTATGTTGTTCATGGTGCTATATAAGCGAGTAAAATAAACCCAAAGAGTGCTGCAGTCATATCAAGGATTGTCCACTTTATGATCATTTCTGTAAAAATTGCCTCCTCAGTTGCGCCTCCCCAAAAATTGGGCCTCATTCAGACATATATGCATGCAAAAAAATGGTCGTTAGTCTTTTTTTATCTGATTTTGAATTTGGTCATTGTCAGTTTTTACCATCTGTTTCATCAGTGATTGAATAAATGACAAAACAATCTATTGCACTTACTCGTTGACTGCACACGGACTCATAGATTTTCACAGACACATAGGTTTATATTGGTATTGCCAGATAAAATAAGATAAGCCTTTGATTTTTGCACAGGCACACATTCCGCCAAAAATACAGACATATGAACAGCTCTAGTGTCAGACTGAGGTGCCAGGGGCCCACCAGTAACCAACTCCAGGGCCCCACTTTTTAGCTTCATGCAAATGTGACATTATCCTTAATCACAAATTTATATAACAATGAACTGGGTATATTGTTACATTAATAAGATGCTGCTTTTGCCTGTACGTAGTGATTCAAGTACATTGTGCCAAGCACTGCTATAAAAGGGTGATGGCCTACTCTTGCAAAGGGGCCCACTGGAAGATTCTATAATGGGTATGTGTGTGCTATGCATGAAAATCATGGATAAAACACTATGAATGAGGCATTAGGGGACATCTAACTAG
The DNA here is from genome assembly GCF_032444005.1 of Ranitomeya imitator. Taxonomy (NCBI): domain Eukaryota; kingdom Metazoa; phylum Chordata; class Amphibia; order Anura; family Dendrobatidae; genus Ranitomeya; species Ranitomeya imitator. Next base: position 285,518,322 of record NC_091282.1, on the reverse strand, counting down.
TGAGACCCGCCTCAGTTTGAGAACCACTGGTATACCCACTGTCTCCATCAGTCCCATGGGCTTTCCATTGAGTGTCACCAATCTTGTGATGCCCCTGTTCTATTGATCTGGGGATCCACAGAGCGTATGCAATTATCAGCAATACTGTTCATAGGTGATAAATTTCTGTTTTAAAAGACAAACAATCAAGGCTGTCAGGAAACTGCAGAATCCACTTAGGGAGAATGTACAGTACAGACCACAAGTTTGGACACACCTCATTTAAAGATTTTTCTGTGTTTTCATGACTATGAAAATTGTACATTCACACTGAAGGCATCAAAACTATGAATTAACACATGTGGAATTATATACTTAACAAAAAAGTGTGATACAACAAAAATTATGTCTTATATTCTAGGTTCTTCAAAGTAGCCACATTTTGCTTTGATGACTGCTTTGCACACTCTTGGCATTCTCTTGATAAGCTTCAATAGGTAGTCACCGGAAATGGTCTTCCAACAATCTTGAAGGAGTTCCCAGAGATGCTTAGCACTTGTTGGCCCTTTTGCCTTCACTCTGGGGTTCAGCTCACCCCAAACCATCTCGATTTGGTTCAGGTTTGGTGACTGTGGAGGCCAGGTCATCTGGCGTAGCATCCCATCACTCCCCTTCTTGGTCAAATAGCCCTTACACAGCCAGGAGGTGTGTTTGGGGTCATTGCCCTGTTGAAAAATAAATGATGGTCCAACTAAACGCAAACCGGATGGAATAGCATGCCGCTGCAAGATGCTGTGGTAGTCATGCTGGTTCAGTATGCCTTCAATTTTGACTAAATCCCCAACAGCGTCACCAGCAAAGCACCATCACACCACCTTTTCCATGCTTCACGGTGGGAACCGGGCATGTAGATTCCATCCGTTCACCTTTTCTGCGTCGCACAAAGATATGGTGGTTGGAACCAAAGATCTCAAATTTGGACTCATCAGACCAAAGCACAGATTTCCACTGGTCTAATGTCCATTGCTTGTGTTCTTTAGCCCAAACAAGTCTCTTCTGCTTGTTGCCTGTCCTTAGCAGTGGTTTCCTAGCAGCTATTTTACCATGAAGGCCTGCTGCACAAAGTCTCCTCTTAACAGTTGTTGTAGAGATGCGTCTGCTGCTAGAACTCTGTGTGGCACTGACCTGGTCTCTAATCTGAGCTGCTGTTAACCTGCGATTTCTGAGGCTGGTGACTCAGATAAACTTATCCTCAGAAGCAGAGGTGACTCTTGGTCTTCCTTTCCTGGGGAGGTCCTCATGTGAGCCAGTTTCTTTGTAGCGCTTGATTGTTTTTGCCAGTGCACTTGGGTACACTTTCAAAGTTTTCCCAATTTTTCGGACTGACTGACCTTCATTTCTTAAACTAATGATGGCCACTCGTTTTTCTTTACTTATCTGCTTTTTTTCTTGCCATAATACAAATTCTAACAGTCTATTCAGTAGGACTGTCAGCTGTGTATCCACCAGACTTCTGCAAAACACAACTGATGGTCCCAACCCCATTTATAAGGCAAGAAATCCCACTTATTAAACCTGCCAGGGCACACCTGTGAAGTGAAAACCATTCCCGGTGACTACCTCTTGAAGCTCATGAAGAGAATGCCAAGAGTGTGCAAAGCAGTCATCAATGCAAAAGGTGGCTACTTTGAAGAAGCCAGAATATGACATATTTTCAGTTGTTTCACACTTTTTTAAGTATATAATTCCACATGTGTTAATTCATAGTTTTGATGCCTTCAGTGTGAACGTACAATTTTCATAGTCATGAAAATACAGAAAAATCTTTAAATGAGAAGGTGTCCAAACTTTCGGTCTGTACTGTATATTTTTTTTCCTTTTTTATGAATTGAAAAACTGAGCAAGGAGAAGCTGAACGATCTACCACAGTTATACAAAAAATCGTTATGTTGAGCAAATCCAAAATTGGTGAGAATTTTCTCATGTTGATAGTTTATTAGGCCATCAAAGAACAAAATATATTACCATGTAAAAAGGCTAATTGCTAATTGTTAGCAAAGGCATAAAGACAAGTGATCTTAAAACTATTGCTTCTTGGGATTGCATGTTTTTCAAACCTTAACTTACTATATCTCCAATCGTGGAAGATTTTGTACATTTATCTTAACAGGAAAAGGGAACCTTGCCTTCATTGTAATCCTGGCCGTATTTAGAGTTTCTGCTGCCCTAGGCACTTTTAGTGCTGCCTCCACCATTGGTGAGTATGACACTATCCGCAGTGACTTTGGCAAGAATCGCTGTTGTGAAAGTCGCCTTTTGCAGCAGATCGGGCAGTTTTTCTGCATCTGCCACGTAACGGATCACTTACGGCAACACTGCGTTTGGTTTCATTCATTCCCTATGGGATTTGCGGTACTTGCTGTGATCTGGGAAATGCGGTGCCATACCTCCCAACTTTTGAAGAAGGGAAAAAGGTGTAAAGGTTGCGGCGCACTACGTGCGCCGCGGCAAATTTTGGGCCACGCCTCTGACCACACCCATTTCACAACTAATCACACCCATATCCAAGTCCCAACCACACCCATTCAGCACTGCTGATCACACTGTTTCATATACAATAATTAAAACCAAAAAAATATGGCCACGCAGTGCTCCATACTGTATAATAGCTACGCAGTGCTCCACATACTGTATAATGGCCCTACATGATGCTCCATACTGTATAATCACCACACATGATGCTCCATACTGTATAATGGTCACACATGATGCTCCATACTGTATAATGACCACACATGATACTCAATACTGTATAATGGCCATACATGATGCTCCACACTTTATGTAATGATGATAAGATGACTGCTGAAAAGTGATCTCTGTGGAAAAGGAAGTGTCAGGTTATTGTGAAGGCTCACTGGCAAGTATTGCCTGCAAGATTACAGGATGTTTCACATAGATAGCAACATAGGAAGAAAAAATCAATACTTGTAGTTATCTATTATTTCACTTCTTCTGACCCCTGCCTCTTGTTGATCTGCTGACTGGTAAAGGATACGGACACATTTGAGAGCATTTTTTTTTTTTTAAAGGGGTGGTCCAATACCCATAAAGACCTTTTAAAAATAGCAATCTTTATGCCTTAACGACTTCTATAATTAGCTTTATTATTATGTTCCCAACACCTCTCCTTCCTTATATATTGCTATTTTATACATTTTGGTTTGAGAGACTAGGACGTTACAGGAGGCTGAGGCTGCACTCACTTCCCTGCAGTTTCTATCATACCTCCTGAAACATGACATTTTCATGGGGCGGCGCTGGGGTCACATACCACAGCTATTGTCCCTGCCATCCCCTGATGTCATCCTAGTTCAGTAGAAGTGATTTAGAAGTATCCACATCTTCAGTCGCTGTTACCACCTTCAGTCACTTCTTCTAACACCGCAGCCTCTTTCTCAGAATCTAATCGTGATCTGATGGCTATTTGTTTGAAGGTGGAGATAGAAGCTGACGGGTGGCGCTGCTCTTGGTCACATGACCGCCAACTAGGAAGAGGAATGCTGGGGAATCATGACATTGTGCACACTGTCACGATTTGGAAGTCTGCAGTTACATAGAGTGCTGCATAGCTATGATGGTGTTCCTTTACGTTTTTATATGTATTAAGGGGAACATGGCACCATGAAAATGCAGTCCTATCTGTAGGCATCATACTATAGACCAGTGGGAGTGGGCAGACTTATATATAGGTTCGTGGGAAAAGATTCAGCACAATCCTTTTTCTCCTTCGCCTCATTGGGGGACACAGGACCATGGGTGTTATGCTGCCTTCCACTAGGAGGACACTAAGAAACCTTGAACAAAATTAGCTCCTCCTCTGCAGCATACACCCTCATGCTGGCTGTAATCAAACCAGTTCTTGCTTAGAGTCCGTAAGAGGCACTTGGGTCTGGGATTCAGACCCCAACGTTATTTTAAATTTTTAATATTGTTACGCTTTTTTTCCTTCATGAAATGAAGGGGCGACGAACCGATTCAGGGGGCCGATCTCCCCGAATCAACAGGCGGGAACGCGGAGTGTCACCTCCCTGTACCCCCTCCTGCACCGTTTCTTTGCCATGCCTGGGCTCGCTTTATAAGCGACTGTTCCCTCAGGGTCCCAATCTCCCCACACCACCAACGGATGGGAACATGGAGTGTCGCCTCCATGTACCCCCTTCCAGAGCCAGGGTACAGCCGGACAATAGCCCTGACCCATCCCTAGGGATTGAACCCATGGGATGTACAGAGGCCCACATTGGCGTCCGTGCAGCCCCCACTGCATCACCACTGACAGAAAGCGGAAAATGGAAGAGGCAGTCTGTCCCTCCCCGCCTCCCTATCAAGGGTATGTGCACACGTAGAATGGTCCACTGTGGATTTTGATAAATCCGCAGGGCGAAAACACTGCAGATTTAACGTGGTTTTTGTGCGAATTCTACTGCGGTTTTAAACCTGTGGTTTTCTATTATGGAGCAGGTGTAAAACCGCTGTGGATTCTGCACAAAGAATTGACATGCTGCGGAATGTAAACCGCTGCGTTTCCGCACGTTTTTCTCCACAGCATGGGCACAGCGTTTTCGGTTTCCCATAAGTTTACATTGTACTGTAAACTCATGGCAAACTGCTGCGGATCCGCAGCAAAATCTGCATCGTCTGGACAGAGCCTAAAGGGATGGTGGATTGAGTGGCCTAAGCACAGCACATTTCTGTCTCTGCTACATCTGCGCCTGCAGCACCTGACTGTGAGTAAGCACAGTGTCCAGCAGCAGCAGGAGGGCTCCCCTCAGGTGCAGAGAAGGTCCTGGTCCTTGGAGGGAGGGTGTCCCGATATCCGGCGGCATTTTTGCAGCTTCCGCGCTCTCCTCTCATCGCACGCTGGCCAACGCCGAAAATTTAGTCCCGGACTAAGCCGCCGTTCTCTCCTTCCTCCACCCACCTGGGCAGCTCCGCCCACGGCCCAAAATTGAGTCCCTGGCTTCTGCCAGGACTAGGCCCGATTCTGCCATTAATTCCGCCCACAGGGGTGGTCCCCTGTGTCAGGTGCTTCTCATACCAAACGAGAAGCGCCACTGATCTCGGCGGCCATCTTGGACACACGTGTGGGGCTATGTTTTTTCCTATGCGATGTCTGGCAGAGCGGACAGGAACCGCAATCAAGAGTGTGGACAAGGGACATCTTCTTTGGAGGCACAAGACATAGGGCCTGTGTAAGCCACAAAACAGAGCTTAACCCCTTCTCTGCAGTACACTTCCCTGAGTAGAGTGGGGTATCAAGGGTACACTGTCACAATCTAAAGCAAAGAAGGCTGAAAAAACTGTTTTTTGCCTCGTACCACTTGCAATTCTTCATCACCCCGGGGCCATAATACCCCTTTCTGCGCAGTCTGTGACCCGGCATGTGTCCAGAAGCCTTCCACTAATGCCGACCCTAGTGGACCTACTCCCGCTGAGTGGGCTACGTCTTTGGCACAATTTGTCTTCTTTGGTCAAAGCAAGGGTTTTTCCGGGACCCCTCTTCAAGTTAGGGCGTCTTTTTACCTGGTACGGAAAGCTCCCCTTCTGTACGGGAACCGTCAGCCAGCAGAGGTCGTTCCCTAGCAAGATCCGCACAAGATTCTAGGAAGCGGACCCATACCATGTCCCCTGCTCACTCTCGTGCTTCGAGGTCCGTGCGTCCCATTTCTCGCTCCCCATCTGAAGGGGTTTGCAGCGAACATGACTCAGAATACAAGTCTGATGTCTACATGGACCCGGACTCGCAGGAGTGTCAGGAGACGATAGATGCCCTCATCGAGGCAGTCAACAAGACTCTGAGGGTGGAGGAAGACTCTTCTGCTATACCAGGTAACGTGGTGTCCTTCAAAAGGGCTAAACGCCCCCATAGAGTGTTTGTCAATCACCCCAAATTTAGACATTGTTCAGAGACAAACGTTTCACTGGGCAGAAGCCCCTTGAAACAAGATATCCCTTTGCTCCTGACCTAATGAAGAGCTGGATAGAGTCCACGTCAGAAGATCCTCCCATATCGCATCTCTCATCAAAAACTCTTATCCCTATCTGACGGCTCATCAATTAGTAATCCCCCTGACCGACAGATTGAAAATCTTGCTCAGTCAGTCTTTGAAGCCTCCGGCTCTGCACTTTCTCCATCTTTTGCTGCGACATGGGTGGTTAAAGCTATGGCCGCTTGGCAGAGGACCTTTCTAAATTCATTCAAGAAAGTAACCTCCCTCCTGAGACAGCGAGTCTAGCTAATCAAATCTCCCGTGCTGGCGATTACGTGGTACATGCTTCACTAGACGCAGCAAATTGCGCTACCATCACCATCCGGAGGGCATTATTGCACAGAGTGGCGTGCGGATTCCACTTAAAAAAAAGTCCCTAACCTTTCTGCCTTATGAGAGCGGTTGCCTATTTGGAGAGAAACTAGATCAACTTATCTCTGATGCTACTGGAGGGAATAGAAAATTCCTTCCCCAGTGACAGCCCAGCCGGCCTTTTTGAGGTCAACAGCAGACCCGGTTCTGGACTTTTTGCGGCAACGCGAGCTGGCCCTCTACGTCTGCTTCTTCCGGCTCAGGGCGTCCTCCGCATAAAGACAGGGGCTCCCAGGGCTCATATAGACCCAATCCCTCATGGAAAAGCAGGCCAAAACAATTTTAGATTCAAGGGATCCAGATCCCACAGATTCTCTGCGCAATGACTCCTTCTGGTATCCGGCAGACGCCAGCAGAGTAGGCAGCCGTCTGCTTTTGTTCCATCAAGCCTGGCTGTCGGTTGTTCACGATAGGTGGGTCAGGCACATGGTGTCTTCTATTCTTCCCCGCACACACATTTTTTCCAGTCTTGTACCCCCAAAACATGACGACGGCTTACTACCAAGCAATAGATGCACTATGCAAAAACGAAGTCATCTTTCTGGTGCCCCAAAATGAAAGGTTCAAAGGTTTTTACTCGAACTTGTTTGTGGTTCCAAAAAACGACGGACCAGTGCGCCCCATACTGGATCTAAAACTGTTAAAAAAATTCATCAGAGTTCATCACTTCTGAATGGAGTCCCTGTGCTTAGTCATCACCTCAATGCAGAAGGGGGGAGTTTCTCGCTTCCATAGACATCTGGGATGCTTCTCTCCGTATCCTGATTTATTTTTTTCCACCTCACCAAAGATTCCTACATTTTGCAATTCACGATGAACACTTCCAGTTAATCGCTTTGCCCTTCGGCCTCGCCACCGCCCCCAGGGTGTTCACCAAGGTCATGTAGGCAGTCATGTCCATTATTCATTCTCGGGGCATGGTTCTACCATACCTAAACAACCTATTAATCAAAGGCCTTTCATTATTTCAGGCCTTTGCAGACTACGTAAGCATCACAGCGGATACTCTGTCACCTGGGTTGGATGATCAACTTAGACAAATCGTTGCCGGTACCAGCTCATCCGCTTTGGGATGACCGTGCTAGGCAAGATGGTTGCGGCAATGGAGGCGGTTCCATTCGCCCAGCTACACCTCTGTCCCCTGCAACATGCGCTTCTGACAGCCTGGGACAGGAACCGGTTCTCTCTGGACAGTCGGGTCCGGCTATCTCAGCGGGTCAGACAGCCCCTCAGATGGTGGACGGTGAGGTCTTCTCTGGATCACGGAAAATCCTTTCTCCGAGTAAGTTGGCTGGTGGTGACCACCGACTCCAGTCTCCTAGGTTGGGGAGCAGTCTTCCATCATACGGCCCAGGGACCCTGGTCCGCTCTGGAATCGTGTCTCTCGATCAATCTCATGGAAATATGACCAATCAGGTTTGCCCTTCGGCAGTTTCATCTTCTAGCAGGTCGCCCCATCTGGATTCTATCAGACAATACCACGGCTGTGGCGTACATCAGCCGTTAGAGGGGCACCCGCAGGAAGCTTGCGATGCTCTAAGTAAGTCACATTCGCCGATGGGCCGAGAGGAATCACTCGGTCATCTCAGCAGTACACATCCCGGGAGTAGAAAATTGGGCGGCAGATTTTCTCAGCAGTCAGGGTCTCGCCTCGGGAGAATGGTCTCTTCATAGCCTGCTCTCGCGATCCAGTAGCCATCGGGGTGGATGCACTGGTTCTCTCGTGGCATCAGTTTCGCCTTCCTTAGGGGTTTCCCTTGCTCCCATTACTTCCGAGAATCATCAGGAAGATCACAGCGGAGGGTATCCCAGTGATTCTGGTCTCGCCAGATTGGCCTCGGCAAGCATGGTACGTGGAGCTGGTACAACTCGTCGCTGATGTTCCCTGGAGGTTGCCAGATCGTCTCGGCCTGCTTTCCCAGGGCCCGAACCACCACCAGAACTCAAGGGCTCTGTCTTTAACAGCTTGGCCGTTGAATCCTGGGTTCTAGCCCAAGCCGGTTTTTCCCAACAGGTGGTTTCCACCATGATTAGCGCTCGGAATCCCACGTCAATGCGCATTTATCATCGCGTTTGGAAGACTTTTTTTTTTCTTATGGTGCAAGCACCATGGACGTTCTCCCCTCGTGTTTTCAGTCCGTTCCATTTTGGAATTTCACCAAACTGGTCTCGAGTCCGGTCTAACGCTTCTTTCTCTGAAAATGCCAGATTTCTGCTTTATCCGTCCTATTCCAACGCAGGATAGCGACTAGATTGCTGGTGAAGACCTTCATTCAAGGGGTGGCCCACATGGTACCTCCCTATAAAATGCTGTTGGAATCATGGGATCTTAATTTGGTCCTTGGTGTTCTTCAGGAGGCTCCTTTCGAACCGCTGCAGGATGTATCTCTAACCTTGCTTTCTTGGAAGGTAGCTTTTCTGGTGGCAGTAACGTCGATCAGACGGGTCTCGGAGTTAGCGGCTCTATCCTGCCGAACTCCGTTCCTCATTTTCCACGAAGACCAGGTAGTCTTGAGGACGTCTCCGCCCTTCCTACCTAAGGTCGTCTCTTCCTTACACCTAAACGAGGACATTGTCTTGCCTTTGTTTTGTCCAGCACCTGTCCATCTTTTTGAAAGGGCTCTTCACACACTCGATGTGGTAAGAACTCTTAGAAGGTACGTCTCAGACAGTGCCTTTCCGCAAGTCAGATGCCCTCTTTGTGCTTCCTGAGGGGGTCAGAAAAGGTCTACTTGCTTCTAAGGCTGCAATAGCCAGGTGGATTCACTCGGTGATTCAAAAGTCTTAGGCTCTGTGCACACGATGCGGATTTTGCTGCGGATCTGCAGCAGTTTCCCATGAGTTTACAGTACAATGTAAACTTATGGGAAACCGAAAACGCTGTGCCCATGCTGCGAAACAAAACCACGTGGAAACGCAGCGGTTTACATTTTGCAGCATGCCAATTCTTTGTGTGGAATCCGCAGCGATTTTACACCTGCTCCATAATAGAAAACCGCAGGTGTAAAACCGCAGAATTCGCACAAAAACCACGGTAAATCCACAGGAAAAAGTGTTTTTGTCCTGCGGATTTATCAAATCCGCTGCGGAAAAATCCGCAGTGGACCATTCTATGTGTGCACATACCCTTACCGTGTCAGAGGCGAGCCTATCCCAGCGGGGATTAAGGCACACTCCACTCGGTCAGTGGGTGCTTCTTGGGCCATTTGGCATCAGGCGACAGCACAACAAGTTTGCAAAGCTGCGACTTAGTCCAGCCTGCATACCTTTGTGAAGCACTACAATATTCATGCTCAGGCTTCTGCAGATGCGGCCCTTGGCAGAAAGATTCTGCAGTCGACGTTAACACATCGGTAGACTATGGTACATGGGGGTTTTCAGCTGTGTGCGGTTTCCCACCCAGGGACTGCTTTAGGACGTCCCATGGTCCTGTGTCCCCCCAATGAGGAGAAGGAGAAACAGGGATTTTTGTGTACTCACCGTAAAATCCTTTTCTCCAAGCCACTCATTGGGGGACACAGCACCCACCCTGTTAGCCTGATGGCTTCTGTTTATTTGGTTTGACATATTGTATTTTGTTTGATAGATACAAGCTCCTACTGCTTTGGCACTGAACTTGTTCGATTACAGCCAGCCTGAGGGTGTATACTGCAGAGGAGGAGCTAATTTCTATTCAAGTTTTCTTAGTGTCCTCCTAGTGGCAGGCAGCATAACACCCATGGTCCTGTGTCCACCAATGAGTGGCTCGGAGAAAAGGATTTTACGGTTAGTACAAAAAAAAATCCCTCTTTTTAAACACTAAAACTTCTGCTCTTTCTGGGATTTCCAGACCACTTAGCGGTTACAAAGAAAGATCAGAGTGCAGTCTACTGTCAATCACTGATGGGACTGCCCACTGGACCAAAAATCCCAGGAAGAACAGAAGTGTAAATGATGAAGGATGAACACCGGGGTTATACTGAATCTTTTCTCACAAAAATATATTTTATCAATCTCATTTACTCCCCGTGCTGTATGACGTGGGGGAGATTGGTCTGCATTTTCATGGTGACAGGTTCCCTTTTAAATGAAGACTATCTGTTCAACTTACTGATTTTTTTTTTTTTTTTTTTTTCTCCACAGAACCACCAAAACTTATGTCTGGCTTTCAAGAAGAAAATGAGTTATTATATGAATACTACTCCACATCTCTCAAGAGACGATGGTTGCTGCACCATAAAAACCACTGCCACTAATGGAACCTTTAGACAGTACTCTGATTAAACATTTAATGGGGTTATCTACTTTAGGAAGCTTGTGTTCAGATATCGTATAATGAAATTGTAAGTTAATTGATGGAGGTGCATGGCCGCAAAAAAGCGTCCCACTCTTAACCCCTTTCTGACCTCGGACGGGATAGTACGTCCGAGGTCAGAAGCCACGCTTTGATGCGGGCTCCGGTGGAGAGCCCGCATCAAAGCCGGGACATGTCAGCTGTTTTTAAACAGCTGACGTGGGCCCGTAATAGGCGCTGGCAGAATCGCGATCTGCCCGCACCTATTAACTAGTTAAATGCCGCTGTCAAACACAGACAGCGGCATTTAACTACCGCATCCGGCCGGAAATGACGGCATCGCCGACCCCGTCACATGATCGGAGGTCGGCGATGCTTCTACATTGTAACCATAGAGGTCCTTGAGACCTCTATGGTTACTGATCGCCGGTAGCTGTGAGCGCCACCCTGTGGTCGGCGCTCACAGCACACCTGCAATTCTGCTACATAGCAGCGAACAGCAGATCGCTGCTATGTAGCAGAGCCGATCGTGCTGTGCCTGCTTCTAGCCTCCCGTGGAGGCTATTGAAGCATGGCAAAAGTAAAAAAAAAAAAAAAAATTAAAAAAAAATGTGAAAAAAATTATAAGTTTAAATCACCCCCCTTTCGCCCCAATCAAAATAAATCAATAAAAAATCAAATCTACACATATTTGGTATCGCCGCGTTCAGAATCGCCCGATCTATCAATTAAAAAAAAGCATTAACCTGATTGCTAAACGGCATAGCGAGAAAAAAATTCGAAACGCCAGAATTACGTTTTTTTGGTCGCCTCGACATTGCATTAAAATGCAATAACGGGCGATCAAAAGAACGTATCTGCACCAAAATGCTATAATTAAAAACGTCATCTCGGCACGCAAAAAATAAGCCCTCAACTGACCCCAGATCATGAAAAATGGAGATGCTACGAGTATCGGAAAATGGCGCAATTTTTTTTTTTTTTTTTTTTTTTAGCAAAGTTTGGAATTTTTTTTTCACCACTTAGGTAGAAAATAACCTAGTCATGTTAGGTGTCTATGAACTCGTACTGACCTGGAGAATCATAATGTCGGGTCAGTTTTAGCATTTAGTGAACCTAGCAAAAAAGCCAAACAAAAACAAATGTGGGACTGCACTTTTTTTGCAATTTCACCACACTTGGAATTTTTTTTCCCGTTTTCTAGTACACGACATGCTAAAACCAATGATGTCGTTCAAAATTACAACTCGTCCCGCAAAAAATAAGCCCTCAGGTGGCCAAATTGACTGAAAAATAAAAAAGTTATGGCTCTGGGAAGGAGGGGAGTGAAAAACGAACACGGAAAAACGAAAAATCCCAAGGTCATGAAGGGGTTAAAGACATGAATGACATTGATCTAATAGGGGACCGTTTAATGCCTCTAATGTGGTGCTGCAGGGAAACTGATGATTTCCTGCTAGGTTTTGCAACAGATTGCAGCTGATTATAATATGTCCAAGTATTTGTCCATTGTGGACAACCCCTTTTACAGGGGTTGTCCCACGAACAAAGTGCATTTTAATTAATAGATCTTCCACATCTCCTGGCCAGGGGAGAGAGCGCAAAGGAATATACAGACATTACAGCATGGGATCACAGCTGAATCTTTTTGTGGGGCAAAACATATCACCTCCTGTTTTTAAGCAATGTTTTACTTCACAACATCAGCTGTGATTCCATTTTGTCCTGTCTGTATACTTTTTCTTTTTTAGGTCCTCTGGCCAGGAGCTGTGGTATGTGCAGACTATGGGCACATTTATAAAATTATCTCAGCACTTGAACATTTGTTTTTTTTTTAACATCCAATTGTGAAACTTATTATTCCAAGATCTATTGATTAAAATGTTGATTAAAATTAACTTTGTTTATTGGAAAACCCATTCAATCCTTTATTTTTATTTTTTTATTCATTATTTTATGCCTTCGTATACCATAGCTTGGTATATCAAGACAGGATTAATTTTTAGGATCCCAGTAGGCCATACCCATAGTTGTTTTAGGATATGCAGTGGAGAAAATAAAAAACTTAGTGGGAAAAAAAATACAGCTAACCGCAGTAGAATCCAATGGCCGTGCATGGAAAGAAGTTCGTTTTATCAGCAAACGAGCAATATCAAAGAAGGAAAGATATTTAGAAAAAAGGTAAGTAACCCGGAAACTCGTGGCCTTACGCGTTTCAAACCGACTGGTTCTTAACCTTCGTCCGGCTGAGTAGGTACAATTGTAACTATTCCGTTTTAAAATTGCAATAACTTTTTTTTCGAAAAGCCGTAGAGGGCTGAAATTTCGTGACATCTCTGCAGTTTTGGTCCAGAATATATTGGCCACATTTCAATAACATATATATGAAGGTACAATTGTAGCCTGTTAACGTTGTAAAATTATGCAGCCTGACGAAGGTTAATCATAGTTCAGAGTGCACTAACGTCAATTCCTTTTATTCTAATAAGGTGTTGTATGTGACTATCCATTGGCATTGTGCATCCTAATGAGGCAGTACTAGTCTCTTTACCTGAGATATGTTCTGCCTTGGCTCTTTTGGGTGAGATTGATAGCCTGCATACAGTCCTCCTTATGGTAGGGCAATTTTGCAGGGTGTCTGGCCAGAGAGGTGTGATTGGACTGTGGGAGTAGTCTAGAAGTATAGACTTGTACAGCCTCATTATCATACGCAACACTGAAGGATAAAAATTACTTTTTCAAAGAATACAGTGTTAGTATTTGCCTAAAAGACTTTATCAGTTTAAAAATGTATATCTCAATGATGCCCAAGGTGAACTTTTACAGCTAGGTCATCAGTATCTAGTTGGTGAGGTTCCGATACCTAGCATCCCCTCTGATCAGCTGATATTAGATCCAGCAGTTATGGACGTAAACAGTGTACGGTGCAGAACACCAAATCTCTGCCACACTGTTTAGTGACCGCTTCTGAGTATTGTAGATGTTTTTTTTAAATGAACCATTTACATCCAGGAGCTGGTAACAGCTACTCAGTGGGAGTTGTGGGTGTTGAATACCTACCAATTTGAATTTGATTATGCATGACATTGGTATTGTTGACTACCGTGAATAAGTGCCTCCCCATGGGGTCTCCGACCCCCTTTTCCCAACCCCGAATAACGACAAGTCCCAAATTGGATATAATTGGCCACAGCAGCCTTTATTATAAACAAACAAAACATGTAACGGTAACATGAGCTGGGAAGGGGTCCTTGAAGCTAGAAGTCTGGTGTTAACCATAGGATAAACTAGTGGACAGGAAAACCAACCGTAGTTTACTCTCAGCCGTTACCCCACAGGCTCGAGAGCACCAAAATACCCTGAAGGGTTACCATTGTCCACTTCCAACTTGGGAATCTGGCCCACCGTTACCAAGATTCCCCCAAATCATCAGACCCGCAACCAAAACTTATACCAACTGAAGAATCCATATCCCGACGGATTCCCCAGGCCAATTTAGCACCAACTCCAAGGACCCCTCCCCCCGCCTACAGCCACTATGACAACAACATACTGCTCACGAGTCCTCTGAGCGGGAAGTGACTAGCTCCTCCCCCCCCACTAACTCTATAGCCCTCTCCGGCCACAAATTGCCCCCCCCCCCCCCCTATAGCGAACCCCCGCCCCCCTTATTCCTGCTCCAAACCCCCTGTCATGGCGGCTTCCACATACGCCGCCTGTGGGAGGGGGTAGGGTGGGGCGGCTCGCTCCAGCCTGGTCTACAGATTGGTCATCAGTATAATTTTGGTGGGCAGCCACTTTGTTTTAAATTTTTTTTTTTTTTTTTTTTTTTTTTTTTTACACATCTCTAGATCTAGATCAATGACATTTGTTTGGAACAATGCACAAATAAGTTCCTGCTTTTAAAGAACCTCTGTGATTGTGTAATAGATAAGCAAGGAGGAAGACAACCTTTTTATGAAGAATACAAACAGATATCCAAAAGCATATCTATGCTAGTAATAGGGGTCCCTTCACCATGAAGAGAAATCCCAAATGGCGTAAAGGGGTGTGTGCATAAACACTAAACCCAAATACCAGGTATAGAAAATACCTTAACACACCACTCAGAAAGAAAAGGTAAAGAGATAACAAATTTTATTACATTATAAATCTTACAAATACTATGGTTAAAAACACACAAGTATCCGAGGAAAGGTATTTACTCAAGCCAAGTGCACAGACAGGACAGAGGAAAAATATATTCAGGTTCTAGAGTCATGTGTAGAGCATATACCTATTAATAAGGACAGGAGGTACAGCCAGCTATAATTAGCCCAAAAGGTGCAGCGTGCAAAGTGCAAAAGGTCCATGCAAAAATAGGTCAGGTGGTCACTGAACACATACCCATATCGTCTGCCCGTCCTCCGTCACTGAAACCCCGACGCGCGTTTCGCTGATCGCTTTATCAAGGGGAGAGATGTGCCTGTCATGTCTACAAAAGTCCGGGTTTAAATAGGCATCCACACTTACATGCTGCCCAGTGATGCGTCGCGCAAAATATACCCCCGACAGATTATTATGCAGCTCCGGTACACGCAAGGATAAAAACGATGCACAAATTAGATTTATTTCTACATTCAACTGTCAGTGGGATGTTATGCGTCAGGTCCTAACGAAACACTGGCCTGTCCTTCATACAGACCCTGTACTTAGTAAACAAATCTCCGAGAGACCCCTAATCACTGCAAGGAGGGGTAAGAACCTTAAAGACCAATTGGTAAGAAGCCACTATGTGGCTCCCCATAAGAGCCTCTTTGGTGATTTAAAGCAAAGATGGGGCTGTTTCCCATGTGGGAAATGTATGGCATGCAATTTAGGTAATGTTATAAGGGCCAAGACATTTAAGACCATTGATGGTGCTCGTGAATACAATATTGTTCACTATATTTCATGCACCACTACCTATGTCATCTACTTTGCCCAATGCCCCTGTCCCAAGGTATACATCGGGTTAACTTCAAGAGAATTACGGGTCAGGGTGAGGGAGCACGTGAGGGATATTTTGGCGGCGAGAGGGGAGGAAGACCCATCCATGCTAAAGACCATACCAAAGCATTTTCAATTGTGCCATGATTCTGATCCACGTGGCTTTAAGGTCTTTGGCATTGATAGGATACATGGAGGTGTTAGAGGGGGGGATTTAAAACAACTGCTGGCACAATCAGAAACTAAATGGATTGTGGAATTGGGTACTATGTCCCCTGCTGGACTCAATGAAAAGTTGAGCTTTGTTCCGTTTTTATAAGATCTCTGCTTTTTAGTTTTAATATTGTGTTATTTCTGTTATGTCTTTTTGTGTCTTTGTGATTTTAAAATTGTTTTTTTTGTTAAAAAAAACTTCTTTACTCTAGTACTGACCATGAAAGATCTATCGTCATTAATTGTCCTGGTTTACGATGCCATCCGCATTATCCATTCGTATTGAATGACATCTCTCTACTCACTGGCACTATAGGAGAATCATGCAAGGACTTCATAGTTTTGAAGATTAGCGACATTTATCCAAAAGCCCCTTAGCTGACATCGTTTGGGGACTTGGACCATACACAATGGACTCCTTATCTGGCTGGATATGCCTATATAATCTGTATGCATGATATGTTAAAACTATGTATTGTCCAAAACATGATAATTTATATGGCTTTGTATATATTATCACCTGCTTTGTTACGTAGACCTTGGCGCCTTTGTGTTTTGATGGACGGCGCTATGCCGTCTGCCTATACGCCGTTGTTTGGATGCGGTTGCATCCATTATTACTATCAGGCTCCCCCCAATATGGCGACGCGCATGCGCACTGCACCCGATATCCGGCATGTTGTCGAAGGCTTCCCACATGATCAACAGTGCGGATGTGACGTCACGGAGGATTTCCTCCCCGCACTTTGATCAGGAATGCCGGAAACGGATGCACCTGGAGCCGGGGGCGGCGGTGCTATGCGCGACGCATCACTGGGCAGCATGTAAGTGTGGATGCCTATTTAAACCCGGACTTTTGTAGACATGACAGGCACATCTCTCCCCTTGATAAAGCGATCAGCGAAACGCGCGTCGGGGTTTCAGTGACTGAGGACGGGCAGACGATATGGGTATGTGTTCAGTGACCACCTGACCTATTTTTGCATGGACCTTTTGCACTTTGCACGCTGCACCTTTTGGGCTAATTATAGCTGGCTGTACCTCCTGTCCTTATTAATAGGTATATGCTCTACACATGACTCTAGAACCTGAATATATTTTTCCTCTGTCCTGTCTGTGCACTTGGCTTGAGTAAATACCTTTCCTCGGATACTTGTGTGTTTTTAACCATAGTATTTGTAAGATGTATAATGTAATAAAATTTGTTATCTCTTTACCTTTTCTTTCTGAGTGGTGTGTTAAGGTATTTTCTATACCTGGTATTTGGGTTTACTATTTATGAAGAATGTAAGTCCCAAGATACAAAACTAAGAGGACTGATTTCCAAATGTGATCCCTTTCCCAACACCGGAGAACTGCAGAAAACGATGGAGCAGTTGAAGTAAATCACGGAACTATTGGCAGCCTGATTGTTATGGATATGGCAACACAATTGTACACGGTTTACATTGCGGATCTTTAGACAGCCACGGCCCTTAGCATGCAGTTGAGCAATAAGGGGTCTTTAGGTAAAAATACCATAATTAGGGCATTGTAGATTTGGCATCAATGTGACTAACCCAATAATTAGCAACAGCTTTTCAGGGATTTTGACCAAAAATACAAAAACTCTTTGGTGCCAACTTTGATAACCTTTTGGAAAATGACCCAGCATAGATATCATGGCTCTGTTATATAAAGAAGCCATGACACTAGTATGAACAGAGCTTAAGGTGTATAATTATCATTAGTAAGATCTATTTTACAAAATTCTAGACTACAATTAGCAGTCTATTTTATATTGTTTGATGACCTTTGCAAAATATGTATATTTAGCTGCAACTGTACAGTGTCTGTCATTTCACAGCAGATCTCAAGGGCCCTCTTTTCAGTTTGCTGTAATGAGAACATAGTATAGTATTATCACTAATTATCCATTAATGCTGGCTGAAGCCCAGGTTGCCAATCTACATAACTAAATGATGCAAGAACCAGTAAGATATATCATAAAGAGAAGCATCGCTTCTGTAATAAATCAGGAAACCGTTTAATTTTCAAATGGCAATAAAATGTCAGTATCACATATTAATAAGCATAACATTTCTTTCTTAATAGCGCCCCTAATGAACATATTTTATTTGGATTTACTGAGTTGTCAAAATAGTCAACAAAGCACACATATGTTGGTGTGATGAATGGACTAAAAATGAACTGGAGCACTTACTCTGGTATAGGTAATTTATTTATGAGAATATCTACTGTTTTATCTGCTGTATACACAATGTGAGGCCCTGCCACATTTTACTGTGTGCCATGTTAAATTACTAATACCACAAGCTGTAATGCGGATCATCCTTTCAGTCTATAGGACCATATTAATACATACAAACGTGCCTTACAGTGTGAATTCACTTTCAGCATTTTGGCTCCAGTTACAAAGCAAGCTCAGCCTTCTGACTACACTTATAGAATAAACATCTCCATCTGAATGGGTACCTGTGAAACCTCTTCTTAGACTAAAATTCTCTCTCTATGGAGGGGTAATGGACCTGCTGTAATTAAAACACCTGTGACTAGGAGGTGGAGTGCTCAGTCAAAAGGCTAAAGAACTAGAAATATGAAAAATGAGAGCGTTTAGCGCATAAAAATGGCCAATTTTATGTGTACCTGGTAGCCACTTTACGGCATCTCTCTTATACCAGGTCCTAAACTTGCCTTTCCTCGCTGAGAATAAACGTCTCCATCTGAATGGGTACCTGTGAAACCTCTTCTTAGACTAAAATTCTCTCTCTATGGAGGGGTAATGGACCTGCTGTAATTAAAACACCTGTGACTAGGAGGTGGAGAGATAAGAGAGATGCCGTAAAGTGGCTACCAGGTACACATAAAATTGGCCATTTTTATGCGCTAAACGCTCTCATTTTTCATATTTCTAGTGCAGTAATGCAGTTCAATTTTCGTGTTTCATGTTTGCATGTTTTAGCGCTGCAGTGTGCTGCCTTATTTATTTGACTATATACGAGTTGGCGACTCTAGGTTCAGCACCTGTTCACACTTAGTCTATGTTTGGATGTGACGGTCAGTCTATTGAAATGTATTCTTTAGCCTTTTGACTGAGCACTCCACCTCCTAGTCACAGGTGTTTTAATTACAGCAGGTCCATTACCCCTCCATAGAGAGAGAGAATTTTAGTCTAAGAAGAGGTTTCACAGGTACCCATTCAGATGGAGACGTTTATTCTCAGCGAGGAAAGGCAAGTTTAGGACCTGGTATAAGAGAGATGTCGTAAAGTGGCTACCAGGTACACATAAAATTGGCCATTTTTATGTGCTAAACGCTCTCATTTTTCATATTTCTAGTGCAGTAATGCAGTTCAATTTTCGTGTTTCATGTTTGCATGTTTTAGCGCTGCAGTGTGCTGCCTTATTTATTTGATTTTACACTATAGAACTGATATGCAGCCTCCGTGGCTAGTGGTGACATCATCAAGGTTACTGCAGGTCACTGAGGCTGCATTCACAGCCGGGCCCCTGAACTGTGGGGACCTCAGTGAGAAAAAGTCTCACGGTGTAGCGGTGAGTTCATTGGGAGAACTTCAGTGTTGAGCGAAAATACAGTGTAGGGTGAATTCAACCTCCTATCCTCTTCAACCTACTTTTTTTTTGACCCGAGTGATATCTTTCTACTTCTGGTCTTGCATTTCTGTGTTGTCTTTGATTTCCATGTAATATTTAATAAAGATATGGTTTTAGAGGTTTGGGTTTTTTTTTTCAGTTATATACTTGTCACTTTCCACAAAGAGAAATGTTACCCCTTAGATCCCAGGCTTAAGCCTCTCACCTAGCCAAATCATATCCCATACTATGCACTGATGAGTGACAACAACCTGAAATACTGTGTCTGCAGATTGAGATTCTGGTTTGGTTTTTATCTTAAAGGGAAGGTGCCACCAGTTTTCTTGTATTTAGTTTTTTTGTGAAATTAAGCTTAAAATGGTAATTAAAATGTATTAATGCAATGTTTGCACTGTCTGCAAACATTTCTATATGAAAAATGATATATTTTTCTACAAATATACATATTTACCACTAGGGGGAGCATTTTCCGTTTTAGACCTCAAGCAGCTATAGTAAGATTTAGCAGCTCTGCCCCAGGGATATTAGACCACCCAAAAGGGGAGGGAAATTGTGATGTCAGCAGTTACTGCCCCAACAGTAAGAATGAAGAGCAGCATCACAGGGCAGCACCATTTTGTGTGTGACTGCCCTGTGACCTGCTATCACCAGCAGTTACTGCATCAGAGGCACAGCTTGTTTACAGAGGAGCAGAACACAGTGGGCTCAGCAGCATTTTTGTGAATAACATTCTTGCCCTCCCCCACCTTAATCCCTGTCCTGTCAGCTGCCCTGCTCTCTCTCTCTAGGTGTCACCTCCCTCTCTGCAGGCTGTGAGTGCAGCTTACTGGAGATCACAGGGACACTGTGTGAGGGGGAGGGGGAGACACAGCAGGAGAAGCACACAGGGCAGCATGTGAGAGGAGAGGATGTGTGCCTGCTTGGAGTACAGAGGAGCAGTGAGGGCTTCTTCTGTCCTGTGATAGAGAGCACAGGGCTATAATAAAATGGCAGCTAGTCACACCTACAGCAGTGAGTTGTGCAGCCCACAGAGGCGTGCCCAGCTCACTGCTAATGCTGCTGCAATGTTACAGATAGGAGATAATAGACCAGCGCTGACCCTATGTCCATGGGGTGCCGTAATCTGACACTGATAGTGCCCTGCTACTGCTGCAAAACCAAGATGTCAGCCCCCAGTGCATTCTTTAAACTCGTATAACCCATGAAATCTGTTTCACATGCATTTCAAACTTGCTTATAGCAGCATGTTATGCTACATTACAGTGATTTATTAATGACCTACAAACGCGGTACCTTCTGTTGTGAATTCTGTGGTCAAGCTCCCTCCTGTGGTCATGAGTGGTACTTCGGCTGGTTCTGTCTATGAGCTTTCTCTGGTGGATGTGAGTGGGGCTGCGGCTTCTGAGTTTCCTTCCTCAGGTGACGAGGTTAAGTCGTTAGGTGCTGCTCTATTTAACTCCACCTAGTTCTTTGTTCCTGGCCTCCAGTCAATGTTCCAGTATTGGTCTTGCTCTCTCCTGGATCGTTCTTGTGGCCTGTCTGCCCTGCATAAGCTAAGTTTTGCTTGTGTTACTTTTGTTTGCTATATTTTCTGTCCAGCTTGCTATATTGGTTTTTCTTGCTTGCTGGAAGCTCTGAGATGCAGAGGGATCACCTCCGTACCGTTAGTCGGTGCGGAGGGTCTTTTTGCCCCCTCTGCGTGGTTGTTTGTAGGTTTTTGTGCTGACCGCAAAGCTATCTTTCCTATCCTCGGTCTATTCAGTAAGTCAGGCCTCACTTTGCTAAAATCTATTTCATCTCTGTGTTTGTATTTTCATCTTAACTCACAGTCATTATATGTGGGGGGCTGCCTTTTCCTTTGGGGAATTTCTCTGAGGCAAGGTAGGCTTATTTTTCTATCTTCAGGGCTAGCTAGTTTCTCAGGCTGTGCCGAGTTGCATAGGGAGCGTTAGGCGCAATCCACGGCTACCTCTAGTGTGGTATGATAGGATTAGGGATTGCGGTCAGCAGAGTTCCCACGTCTCAGAGCTCATCCTATGTTAGTAACTATCAAGTCACTTTGTGTGCTCTTAACCACTAGGTCCATTGTGGTTCTGAATCACCTGTTCATAACAATCTTCCCTTTAAGTCATATGACAATGCTCTTTAAAGGGTC
Source organism: Ranitomeya imitator (assembly GCF_032444005.1). Lineage (NCBI taxonomy): Eukaryota > Metazoa > Chordata > Amphibia > Anura > Dendrobatidae > Ranitomeya > Ranitomeya imitator. The sequence goes on along the minus strand of NC_091282.1, from coordinate 285,496,698 downwards.
AATATTGACTTTTAGGATTGCTACTTCCAATAGCAGTTCAAGTCTTCTTCCTATTTGAAGAGGCAATTTGCTGTTGTAGTTGGTCAAATTGTGATGCCAACAATAAGCAGATGAGGAGAAAGATGATCAGTTATATTAGAATGTGATAGACCAGTGTATTATATTTCTTATTAAATAGGATTTTCTATCACAAATCTCTACGCTACACTGCTACAAGGTTATGCTCTCACGGAAAGTATTTGCTGCTGACGCTCCCGTAGTGAAACACTCAACATTACCAAAAGGTCACGGGAAGCTAAATATTTTACCCTTTCCATGGCAAAGAGTGGAATTTGCACCTACATCCACTGCATAAATTGTCATGCAGATCTTTAACCTCCTTCTCCTGCCATGTTTATACTGCACATATATATCAAAGCATAGGCATGAGATTTCTTAAAATCTAAGGTACTTTGCTGGAACTGACAACACATGGATTTTTCGTAAACAAATATGTAACTGAATGGCTTATCCCAACATTTTGTAATGTTTTATTAGTTTGTATACCTGATGAAGTAAACAGTTTTGCATTCAGTCTATTTATTGGAATACTAACAATGTTAGGGAGAACTGCTAGAATAATCTAAAATTAAATAGGAAATATTTAGTGGAAGAAAACAACACACAAGGATCTATACTATTCCGGACTTCCCTGTCAGATAATGGTTTACATCCGCAATCCCACAGACTACAAGCAGTTCCGCTATGAGTGATTACTGTGGTCACAATATTACGCTGAAGTGACTTTGTTTCTCCAGCAGTCCTGTCACTGAGACTAAAAGATTTTGGCTATTGTTATTTCACATTATGCTTTCAAATAAAAAAAAAAATAAAAATTCTGTACGTGTCCAATTCTCTCAGATGTAGTAAAACAGAAAGCTTTTTTTTTTTTTTTTTTTTTGCAGTATACAGTTATATGAAAAAGTTTGGGCACCCCTATTAATCTTAAGCTTAATGTTTTATAAAAATTGTTTTTTTTTGCAACAGCTATTTCAGCTTCATATATCTAATAACTGTTGGACACAGTAATGTTTCTGCCTTGAAATGAGGTTTATTGTACTAACAGAAAATGTGCAATCTGCATTCAAACAAAATTTGACAGGTGCATAAGTATGGGCACCCCACCAGAAAAGTGACATTAATATTTAGTAGATCCTCCTTTTGCAAAAATAACAGCCTCTAGTCGCTTCCTGTAGCTTTTAATGAGTTCCTGGATGAAGGTATTTTTGACCATTCCTCTTTACAAAACAATTCCAGTTCAGTTAAGTTTGATGGTCGCCGAGCATGGACAGCCCTCTTCAAATGATCCCACAGATGTTCAATGATATTCAGGTCTGGGGATTGGGATGGTCATTCCAGAACAGTGTAATTGTTCCTCTGCATTAATGCCTGAGTAGATTTGGAGCAGTGTTTTGGATCATCGTCTTGCTGAAAGATCCATCCCCTGCGTAACTTCAACTTTGTCACTGATTCATGAACATTATTGTCAAGAATCTGCTGATACTGAGAGGAATCCATGCGTCCCTCAACTTTAACAAGATTCCCAGTGCTGGCATTGGCCTCACAGCCCCAAAGCATGATGGAACTTCCACCAAATTTTACTGTGGGTAGCAAGTGTTTTTCTTGGAATGCTGTGTTTTTTGGCTGGCATGCATAATGCCTTTTTGTATGACCAAACAACTCAATCTTGGTTTCATCAGTCCACAGGAAAAAAAGAAATTGGCTTCTCCAAATGTGCTTTTGCATACCTCTGCCGACTCTGTTTGTGGCGTGCTTGCAGAAACGGCTTCTTTCGCATCTCTCCCGTACAGCTTCTCCTTGTGCAAAGTGCGTTGTATAGTTGACCGATGCACAGTGACACCATCTGCAGCAAGTTGATGCTGCAGCTCTCTGGAGGTGGTCTGAGGATTGTCCTCTCACCATTCTTCTTCTCTGCCTTTCTGATGTTTTTCTTGGCCTGCCACTTCTGGCCTTAACAAGAACTGTACCTGTGTTCTTCCATTTCCTTACTATGTTCCTCACAGTGGAAATTGACAGGTTAAATCTCTGAGGCAGCTTTTTGTATCCTTCCCCTGAACAACTATGTTGAATAATCTTTGTTTTCAGATCATTAGACAGTTGTTTTGAGCAGCCCATGATGCCACTCTTCAGAGGAGATTCAAACAGGAGAACAACTTGCAAGTGGCCACTTTAAGTAGCTTTTCTCATGATTGCATACACCTGGCTATGAAGTTCAAAGCTCAATGAGGTTAGAAAACCAAAAAAAGTGCTTTAGTAAGTCAGTAAAAAGTAGGTAGGAGTATTTAAAACAAGAAAATAAGGGTGCCCATACTTATGCACCTGTCAAATTTTGTTTGAATGCAGATTGCACATTTTCTGTTAGTACAATAAACCTCATTTCAAGGCAGAAACATTACTGTATCCAATAGTTATTAGATATATGAAACTGAAATAGCTGTTGCAAAAAAAAAAAAAAAATTTATAAAACATTAAGCTTAAGATTAATAGGGGTGCCCAAACTTTTTCATATACGGTAACTGTAGGACCTATAATAACTATTTTGAGATTGTTTCTGAGACACTGGTTCTTCATTACTGATTTGCTTATGTTTTATTCTTTTGGTTAATTATTTCAATATTTACTGATAATGGGAATAATGTACTACTTTATTAAATTTTATCCTATTATTTCTTCATTCCCCCAGTAAACTAATGCCAGAGGAAGTCTACAATTTGGGAAAGTAAATTGCATGCAATTTTTGCTTGCGTATCTGTCATCTGCTGAGCCCTTATTCTTTAAGCCACTTTCAGATGTATGTAGTAAGGGTGCATTTTACTACTTTATTAGACATATTTCAAACTAAAGATAAGAAAAATCTTCAGCTGACCTCTGTCTTCATTTCTAAGACTCCAGGTCAAGTTAAGGTGATGACAAGGAAACCCACAGCAGTATCCAGGGCAATTACTGCATATAACAGCTAAGTCAGAGAGCTGTACAAATCTGAGCGAGGTTGGAATGCAGTGAATGGACTGGCCGGTAGCTATCCTGACCCGAATGTGACAACCGCAAAGAAATACATTAAGCTGTCACTCTCTGGTCGGGGGAACCACTGGCCAGTCCATGCCGTACATTCCAATCTCTCTCTGATTTATACATTCGTCTGACTGCGCCCTTAAAGTAGAATCCAGCAATTGGCCCGTGTCTTCTTTAAAATTATGAGCAAGAACTGTTATAATCAGGTGACCTTGGAGCAGCATGAAAACTTTCACTGGAGTAGGTGGTAACTATACTGACCGCAAACCCTGATCTTAACACCGCAACTAGAAGTAGCCGTGGGGTGTGCTTAACAAAACCTAGACACCTCGACACAGCCGGAGGACTAAATACCCCTATAGATGGGAATAGGAATTTCTACCTTGCCTCAGAGCAGAACCCCAAAGGATAGGCAGCCCCCCACAAATATTGACTGTGAGTAGTAGAGGAAAAGACACACGCAGGCAGGAAACAGGATTTAGCAAATGAGGCACACACTAGCTAAATAGGAAAGGATAGGACAGGATACTAAGCGGTCAGTATTAAAAATCCTTCCAAAAATATCCCCAGCAGAAAATACAAAAACTCCACCATCTAACTAAAGATGTGGAGCGTATATCTGCAACTCCAGAGAATCCAACAAGACTGAGAAAACACTGACACAGTCTAAGCTGGACAAGAGAAAAACAAATGAATAGCACAGAATATAAGCACACTGCATGTGTGCCACAGAAAAAGAAACACACTTATCTTTGCTGAATTGGCAGCTAAGCAGGAGAAGCCAGAAAGTGATCCAACACTTCACAAGAAACATTGACAACTGGCAAGGACTAATGAATCCTGCACACCTAAATATCCCAGTCAGAACTGCAATCAGCAGATACACCTGGCCAGGACTGCGACTCGGAGACAAAAGCATTCTCACCTACAACCACTGGATGGAACCCAAGAGCAGAATTCACAACAAAGAACTGTGCAGTGCGACAGTACATTACATCTACTCCAAAATGTCCTGTTTTATGGAGTGATTTTTAATATTGATCAATAAAGGATTGTTGTTTTAACCCCTTAGTGACGGAAACAAATTTTTAAAATCTTACCAGTGTCAATTTATGTGGCAATAACTCTGCAATGCTTCAACAAATCCCAGTGATTTTGAGATTGTTTTTTCGTGACACATTATACTTCATGATAATGGTAAATTTAGGTCAATATGTTTTGTTTTATTTATAAAAAATATCAAAAATTTGAGAAATTTTAAAAAATTAGCAATTTTCAAAGTTTGAATGATTATCCCTTTAATCTAGATAGTCATACCACAGCAAACCATTAATAAATAACATTTCCCACATGTCTGCTTTACATCAGCACAATTTGTAAAATTTTCTTTTATTTTGTTAGCATTTTAGGAGGTTTAAAAATGTAGCAGCAATTTTTCATTTTTTCAAGGAAATTTACAACATTTATTTTTTTAGGGAACTATCCATGTTTGAAGTGACTTTAGGGGTCTCATATAATGGGAAACCCCAATAGTGATACCATTTTAAAAACAGCACCCCCTGACATATTGAAAACTGCTTTCAGGTAGTTTATTAACCCTTCAGGTGCTTTACAGGAATTAATGCAAAGTGGTATGACAGAAATGAGTGTGTATTTTTACCACCTAAATGTCGGTAACTTCTGAACAGGTTACAACAGCCGTCAGACTCTAAGGCCGCTATTTGGTCTTGAGTTACCACCATCGCAAACATCAGGACCACACAATCATGATCTGAGGGCACCAATTGGGATAAAGAGGAAGCCCCCACACTCTGTTAACCATTTATAATGATGTAGTCACTATTGACAGCAGCGTCTAAGGGGTTAAACAGATATAGACGGTGGAAACACTGATCGTTTGTGATGCAGCAAAATGTCAGCTATAGTGTACAACTGACAGCTGCTGCATTGTCACCTGTATGGGGATGCTATTCTCTTATATCTCAGGTCAGTTAAAACAGGGGTCCCCAACTCCAGTCCTCAAGGCCCACCAACAGGTCATGTTTTCAGGATTTCCTTTGCATTGCACAGGTGATGCAATTATTACCTGGGCAAGACTAAGGAAATCCTGAAAATATGACATGTTGGTGGGCCTTGAGGACTGGAGTTGGGGACCCCTGAGTTAAAAGACGTATTGGCTGTCATTAAGGAGTTAAAGAAGAAGCAGTTATAATACCTATTACATATCTATTATAATACCTGTAGTTCTTCTGAACTGGACTTGGGTTTCCATTGCATCTTAGTCCCAAATCCACTTTGTCGAACCACTTGAACTTTAGGCATCAAGGCCATAACACAGCTGCTGTCAGCACTTATGATTATGGCCTGGTCCATGCTTGGCTGATTTGAACACACAAGTTCATGAAGGATTTGTGCAAGATAACTATACCCAAATAAGACACATGACAGAGCACAGTAACCTCAAATCTATGGATAGCTTTTATTGAAGACTGGCCACAAAAATAATAATTTGTATGTAATAAAGAAATCACTGCAAAAATATTTTTTTGTACTGATCATCTGTTTTTTTTATATAATCGTCCTCACAGCTGAATGGGTTAACTTGGAATGCAGCTGGGAGTGGAACAGACTGTGCTGTTGCTTTGCAGCTCTTTAATGCTTCTCTCTCTCTGCTAGCAGCACATACATTTCCAGCTGACTAACTGCTGAATGAACTGATCTGAAAATAAGCATGCTTTACTTTAAATTTTAGCTGTCAGCTCCCATTACTTTGCTTACAGTGGTACATTTTATCCCAGCCATGTAAAAGCAAAAGTGTAATGTCAGAACACCAGGGCTACCACGGCTATTTTCAGATCAGTCTCAAAATAATATGTAAAATCCTGTGGTCTTGTAAAGATTGCATGCAATTGCTTTTCCTGGATGTTAAAATTTCCTCTAACCAGCTTCAATTCCTTTAAAAAAAAAAAAAAAAAACTAACCATGTCAAGCAGCTTCGGTGATTCACAAAAATGATGTTAAGAGAACAATATGATTCGAGGTAAGAGTTTCAAGATGTGAAAGACTTGATATTTTAATCAATAGCAGCTCAGAATCCTAAAACATGCAAGTACACCCGCAGTATTCTGTGCTGGTGTTCTGGACTGATGCGTCAAAATATGAATTATTTGGGTCTAATGGAAGGTAGTTTGCCGAAAGGCGGTACAGTAATGAGTAGAGTATCTGCGGGCAACATTGAAGCATGGTGGAGTTTTCTTTCAATGGTGAGGCTGCATTTCAACAAATATAGTTGGGAGCTTGGTCAAGATGATGTCTTCAATGCTGAGATATGCAAACTGATACTTATCCATCAAGTAATACCATCAAGGAGGTGTCTGGCTCACAATGAATTCTGCAGCAGGTCCACAACCCCAAACATACAGATGGTCTCATATTCGATGTTGAAAATGGGCCGATGCAAAAGTTTGGGCACCCTGCATGGTCTGTACCTAGTAGCACCCCAATTTGAAAGTATGACAGCTTGTAAATGCTTTTTATAACCAACCAAGAGTCTTTCAATTCTTGTTTGAGGAATTTTAATCCATTCTTCCTTGGAAAATTCTTCCAGTTCTTTGAGATTTGTGTGTCATCTTGCATACATTGTTATTTTGAGGTCTTCAAATCAGGAGACTGTGAGGGCCATGCTGATTGACAGCTGACTCCCCCCAATTAGGCAGTGGAGAGCAGGCTGTCAATCAGCATAACACCAGTAGTGCTGCCCTGTCATCAGGAAGAGAAACTGCTGTTTTGTTGACAGGGAGTGGCTTAATCTCTGGCAGGAATTGTCAATGACTCTCCCTGAGTACAACAGACAGGTAGTTGCCTCTAGATGCTTTTTTATTTAAAGTCTCGATTATCCTGTCTAAGGTTTTAAGGGATACATCTTCATACTATAATACTGATGTGAAGAAATTATCTGCATTTATTGTGAACTATACAATGATAATTACAGTTATAATCTGTTTCTGAAGCTCTAAAAATGCCACAGAAGCATAAATTTATTTATTTTTTTGCAAGCAATGGATAAAAGCCCTATTTTTACTGACAGTTCAGAAATGTATGTCTGGTTTGGGCACTCCACACAAAGCATTGCCATGCAAATTACCTTATGAGCACAGATCTGTGTGTATAAAGTTTTACATCTTTGCAATATACAGTACAGACCAAAAGTTTGGACACACCTTCTCATTTAAAGATTTTTCTGTATTTTCATGACTATAAAAATTGTACATCCACACTGAAGGCATCAAAACTATGAATTAACACATGTGGAATTATATACTTAATTTCAGTTGTTTCACACTTTTTTATGTCTTACATTCTAGGTTCTTCAAAGTAGCCACCTTTTGCTTTGATGACTGCTTTGCACACTCTTGGCATTCTCTTGATGAGCTTCAAGAGGTAGTCACTGGGAATGGTTTTCACTTCACAGGTGTGCCCTGTCAGGTTTAATAAGTGGGATTCTTGCCTTATAAATGGTGTTGGGACCATCAATTGTGTTGTGCAGAAGTCTGGTGGATACACAGCTGATAGTCCTACTGAATAGACTGTTAGCTGCTTTTTTCTTGCCATAATACAAATTCTAAGTAAAGAAAAACGAGTGGCCATCATTACTTTAAGAAATGAAGGTCAGTCAGTCCTAAAAATTGGGAAAACTTTGAAAGTGTCCCCAAGTGCAGTGGCAAAAAACCATCAAGCGCTACAAAGAAACTCCATGCTTCATGGTGGGAGCCAGGCATGTAGAGTCCATCCATACACCTTTTCTGCGTCGCACAAAGACACGGTGGTTGGAAGCAAAGATCTCAAATTTGGACTCATCAGACCAAATCACAGATTTCCACTGGTCTAATGTCCATTCCTTGTGTTCTTTAGCCCAAGCAAGTCTCTTCTGCTTGTTGCCTGTGCAGTGGTTTCCTAGCAGCTATTACCATGGAGGCCTGCTGCACAAAGTCTCCTCTTAACAGTTGTTGTAGAGATGTGTCTGCTGGTAAAACTCTCTGTGGCATTGACGTGGTCTCTAATCTGAGCTGCTGTTAACCTGCAATTTCTGAGGCTGGTGACTCGGATAAACTTATCCTCAGAAGCAGAGGTGACTCTTGGTCTTCCTTTCCTGGGGCTGTCCTCATGTGAGCCAGTTTCTTTGTAGCGCTTGATGGTTTTTGCCACTGCACTTGGGGACACTTTCAAAGTTTTCCCAATTTTTAGGACTGACACCTTCATTTCTTAAAGTAATGATGGCCACTCGTTTTTCTTTACTTAGAATTTGTATTATGGCAAGAAAAAAGCAGCTAACAGTCTATTCAGTAGGACTATCAGCTGTGTATCCACCAGACTTCTGCACAACACAACTGATGGTCCCAACCCCATTCAGAAGGCAAGAAATGCCGCTTATTAAACCTGACAGGGCACACCTGTGAAGAGAAAACCATTCCCAGTAACTACCTCTTGAAGCTCAACAAGAGTGTGCAAAGCGGTCATCAAAACAAAAGGTGGCTACTTTGAAGGACCTAGAATATAAGACATAATTTCAGTTGTTTCACACTTTTTTGTTAAGTATATAATTCATAGTTTTGATGCCTTCGGTGTGAATGTACAATTTTCATAGTCATGAAAATACAGAAAAATCTTTAAAGGAGGTGTGTCCAAACTTTTGGTCTGTACTGTATATTATATATACAGTGGCCTGAAAAAGTTTGGGCACTCCTGGTCAAAATTACTTCTATTGTGAAGTTAAGCAACTTGAAGGTGAAATGATCTCTACAAGGCTTAACGTTAAGGATGACACACTTCCTTTGTATTTTAGTAAAACATATATATATATATATATATATATATATATATATATATATATATATATATATAATACAGCAGCACGTGTGCATGATTATACTTCTCAAAAACATTTAACATTTTTTTTTTCCAAAACTTACATTAATAGATTAAAATGAAGGTTCTTAGTGCATAAATTGGCCAATTCATGTATGCCCATCAACCGCGGCAAGGTGACCTCCCTCTGTTGGGTCCTACTCTACTGTACATGCCACTTATGGGCCACCAGCCTACAACTATGGACAAAACATGTCACTCTCGGGTTAAGCCTACAATTTATGGGCAGGTAGAGCTGATTATGGCCACCTGCAAGGTCAATAGGAGGAGTGCAAGATCAGTCTGGAGGCAGCCAGCATCCAGTAACTAAATAGACAAAAAAAACAACAACCAGTACTCCTAATGTGAACACATGCATGCTGCAAAACTGCTATATTTTTTTTGTATATACATGTATAAATATATATTCGTCTTTCATATAAATTGCTTGAGAAAATTTCTTCAAAATGGCGCAACGCCGCGCATGCGCAGTAGGATAATTCACAATGCTATAGATGCTACTGCGCAGGTGCTGGCACTATCTTGCTAGAGGAAAAGATATTGTCTCCACCAAGATGGCGCTGGCCGCGCCTGCACAGCAGCATCTATCGGTGATCTGATAAATGCTATTGCGCAGGCGCTGTCTTGGTGGAGACCAATTTTTTTTTCCTCTAGCAAAATGGCGTCGACACCTGCGCAGTAGCATCTATTGCATTCTGAGTTATGCTACTGCGTATGCACGGCCAGTGCATTTTTAAGGAAGATTTTTTTTTTCTCAAGCAATTTATATCACAAAATAAAAGTACGGATATTATAGATGCGATCATGCTACAGCACAGGTGCCAGCGCCTGCATGATGAATGTAATTTTGTTTTTTCAAACCATAACAAATATACAATATGTAAAATAGCGGACAGGTCAGTGAAGGATCAGTGACCTGTCATAAGCCATATGGATGAAAATGTAAGCAGAGTACCACATAAAGACCTCCCACAGGCCGCCCCGCAGCACGATAATCTCATTAACTGGAAACTGAAAATACAGATTAAACAACAACCACAAGACAGATTTCATCAACCAAGGTATAATTTTAATCAGTATAACTGCGCTAACCTGACACTGTCTGTAGGTTACTGAGCACAATCCTACTGATAGGTTCCCTTCAATGAAAAATCCTATATGTCTGGAACTGTATGACTTAAAAAAAAAAAAAAAAAACAACAGAAGTAAATCAGAATACTTAGGGCAGCACTGGGAATTGTCACGCCGCTGCCGCCTTCTGCACCCTGCTATACTTGCGTTTCCCGGTGCGGCTCTGCTGCTGCAGCGTCCTCCCTTGCTCCCGGCCTCTGCTGTTCGTCGGGTGCACGCGCATGCCGGGTTCCGTTCTGCACGTGCGCACCTCTAGGTCCTTCTAGCACTTCCTGTCCTGTCCTCTGTATTGTCTTGGAGGACTCTCTCCACCCGGAAGTAAGTAATTGCACTACTATATCTTCCTGTCTGCTCTTCACCCCTGTGCCTGATGATCACTTGTGTTTCTCAAGTGCTCCTGGTCGCACGTATACTTAGTGCATCTTCGTGTTCCCTGATTTTGTTCTTTGTTGTTTCTCCACAGTACCTGCGTCAGTCCCTGGAGTTCTAGTCTCCTTGCAGTCCCTGTGTACCTATAGTTCCTGTATCCTTACAGTCCCTGTGTCCCAGCTGTCCTTGTGTCTCTTCAGGTTCCGTGCCCCTGCAGTCCCAGTCTCCCTGCAGTCCATGTGTTCCAGCTGTCCTAGTGTCTCTACAGGTTCCGTGTCCCTGCAGTCCCAGTCTTCCTGCTTTCCCTGTGTCTCCATAGTGCTCTTCTGTCCTGAATCCCTGCGGCATTCCGCCTGCCCTGTGTCCTTGCCATTCCCGCCAGTTTCAGGTTCTCTTCCGTTTCTCCGGCTCTTTGTTTCCATTTCCTCTTCCCTCTACCTCCTTGGTCCTCCAGCTGCCGTGGCGATAGTCCCTCATGCTCCTGCCCCTAACGCTCCCTGTATAGGGGGTGGTCTATTTGGTCAGCACGTCCGTGAGGGGATCGTCGTCCCGGTCCAGAGGGTCCACCTATTTACCAGAGAATCCTCACAGGAATAAAATTAGAGCAAAAACTGTCCACCAAGTCTTCTATATAGAATAAAGTGTACCACCCATTAAAATAGATCAATGTTACCAGCTGGCAAAAACTGGATTTACAAATATGTAAATTGGGCTGTTATACTGTAATAGGTAAAGTAATTAGGGCTATTGACTTGTCAGCAGAAATCAAGTCAATACATATAGACGGGGCTTTAAAAAAAAACATCCAAATGTGGAAAAAAACAGCATGAAGTGAATTTTCACATGCAAAATTAAAATGCCCCAGATTTTATCCTTTCAATGTAGGCTGTGGCGAGATGTGTGGCAATTGAGGATCCAGTATTATTGCATCCTGTGTTAAGATGAAAATGTTGAATAAAATACTAAGTAAAAATGAACAAGAGACACACTAAAAATGCTCAAATAACATCAGGAGTTCATTGGTGATCACAACTCGCCATCCACAGCTTGTGTGTGTTATATTTTTGGAAATGATTCACTAGACCTTATGTCAAAGTTGGTAACTCACTAGATTTATGGGACATATCCTGCTAATTATTGTATGTTAGCTGCTGAACCAATTATGTTGGCTGCCATGGGTGAGATTCAGGAGAGAAACCCGACCTCTTAATTGCCTTCAACATCTACCAATGTGTAGCCTTCTTCCTAATGTGCATGAAAAAATATTATTTCACAATATTACTACAACTGTCATTATAATATCTTAGTACTTAACCTAGGCATACACAGGTTAAGTGTTGGACCATGCACACATTGCTAGATTTGCTGCACACTTTCAGTGTCGATTATGCACTAAAAAACGACAGCAAAGTACAGTGCAATGCAAAGAAAGGGATTTTGCTGCAGCATCATCCATGGCATTACTACATGCCGCTCATCACAACTCTCACAGAAAAAGCCTCAAAATGCTTGTATCTAGTTAATGGGTAAAAGGAAAAAAAAGAGTTGTGAAGTTTGGCTATACTTAATTACATATTTATGCTGGCCACAGAATTTCATTAAAGACATACAGTTTATAAAAATAAATTGAAAATCACACTGGTAAAATACACACGTGGTCAAAATTGTTGGTACCCCTCGTTTAATAACAGAAAAACCCATAATGGTCCCAGAAATAACTTGAATCAGACAAAAGTAATAATAAATAAATCTATGAAAATTAACGAATGAAAGTCAGACATTGCTTTTCAACCATGTTAACACAGAATTGAGAAAAAAATCTCATGAAATATGCCTGGACAGAAATGATGGTATCCTTAATATTTTGCTGCACAACCTTTTGAGGCAATCACTGCAACCAAATGATTCCTGTAACTGTCAATGAGGCTTCTTCTCCTCTCAACAGGTATTTTGGCCCACTCCTCAAAAGCAAACTGCTCCAGTTGTCTCTTGTTTGAAGGTTGCCTTTTCCAGACGGCATGTTTCAGCGGTTTCCAAAGATGCTCAATAGGATTTAGGTCAGCGCTCATAGAAGGCCACTTCAGAATAGTCCAATATTTACCTCTTAGCCATTCTTGTGTGTGTGTGTGTGTTTTGGGTCATTATCCTGTTGTAAGACACATAACCTGCGACTGAGACCAAGCTTTCTGACACTGGGCAACATATTTCTCTCTAGATTTCCTTGGTAGTCTTGAGATTTCATTGTACTCTTCACAGATTCTAGACACCCTGTGCCAAATGCAACAAACCAGCCCCAGAACATAACAGAGCCTCCTCCATGTTTCATAGTAGGGACAGTGTTCTTTTCTTGATATGATTCATTTTTCCATCTGTAAACATAGAGCTGATGTGCCTTGAGACAAAAATTGAACTTTTTGGCATCTTTCCATAGGACATTCTTCCAAAAGCTTTGTGGCTTGTCAACATGTAGTTTGGCAAATTCCAGCCTGGTTTTTTTATGAATTTTTTTTTTTAACAATGGTGCCCTGATTGGTCGTCTCCCATGAAGTCCACTTTGGCTCATACAATGACGGATTGTGCGATCAGACACTGATGTTCCTTGAATTTGAAGTTCACCTTTAATCTGTTTAGAAGTTTTTCTGGGCTCTTTTGTTACCATTTCTATTATCAGTCTCTTTGATTTGTCATAAATTTTCCTTCTGTGGCCACGTCCAGGGAGGTTGGCTACAGTCCCATTGTTGAGTCCTTCTCCGTCCCTGGCTTCCTGGATGTAGGGATCCAAGTAAATGACACGCAGCACAAAGGTTGTGTGTTCATAAACAGGGGTAGCCCCGGAGCACGCCTGCCTCACTGGGTGCTGTCCCTTCTTTATATAGTAAAAAGTTTAGGCATTTACAGACATGCGCACAAGCGCTCATATTTCATAATCACTTACAAAGCAAATCTATACTAGTGAAAAGTTACAATAACTGGTATGTGGGTGAAAGGCTACAATATCAAGGAGAAATGCGCGCGTGATTACTTCTATAAAAGGAAATGTCAAGTTTGCTGTGCAGAAGCAGATTTCATCTGGGAGACAAAATGGATCCTTTGGTTCAGTCTGGTCTCCACACCATGGATCTTAAATTTATGAATAATATGTGCAACTGTAGTCACAGGAACATCAAGCTGCTTGGAGATGGTCTTATAACTTTTACCTTTAGCATGTTTGTCTACAATTTTCTTTCTAATCTCCAGAGACAACTCTTTCCTTCGCTTCCTCTGGTCCATGTCGAGTGTGATGCACTCCATGTCAATAGATTGTAAGCTCTCACGAGCAGGGTCATTTTATTTCGCTTTAATTATTGTATTATTAATGTTGTTACTGTTTGTGTTTGAAACTGTTAAACTGTAAAGCGCTGCGGAATATGTTGGCGCTATATAAATAAAGATTATTATTATTGTCAACATCAAACAGCACAGTGAGTATCTGTAGCCCCTATATACAGGCCCACACACTAATTCCAAGATTGTAAACACCTGTGATGCTAATTAGTGGACACACCTTAATTTAAGATGTCCCTTTTGTCACATTTTCAGGGGTACCATAATTTCTGTCCAGGCCTAATTCATAAGTTTTATTTTTGTAAAAATTCTATGGAAGCATGGTTGAAAAGCAATGTCTGACTTTCATTTGTTCACTTTCATAGATCTTTTATTTATTATTACTTTTGTCAGCTTCAAGTTATTTCTGTGACCATTGTGGGTTTATCTGTCATTAACCACTTCATGACCGTGGGATTTTTCGTTTTTCCGTGTTCGTTTTTCACTCCCCTCCTTCCCAGAGCCATAACTTTTTGTATTTTTCCGTCAATTTGGCCATGTGAGGGCTTATTTTTTGCAGGACGAGTTGTACTTTTGAACAACATCATTGGTTTTACCATGTTGTGTACTAGAAAACAAGAAAAAAATTCCAAGTGCGGTGAAATTGCAAAAAAAGTGCAATCCCACACTTTTTTTTTGCTTGGCTTTTTTGCTAGGTTCACTAAATGCTAAAACTGACCTGCAATTATGATTCTCCAGGTCATTACGAGTTCATAGACACCTAACATGACTAGGTTATATTTTACCTAAGTGGTGAAAAAAAATTCCAAACTTTGCTTAAAAAAAAAAAAAAAAAAAAGGCACCATTTTCCGATACTCGTAGCGTCTCCATTTTTCATGATCTGGGGTCGGTTGAGGGCTTATTTTTTGCGTGCCGAGCTGGCGTTTTTAATTATTCCAATTCGGTGCAGATACGTGCTTTTGATCGCCCGTTATTGCATTTTAATGCGACCAAAAAAATGTAATTCTGGCGTTTCGATTTTTTTTTTCTCATTACGCCGTTTAGCGATCAGGTTAATGCTTTTTTTTATTGATAGATCGGGCGATTCTGAACGGGACGATACCAAATTTGTGTAGATTTGATTTTTTTTTTAATTGGTTTATTTTGATTGGGGCGAAAGGTGGGTGATTTAAACTTTTATTTATTTTTTTTATTTTTTTCACAACTTTTTTTTTTAACTTTTGCCATGTTTCAATAGCCTCCATGGGAGGCTAGAAGCAGGCACAGCACAATCGTCTTCTACATAGCAGCGATCTGCTGTTCGCTGCTATGTAGTAGAAAATCAGGTGTGCTGTGAGCGCCGACCACAGGGTGGCGCTCACAGCTACCGGCGATCAGTAACCATAGAGGTCTCAAGGATCTCTATGGTTACAATGGAGAAGCATCGCCGACCCCCGATCATGTGACGGGGGTCAGCGATTACGTCATTTCTGGCCGCCCGGCCGGATGCGGTAGTTAAATGCCGCTGTCTGCGTTTGACAGCGGCATTTAACTAGTTAATAGCGGCGGGTGAATCGCGATTTCACTCGCCGCTATTGCGGGCACATGTCAGCTGTTCAAAACAGCTGACATGTCCCGGCTTTGATGCGGGCTTACCGCGGAGCCCTGCATCAAAGCAGGGGAGCTGACATCGGACGTACTATACCGTCCGATGTCAGTAAGGGGTTAAGCGAGGGCTACCAACAATTTTGACCACATGTGTACATGATTTTGGACCACCACTAATTTATAGAAAATGCTCCAAGTTCCTGGTTGCTTTGCTTTGAATATGAATTTATTATCATGCTACATATGAGAGCATTCAAGGTAGAAACAAACTTAAAAAATTGCATTCAAATTGTTAACTCCACGCTGCTTTCTCATAATAACAATTAGGACGATTCCATATGTAGCAATATAAAAGTGTATTTTCTAACTTTAAAAGATAAAATAAAAATAACTAGATCGAATAACAATAAAAACTCTACGCTCACTCTATTAAAGAGGAACTTTCACCAGTTTTAGCATGTTCACCTGTTCACTTCAAGAAATAATAGCTGCAGAGCTGAATAAAACATAGGCTTTATTTTTATATTTCTCAACTCCGTTGCGGAGATATTAGCTTGTAAAGTTTAGGTTATAATTTGTGATAAGCCCAACTTGGTGTTACAGAGATTTTTCTCAATGGGTGTGTACTTCTTCCCCTGAATGACATTAACCAGTGAAAAGCAGGAGGAGTACAGGTCCTTCTCAAAAAATTAGCATATAGTGTTAAATTTCATTATTTACCATAATGTAATGATTACAATTAAACTTTCATATATTATAGATTCATTATCCACCAACTGAAATTTCTCAGGTCTTTTATTGTTTTAATACTGATGATTTTGGCATACAACTCCTGATAACCCAAAAAAACCTGTCAATAAATTAGCATATTTCACCCATCCAATCAAATAAAAGTGTTTTTTAATAACAAACAAAAAAAACAACAAATAATAATGTTCAGTTATGCACTCAATACTTGGTCGGGAATCCCTTGGCAGAAATGACTGCTTCAATGCGGCGTGGCATGGAGGCAATCAGCCTGTGACACTGCTGAGATGTTATGGAGGCCCAGGATGCTTCAATAGCGGCCTTAAGCTCATCCAGAGTGTTGGGTCTTGCGTCTCTCAACTTTCTCTTCACAATATCCCACAGATTCTCTATGGGGTTCAGGTCAGGAGAGTTGGCAGGCCAATTGAGCACAGTAATACCATGGTCAGTAAACCATTTACCAGTGGTTTTGGCACTGTGAGCAGGTGCCAGGTCGTGCTGAAAAATGAAATCTTCATCCCCCTAAAGCATTTCAGCCGATGGAAACATGAAGTGCTCCAAAATCTCCTGATAGCTAGCTGCATTGACCCTGCCCTTGATGAAACACAGTGGACCAACACCAGCAGCTGACATGGCACCCCACACCATCACTGACTGTGGGTACTTGACACTGGACTTCAGACATTTTGGCATTTCCTTCTCCCCAGTCTTCCTCCAGACTCTGGCACCTTGATTTCCGAATGACATGCAAAATTTGCTTTCATCAGAAAAAAGTACTTGGGACCACTTAGCAACAGTCCAGTGCTGCTTCTCTGTAGCCCAGGTCAGGCGCCTCTGCCGCTGTTTATGGTTCAAAAGTGGCTTTACCTGGGGAATGCGGCACCTGTAGCCCATTTCCTGCACACGCCTGTGCACGGTGGCTCTGGATGTTTCCACACCAGACTCAGTCCACTGCTTCCTCAGGTTCCCCAAGGTCTGGAATCTGTCCTTCTCCACAATCTTCCTCAGGGTCCGGTCTCCTCTTCTCGTTGTACAGCGTTTTCTGCCACATTGTTTCCTTCCAACAGACTTACCATTGAGGTGCCTTGATACAGCACTCTGGGAACAGCCTATTTGTTGAGAAATTTCTTTCTGGGTCTTACCCTCTTGCTTGAGGGTGTCAATGATGGCCTTCTTGACATCTGTCAGGTCGCTAGTCTTACCCATGATGGGGGTTTTGAGTAATGAACCAGGCAGGGAGTTTATAAAAGCCTCAGGTATCTTTTGCATGTGTTTAGAGTTAATTAGTTGATTCAGAAGATTAGGGTAATAGGTCGTTTAGAGAACCTTTTCTTGATATGCTAATTTATTGAGACAGGTTTTTTGGGTTATCAGGAGTTGTATGCCAAAATCATCAGTATTAAAACAATAAAAGACCTGACAAATTTCAGTTGGTGGATAATGAATCTAAAATATATGAAAGTTTAATTGTAATCATTACATTATGGTAAATAATGAAATTTAACACTATATGCTAATTTTTTGAGAAGGACCTGTAATTCAGAGAAAAATGAACATACCCAGCTCTCGGCCCTGAGCTTGTAAGGCTCACCTGATGAGGTGGATACACTAAGCCTCTGGTCTGGGGGCAAACGCAGTGGTGTAACTAGAGTCCAATGGGCCCTGGTGCAAAATTCGGACCTGGGCTCGCACCTGCATGTTGGTCAGGTGTATGGGCCCCTTGTAGAGTTCTAGATCCTATGAAGACATACGTGTTGCTCCCCCCATGTAATCATGTCCCTGACCAGGCTCTTTCTTGCAATAATCTTCCGCATCCTGGCCCCTTCCAGTAAACATGCCCCCCTTCCTGGGCCCCATGCTATATCATTTTCCCCTATTGCGGTATAATGTACCCCATTCTGGTATAATGCGCACATTCTGGCATAATGTCCACCATCCTGTTATAATGTTGTATAATATCCACCATCCTGGTTTAATTCCCCTATTCTGATATTTCACTTCACTGGCAAGCTGACGTCAGATGCTGGCTTCTATTTGGCTGATGGCATGTATTGCAGCTCAAGGACCCAGCGGCACCCCGAGGATACATGTCCAGGTGAAATTGGCAGCAACAAGTCCCCCTTCAGCATGGGTCAGGTAGCAGTCGCACCTTCTGAGACCTTGATCATTATGCCATTGGGCACACAAACTCCAGGCGTTGGTGCAGCTTCCAAGAGGACATGTGGAATTGAGGATTTTGACTATCTGGAATCTCAGGAACAGTCAGACAGATGGAGTGGAACCCAGCAAGGATGAATTCAAGTTGAAAAAACAGCAAGTACAGCAAAAGAGCAAAGTTAGCATGGAACTTTAGGATTGAGATTCTAGAACACAGGTGTGAGTCCTAATGGGCCTTAAAAAGGATTAGGGAGATGATGCCACTAAGATGCTGGACAATATACAAGACTTACCATGGAGTACAACGGAAAGCAGCGGACCGAGGTGATAGAAAAAGAGCCTGGGATACCTGGGACAGGTGTGTTCCAGATCTCTTCAGCTACTCTATAGCAGGGTTGTCAAACTGCATTCCTCGAGGGCTGCAAACAGGTCATGTTTTCAGGATTTCCTTGTACTGCACATGTGATAATTTAATCACCTACACAATGATTGCAGCACCTTGTGCAATGCTAAGGAAATCTTGAAAACACACATGGTCTGCGGCCCTCGAGGAATGCAGTTTGACACCCCTGCTCTATTGTATGGCTTAGAACTGAATGTGATTTAAACCACTGCCAGATCGCCTTTCAGGTCAGTGTGAGCAAAGGGAGACTATAGCAGAGCTGAGTGTCATTACAAATATGTCTATAGCTCTCTTATCACAGCTCTGCCCCTCTTTCCCATACTACTACTGTTGTGAGAGGAGAAGTCTTTATAATTACACTCAGCTCTGGTGTAACCCGCTTCTGCCACTTTGATTGCCACAAACATAAATCTGGAAGCTTATTTAATTAGATTCAGTTCTATTTTATTTCCCCCTACACTGACTGCCCTGAGAAGAGATCTGGAAGTGTTTGTATGTATCAACAGATAGAAAAAGAGAAAGTGTTTCATTGTGCAATATCATAAGAATACAAAAATATGGAAACAGAGTCAAAATCTCTCACCTTATCTTGTTATGCTAGGAGCATAACATCTGAAGTAGTCTGTAAGGATATAGATGGCTGCCACATGCTTCATTGCCAAGATCCCATGTGTGGATTTTGTAAACAGATGAGTGAGAATGATGGGAGTCTTTAGTCAGTGCTCAATCTACTACACCAGTTTCAAGGTGTAATACAAAGAGTTTTGAAGACGACCCATCTTCTTCATCAGGTACCACTTGACAAGACGGGTCATTTTTGATATACATTATATTGTACCTTCAATAAAGTTCTGTTTGCACCTACAAAATGATGTAGTGGATTGAACGCCTACACACAATTCCCATTATCCCAATACAATCATCCTCACTCATCTGAACTATACTACATAGCTGCTACAGAGATCAGGACTCAGATAAGGGCATGTTTTTATTTTTCCTGCATGATGCCTCCTTCTTATGATTGATTAATGTTATGCAGTGAACAGAGGACACTCCCTCATAGAAGATTTTCTGGTAATGCCTTGTTGTATTTATCATAGATGATAACTTAATCTTTGAATTTCATCTTTAACTCTGCTGCCCGATCAATCCACCTCTATCCTTACTTCTCCCCTCTAAAAATCTCTTCATTAGCTTCCAATTATCAAACAAATGCAATTCAAGCTTAATAATAACATTGATCTACAAGGCTGTCCATAATCTGTCCCTGACATATATCTCTGAACTAATCTCTCGATATCTACCAACATGTACTCTCTGGTCCTCCCAACCAACACCTTTCCTACACCTTTCCTCCACACTCATATGTTCTTCATTCGATCGGCTCCATGAATTCTCAAAAGTATCCCTTATCCTCTGGAATTCCATGCCACAACAGGTTTGATTATCCACTACATTCAGAACCTTCAGATGGAACTTGAAAACCCATCTCTTAAAGAAAGCTTGAGGCCTACAATGAACCTGCTGTCATCTCACCATCACCGAAGCTGCCGCAACCCCTAACCTAATGTCTCCTTCCATTTTATCCTGTAGAGTGTAAGCCTGCAAGGGTAGGTCCCTCTCCCAATCTGTACCAGTCTGTCATTGTTAGTTTGCTCACTGTAATTTATAACTGTATTTTGCATGTAGCCCCCTCATGTACAGCACCAATCTAATCAATGCACGAAATATCTATAATATAACGCTGGGAGAGTCATTCTGTCGGTCCCCTTTATAGACTGCGCAAGCGCAAACACCTGTGCAGTCTGGACCCCACAGAGTGGCGCAGTCCTGGAGACCACGGTATGCGTAAGCCCTGAACGCATACCGCAATCTCCGACGGAGAAGCAGGGACGTGGCAGGAGGGTGAGTATGCTATATTCACCTGTCCCTGTTCCACCGCTGCGTGCCGCTCTGTCTTCTGCGTCCTCTGCCTGTGACATTCAGGTCAGGGGGAGCGTTGACGTGATTAGTGTGCGCCCTCTGACTGAACAGTCACAGCCAGAGAACCCGGAAGACGGAGTGGCGCGCAGTGGTGGAACGGGGACAGGTGAATATACAGTTAGGGCCAGAAATATTTGGACAGTGACACAATTTTCGCGAGTTGGGCTCTGCATGCCACCACATTGGATTTGAAATGAAACCTCTACAACAGAATTCAAGTGCAGATTGTAACGTTTAATTTGAAGGGTTGAACAAAAATATCTGATAGAAAATGTAGGAATTGTACACATTTCTTTACAAACACTCCACATTTTAGGAGGTCAAAAGTAATTGGACAAATAAACATAACCCAAACAAAATATTTTTATTTTCAATATTTTGTTGCAAATCCTTTGGAGGCAATCACTGCCTTAAGTCTGGAACCCATGGACATCACCAAACGCTGGGTTTCCTCCTTAATGCTTTGCCAGGCCTTTACAGCCGCAGCCTTCAGGTCTTGCTTGTTTGTGGATCTTTCCGTCTTAAGTCTGGATTTGAGCAAGTGAAATGCATGCTCAATTGGGTTTAGATCTGGAGATTGACTTGGCCATTGCAGAATGTTCCACTTTTTGGCACTCATGAACTCCTGGGTAGCTTTGGATGTATGCTTGGGGTCATTGTCCATCTGTACTATGAAGCGCCGTCCAATCAACTTTGCAGCATTTGGCTGAATCTGGGCTGAAAGTATATCCCGGTACACTTCAGAATTCATCCGGCTACTCTTGTCTGCTCTTATGTCATCAATAAACACAAGTGACCCAGTGCCATTGAAAGCCATGCATGCCCATGCCATCACGTTGCCTCCACCATGTTTTACAGAGGATGTGGTGTGCCTTAGATCATGTGCCGTTCCCTTTCTTCTCCAAACTTTTTTCTTCCCATCATTCTGGTACAGGTTGATCTTTGTCTCATCTGTCCATAGAATACTTTTCCAGAACTGAGCTGGCTTCTTGAGGTGTTTTTCTGCAAATTTAACTCCGGCCTGTCTATTTTTGGTATTGATGAATGGTTTGCATCTAGATGTGAACCCTTTGTATTTACTGTCATGGAGTCTTCTCTTTACTGTTGACTTAGAGACAGATACACCTACTTCACTGAGAGTGTTCTGGACTTCAGTTGATGTTGTGAACGGGTTCTTCTTCACCAAATTAAGTATGCGGCGATCATCCACCACTGTTGTCATCCGTGGACGCCGAGGCCTTTTTGAGTTCCCAAGCTCACCAGTCAATTCCTTTTTTCTCAGAATGTACCCAACTGTTGATTTTGCTACTCCAAGCATGTCTGCTATCTCTCTGATGGATTTTTTCTTTTTTTCAGCCTCAGGATGTTCTGCTTCACCTCAATTGAGAGTTCCTTTGACCGCATGTTGTCTGCTCACAGCAACAGCTTCCAAATGCAAAACCACACACCTTGAATTCGCCCCTGACCTTTTAACTACTTCATTAATTACAGGTTAACGAGGGAGACGCCTTCAGAGTTAATTGCAGCCCTTAGAGTCCATTGTCCAATTACTTTTGGTCCCTTGAAAAAGAGGACGCTATGCATTACAGAGCTATGATTCCTAAACCCTTTCTCTGATTTGGATGTGGAAACTATCATATTGCAGCTGGGAGTGTGCACTTTCAGCCCATTTTATATATATAATTGTATTTCTGAACATGTTTTTGTAAACAGCTAAAATAACAAAACTTGTGTCACTGTCCAAATATTTCTGGCCCTAACTGTAGCAAGTGCTGGGGCTTGAGCCAGCGGCGACTCCGGCACCTGACCCCATAGTGCTCTGGTGTCCCTGCCTGCTCAGGCCCCCGACACTCGGCGCCCAGCGATGATAGGTGACAGGATGCACATGACAGGATGAGGGAGCAGCACATTACAGGATGGGGACGCAGGATGGGAGCACCACATGACAGGATTTGGGCGCAGGATGGGAGCACATGACAGGGTGAGGGCTCAGGAAGAGAGTAGCACATGACAAGATGGAGGCGCACAAAACAGGATGAGGGCGCAGGATGGGGGCTGCACATGACAGGATGGGGGAGCAAGATGGTAGCAGCACATGACAAGATTGGGGCACAGAATGGAAGCAGCACATACCAGGATGGAGACCATATACCAATATAAATGCTCGCCAACCAGGTGTAGAACGGGTTCAGTAACTAGTAAATAATAATCATACAAGCTACTGTATTTTTCCAACCCTAAGGCTACTTTCACACTTCCGTCAAAGTGCCTACGTCACAATGCGTCGCTTTGGAGAAAAAACGCATCCTGCAAAGTTGCCCGCAGTATGTGTTTTTTCTCCATAGACTTGCATTAGCGACGCATTGCGACGTATGGCCACACGTCGCATCCGTCGTGCGACGGATGCGTCGTGTTTTGGCGGCCCGTCGGCACAAAAAAAGTTCCATTTAACTTTTTTTGTGCAACGTGTCCGCCATTTCCGACCGCGCATGCGTGGCCGGAACTCCGCCCCTTCCTCCCCGGACATTACAATGTGGGGCAGCGGATGCATTAAAAAACTGCATCCGCTGCCCCCGTTGTTCATTTATTTCACAACGTCTGTCGGGCGACGGCCCCGTACCGACAGAAGTGTGAAAGTAGCCTTAGACACACTTTTTTTCCTGCAAATTTGGGAGAAAAGTGTGGGAGTGTAACATCTGTGGAGGGGTGGCCGTGGGTAGTGGGATAACACTGAGATCCCACTTTCAGGAGGCAGAAAAATGTCCCCACTGCCTGAATCAGTGCTGGGAAACCACATGTGGTTCTGATGATTAAAGTGCAGTGAATATTCATTAGTTGCTTCCCCACCTGTTGTGAATTCTGTGGCAGAGTTCACTCCTGTGGTCACAAGTGGTACTTCGGCTGATTCTCTCTGGGATCTTCCGTTTGTGGAGGAAAGTGGTACTGCAGCTTCTGAGTTTCCTCCCTCAGGTGATCTGGTGAGCTCGTTAGCTTCTTCTCTACTTAACTCCACCTGATGCTTTGATCTATGCTTCCTGTCAATGTTTCAGTGTGGGACTTGTTTTTTTCCCTGGATCATTCCTGTGGCCTGCTGCTCTGCAAAGCTAAGTTTTGCTTATGTTATTTTGTTGCTATTTTTCTGTCCAGCTTGCTTTATTGTTTTTTCTCGCCTGCTGGAAGCTCTGAGACGCAGAGGGACCACCTCCGTACCGTTAGTCGGTGCGGAGGGTCTTTTTGTCCCCTCTGCGTGGTTTTTTATAGGTTTTTGTGCTGACCGCAAAGTTATCTTCCCTATCCTCGTTCTGTTCAGCTAGTCGGGCCTCACTTAGCTAAATCTGTTTCATCTCTATGTTTGTGTTTTCATCTTACTCACAGTCATTATATGTGGGGGGCTGCCTTTTCCTTTGGGGAATTTCTCTGAGGCAAGGTGTGCTTATTTTTCTATCTTCAGGATTAGCTAGTTTCTCAGGCTGTGACGAGGCGCCTAGGTTCTGGTCAGGAGCGCTCCACGGCTACCTTTAGTGTGGTTTGATAGGCTTAGGGATTGCGGTCTGCAGAGTTCCCACGTCTCAGAGCTCGTTCTATTATTTTGGGTTATTGTCAGTTCACTGTATGTGCTCTGACTTCCATGTCCATTGTGATTCTGAATTGCCTTTCATAACAGTACAGGAAGCCAAAAGTGCTAATGATTCTCAATAGAGGGAAAAAAGAAGTTCTGAGACCATTTTTTTTTTCTTTGCACTGTGTTTTGTCTTTTTTTTCCCCTAGACATTTGGGTGGTTCAGGACACAGGTGTAGCAATGGACATTAAAGGTCTGTCTTCATGTGTGGATCAGCTCACGGCAAGAGTTCAAAATATTCAAGATTTTGTGGTCCAGAATTCTTTGCTTGAACCGAGAATTCCTATTCCAGATTTGTTTTTTGGAGATAGAACTAAATTTCTGAGTTTCAAAAATAATTGTAAACTATTTCTGTGTTATGTAGGCAATCCAGTAACACAGTGTGCAGTAATCAGAGCACATACAGTGATCTGACAATAACCCAAAAACAATAGAACGAGCTCTGAGACGTGGAATCTCTGTAGACCGCAATACCTGAACCTATCCTAAACACAACTAAAGGCAGCTGTGGATTGCGCCTGACACTACCTATGCAACTCGGCACAGCCTGAGGAACTGACTAGCCTGAAGATAGAAATACAAGCCTGACTTGCCTCAGAGAAATACCCCAAAGGAAAAGGCAGCCCCCCACATATAATGACTGTTAGCAAGATGAAAAGACAAAACGTAGGGATGAAATAGATTCAGCAAAGTGAGGCCCGATATTCTAGATAGAGCGAGGATAGTAAAGAGAACTTTGCAGTCTACAAAAAACCCTAAAGCAAAAAACCACGCAAAGGGGGCAAAAAGACCCACCGTGCCGAACTAACGGCACGGCGGTACACCCTTTGCGTCTCAGAGCTTCCAGCAAAAACGAATAGACAAGCTGGACAGAAAAAACAGCAACAAAAGCAAAGAAGCACTTATCTAAGCAGAGCAGCAGGCCACAGGAAAGATCCAGAAGCTCAGATCCAACACTGGAACATTGACAAGGAGCAAGGAAGACAGAATCAGGTGGAGTTAAATAACAAGGCAGCCAACGAGCTCACCAGAACACCTGAGGGAGGAAGCCCAGAAGCTGCAGTACCACTTGTGACCACAGGAGTGAATTCAGCCACAGAATTCACAACAGTACCCCACCCCCTTGAGGAGGGGTCACTGAAACCTCACCAGAGCCCCCAGGCCGACCAGGATGAGCCACATGAAAGGCACGAACAAGATCCGGAGCATGGACCTCAGAGGCAAAAACCCAGGAATTATCTTCCTGAGCATAACCCTTCCATTTAACCAGATACTGGAGTTTCCGTCTAGAGACACGAGAATCCAAAATTTTCTCCACAATATACTCCAATTCCCCCTCCACCAAAACAGGGGCAGGAGGCTCAACAGATGGAACCATAGGTGCCACGTATCTCCGCAACAACGACCTATGGAACACATTATGTATGGAAAAGGAGTCCGGGAGGGCCAGACGAAAGGACACAGGATTGAGAATCTCAGAAATCCTATATGGACCAATAAAACGAGGTTTAAACTTAGGAGAGGAAACCTTCATAGGAATATGACGAGAAGATAACCAAACCAGATCCCCAACACGAAGTCGGGGACCCACACGGCGTCTGCGATTAGCGAAAAGTTGAGCCTTCTCCTGGGACAAGGTCAAATTGTCCACTACCTGAGTCCAGATCTGCTGCAACCTGTCCACCACAGAATCCACACCAGGACAGTCCGAAGACTCAACCTGTCCTGAAGAGAAACGAGGATGGAACCCAGAATTGCAGAAAAATGGAGAGACCAAGGTAGCCGAGCTGGCCCGATTATTAAGGGCGAACTCAGCCAACGGCAAAAAGGACACCCAATCATCCTGGTCTGCAGAAACAAAACATCTCAGATATGTTTCCAAGGTCTGATTGGTTCGTTCGGTCTGGCCATTAGTCTGAGGATGGAAAGCCGAGGAAAAAGATAGGTCAATGCCCATCCTACCACAAAAGGCTCGCCAGAACCTTGAAACAAACTGGGAACCTCTGTCAGAAACAATATTCTCAGGAATGCCATGCAAACGAACCACATGCTGGAAGAACAAAGGCACCAAATCAGAGGAGGAAGGCAATTTAACCAAGGGCACCAGATGGACCATTTTAGAAAAGCGATCACAGACCACCCAAATGACTGACATCTTTTGAGAAACGGGAAGGTCAGAAATGAAATCCATCGAAATATGTGTCCAAGGCCTCTTCGGGACCGGCAAGGGCAAAAGCAACCCACTGGCACGTGAACAGCAGGGCTTAGCCCTAGCACAAATCCCACAGGACTGCACAAAAGTACGTACATCCCGTGACAGAGATGGCCACCAGAAGGATCTAGCCACTAACTCTCTGGTACCAAAGACTCCTGGATGACCAGCCAACACCGAACAATGAAGTTCAGAGATAACTTTACTAGTCCACCTATCAGGGACGAACAGTTTCTCCGCCGGACAACGATCAGGTTTACTAGCCTGAAATTTTTGCAACACTCGCCGAAAATCAGGGGAGATGGCAGACACAATGACTCCTTCCTTGAGGATACTCGCCGGCTCAGATAAACCCGGAGAGTCGGGCACAAAACTCCTAGACAGAGCATCCGCCTTCACATTTTTAGAGCCCGTGAGGTACGAAATCACAAAATCGAAGCGAGCAAAAAATAACGACCAACGGGCCTGTCTAGGATTCAAGCGCTTGGCAGACTCGAGATAAGTAAGGTTCTTATGATCAGTCAATACCACCACGCGATGCTTAGCTCCTTCAAGCCAATGACGCCACTCCTCGAATGCCCACTTCATGGCCAGCAACTCTCGGTTGCCCACATCATAATTACGCTCAGCAGCAGAAAACTTCCTGGAAAAGAAAGCACATGGTTTCAACACTGAGCAACCAGAACCTCTCTGTGACAAAACCGCCCCTGCTCCAATCTCAGAAGCATCAACCTCGACCTGGAACGGAAGAGAAACATCTGGTTGACACAACACAGGGGCAGAACAAAAACGACGCTTCAACTCCTGAAAAGCTTCCACGGCAGCAGAAGACCAATTAACCAAATCAGCACCCTTCTTGGTCAAATCGGTCAATGGTTTGGCAATGCTAGAAAAATTGCAGATGAAGCGACGATAAAAATTAGCAAAGCCCAGGAACTTTTGCAGACTTTTCAGAGATGTCGGCTGAGTCCAATCCTGGATGGCTTGGACCTTAACCGGATCCATCTCGATAGTAGAAGGGGAAAAGATGAACCCCAAAAATGAAACTTTCTGCACACCGAAGAGACACTTTGATCCCTTCACGAACAAAGAATTAGCACGCAGGACCTGGAAAACCATTCTGACCTGCTTCACATGAGACTCCCAATCATCTGAGAAGATCAAAATGTCATCCAAGTAAACAATCAGGAATTTATCCAGATACTCACGGAAGATGTCATGCATAAAAGACTGAAAAACAGATGGAGCATTGGCAAGTCCGAACGGCATCACTAGATACTCAAAATGACCCTCGGGCGTATTAAATGCCGTTTTCCATTCATCTCCTTGCCTGATTCTCACCAGATTATACGCACCACGAAGATCTATCTTAGTGAACCAACTAGCCCCCTTAATCCGAGCAAACAAGTCAGACAACAATGGCAAGGGATACTGAAACTTAACAGTGATCTTATTAAGAAGGCGGTAATCAATACACGGTCTCAGCGAACCATCCTTCTTGGCTACAAAAAAGAACCCTGCTCCCAGTGGTGATGACGATGGGCGAATATGTCCCTTCTCCAGGGATTCCTTCACATAACTGCGCATAGCGGTGTGTTCAGGCACGGATAAATTAAATAAACGACCTTTAGGGAATTTACTACCAGGAATCAAATTGATAGCACAATCACAATCCCTATGCGGAGGCAGGGCATCGGACTTGGGCTCTTCAAATACATCCTGATAATCAGACAAGAACTCTGGGACCTCAGAAGGAGTGGATGACGAAATAGACAAAAATGGAACATCACCATGTACCCCCTGACAACCCCAGCTGGATACCGACATAGAGTTCCAATCCAATACTGGATTATGGGTTTGCAGCCATGGCAACCCCAACACGACCACATCATGCAGATTATGTAGCACCAGAAAGCGAATAACTTCCTGATGTGCAGGAGCCATGCACATGGTCAGCTGGGCCCAGTACTGAGGCTTATTCTTGGCCAAAGGTGTAGCATCAATTCCTCTCAACGGAATAGGACACCGCAAAGGCTCCAAGAAAAACCCACAACGTTTAGCATAATCCAAATCCATCAGATTCAGGGCAGCGCCTGAATCCACAAACGCCATGACAGAATACGATGACAAAGAGCATATCAAGGTAATGGACAGAAGGAATTTGGACTGTACAGTACCAATGATGGCAGACCTATCGAACCGCTTAGTGCGCTTAGGACAATCAGAAATAGCATGAGTGGAATCACCACAGTAGAAACACAGCCCATTCAGACGTCTGTGTTCTTGCCGTTCAACTCTGGTCATAGTCCTATCGCACTGCATAGGCTCAGGTTTAATCTCAGACAATACCGCCAGATGGTGCACAGATTTACGCTCGCGCAAGCGACGACCGATCTGAATGGCCAAAGACATAGACTCATTCAAACCAGCAGTCATAGGAAAACCCACCATGACATCCTTAAGAGCCTCAGAGAGACCCTTTCTGAACAAAGCTGCCAGCGCAGATTCATTCCACAGAGTGAGTACTGACCACTTCCTAAATTTCTGACAATATACTTCTATATCATCCTGACCCTGGCACAAAGCCAGCAAATTTTTCTCAGCCTGATCCACTGAATTAGGCTCATCGTACAGCAATCCGAGTGCCAGGAAAAACGCATCGACACCACTCAATGCAGGGTCTCCTGGCGCAAGAGAAAATGCCTAGTCCTGAGGGTCGCCGCGCAAAAAAGAAATAATAATCAAAACCTGTTGAACTGAATTACCAGAAGAATGAGGTTTCAAGGCCAGAAATAACTTACAATTATTTTTGAAGCTCAGAAACTTAGTTCTATCACCAAAAAAACAAATCAGGAATAGGAATTCTTGGTTCTAGCATAGATTTCTGATCAATTGTATCTTGAATCTTTTGTACATTTATAACGAGATTATCCATTGAAGAGCACAGAGCCTGAATATCCATGTCCACAGCTGTGTCCTGAAGCACCCTAATGTCTAGGGGAAAAAAAAGACTGAACACAGAGCTGAGAAAAAAAAATGATGTCAGAACTTCTTTTTTCCCTCTATTGAGAATAATTAGTTTGGCTCCTTGTACTGTTATGTAGGCAATCCAGTAACACAGTGTGCAGTAATCAGAGCACATACAGTGATCTGACAATAACCCAAAAACAATAGAACGAGCTCTGAGACGTGGAATCTCTGTAGACCGCAATACCTGAACCTATCCTAAACACAACTAAAGGCAGCTGTGGATTGCGCCTGACACTACCTATGCAACTCGGCACAGCCTGAGGAACTGACTAGCCTGAAGATAGAAATACAAGCCTGACTTGCCTCAGAGAAATACCCCAAAGGAAAAGGCAGCCCCCCACATATAATGACTGTTAGCAAGATGAAAAGACAAAACGTAGGGATGAAATAGATTCAGCAAAGTGAGGCCCGATATTCTAGATAGAGCGAGGATAGTAAAGAGAACTTTGCAGTCTACAAAAAACCCTAAAGCAAAAAACCACGCAAAGGGGGCAAAAAGACCCACCGTGCCGAACTAACGGCACGGCGGTACACCCTTTGCGTCTCAGAGCTTCCAGCAAAAACGAATAGACAAGCTGGACAGAAAAAACAGCAACAAAAGCAAAGAAGCACTTATCTAAGCAGAGCAGCAGGCCACAGGAAAGATCCAGAAGCTCAGATCCAACACTGGAACATTGACAAGGAGCAAGGAAGACAGAATCAGGTGGAGTTAAATAACAAGGCAGCCAACGAGCTCACCAGAACACCTGAGGGAGGAAGCCCAGAAACTGCAGTACCACTTGTGACCACAGGAGTGAATTCAGCCACAGAATTCACAACATTCTGGCTTTGAAACCTCGCTCTTCTGGTGACCCAATTCAACAGGTTAGGATCGTCATTTCTTTTTTGCGCGGCGACCCTCAGGACTGGGCGTTTTCTCTTGCGTCAGGAGATCCTGCATTGAGTAATATCGATGCGTTTTTCCTGGCGCTTGGGTTGCTGTACGATGAGCCTAATTCAGTGGATCAGGCAGAAAAAAATTTGCTGGCTCTTTGTCAAGCTCAGGATGAGATAGAGGTATATTGTCAGAAATTTAGAAAGTGGTCAGCGCTCACTCAATGGAATGAATCTGCGCTGGCAGCAATATTCAGAAAGGGTCTCTCTGAAGCCCTTAAGGATGTCATGGTGGGATTTCCTATGCCTGCTGGTTTGAATGAGTCTATGTCTTTGGCCATTCAGATCGGTCGACGCTTGCGTGAGCGTAAACCTGTGCACCATTTGGCGGTATTACCTGAGCTTAAACCTGAGCCTATGCAGTGTGATAGGACCTTGACCAGAGTTGAACGGCAAGAACATAGACGTCTGAATGGTCTGTGTTTCTACTGTGGTGATTCCACTCATGCTATCTCTGATTGTCCTAAGCGCACTAAGCGGTTCGCTAGGTCTGCCACCATTGGTACTGTACAGTCAAAATTTCTTCTGTCTGTTACCTTGATCTGCTCTTTGTCATCATATTCTGTCATGGCATTTGTGGATTCAGGCGCTGCCCTGAATTTGATGGACTTGGAATATGCTAAGCGTTGTGGGTTTTTCTTGGAGCCCTTGCAGTGTCCTATTCCATTGAGAGGAATTGATGCTACGCCTTTGGCCAAGAATAAGCCTCAATACTGGACCCAGCTGACCATGTGCATGGCTCCTGCACATCAGGAGGTTATTCGCTTTCTGGTGTTGCATAATCTGCATGATGTGGTCGTGTTGGGGTTGCCATGGCTACAAGCCCATAATCCAGTATTAGATTGGAAATCCATGTCGGTGTCCAGCTGGGGTTGTCAGGGGGTACATGGTGATGTTCCATTTCTGTCAATTTCGTCATCCACTCCTTCTGAGGTCCCAGAGTTCTTGTCTGATTACCGGGATGTATTTGATGAGCCCAAGTCCAATACCCTACCTCCGCATAGGGATTGTGATTGTGCTATCAATTTGATCCCTGGTAGTAAATTCCCAAAAGGTCGATTGTTTAATTTGTCCGTGCCTGAGCACACCGCTATGCGCAGTTATGTGAAGGAATCCCTGGAGAAGGGGCATATTCGCCCGTCATCGTCGCCATTAGGAGCAGGGTTCTTTTTTGTAGCCAAGAAGGATGGTTCGCTGAGACCTTGTATAGATTACCGCCTTCTTAATAAGATCACGGTTAAATTTCAGTACCCCTTGCCATTGTTATCTGATCTGTTTGCTCGGATTAAGGGGGCTAGTTGGTTCACTAAGATAGATCTTCGTGGTGCGTATAATCTGGTGCGAATTAAGCAAGGTGATGAATGGAAAACTGCATTTAATACGCCCGAGGGTCATTTTGAGTATCTCGTGATGCCGTTCGGACTTGCCAATGCTCCATCAGTGTTTCAGTCCTTTATGCATGACATCTTCCGAGAGTACCTGGATAAATTCCTGATTGTGTACTCGGATGACATTTTGATCTTCTCGGATGATTGGGAGTCTCATGTGAAGCAGGTCAGAACGGTTTTTCAGGTCCTGCGTGCTAATTCTTTGTTTGTGAAGGGATCAAAGTGTCTCTTTGGTGTGCAGAAGGTTTCATTTTTGGGGTTCATCTTTTCCCCTTCTACTATCGAGATGGATCCTGTTAAGGTCCAAGCCATCCATGATTGGACTCAGCCGACATCTCTGAAAAGTCTGCAAAAGTTCCTGGGCTTTGCTAATTTTTATCGTCGCTTCATCTGCAATTTTTCTAGTATTGCTAAACCATTGACCGATTTGACCAAGAAGGGTGCTGATGTGGTCAATTGGTCTTCTGCTGCTGTGGAAGCTTTTCAAGAGTTGAAGCGTCGTTTTTGTTCTGCCCCTGTGTTGTGTCAACCAGATGTTTCTCTTCCGTTCCAGGTCGAGGTTGATGCTTCTGAGATTGGAGCAGGGGCTGTTTTGTCGCAGAGAGGTTCTGGTTGCTCAGTGATGAAACCATGCGCTTTCTTTTCCAGGAAGTTTTCGCCTGCTGAGCGTAATTATGATGTGGGCAACCGAGAGTTGCTGGCCATAAAGTGGGCATTCGAGGAGTGGCGTCATTGGCTTGAAGGAGCTAAGCATCGCGTGGTGGTATTGACTGATCATAAGAACTTGACTTATCTCGAGTCTGCCAAGCGCTTGAATCCTAGACAAGCTCGTTGGTCGTTGTTTTTTGCCCGTTTTGACTTTGTGATTTCGTACCTTCCGGGCTCTAAAAATGTGAAGGCGGATGCTCTGTCTAGGAGTTTTGTACCCGACTCTCCGGGTTTATCTGAGCCGGCGGGTATCCTCAAGGAAGGAGTAATTGTGTCTGTCATCTCCCCTGATTTGCGGCGGGTGCTGCAAAAATTTCAGGCTAATAAACCTGATCGTTGCCCAGCGGAGAAACTGTTTGTCCCTGATAGGTGGACGAATAGAGTTATCTCTGAACTTCATTGTTCGGTGTTGGCTGGTCATCCTGGAATCTTTGGTACCAGAGAGTTAGTGGCTAGATCCTTTTGGTGGCCCTCTCTGTTGCGGGATGTGCGTGCTTTTGTGCAGTCCTGTGGGATTTGTGCTCGGGCTAAGCCCTGCTGTTCTCGTGCCAGTGGGTTGCTTTTGCCCTTGCCGGTCCCGAAGAGGCCTTGTACACATATCTCTATGGATTTTATTTCTGACCTTCCCGTTTCTCAAAAGATGTCAGTCATTTGGGTGATCTGTGATCGCTTTTCTAAGATGGTCCATCTGGTACCCTTGTCTAAATTGCCTTCCTCCTCTGATTTGGTGCCTTTGTTCTTCCAGCATGTGGTTCGTTTGCATTGCATTCCAGAGAATATTGTTTCTGACAGAGGTTCCCAGTTTGTTTCGAGCTTTTGGCGAGCCTTTTGTGGTAGGATGGGCATTGACTTGTCTTTTTCCTCGGCTTTCCATCCTCAGACTAATGGCCAGACCGAGCGAACCAATCAGACCTTGGAAACATATCTGAGGTGCTTTGTTTCTGCTGATCAGGATGACTGGGTGTCCTTTTTGCCTTTGGCTGAGTTCGCCCTTAATAATCGGGCCAGCTCGGCTACCTTGGTTTCACCGTTTTTCTGCAATTCTGGGTTCCATCCTCGTTTCTCTTCTGGACAGGTTGAGTCTTCGGACTGTCCTGGTGTGGATACTGTGGTGGACAGGTTGCAGCAGATTTGGACTCAGGTAGTGGACAATTTGACCTTGTCCCAGGAGAAGGCTCAACTTTTCGCTAATCGCAGACGCCGTGTGGGTCCCCGACTTCCTGTTGGGGATCTGGTTTGGTTATCTTCTCGTCATATTCCTATGAAGGTTTCCTCTCCTAAGTTTAAACCTCGTTTCATTAGTCCGTATAGGATTTCTGAGGTTCTTAATCCTGTGTCTTTTCGTCTGACCCTTCCAGATTCTTTTTCCATACATAACGTATTACATAGGTCATTGTTGCGGAGATACGTGGCACCTATAGTTCCATCTGTTGAGCCTCCTGCTCCGGTTTTGGTGGAGGGGGAATTGGAGTATATTGTGGAGAAGATTTTGGATTCTCGTGTTTCAAGACGGAAACTCCAGTATCTGGTTAAATGGAAGGGTTATGCTCAGGAGGATAATTCCTGGGTTATTGCCTCTGATGTCCATGCTCCCGATCTTGTTCGTGCCTTTCATGTGGCTCATCCTGGTCGGCCTGGGGGCTCTGGTGAGGGTTCGGTGACCCCTCCTCAAGGGGGGGTACTGTTGTGAATTCTGTGGCAGAGTTCACTCCTGTGGTCACAAGTGGTACTTCGGCTGATTCTCTCTGGTATCTTCCGTTTGTGGAGGAAAGTGGTACTGCAGCTTCTGAGTTTCCTCCCTCAGGTGATCTGGTGAGCTCGTTAGCTTCTTCTCTACTTAACTCCACCTGATGCTTTGATCTATGCTTCCTGTCAATGTTTCAGTGTGGGACTTGTTTTTTTCCCTGGATCATTCCTGTGGCCTGCTGCTCTGCAAAGCTAAGTTTTGCTTATGTTATTTTGTTGCTATTTTTCTGTCCAGCTTGCTTTATTGTTTTTTCTCGCCTGCTGGAAGCTCTGAGACGCAGAGGGACCACCTCCGTACCGTTAGTCGGTGCGGAGGGTCTTTTTGTCCCCTCTGCGTGGTTTTTTATAGGTTTTTGTGCTGACCGCAAAGTTATCTTCCCTATCCTCATTCTGTTCAGCTAGTCGGGCCTCACTTTGCTAAATCTGTTTCATCTCTATGTTTGTGTTTTCATCTTACTCACAGTCATTATATGTGGGGGGCTGACTTTTCCTTTGGGGAATTTCTCTGAGGCAAGGTGTGCTTATTTTTCTATCTTCAGGATTAGCTAGTTTCTCAGGCTGTGACGAGGCGCCTAGGTTCTGGTCAGGACCGCTCCACGGCTACCTTTAGTGTGGTTTGATAGGCTTAGGGATTGCGGTCTGCAGAGTTCCCACGTCTCAGAGCTCGTTCTATTATTTTGGGTTATTGTCAGTTCACTGTATGTGCTCTGACTTCCATGTCCATTGTGATTCTGAATTGCCTTTCATAACACCCACCCACCTGTCAGCTGAGCCGTGAGTGGGGAGCAGCACATGAGTACTCCTTCACTTACACAGGGACACACATGGTTTCCTCAGCGCTGGATTCCTGCAGCAGCTGGGGAGATCTGTGTGTCCGGTGGAGGAGGGGGCAGCAGCAGGGGCCAGGGGAGACAAGATCGCTGCATACCTGTCTGGGCTGTGCTGGATGCTGAGTGCTGGGCATAAGGACCTGTGTGATATCATGAAGTGGGCAGACTGGAGCATCACATGACAGCACAGAGCCCTCCTTCTTCTGACGTCATCACAGGTCCTTCAGACTCCCCACTAGAATCTGCTGGCTTCCCCTTATGACCTGTGCTGTGGAGAGGCAACAAGAGGGAGGACTCTGTGCAGTCATGGGATGCTCCAGCTTTTATCTCACTACAGTGGCTGGCTGCCACAATTAAGAGGTTAGTCTTTACAACACACAATAAAGCACTCCGCCACTCCTTTGGTGAACTATAACTCCCAGCATGCCATAGGATCTGCAGGACCTGCTGGGAGTTATAGTTCTCCCATTGGATTTAAAAGCAGCACTCCAGTGTTATTTTGCAGTGCTGGAGAGGTGCTTTAAATATAAGCCCTGTGCCCCCATTCTTATACTCACCCTCCAGCGTCTTCATACAGTACTTTACAGACACCACACTGGTAGCTTCCAACATAATAACATACTATTATATATAATAACACCACATACTGTGTAATAGTATGTTATTTATGTTATTACATTTTACCACATTGTTTTGCTTCAAATATTTTTTTCCCTAGTTTCCACCTCTAAAACCTGGGTGCGTCTTACAGTCTGGTGCGTCTTATAGTCCAAAAAATACGGTAATAGCTCTGCAAGTGAGAGGAGTAGTTTAAAAAAAATGAAACCTACCTATTACACAGCTGTGCAGCCACTATTCCATTAAGTGGCCAGTTTAACACTCTCAGACTGGTGAAAGGTCATCTTAAACAAGTGCTTTTTGTATATTTGAAAATGCATGTTATATTAATTAGGGCTCAGTCTGGTTTGCCAGACACCTCTTGTGCATTTTGTTTGAGTAGAAAATGGATTATAACAACACCTATATCACTTTTTTTTTAACAAATGTACAAAAGATTAAAGATTTGATGTCTATATCTTCTGTGAAATATTAGTGTGCATCCACAAACAAAGGTGTCAACTGAGGAAACTTCCCTCACAAGTGTCGGGAGCATAAAATTGTTTGTAGCTGCACCTCTAATTCCCCAGGGGACTCAGTCTGTTAAAGTCAAAACTTGTCTACATTCGGAAAAAAACAGTAACAATTACTACAGTTTTAAAATACATATATGCTAGCCACCTTAGGGAGAGACCCAAGTTGGGCTAAATGTAGCGGGACGAAAGAGACCGAAAAGCCCTCTACTTAAAGGAAATACATAGTGGATGCTTTCCTGAAACGGAAAGTACTTGCAAGCAGCATAATACAAAGAATAGCAGGTTTACCCAGAATCCTTTGCAGTAGGCGGAGCTATGCAAATCATCTCTTTCCACCCCAGTCTAATCCACAGCGCTTGGAACCGCCAAGCGTGCAATGCTGCGGATTAGTTTCTAAATTTACACAGCCAACCAATTCCTACCTGTGGACACGTGTTTCGGGCTTTAGGCCCTCATCAGCACAGGGCTGGAATTGGTTGGCTGTATGGAGTGGGGCTCGGTGAGCAAGCGATACATATATGCTAGCCACCTTAGGGAGAGGCTAAATGTAGCGGGGAATGTAGCCCAACTTGGGTCTCTCCCTAAGGTGGCTAGCATATATGTATCGCTTGCTCACCGAGCCCCACTCCATACAGCCAACCAATTCCAGCCCTGTGCTGATGAGGGCCTAAAGCCCGAAACACGTGTCCACAGGTAGGAATTGGTTGGCTGTGTAAATTTAGAAACTAATCCGCAGCATTGCACGCTTGGCGGTTCCAAGCACTGTGGATTAGACTGGGGTGGAAAGAGATGATTTGCATAGCTCCGCCTACTGCAAAGGATTCTGGGTAAACCTGCTATTCTTTGTATTATGCTGCTTGCAAGTACTTTCCGTTTCAGGAAAACATCCACTATACAGTTTTAAAAGCATTATTACAGTAATTTGCGAAATCATTGCTCATGTAGAATATAGCATCTTGTAAAGTGTCACTATTAATTAGTTCCGTCAGTATTACTTCTAAAACATGCTGTCTCCAGAAGCAGTCTTACTGTTCTCCACAGCTACCGTACCCATCTATAAATAGAAGCATATGGTAAGATGTATACATAAGTACAGAAAATACAAGCAAAAAGTAGGGTATACCCATCTGTGGTCTCCACAGCACATTGGTTTAACCAATAAAAATTGTACTGATACCAATTACGTATCCAAATCTGTACATGTAGTTATCTATCTAAGGGTACCGTCACACTATAACATTTCGATCGCTACGATGGTACGATTCGTGACGTTCCAGCGATATCGTTACGATATCGCTGTGTCTGACACGCAGCAGCGATCAGGGATCCTGCTGAGAATCGTACGTCGTAGCAGATCGTTTAGAACTTTCTTTCATCGCTGGATCTCCCGCTGTCATCGCTAGATCGGTGTGTGTGACACCGATCTAGCGATCTAGCGATGCGATCCAGCGATGCGTTTGCTTGTAACCAGGGTAAACATCGGGTAACTAAGCGCAGGACCGCGCTTAGTTACCCGATGTTTACCCTGGTTACAAGCGTTAAACTAAAAAAAAACAAACAGCACATACTTACATTCTGGTGTCCGTCAGGTCCCTTGCAGTCTGCTTCCAGCACTGTGACTGCCGGCCGTAAAGTGAAAGCAGAGCACAGCGGCTGTGCTTTCACTTTCACTTTACGGCCGGCAGTCACAGTGCTGGAAGCAGACTGCAAGGGACCTGACGGACACCAGAATGTAAGTATGTGCTGTTTGTTTTTTTTTAGTTTAACGCTTGTAACCAGGGTAAACATCGGGTAACTAAGCGCGGTCCTGCGCTTAGTTACCCGATGTTTGCCCTGGTTACCCAGGGACCTCCGCATCTTGGTCACTGGAGAGCTGTCTGTGTGACAGCTCCCAGCGACCACACTACGATTTACCTACGATCACGGCCAGGTCATATCGCTGGTCGTGATCGTAGGTAAATCGTATAGTGTGACGGTACCCTAAGGCCACGTTCTCACGGTCAGTATTTTCCATCAGTATTTGTCAGCCAAAACCAGGAGTGGAACAATTAGAGGAAATGTATAATAGAAATACGTCACCACTTCTGC
Source organism: Ranitomeya imitator (assembly GCF_032444005.1). Classification (NCBI taxonomy): domain Eukaryota; kingdom Metazoa; phylum Chordata; class Amphibia; order Anura; family Dendrobatidae; genus Ranitomeya; species Ranitomeya imitator. The sequence continues at coordinate 285,458,311 of NC_091282.1, read as the reverse complement.
ATTTATCACCCACTCCTGGTTTTGGCTTATAAATACTGATGTAAAATACTGACCAAATATTGACCGTGTGAACGTGGCCTATCTCTGAATTTCAGCTTCTGTTTTTCCATAGGCGTGATTACAACTTTGCATTTGCTTGGATTTCAGTCTCCCTCCCCTTCTTCAGCTCTGCCTCCTGGGAATAAGTGCTGTTGACTTTGGCTGTCAGCTTTTTGCAGTCAAAGCCTTTGCTGAGTTCTCCGGTATAAGAGAGAAAGCTCCCGCTCCCTTTCTCGCCTTGCTGACATTAGTAAACCAATCCGATCAGTAAGTGCAGGAATTTCTAATCCCTTCCTGTTACCAGATATCCTAATGCCGCATTATAATATAAGGAATTTGTGTTTGAATTGGAAACAATACTGTAATCCAGGGAGGTGTGTAATGTTCTGCCGCATGATATTAGAAATGTCTTGCGGCATTGTAAGTGTACACAGCTAGGGTCTCTTAAGGAAAAGCTATCACCAAGTTTTTCCTGCTTCATCTGAGAGCAGCATAAAGTAGCTGCAGAGGTCATGATTTCAGCAGTGTGTTCCTTACTGGGCTTCTTTCTATAGTTTTCATAAAACACAGTTGTATATGTTGCAGTTCTGCTAGTCCTCTTATTGAAGAGCTAGTGCTATTTAGTCCACAATATTCATGAGCTCTGGCTATCCTCAGCTCCTTTCATTGATTGGCAGCGTTCTGCCTATGAACAGTCTAGACAAAAAGTTGACAATCAGTGGTGCAAATGAGGTTAGCAGCACTCATTGAGAGGACTAACAAAGCTTCAGCAGATAAAACAGTAATTTTATCAAAGCCATAGCAAGACGCCCAATAAAGGGAAGCTATCACTGAATTCATGCTGCCCAAACTATGTGCAGCATGAATTAGAGGCTGACTGCATGATTGCAGCCAGGTATACGATTCTCTGAAATGCTCTGACATTTCATACAAAATATAGTCTTTATCAGCATCACTCCAAGTTCTTCACAGGTTTCTCCCTTGTGATAATCACCTAGAGTGGCACCAGGAGCAGTGTCGAACTAGTCTTGTCTTTGCCTATGGTCAAATCCTGAAACTGATAAGTTTGCATTAAGTGACACCCTACATAGGGACACACAAGCAAATAAGTCAGCTATTCTTTTTAAAACCTTATCTGTTATTGACCAATTCCACCCGGATAGCACACAGTGTTCATCAATGTTATCAGAATCACACTCTTAGGGTACCGTCACACACTGCCATTTCGATCGCTACGACGGTACGATTCGTGACGTTCCAGCGATATCGTTACGATATCGCTGTGTCTGACACGCAGCAGCGATCAGAGATCCTGCTGAGAATCGTACGTCGTAGCAGATCGTTTAGAATTTTCTTTCGTCGCTGGATCTCCCGCTGGCATCGCTAGATCGGTGTGTGTGACACCGATCTAGCGATGCGATCTAGCGATGCGTTCGCTTGTAACCAGGGTAAACATCGGGTTACTAAGCGCAGGGCCGCGCTTAGTAACCCGATGTTTACCCTGGTTACAAGCGTAAAACAAAAAAAAAACAAACAGCACATACTTACATTCCGGTGTCCGTCAGGTCCCTTGCCGTCTGCTTCCCGCACTCAGTGACTGCCGGCCGTAAAGTGAAAGCAGAGCACAGCGGTGACATCACCGCTGTGCTGTGCTTTCACTTTCACTTTACGGCCGGCAGTCACAGTGCGGGAAGCAGACGGCAAGGGACCTGACGGACACCGGAATGTAAGTATGTGCTGTTTGTTTTTTTTTACGCTGGTAACCAGGGTAAACATCGGGTTACTAAGCGCGGTCCTGCGCTTAGTAACCCGATGTTTACCCTGGTTACCCGGGTACCTCGGCATCGTTGGTCGCTGGAGCGCTGTCTGTGTGACAGCTACCCAGCGACCACACTACGATTTACCTACGATCACGGCCAGGTCATATCGCTGGTCGTGATCGTAGGTAAATCGTATAGTGTGACGGTACCTTTACACTACATTATGTTAGCTTCATGTAATCACCATGTACAACTGATCAAGCCAAGGAGGTGCATTTCCTTGAGTCAACATTACTACTGCCAAACTGAACTGAGAGGGTTTTCATCTTCACACATCGATCATCCATTGTCATGCACAGTGTAGAAAAGACAAAGTGCAACACGAAGGGATGAGGGGAAGGGAACCCAACACTAGGGAAGGGGCGAGTGGAGACCCCTAGGCAGATCTAACGTCACCTTGTCTGTCCTGAGCGTCCCTATACAGGCACTTATCGCCGAGAAGGATACCTGACCCGGGCGATAAGTCCTGCATAAGGAAGGACAAGATGTACACTAGTCAATCCCCACTACCACTAAAGACAGATGGGATACACAAACAAGCGGAACACTTAGCTTGAGTAAACTCAGAGAGAAACACAGACGTCCTCCAAACACCAAAGAGGAAGATAGCTGACTGCTATAGCTCCAAGCTGTTATGATCTGGTAATTCAGTACCACAATGGACATAGAAGTCAGAGCACATACAGTGACCTGACAATAACCCAAAAACATAGAACGAGCTCTGAGACGTGGGAACTCTGCTGACCGCAATCCCTAATTCTCTCCAACCACACTAGAGGCAGCCGTGGATTGCGCCTAACGCTCCCTATGCAACTCGGCACAGCCTGAGAAACTAGCTAGCCTGAAGATAGAAAATAAGCCTACCTTGCCTCAGAGAAATACCCCAAAGGAAAAGGCAGCCCCACATATAATGACTGTGAGTTAAGATGAAAAGACAAACGTAGAGATGAAATAGATTTAGCAAAGTGAGGTCCGACTTTCTGAACAGAGCGAGGATAGGAAAGGTAACTTTACGGTCAACACAAAACCCTAGAAACAACCACGCAAAGGGGGCAAAAAGACCCTCCGTACCGAACTAACGGCACGGAGGTACACCCTCTGCGTCCCAGAGCTTCCAGCAAGCAAGAAAAAACAAATAAGCAAGCTGGACAGAAAAAAACAGCAAACAAATAGCAAAAGCGGAACTTAGCTATGCAGAGCAGCAGGCCACAGGAACGATCCAGGAGGAAACAGGTCCAATACTAGAACATTGACTGGAGGCCAGGATCAAAGCACTAGGTGGAGTTAAATAGAGCAGCACCTAACGACTTCACCACATCACCTGAGGAAGGAAACTCAGAAGCCGCAGTACCACTCTCCTCCACCAACGGAAGCTCACAGAGAGAATCAGCCGAAGTACCACTTGTGAGCACAGGAGGGAGCTCTGCCACAGAATTCACAACAGTACCCCCCCTTGAGGAGGGGTCACCGAACCCTCACCAGAGCCCCCAGGACGACCAGGATGAGCCATATGAAAGGCACGAACAAGATCGGGAGCATGGACATCAGAGGCAAAGACCCAGGAATTATCTTCCTGAGCATAACCCTTCCACTTAACCAGATACTGGAGTTTCCGTCTTGAAACACGAGAATCCAAAATCTTCTCCACAATATACTCCAACTCCCCCTCCACCAAAACCGGGGCAGGAGGATCAACAGATGGAACCATAGGTGCCACGTATCTCCGCAACAACGACCTATGGAATACGTTATGAATGGAAAAAGAATCTGGAAGGGTCAGACGAAAAGACACAGGATTAAGAACCTCAGAAATCCTATACGGACCAATGAAACGAGGTTTAAACTTAGGAGAGGAAACCTTCATAGGAATATGACGAGAAGATAACCAAACCAAATCCCCAACACGAAGTCGGGGACCCACACAGCATCTGCGATTAGCGAAACGTTGAGCCTTCTCCTTGGACAAGGTCAAATTGTCCACTACATGAGTCCAAATCTGCTGCAACCTGTCCACCACAGTATCCACACCAGGACAGTCTGAAGACTCAACCTGCCCTGAAGAGAAACGAGGATGGAACCCAGAGTTGCAGAAAAACGGCGAAACCAAGGTAGCCGAGCTGGCCCGATTATTAAGGGCGAACTCAGCCAAAGGCAAAAAGGACACCCAGTCATCCTGATCCGCAGAAACAAAGCATCTCAGATATGTTTCCAAGGTCTGATTGGTTCGTTCGGTCTGGCCATTAGTCTGAGGATGGAAAGCCGAGGAAAAAGACAAGTCAATGCCCATCCTATCATAAAAAGCTCGCCAAAACCTCGAAACAAACTGGGAACCTCTGTCAGAAACGATATTCTTTGGAATGCCATGTAAATGAACCACGCGCTGGAAGAACAATGGCACCAAATCAGAGGAGGAAGGTAATTTAGACAAGGGTACCAAATGGACCATCTTAGAGAAGCGATCACAAACCACCCAAATGACTGACATTTTTTGAGAGACGGGAAGATCTGAAATAAAATCCATAGAGATACAGTGCCTACAAGTAGTATTCAACCCCCTGCAGATTTAGCAGGTTTAATAAGATGCAAATAAGTTAGAGCCTTCAAACTTCAAACAAGAGCAGGATTTATTAACAGATGCATAAATCCTACAAACCAAAAAGTTTTGAAGACACAAAAGAGAATAGTAAAACCAAAAACACTCAGTTTGAAAAAATGTTGCAGTAATCCGCAAGTGCTAGTAAAAGATGTAAAAAACAGGGTATTTGGTTGATACGCTTTTTGCAAAAAATGTATACTAAGCTGCGATACCAATCTTCACGGTATACCCTTATCAGAGCAGTCCAAACTAATGTATGCAATCCCTATCTGATGTATTTAAAAACCTGATCATCTGTATATAACCTGTGTGAACAGGGTTCAGAGAGGAAAAAAAAGGTTTTTAAATACATCAGATAGGGATTGCATACATTAGTTAGGACTGCTCTGATAAGGGTATACCGTGAAGATTGGTAGAGCAGCTTAGTATACATTTTTTGCAAAAAACGTATCAACCAAATACCCTGTTTTTTACATCTTTTACTAGCACTTGCGGATTACTGCAACATTTTTTCAAACTGAGTGTTTTTGGTTTTACTATTCTCTTTTGTGTCTTCAGGTTTCTTGGTGGTGTGTGAACATGATCATACAGACTTGTTCACTGTGCAAGTAGCCCATGTGTTCCTGTTTCCATAATTGTTCTCTTGTGTCTACAAGACTGGGGAGTTCCACCACTCCTCTTGGGCTATCTGCACAAAAGCTGTTCTACCCTGTATGCACACATGGATTTTTCCTCTCTGAACCCTGTTCACACAGGTTATATACAGATGATCAGGTTTTTAAATACATCAGATAGGGATTGCATACATTAGTTAGGACTGCTCTGATAAGGGTATACCGTGAAGATTGGTAGAGCAGCTTAGTATACATTTTTTGCAAAAAACGTATCAACCAAATAACCCTGTGTTTTTACATCTTTTACTAGCACTTGCGGATTACTGCAACATTTTTTCAAACTGAGTGTTTTTGGTTTTACTATTCTCTTTTGTGTCTTCAGGTTTCTTGGTGGTGTGTGAACATGATCATACAGACTTGTTCACTGTGCAAGTAGCCCATGTGTTCCTGTTTCCATAATTGTTCTCTTGTGTCTACAAGACTGGGGAGTTCCACCACTCCTCTTGGGCTATCTGCACAAAAGCTGTTCTACCCTGTATGCACACATGGATTTTTCCTCTCTGAACCCTGTTCACACAGGTTATATACAGATGATCAGGTTTTTAAATACATCAGATAGGGATTGCATACATTAGTTAGGACTGCTCTGATAAGGGTATACCGTGAAGATTGGTAGAGCAGCTTAGTATACATTTTTTGCAAAAAACGTATCAACCAAATACCCTGTTTTTTACATCTTTTACTAGCACTTGCGGATTACTGCAACATTTTTTCAAACTGAGTGTTTTTGGTTTTACTATTCTCTTTTGTGTCTTCAGGTTTCTTGGTGGTGTGTGAACATGATCATACAGACTTGTTCACTGTGCAAGTAGCCCATGTGTTCCTGTTTCCATAATTGTTCTCTTGTGTCTACAAGACTGGGGAGTTCCACCACTCCTCTTGGGCTATCTGCACAAAAGCTGTTCTACCCTGTATGCACACATGGATTTTTTCCTCTCTGAACCCTGTTCACACAGGTTATATACAGATGATCAGGTTTTTAAATACATCAGATAGGGATTGCATACATTAGTTAGGACTGCTCTGATAAGGGTATACCGTGAAGATTGGTAGAGCAGCTTAGTATACATTTTTTGCAAAAAACGTATCAACCAAATACCCTGTTTTTTACATCTTTTACTAGCACTTGCGGATTACTGCAACATTTTTTCAAACTGAGTGTTTTTGGTTTTACTATTCTCTTTTGTGTCTTCAGGTTTCTTGGTGGTGTGTGAACATGATCATACAGACTTGTTCACTGTGCAAGTAGCCCATGTGTTCCTAAACCAAAAAGTTTTGTTGCTCAGTTAAATTTTTATAAATTTTAAACATAAAAGTGTGGGTCAATTATTATTCAACCCCTAGGTTTAATATTTTGTGGAATAACCTTTGTTTGCAATTACAGCTAATAATCGTCTTTTATAAGACCTGATCAGGCCGGCACAGGTCTCTGGAGTTATCTTGGCCCACTCCTCCATGCAGATCTAATCCAAGTTATCTAGGTTCTTTGGGTGTCTCATGTGGACTTTAATCTTGAGCTCCTTCCACAAGTTTTCAATTGGGTTAAGGTCAGGAGACTGACTAGGCCACTGCAACACCTTGATTTTTTGCCTCTTGAACCAGGCCTTGGTTTTCTTGGCTGTGTGGTTTGAGTCGTTGTCTTGTTGGAAGATGAAATGACGACCCATCTTAAGATCCTTGATGGAGGAGTGGAGGTTCTTGGCCAAAATCTCCAGGTAGGCCGTGCTATCCATCTTCCCATGGATGCGGACCAGATGGCCAGGCCCCTTGGCTGAGAAACAGCCCCACAGCATGATGCTGCCACCACCATGCTTGACTGTAGGGATGGTATTCTTGGGGTCGTATGCAGTGCCATACAGTCTCAAAACGTCACATGTGTGGTTGGCACCAAAGATCTCTATCTTGGTCTCATCAGACCAGAGAACCTTGAACCAGTCAGTCTCAGAGTCCTCCAAGTGATCATGAGCAAACTGTAGACGAGCCTTGACATGACGCTTTGAAAGTAAAGGAACCTTACTGGTTCGTCTGGAACGGAGACCATTGCGGTGGAGTATGTTACTTATGGTATTAACTGAAACCAATGTCCCCACTGCTATGAGATCTTCCCAGAGCTCCTTCCTTGTTGTCCTTGGGTTAGCCTTGACTCTTCGGACAAGCCTTGCCTCGGCACAGGAGGAAACTTTCAAAGGCTGTCCAGGCCGTGGAAGGCTAACAGTAGTTCCATAAGCCTTCCACTTCCGGATGATGCTCCCAACAGTGGACACAGGTAGGCCCAACTCCTTGGAAAGGGTTTTGTACCCCTTGCCAGCCTTGTGACCCTCCACGATCTTGTCTCTGATGGCCTTGGAATGCTCCTTTGTCTTTCCCATGTTGACCATGTATGAGTGCTGTTCACAAGTTTGGGGAGGGTCTTAAATAGTCAGAAAAGGCTGGAAAAAGAGATAATTAATCCAAACATGTGAAGCTCATTGTTCTTTGTGCCTGAACTACTTCTTAATACTTTAGGGGAACCAAACAGAATTCTGGTGGGTTGAGGGGTTGAATAATAAATGACCCTCTGAAAAGACTTTTCACAATTTAAAAAAAAAATAAACAAAGAAATAACATTCTTTTTTGCTGCAGTGCATTTCACACTTCCAGGCTGATCTACAGTCCAAATGTCACAATGCCAAGTTAATTCCAAATGTGTAAACCTGCCAAATCTGCAGGGGGTTGAATACCACTTGTAGGCACTGTATGTGTCCAAGGACTCTTTGGGACCGGCAAGGGCAAAAGCAACCCACTGGCACGAGAACAGCAGGGCTTAGCCCGAGCACAAATCCCACAGGACTGCACAAAAGAATGCGCATCCCGCGACAGAGATGGCCACCAAAAGGATCTAGCCACTAACTCTCTGGTACCAAAGATTCCAGGATGACCAGCCAACACCAAACAATGAACCTCAGAGATAACTTTATTCGTCCACCTATCAGGGACAAACAGTTTCTCCGCTGGGCAACGAATAGCAAACTGAAAAACGCACCAAGTATGAGGACCACTTCATAATAATAAAAAATAGTTAGGCACATATATTAAGATATGAAGCCCCCAAACTGGTAATGGAGTAATCAGGACTCACCAAACTACAATATAGACCACCACACAGAACAAATGGTGAATACGTCCACAGATACACAAAAATAGAGAACCTTTATTGATTAAAATCACATACAAGGAAATAATGGGGGCAAAGCCGGACACAGCGGCACAGCACGCTAAGCAGCAAACAATGGGAGTACACACATGCTAGTAGATGGTCACCAGCGCAAGTGCGCCGCCTAATAGGCAAAAATACTCAAGTATCATAACGACATCTATAAGGGTGACCTTACCAAAGTTCGTATACACCGGCACATGTGGGCTCCCACCCTCCCCGACGCGCGTTTCGGAAGCAAGATGCTTCCTTCCTCAGGGGGCGTGCCAAAAGGAACGCTGGAGCGATCTAAATACAGCTCAGACCGGATGTAGTCACGACTTGCTGCACGCCGAAGACACACCTCTCCCAGTACCTGACGTCACCGCTGATGCTGGTACACATGGGGCCCCATGTGACCAAACAGCAAGCGATGAACGCCGAGCAGGGGGAGGACCAGACACGGCGCTGCAGCACCAAGTGGCCATCTTAGAACTGGTAAATTTGCCAGTATTGCGCTGCAAGTTGCAGCACAGCAAAATGCAGATCGCCTCATATATTAAACCATTTATAACAAATATATATCGGAAACATACCAAAGACAAATATATACATAGATATAACAAAGAGAGACTACATATGACTAGACAAGAATATATGCACGTGTCATGCTAACACAGATATCTCTACCATAACAGCCCACAAATACATAACGTATCTCCATATACATACATATGTGTGCCCACAGTACCTAACAAAATCACATAAATCATAAACAGGGCGCAATAATAAAGAAATAATGACAAGGAATATCCACATAGGCATATATACACATAACAAACACAGCATATCTTCATCTTGATAGCTCAACACCGCTCCTCCAGCACCGAACGACATCCAAGATAGGGATACTAGAAAATTAAAAGATATATATGAATTAAAACCACAATAAGATAAAAACCTTTGAAGCTGAGTGCGCCATACCACCTTAATACACATCAGCAGGAGGACCCCAGAAAGGGGGCAAATGAGAGACACTCATTCAAGCCATTGGGATGAACAGTGTTCAGAGCCCAAATCCATCTGGTCTCAAGCTGAGACAGGCGCTTAGATAGGCCCCCCCCACGTATATTTATTTTCAGGGACTCGATGCCACGCACCTTTAAGAGAGTGCCATCAGAATTGTGAAAATCCCTGAAATGGCGTGGTATTGTTTTCAGGGTGGAAGCGTCCGCGTGACCAACTGCCGCCTGAATACCCAACACGTGTTCGCGAATCCTCACCTTAAGCTGGCGTGTAGTCAAACCAACGTAAATAAGCCCGCACGGGCACGTAGCATAATAAATGACATATCTCGAAGTGCAGGTAATACGTTGGCGTATAGAAAAAGACTTCGTACCATCCGCATTGGTGAAGCTATCACACCGGACAACATTAGGGCAGGCGACACATTTGCCGCACGGAACACAACCACCCCTCATGGGAAACCTATTCAAAAAGGTGGGTAGCACCTGCTCCGGATAATGGCTCGAGACCAGATGGTCTCTCAGATTTTTTGCCCTCCTGAAGGATATCAACGGTACTGAAGGGAGAAATTTTTTAAGAACCGGATCGGCTTTAAGAATCGGCCATGCCTTCAGCAAACAGGAACGAACCCTATCAGAGCGGGAACTAAATGTCGTCACAAATCTAACAGTATCAACATCCTCCCTCCGCCTGGATGTATTATCATATAGGAGGTTATGGCGAGAGGCATGCTTAGCGCGATGATACGCTACCTTCACCATCCTACGACTATATCCACGTTCGTAGAAGCGCTGCCTTAGCTCCTCAGCCCTAGACTCGAAGTCACCATCAGACGAGCATATCCTGCGGAGACGGAGAAATTGTCCCACAGGCACAGAGCGAATCATGTGCCTAGGATGACCTGAAGAGGCCAAAAGTAATGTATTAGTAGCCGTCTCTTTTCTAAATTTGTCCGTTTGCAATGTACCAGAGGCATCTCGTCTGATGGTGACATCGAGAAAATCCAATGACCAATAATCAAAGGAAAAAGTCAAATGCACATTAAGGTCATTGCTGTTCAAAGTGAGGATCAATTGCTCAAGGTCGACGGGAGTGCCCTGCCAGATGAAAAAGATGTCGTCAATGTATCGTGTCCAAAATGGGACACGGTCCATTAACCCCTGTTCATCTGACAGGAAGAGGTCCCTCTCCCACAGCCCCAAAAATAGACCGGCATAGGCGGGCGCAAAGGCCGCACCCATGGCGGTCCCTTGGAGCTGAAGGTAGAAGGACCCCTTAAAAACAAAAAAGGCAACGATCAGGTTTATTAGCCTGAAATTTTTGCAGCACCCGCCGCAAATCAGGGGAGATGGCAGACACAATTACTCCCTCTTTGAGAATACCCGCCGGCTCAGACAAACCCGGAGAGTCGGGCACAAAACTCCTAGACAGAGCATCCGCCTTCACATTTTTAGAGCCCGGAAGGTACGAAATCACAAAATCAAAACGGGCAAAAAACAGCGACCAACGAGCCTGTCTAGGATTCAACCGCTTGGCAGACTCGAGATAAGTCAAGTTCTTATGATCAGTCAAGACCACCACACGATGCTTAGCTCCTTCAAGCCAATGACGCCACTCCTCGAATGCCCACTTCATGGCCAGCAACTCTCGATTGCCAACATCATAATTTCGTTCAGCAGGCGAAAACTTCCTGGAAAAGAAGGCGCATGGTTTCATCACCGAGCAATCAGAACTTCTCTGTGACAAAACAGCCCCTGCTCCAATCTCAGAAGCATCAACCTCGACCTGGAATGGAAGCGAAACATCTGGTTGACACAACACAGGGGCAGAAGAAAAACGACGCTTCAACTCTTGAAAAGCTTCCACAGCAGCAGAAGACCAATTGACCACATCAGCACCCTTCTTAGTCAAATCGGTCAATGGTTTAGCAATACTAGAAAAATTGCAGATGAAGCGACGATAAAAATTAGCAAATCCCAGGAACTTTTGCAGACTTTTCAGAGATGTCGTCTGAGTCCAATCATGGATGGCTTGGACCTTAACAGGGTCCATCTCGATAGTAGAAGGGGAAAAGATGAACCCCAAAAATGAAACCTTCTGAACCCCAAAGAGACACTTTGATCCCTTCACAAACAAAGAATTAGCACGCAGGACCTGAAACACCGTTCTGACCTGCTTCACATGAGACTCCCAATCATCCGAGAAGATCAAAATGTCATCCAAGTACACAATCAGGAATTTATCCAGGTACTCTCTGAAGATGTCATGCATAAAGGACTGAAACACTGATGGAGCATTGGCAAGTCCGCATGGCATTACTAGATACTCAAAATGGCCCTCGGGCATATTAAATGCAGTTTTCCATTCATCGCCTCGCTTAATACGCACACGATTATATGCACCACAAAGATCTATCTTGGTGAACCAACTAGCCCCCTTAATCCGAGCAAACAAATCAGATAACAACGGCAAGGGGTACTGAAATTTAACCGTGACCTTATTTAGAAGGCGGTAATCTATACAAGGTCTCAGCGAACCATCCTTCTTGGCCACAAAAAAGAACCCTGCTCCTAATGGCTACGATGACGGGCGAATATGCCCCTTCTCTAAGGACTCCTTCACGTAACTCCGCATAGCGGCGTGCTCAGGCACAGATAAATTAAACAGTCGACCCTTTGGGAATTTACTACCAGGAATCAAATCGATAGCACAATCACAATCCCTATGCGGAGGTAGGGTATCGGACTTGGGCTCATCAAATACATCCCGGTAATCAGACAAGAACTCTGGAACCTCAGAAGGGGTGGATGACGAAATAGACAGAAATGGGACATCACCATGTACCCCCTGACAACCCCAGCTGGACACCGACATGGATTTCCAATCTAATACTGGATTATGGACTTGTAGCCATGGCAACCCCAACACGACCACATCATGCAGATTATGCAACACCAGAAAGCGAATAACCTCCTGATGTGCAGGAGCCATGCACATGGTCAGCTGGGTCCAGTACTGAGGCTTATTCTTGGTCAAAGGCGTAGCATCAATTCCTCTCAATGGAATAGGACACTGCAAGGGCTCCAAGAAAAACCCACAACGCCTAGCATATTCCAAGTCCATCAAATTCAGGGCAGCGCCTGAATCCACAAATGCCATGACAGAATAAGATGACAAAGAGCAGATCAAGGTAACGGACAAAAGAAATTTTGACTGTACCGTACCAATGGTGGCAGACCTAGCGAACCGCTTAGTGCGCTTAGGACAATCAGAGATAGCATGAGTGAAATCACCACAGTAGAAACACAGCCCATTCAGACGTCTGTGTTCTTGCCGTTCAACTCTGGTCAAAGTCCTATTGCACTGCATAGGCTCAGGTTTATGCTCAGATAATACCGCCAAATGGTGCACAGATTTACGCTCACGCAAGGGTCGACCGATCTGAATGGCCAAAGACATAGACTCATTCAGACCAGCAGGCATAGGAAATCCCACCCTGACATCTTTAAGGGCTTCAGAGAGACCCTTTCTGAAAATAGCTGCGAGCGCACCTTCATTCCATTGAGTGGGTACGGACCACTTTCTAAATTTCTGACAATATACCTCTATCTCATCCTGACCCTGACACAGAGCCAGCAAATTTTTCTCTGCCTGATCCACTGAATTAGGTTCATCGTACAGCAATCCGAGCGCCAGGAAAAACGCATCGATATTACTTAATGCAGGATCTCCTGACGCAAGAGAAAATGCCCAGTCCTGAGGGTCGCCACGTAAAAAAGAAATAATGATCCTAACTTGTTGAACTGGGTCACCAGAGGAGCGAGGTTTCAAAGCCAGAAATAGTTTACAATTATTTTTGAAACTGAGAAATTTAGTTCTATCTCCAAAAAACAAATCAGGAATAGGAATTCTTGGTTCTAACATAGAATTCTGAACCACAAAGTCTTGAATATTTTGTACTCTTGCCGTGAGCTGATCCACACATGAAGACAGACCTTTAATGTCCATCGCTACACCTGTGTCCTGAACCACCCAAATGTCTAGGGGAAAAAAAAGGCAAAACACAGTGCAGAGAAAAAAAAATGGTCTCAGAACTTCTTTTTTCCCTTTATTGAGAATCATTAGTACTTTGGTCCTCCAGTACTGTTATGATCTGGTAATTCAGTACCACAATGGACATAGAAGTCAGAGCACATACAGTGACCTGACAATAACCCAAAAACATAGAACGAGCTCTGAGACGTGGGAACTCTGCTGACCGCAATCCCTAATCCTCTCCAACAACACTAGAGGCAGCCGTGGATTGCGCCTAACGCTCCCTATGCAACTCGGCACAGCCTGAGAAACTAGCTAGCCTGAAGATAGAAAATAAGCCTACCTTGCCTCAGAGAAATACCCCAAAGGAAAAGGCAGCCCCCACATATAATGACTGTGAGTTAAGATGAAAAGACAAACGTAGAGATGAAATAGATTTAGCAAAGTGAGGCCCGACTTTCTGAACAGAGCAAGGATAGGAAAGGTAACTTTGCGGTCAACACAAAACCCTACAAACAACCACGCAAAGGGGGCAAAAGGACCCTCCGTACCGAACTAACGGCACGGAGGTACACCCTCTGCGTCCCAGAGCTTCCAGCAAGCAAGAAAAAACAAATAAGCAAGCTGGACAGAAAAAAACAGCAAACAAATAGCAAAAGCGGAACTTAGCTATGCAGAGCAGCAGGCCACAGGAACGATCCAGGAGGAAACAGGTCCAATACTAGAACATTGACTGGAGGCCAGGATCAAAGCACTAGGTGGAGTTAAATAGAGCAGCACCTAACGACTTAACCTCATCACCTGAGGAAGGAAACTCAGAAGCCGCAGTACCACTCTCCTCCACCAACGGAAGCTCACAGAATCAGCCGAAGTACCACTTGTGACCACAGGAGGGAGCTCTGCCACAGAATTCACAACACCAAGCCTCAACAGGGAGATGGAACTGTAAATATCACCGGCAACTCCAAACAGCAAGCTGGGAGCTATGAACACCCCGATCCAAGTGTGTCAACTAGAGATGGGGGAGGTTGCCACTGGGTCCTAAAGTCAGAAGGACAAGGAAGGAGTTTGCAAAGCCAACCACTGAGACTTTCTGTAGCTAGATGCAGTGCGAGTGTCTGCAGCCTCTGACATACCCGTGACATCCATAGACTTGTAACTGATTAATTAGATCACTCCAAATAGGTTTGAAAATGTGTATCATCAAAATATTATTTAAAGAGTATGTAAGTTTCTGATGATACATTGCCATTAACATGAACTAAAGATGGAATAAATGGTTAAATGATAACCTTTTCCCTCAGTTGATGAACTGCATTAATAAGATTTTACTAATTACTCAGTATTTAGACACAGTGTTTTTCTCAATAAGACTCAAATGATTTCTACGTCTAGCTGAAAAAGAGTCCTGTTTATACTTGATGATTGCCACTAGCATGCCAGATTAATTTCAATTACAATAGTAGCAATTATTGCCAACTGAAAATGGTTGCTGCAAGTCATTTTGTCACAGTGATTATTCCTAGATAATTCCTTTGTATTAGAGTTTGACAGAAATTGTCATCGTCCTTGCTGATTTACACCTCTGATTCCATAATTATATCATCTTCTTTTAATCACATACAACCTTGCTTGAACTTTTTTTTCTCCAACATAGCCACTATTTCTGTATTTATTTTCAATTCCTGACATATTTACATCAGTGAAAACAAGCTGGTAATTGTAAAAGAGCATGGATGGAAAGGTAAAGTGTAACTACAGTATTCAATAGGCAGTATAAGGTAAAGAGTAATAAGGTATTAAACATAACTTTTGGATTTACTTCCCTTGTAAGCTTGAACATTTTGAAAATAGAACAGCGGGTTTTTCGGATGGAGTTGTAACATTTGGAATCAAATGCAAAATCTTTAATGGAGCCCCAGCTATCAAGATCTATTTATAATACTGTTATCTTGACTCGGACTGGCCCACTAAGATGTCATAGATTTTTCAAGTGAGCCCCAGATCCAAAAAGTGGGCCTTACTCCTTGATGAGAACACTTGTCCTACTCTGCCCTTCTTTGCAGAGTATTGCTCACTTCATACACTATGCAGGGACTGACTCATGACAGACCCAACACATCAGCAGAAGGAGGTGGGGTGGCATACAGAAGGACACATCATAGGGGAAGAAAAGAGGAAGTGTGGGAGAAAGAGGTGCTGGCCCATGGTGCGGAACTAAACAACACATCTATCTAGTGCAGCAGAATGACCAGAGGAGTGGTACGACGTCAAGGAGAGGCAACGATGACTTAGGTGAAGTCCTGTGATTCAGACTGTTAGCCTGTTCTTGTTTTCCATCTCTGAGCTGGTAGCAGAAATGCCAGAGGAGCCCGCAACTCTCCAGTGAAGAACTAAGAAGGCCTGGGGGGTGTTTGAACTCTCTAACTTCTCCTCAGGCTCCTCATCTTCTCCATTTTTCTGCTTCATGTATGAAAGTGTTATCTTTTTAAATAATGTCTAGCTTAGGCATCATTCACATCATGTTTGTCTGGCATGTACACTGAGAAATAATTGTAGCGTATATCAAGGCCAAAAGACTGCATCATCAAACTAGAATATAATTTTGTATTTGCATTATGGAACAACATACTAAACTACTATATACAGTAAAATATATATTTTGTGCCAAGCAACTTTTTTTTTTTTCCAGTGGTGACCCGTGCCCAATTTACACTTCCTGAACCTAAACATTATGGCCTCGATTCATTAAGAACAGCAATTTTCTCACTGGGGGCATGGTGAAGTCAGACACTCCAGATTCATAAAGAGGTGCATGCCTCTTCATGAATCAGGCATAGCTGTAGAGAGGTGGGCACTTCTGTGTTCCTTGCCAGAAATATTACATGAGTAAGGAATGCCCAATGTCGTAACTTGAAGCTCGTGGGCCCCAATGAAAAAGTTGAAACAAGACCCCAATTATTGCAAATCTTTAATAGTAATGATCTATTCAGATTGGCCAAAGCAACCTTTCGGGCCCCCTAGACTCCAGGGCTCGGTGTGATTGCAACCCTTGCACCTTTTATAGTTACGCCTGTGGGAACATCACAACTCATCATGAATTAGATGAGCCACAATGCCATATTGCCACTGCACCAATGCGCCCCTGTCAAGCCCAAGCTTCACTCAACACTGCTCATTCTGGACCAGATGGGAGAAACTGTTGCGAATAATGCCAAAAGTCACAACATTTTTGCACAACTCCAAGATGGGTGAACATTTTTTGACTTTTCAAAGTGCCAGAATGTTATTGAAAATGACATGACCTTTGTTAACAGGATATAACCCTGACTACAACCAAAGATGCAGAGTAGTGTTTGTTGGCACTTCTAGGGAGGAATGTTGCGCTGCACTTTTTGTTTGGTCCTGTTGGAGAGGTATGTTATGCTCCACTACTGCAATGAAATAAAAAGTATAATAAAAAAAATTAAACATTAATGTATCCTAAATGCATAAGAATGAACACTTTTTATGTGGTTGTCATCAGGGCCCATTTGTGACTGCTACTTTTGCACAACTTTTAACAATGCTTTTGCTATAAGAATTCAAATTTTCATAGTTTTTTCCAGCCTATCTGTTGTTCCATGTGCAAGCAAACGCATCAATCTGCAATTGTATCAGGGCATTCACACCTTAGAAAGTGATGATTAAAATAATGTAGATGTCTTAGATAAATATCTGCTCTTTCAATGTCCTATGATCTAAGGGGTAAGGTTTCTCCTTGTGTGACATAGTGACATACCAGTTCTGGCTTGTCAAGGTAAGAAAACACCATGTCTGCGAATTGAGATACTGATTTGGCTTTTATCCTAAGTCATATTGCACGACTCGTTAAAGGGTTGATTGTGACTTATAGGATCGCTACTTCCAACAGGTGGCGCTATAGAGTTCAAGTCCTCTTTTTCTCTGAAGAGGCAATTTGCATATTAAATGTCCTATGATAAAATACAACACTGGCAAGATCTCACTGAAGAATCAGCATAATTCTCTGGGCAGAATCCCAGCCATGAATCTTCTCCAGATATAAACATGTGATTCTAAAACATCGGAGCCAGTTGTTGGTACGTGCTGGAGCGGATGTGGTGGGCTGACATTTCAGGGCTGCCTTAGCTACTGGGTTACCTATGTACATCAGGGAGTCTTTGTACTCTGCACAATCTCAAGCGACGGGATCATATTAGCAGCAAGCATCTTTATCACGGCATTGAAAGGACTTCATTCTTTTTGTTGGGCATGTGTGGAAGGAAATAAATAAGAAATTGATGCAGCTCAGCAGGTATGTTTTCTTCATACCCATTATATTAGATGTACAATGTCTACTGCTGTATAAGAAAATCACTCAAACAACCTATTATAGAAATATCAGCTTTACAATGGCTGTTGTGGATTTGAAGAGAAAAAATTCAATTGCTTAAGATTCCGAGTGAAGAAGTCCATTATTTTCAGTATGGAGTGTTAACAATCTCTCCACAGGTCGTTGAATAAAATGCAGATAAATGCATAAATTCACATCTATGACAATTTCAGAACAGACCTCAAAACTTATGCTGCATAACGCATTGTAGATTATGATCTTAATTCTAAATATGATAATTAGGATACATAAGATTGTTTCACAAATTGAACAATCAATAGTATTATATAAAGATGCAATATAGCACAACATATTAATAGGAAAATTGTGTATATATATTAGACCTTATCAAATCTTCCTTGGAAACGTGATTTTACATGGCAAATCCACTATAGCTTTGTGCCTATTGATTGCTTTTTTGTTTTGGTTGTTTTAGGGTATGTGCACACATTGCGAATTTTCTTCCTCTTGTCAGACAACGCAGTCGAAAATCTGCCTGGATTTGATGTGTTTTTGATGCGGATTTTCATGCAGATTTGTAAGCTATATAAAGATATATTATTTAGCAAAAAAAAAATTGTGATATCATCTCTTGTCCAACCTCTTCTTTTACATAATCCATTGAAGACCATAATATCATTACATACCATGTTTACCTATATTGTTTACACACACAAAACAAATATAAGTGATTATATATATATATAAATGGCAATTAGTCTATAAACTTCTGACAACATGTCTCCGAATTTCCAAGCAATAAATTTTGCATTTTTTTTTCTGACAAAGAAAAATGGTCAAAATAAAAACAAAACAAAACAGGGCTTTCAGATCTCAAATAATGCAAAGAAAACAAGTTCATTATCATTTAGAAACACCAATACTAATGTTTTAACTCAGGAAGATTTAAGCAGCTCTCCCTTGTTTGATGGCCTGTGACTATTCATCATCCTCTTGATTACATTCAGAGGTTTTCAATGGGGTTCAGGTCTGGAGATTGGGCTGCTCATGACAGGGTTTTGATGTGGTGGTCTCTTAATTTTTGCCAGAGCTGTAGATAGATAATACCAAGCCCAATATTTAGTAATGAACATAATAAAATGATACATAAAGAGTTAAATAAAGGCACACACACGAAATCTGCGTGAAATGCAATATCTGTTTAATTAAAAATAATGAAAATAAAAAATTGCTTGGGCTCCCGCATAATTTTGTTAACCAGCAGAGGGAAAGCCAGCGACTGGGGGCAGATGTTTATATCCAGGTAAGGGGGTAATACCCATGGAGCTTCCCAGGCTATTAATATCAGCTAACAGCTGCATACGTAGCCTTTACTGGCTATTACAATAGGGGAGCCCCCCAAAAATGACGTGGGGTTCTCCTATAAATAATAACCAGCAAATGCTAAGTAGACAGCTGCGGGCTGATATTAATAGCCTAGAAAGGGGCCATGGATCCTAGCTAAAAACATCAGCTCTCAGCCACCCCAGAAAAGGCGCATCTCTAAGATGCGCCAAATCCAGCACTTAGCCTTGCTCATCCCACTTGCCCTGTAGTGGTGGCAAGTGGGGTAATAGTTGGAGGGGTTGATGTCACCTTTGTATTGTTTGGTGACATCAACCCCATGGCTTAGTAATGGAGAGGTGTCATTAAGGCACCTATCCATTACTAATCCTATAGTTGTTACATGTTGAATAAAGACACAGCCAGAATAAAGTATTTTAATGAAATAAAACACAACAGTTTGTCATTTTTCTTATTACTCCTAATTAGTGTTGAGCGATACCGTCCGATACTTGAAAGTATCGGTATCGGATAGTATCGGCCGATACCCGAAAAATATCGGATATCGCCGATACCGATATCCGATACCAATACAAGTCAATGGGACACCAAGTATCGGAATGTATTCTGATGGATCCCAGGGTCTGAAGGAGAGGAAACTCT
Organism: Ranitomeya imitator; assembly: GCF_032444005.1. NCBI lineage: Eukaryota > Metazoa > Chordata > Amphibia > Anura > Dendrobatidae > Ranitomeya > Ranitomeya imitator. The sequence continues at coordinate 285,438,609 of NC_091282.1, read as the reverse complement.
CCTTCAGGCCCTGGGATCCATAGGGAGGTGTAAAATAAAGAATAAAAATAAAAAATATTGATATATTTACCTCTCCGGCGGCCCCTGAACTCAGCGCGGGTAACCGGCAGGCTTCGTTGTTCAAAATCAGCGCTTTTAGGACCTGAGAATCACGTCCCGGCTTCTGATTGGTCGCGGGCCGCCCATGTGACCGCCACGCGACCAATCACAAGCCGCGACGTCACCGCAAGCTATTGACGCGCTCATTTTTAAAAATGAGCGCGTTAATGGCTTTGAAAGACTTGTGATTGGTCGCGGCCACAGTGGAGCACGGATCGTGTATAGTGACCTCTATATACCGCCTGGTGCAGTGTGAGCAGACACTAGTGTGAACCATCCCTAGATCAGCGGTGCGGCTCTTAGGAGGAGGATGTGGGGGCTCTTAGAAGAGCCTTTGGGTGTGTGGACAGATGTGGAGGAGCGGAGTTTCCAGTCCTGGCACAGCAGACTAGCCGCTTCCTGGATCTATGGGGAAACGGCCATTATCTGCCCCAATCACTGCACAAAGTCCTCCTTCAATAGGGGCTAATTTCCAGCTATCTGCAGATTATTCTGAGGCTGAGTTCTGCGAGCGACACTCAGTGTTCACTGACAGGCTGGCGGGTGAGGGGTTAATCCCTGTCAGTGCTTCTCCTCCGCTCCAGTATGTCAGGACCCGGGAGTATACAACTAGCACGTCCCAGGCTGTGGCCGATACTACAGGCAGCCGCACGGGGGATAAAAATGAGCGCGTTAATGGCTTTGAAAGACATAGCGGCTTGTGATTGGTCGCGGCCACGCGACCAATCACAAGCCGCTACGTCTTTCAAAGCCATTAACGCACTCATTTTTAAAAATGAGCGCGTCAATAGCTTGCGGTGACGTGGCGGCTTGTGATTGGTCGCGGCCACGCGACCAATCACAAGCCGTTACGTCTTTCAAAGCCATTAACGCGCTCATTTTTAAAAATGAGCGCGTCAATAGCTTGCGGTGACGTCGCGGCTTGTGATTGGTCATAGTTTCCGAAACTATAGTTTCGGAAACTATAGTTTCCGAAACATAGTTTCCGCCCACACACACAGTCTCCGCCCACACACTCTTCTTCCTTTTCTGCAGCGTTTTTCGCACGCACATCCACAGCAAATCCGCAAATCTTTTTACAACTGCGGTTTTGCTGCGGATTTGACTGACTCAATGGAAGTCAATGGGAGCAGAAACGCTGCAGATCCGCAAAAAGAATTGACATGCTGCGGAAAATAAAATGCTGCAAATCTGCATGGATTTTTCCGCACCATGTGCACACGAATTCTGGATTCCCATTGATTAACATTGCTTGTGCACTACACTGCAGATTTGGTGCAATTCCACGCATCCAAAAATGCTGCGGATGCGCAACAACATCCACAACGTGTGCACATAGCCTTACTATTTTCACATTTGTAAAGTGCTGCAGGAGATGGCAGCAATATATAATTGATTACAATTATTTACTGGCAGCAATTGATCTTGATGCATTCCCATACCCATACCTCATATTGTAAAAATGACTTAGCCAAAACATATGGTTGAAAATTCTCCAGGATCAATAACAATATGGTAACTAAGATAATTCACATATATCTGGTCACATGTACCTCCAGACACCACCTATACAGGTCATGTATTGATTCATACACCCTCGTGGGCAGGGTCCTCTCTCCTCCTGTACCAGTTGTGACTTGTATTGTTCAAGATTATTGTACCTGTATTTATTATGTATACCTCTCCTCACATGTAAAGCGCCATGGAATAAATGGTGCTATAATAATAAATAATAATAATAATAATATGCACCTTTTTTACTCCTTATATATAAGCACTTCTGTCTATGGGGCTTTTACTATAGATTTAACCCTTTGTTAACCCCTTCATGACCGGGGGATTTTTCGTTTTTCCGTGTTCGTTTTTCGCTCCCCTCCTTCCCAGAGCCATAACTTTTTTATTTTTCCATCAATTTGGCCATGTGAGGGCTTATTTTTTGCGGGACGAGTTGTACTTTTGAACGACATCATTGGTTTTAGCATGTCGTGTACTAGAAAACGGGAAAAAAATTCCAAGTGCGGTGAAATTGCAAAAAAAGTGCAATCCCACATTGGTTTTTTGTTTGGCTTTTTTGCTAGGTTCACTAAATGCTAAAAATGACCTGCCATTATGATTCTCCAGGTCATTACGAGTTCATAGACATCAAACATGACTAGGTTATTTTTTATCTAAGTGGTGAAAAAAAATTCCAAACTTTGCTAAAAAAAAAAAAAAAAAAAAAATTGCGCCATTTTCCCATACTCGTAGCGTCTCCATTTTTCATCATCTGGGGTCGGTTGAGGGCTTATTTTTTTGCGTGCCGAGATGACGTTTTTAATGATAGCATTTCGGTGCAGATACGTTCTTTTGATCGCCCGTTATTGCATTTTAATGCAATGTCGCGGCGACCAAAAAAACGTAATTCTGGCGTTTCGAGTTTTTTTCCCGCTACGCTGTTTAGCGATCAGGTTAATACTTTTTTTTATTTGATAGATCGGGCGATTCTGAGCGCGGCGATACCAAATATGCGTAGATTTGATTTTTTTTTATTGATTTATTTTGATTGCGGCGAAAGGGGGGTGATTTAAACTTTTATGTTTTTTTTTATTTTTTTCACATTTTTTTAAACTTTTTTTTTTTACTTTTGCCATGCTTCAATAGCCTCCATGAGAGGCTAGAAGCAGGCACAACCCGATCGGCTCTGCTACATAGCAGCGATCTGCTGATCGCTGCTATGCAGCAGAATTGCACGTGTGCTGTGAGCGCCGACCACAGGGTGGCGCTCACAGCGACGGGCAATCAGTAACCATAGAGGTCTCAATGACCTCTATGGTTACCATTCACAAGCATCGCCGACCCCCGATCATGTGACGGGGGTCGGCGATGACGTCATTTCCGGCCGCCCGGCCGGAAGCGGTAGTTAAATGCCGCTGTCTGCGTTTGACAGCGGCATTTAACTAGTTAATAGGTGCGGGCAGATCGCGATTCTGCCCGCGCCTATTACGGGCACATGTCAGCTGTTCAAAACAGCTGACATGTCCCGGCTTTGGTGCGGGCTCACCGCGGAGCCCTGCATCAAAGCAGGGGAGCCGGCATCGGACGGTATAGTACGTCCGATGCCGGTAAGGGGTTAATTAATCCTGCTGCACTCTATTTCATTGTGTTATGAGCCAGGGATGCCAAAATTGATTTGCACTATGCAATTGTATTTATTCAGCACTAAGCACTTTTTTTAGGCTATCCACAAATGGCTATATATGCACTAGGCACTTTTTTGCAGCCCTTGATTTGAGAGGCTAGGGGTGTATATTTAGTAGGATATACTTGCACTAGACACTTTGTTGAGTCAAAAAGGGTTTATTTAGCTGGTAGTTCTTTTGTTTTTTCTTCAGGTCCATGTGGCATTCTAATTGTCGCTTTGGTTTGCACACCTTATACATATTCAATCTGTAATACCACTAGATATTTATTTAAAGGACCTTGAGTATATACTTTTCATATTGATGCATACCTATATATGGCGGTACTATTTTTTTGCATTTGTTCTTTTAATGAGATTACTAAATAAAGATGTATTGATTATTGTTTTGAACATTTGGCATTGGCTTCCGTTCATTGCAGGATTTTCTTGGTTTGGGAAGTGCCATCTTGAAGGCCATTCTTTATATGATAAAATCAGAGTGGTAGTTGACTGGCCTACCACAAGAAATTTAAAAGACGTTCAGCGCATTATAGGATTTGCAACTTTCTACAGCAGATTCATTAAAGTCTTTTCAAAAATCAGATTTACCAATTAATTCTTTCACAAAGAAAACCAAAATATTTTTCTGGTCTCCAGAGGCACAAATGGCTTTCGACAAACTAAAAAGACACTTTTTACTTCTGCACCATTCTTAGTCCATCCAAATCCTGAACTTCCATTTGTTGTCGAAGTAGACACATTAGACTCTGCAGTGGGAGCTGTTTTATCAGAGCGAGTTGGAGACAAGATTCAGTTTCATCCATATGCTTTACTTTATCATACCATTTCATCTGCAGAAAAGAATGTTGACATTGGAAATAAATAACTTTTAGCTATTAAAGTTGCCTTTTCTGAATGGAGACATCTTTTGGAAGGGGCCAATCATCCAGTGACTGTTCTTCTTAACCACAAAAGTTTTGAATTTATCCGTACAGCTAGGAGGTTGTCTGAAAGACAAGCATGCAGGTTTAATTTTATCATTTCTAATCGGCCTGGTTCAAGACATGGCAAGGATGATGCTCTGTCCAAGATACTTACTGAACCTAGACTTCAGGAGAGGTCTAAAACTGACTGTACAATTCTACGTCCAAGAAAAAACATTTTTAATGAAAATTAAAGATGCATACCAAACTGACTTTTTTCTTAAACATCCTTCTAAGGACATTGATCTTTTAAGGGGGGATTTGGATGCAGATCCACCAAATATATGTCCCCGAATCTGCTCAATTTGAAGTCCTCAAACTGTTCCATGATTCTAAATTTGCAGGACACCCTGGAATCATAAAAATGCAAGAACTACTGTTTTGTTCTTTTTGGTGGCCTAATCGTAGGAAGGATGTGAGAGAATATGTTTCCTCCTTTTTAACAGGATCAAGATGCCACGATCTTCACCTCTAGGACTCCTTCAACCTCTTCCAGTTCCATTCATGTTTTGGGGATCACTTTCAATGGATTTTATTGTGGACCTACCTCCATCTAAAGAAATGATTGTTATCCTTGTTGTGGTGGATCAGCTCACAAAGATGGCCCATATTAATCCAACTAAAGGGATTCCTACCACTGAACAAACCACAGAATTAATAGTCAAAGAGATATTTAGGCTGCATGGAATTCCTGACAATGTCATTTCTGATAGAGGTGTTCAGTTAATATTAAGATTTTGGAAAACCTTCTGTACAGCATTAGGAGTTACTATCAATTTGTCTACTACCTTCCACCCTCAATCCAATAGCCAGGCTAAAAGAACTAACCAAATCGTCGAACAATACCTGCACTGTTTTATTTCTTACCTACAGGATGACAATTTGCATATAATAATTCCAAACACAGTTCTACATCCCAAAGTCCATTTTTTGCTAACTATGGCTTGAATCCGGTATTTATTTCTAATCTTCCATTCAATACTTTGGTTCATGCTGTTAGAAAGAGAATTACAAAGTTGAAGAAAGCTCAAAAAGAACTAACTGAGATGTTACAAAAAGCCCAAAAAGATTACAAAGAAACAGCAGGTAAACATCGCAAAGCCCCTCCTACCCTTCCGGGCGATGACAAAGTTTGGCTTTCCATAAAAAATTCTGAAAACTAACGTATTGTCTTCTAAATTGGATATAAAATTCATAGGACCTTTTCAAATTTCGGCACAAATTAACCCAGTTGCTTTCCATTTAAAACTTCCTAACAGCCTTAAAATTCACCCTATATCCCTGTTCCATGTATCCTTGCTCAAATCATTCCGTTGGAACCCATTTTCAGGAAGAAATCTGCCACCTCCTCCACCAGAAAAAGTCCATGGTGAAGAAGAATACATTGTGGATGAAAATGAGAACTCTAGAAGATTTAGAGGAAGACTACAATATTTGGTGCAATGGAGGGATTATGGACCAGAAGATAATTCATGGGAGCTGGAGGGCAATGTCCATGCAACCAGGCTTACAAGAGCTTTTCATCAGAGACATCCAGAGAAGCCAGCTCCTGAGATGTCCAGAGGCCATCTTGGAAGGAGAGGAGTACTGTCAGGACTTGAACCCAGTAACTCTTGTGCACCAGGCAGCAGTTCTTCCCTCTGAGCTATTCAGCTCACTGGACAGTTCTGTGCTAACCCAGATTCTTGTACCTGTGTTGTATAGATTGTCTCCACATTAATTTCCTGATTGGCTCCATCCTGAACACCCTATTTAAACCTGGCATTGCAGTCCCTTCCTTGCAAGATTATAAAGCCACCAGCCTCTAGTCAAGCTTCCTTTCACTTCTCCATGATTCTAAGATTATACACTCCCTGACAGAAGTTATGTCGCTTATCCATGTTATGTAAATAAAAGCTTATAACCTGACGTTAAATTCATCCATTGGTTGCATAAATTATTCTTTTGAAAGCTGAAACCCTCGAAATGTGGTTTAGGTTAAGAAAATAAATTGGCATCAATGCAGAGTATTGATCAGTTAATGGACACAGAATGGTCAGATTTTGGCAAGACAAAAGTTTTGTCGCCCACAGAAAGTAATGCGATATTCAAAAAGTTAACTTAATATACAATTATATGTTGAATCACATTGGTGAATGAAGTTGTGGTGCTATTAGAGTCATATTTAATATTTTGTGTGACTTCGATGAGCTTGAAGGACTGCATCTATGCGATTCAACAATGATTCATACAATTTATTAATTAAGCCATCAGGAATAGCAAAGAATGCAGTCTTACGTGCTTCCCAGAGTTCATCTAGATTCTTTGGTTTTGTCTTCTAAGCTTCCTCTTTTATCCTACCCCAAATATGCTCAATGATGTTCATGTCTGGTGACTGGGCTCTGTTGTAGAGATGGATGTATGAGATGGAGCACCATCCTGCTGCAGAATTTGACCCCTTTTATGATTTGGAATATAAGAGATAGCTAATATGCCTTGATATTTTAGGCTATTGATGTTGCCTTCCACCTTGCAAATGTTTCGCACACCCCCATACTGAATGTAACCCCAGACCATCATCTTTCCACCACCAAATTTAACTGTTTCTGGATGTATTTTGGATCCATACAGGCTCCAGTAGGTCTCCTGCAGTATTTGCGGTGGCTGTGGTGTAGTTCTACTGAAGATTCATCAGAGAAATCCAGCTTCTGCCACTTCTCCAGCGTCCATCTGTTTAGCAGGCTGTGGGACTTTTCAAATGCCACACGGTTTTTTATTTGCCTTTTGTTTAGTGCTGGCTTCTGGGCACTGATTCGACCATGGAGACCATTTCGAGGCAAAATCCTACAAACTGTTCTAGTTGACACAGGGACTTGAGGTGACCAGGCCTGTTGGAGCTCTGCTGCAGTGGAAGAGGGGCATGCTTTGGATTTTCTAACCAACAAACATTCCTCCTGAGAAGTTGTCTTGCGCAGTCTGCCGGACCAGGGCTTGTCAAGCACATCTCCAATCTCTTCAAATCTTTTTTTAATTCTTTGTACTTGATGCTGAGACACAATAGAGGTGCCAGCCACCTCTGCAGTGGATCTGGTCTTCAGCCTCTTGATAATCCAGGCTTTCGTCGCAGGGTCGATTTTTGGCATGTTGTCAGAGCTCAAGTTGCAGTTCATGTGAGGGTCTGGGGTGCTGGGGTTCTTTTTATACACACACACTAATTAACCGATCATTTACTGAGCACAGGTGAGGATGTAAACTAGGATTGGGTGCATTATATGACCAGGCGACAAAACTTTTGTCTTGCCAAAATCTAACCATTCTGTGTCCATTAACTGATCAATATTTCTGCATTGATGCCAATTTATTTTCTTAACCTAAACCACATTTTGGAGGGTTTCAGCTTTCAAAATAATAATTTATACAACCAATGGATGAATTTAACGTCAGGTTATAAGCTTTTATTTACCTAACATGGTGACATAACTTCTGTCAGGGAGTGTACTGCTGCTTCCGTGTACTGACTCCTTGGCTATCTCTAAATACACTACATGCTGCTTCTTTAACCCCTTTACCCCCAAGGGTGGTTTGCACGTCAATGACCAGGCCAATTTTTACAATTCTGACCACTGTCCCTTTATGAGGTCATAACTCTCGAACGCTTCAACGGATCCTGGTGATTCTGACATTGTTTTCTCGTGACATATTGTACTTCATGATAGTGGTAAAATTTCTTTGATAATAGCTGCGTTTATTTGTGAAAAAAACGGAAATTTGGTGAAAATTTTGAAAATTTTGCAATTTTCCAACTTTGAATTTTTATGCAATTAAATCACAGAGATATGTCACATAAAATACTTAATAAGTAACATTTCCCACATGTCTACTTAACATCAGCACAATTTTGTAACCAATTTTTTTTTTGTTAGGGAGTTATAAGGGTTAAAAGTTGACTAGCAATTTCTCATTTTTACAACACCATTTTTTTTTTAGGGACCACATCTCATTTGAAGTCATTTTAAGGGGTCTATATGATAGAAAATACCCAAGTGTGACACCATTCTAAAAACTGCACCCCTCAAGGTGCTCAAAACCACATTCAAGAAGTTTATTAACCCTTCAGGTGTTTTACAGGAATTTTTGGAATGTTTAAATAAAAATGAACATTTAACTTTTTTCACAAAAAATTTATTTCAGCTCCAATTTGTTTTATTTTACCAATGGTAACAGGAGAAAATGGACCCCAAAAGTTGTTGTACAATTTGTCCTGAGTATGCCGATAACCCATATGTGGAGGTAAACCACTGTTTGGGCGCATGACAGAGCTCGGAAGCGAAGGAGGGCAATTTGACTTTTCAATGCAAAATTGACAGGAATTGAGATGGGACGCCATGTTGCGTTTGGAGAGCCACTGATGTGCCTAAATATTGAAACCCCCCACAAGTGACACCATTTTGGAAAGTAGACCCCCTAAGGAACTTATCTAGAGGTGTGGTGAGCACTTTGACCCACCAAGTGCTTCACAGAAGTTTATAATGCAGAACCGTAAAAATAAAAAATCATATTTTTTCACAAAAATTATCTTTTCGCCCCCAATTTTTTTATTTTCCGAAGGGCAAGAGAAGAAATTGGACTGCAAAAGTTGTTGTACAATTTGTCCTGAGTACGCTGATACCCCATATGTGGGGGTAAACCACTGTTTGGGCACATGGTAGAGCTCAAAAGGGAAGGAGCGCTGTTTGACTTTTCAATGCAAAATTGAAAGGAATTGAGATGGGACCCCATGTTGCATTTGGAGAGCCACTGATGTGCCTAAACATTGAAACCCCCCACAAGTGACAGCATTTTGGAAAGTAGACCCCCTAAGGAACTTATCTGGATGTGTGGTGAGCACTTTGACCCACCAAGGGCTTCACAGAAGTTTGTAATGCAGAGCCATAAAAATAAAACAAAATTTTTTTTCCACAAAAATTATATTTTAGCCCCCAGTTTTGTATTTTACCTAAGGTAACAGGAGAAGTTGGACCCCAAAAGTTGTTGTCCAATTTGTCCTGAGTACGCTGATACCCCATATGTCGGGGGGGACCACCGTTTGGGCGCATGGGAGAGCTCGGAAGGGAAGGAGCGCCATTTGGAATGCATACTTAGATGGAATGGTCTGCAGGCGTCACATTGCATTTGCAGAGCCCCTAATGTACCTAAACAGTAGAAACCCCCCACAAGTGACACCATTTTGGAAAGTAGACCCCCTAAGGAACTCATCTAGATGTGTTGTGAGAGCTTTGAACCCCCAAGTATTTCACTACAGTTTATAACGCAGAGCCGTGCAAATAAAAAATATTTTTTTTCCACAAAAATTATATTTTAGCCTCCAGTTTTGTATTTTTCCAAGGGTAACAGGAGAAATTGGACCCTAAATGTTGTTGTCCAATTTGTCCTGAGTACGCTGATACCCGATATGTGGGGGGGGGATCCACCGTTTGGGTGCATGGGAGGACTCGGAAGGGAAGGAGCATCATTTGGAATGCCGATTTAGATGGATTGGTCTGCAGGCGTCACATTGTGTTTGCAGAGCCCCTAATGTACCTAAACAGTAGAATCCTTTTTTTCCCACAAAAATTATTTTTTAGCCCCCAGTTTTGTATTTTCCTAAGGGTAACAGGAGAAATTAGACCCCAAAATTTGTTGTCCAATTTGTCCTGAGTACGCTGATACCCGATATGTTGGGGTAAACCCGTGTTTGGGCACATGGGAGAGCTCGGAAGGGAAGGAGCACTGTTTTACTTTTTCAACGCAGAATTGGCTGGAATTGAGATCGGACGCCATGTCGCGTTTGGAGAGCCCCTGATGTGCCTAAACAGTGGAAATCCCCCAATTATAACTGAAACCCTAATTCAAACACACCCCTAACCCTAATCCCAACGGTAACCCTAACCACACCTCTAACCCAGACACAGCCCTAACCCTAATCCCAACCCTATTCCCAATCGTAAATGTAATCCAAACCCTAACCCTAACTTTAGCCCCAACCCTAACTGTAGCCTTAACCCTAACCCTATCCCTAGCCCTAACCCTAGCCCTAGCCTTAACCCTAGCCCTAACCCTAACCCTAGCCCTAACCCTAACCCTAATGGAAAAATGGAAATAAATACATTTTTTTAATTTTTCCCTAACTAAGGGGGTGATGAAGGGGGGTTTGATTTATTTTATAGCGTTTTTTTAGTGGATTTTTATGATTGGCAGCCGTCACACACTGAAAGACGCTTTTTATTGCAAAAAATATTTATTGCGTTACCATATTGTGAGAGCTATAATTTTTCCATATTTGAGTCCACAGAGTTATGTGAGATCTTGTTTTTTGCGGGACGAGTTGACGTTTTTATTGGTAACATTTTCGGGCATGTGACATTTTTTGATCGCTTTTTATTCCGATTTTTGTGAGGCAGAATGACCTATTCATGAATTTCTTTTGGGGGAGGCGTTTATACCGTTCTGCGTTTGGTAAAATGGATAAAGCAGTTTTATTCTTCGGGTCAGTACGATTACAGCGACACCTCATTTATATTTTTTTTATGTTTTGGCGCTTTTATACGATAAAAACTATTTTATAGAAAAAACAATTATTTTGGCATCGCTTTATTCTGAGGACTATAACTTTTTTTATTTTTTTGGTGATCATGCTGTATGGCGTTTTTTGCGGGATAAGATGACGTTTTCAGCAGTACCATGGTTATTTATATCTATCTTTTTGATCGCATGTTATTCCACTTTTTGTTCGGCGGTATGATAATAAAGCGTTGTTTTTTGCCTCGTTTTTTTTTTTTTGCTTACGGTGTTTACTGAAGGGGTTAACTAGTGGGCCAGTTTTATAGGTTGGGTCGTTACGGATGCGGCAATACTAAATATGTGTACTTTTATTGTTTTTTTTTAATTATTTAGATAAAGAAATGTATTTATGGGAATAATATATATTTTTTTTACACATTTGGAATTTTTTTTTTTTACTTTTTTTACTTTGTCCCAGGGGGGAACATCACAGATCGGTGATCTGACAGTTTGCACAGCACTCTGTCAGATCACCGATCTGACTTACAGCACTGCAGGCTTCAGAGTGCCTGCTCTGAGCAGGCTCTGTGAAGCCACCTCCCTCCCTGCAGGACCCAGATGTCGCGGCCATCTTGGATCCGGGGCCTGCAGCGAGGAAGGAGACCCTCGCAGCAACGCGATCACATTGCGTTGCTGCGGGAGGCTCAGGGAAACCCGCAGGGAGCCCCCTCCCTGCGCGACGCTTCCCTGCACCGCCGGCACACCGCGATCATGTTTGATCGCGGTGTGCCGGGGGTTAATGTGCCGGGAGCGGTCTGTGACCGCTCCTGGCACATTGTGCCGGATGTCAGCTGCGATAGGCAGCTGACACCTGGCCGCGATCGGCCGCGCTCCCACCGTGAGCGCGGCCGATCGCTATGACGTACTATCCCGTCGAGGGTCAGATAGGCCCAGGGCACCTCGACGGGATAGTACGTCTAAGGTCAGAGAGGGGTTAAACTACATTGCTGCTCCCCTGCACCAACTCCTTGGCAATCCCTCACTACGCTACCTGCTGCTCCTTTAAACTACATTGCTGCTCCTGTGTACCGACTCCTTGGCTATCTCTGAGTGCGCTACCTGCTGGTGCTGCCCCTATTGGTTGTAATACCACTACTCCAGGTCAGACCATAACAGTCAGTTTCATACTGCCAGATTCTGGAGTTGGATGTGTTGTTTAAGGAGGAATTCGGAGTGTTGGTAAAAAGACTGTTGCTTGGTGATTTGACTGTGTGCATATCCTTATCATCTCCTATTTGGTTTTTCATTCATTTACTTCTGGGTGCTCCACTATGTTGTTTGTGAGTGAATATTTGTATGACTGGTATTTTCATTTATCCCTGTATGTCTTCCCTCATTAGTCTGGTTTGTTTATTCCTACAAGCTACAATTCCCCACTAGCCTAGGTTGGGTAGGAAACAGATAAGGGCTGATTTAGGAGCTCAGCAAGGCATGTGGCCACCATCAGAAGTAATCCAGGATGCAGGGATAGCTAGAGCGCCCCTAACTTTAGGAATAAAGAAGGAGCCCCCAGCCCGGGATATCCTGTAACAGTACTATGATAATAATACTGGCCCAAACCATTTTTTTTTGTCCATAATGGATCCAGTGACTGCTGTGGCAGGACAACTTGAGCAGCTCAGGCTGGATGGAGGTTGGAGAACTACCCACTACTGTTTTGCAATTGGCCAAGAAGTTAACAATGTCTCAAGGCTGTTTTAGATAAAGTGTAGTGATAGGCAAAATTAAAAATCTGAACTCCAAAGCTAAACTGTTGTACGAACAAGAATTCAGCTGAACAAAACATTTTATCTATTCAAAGGGTTTTGGGCAGAGAGCTGTAGGACTGTTTTTTTGTACTTAGCGGGGTATTGTTGAAGTTTTTCAAAGAAGCCCCTGCCCAAAAGCATTTACTCCTTTGCCCTATGAGAGTCACAAAAAACAAAATTACCTACATATAGTTAAGATATTTAAAATACCAGCATACTAAGCCTAAATAATACCACTCCATCATGACCATTGCCAATAAGTCTAATGTTCCGAACATACAGTAATTCTTCACAATAATTCTACACTGGCGCTCTGCAGACTGCACAAGTAAGCAAAGTAATGGTAAACCCATTGACTCACCACAGATATTCTCTGTTTGCAGTCTCTCACTTTTCCTTTTCATCTGGCTCAAACACCAGGATACCTTAGAGGAACCTAGGGGTGATCTTTGCTTTTCCAGCATCCATCCTACCTTTCCAACTAACACAAAATTCAAATCTTGCTAGTGTCCAATTCTATGTACATAAATATTTTCCCAGAGGAAATAATAAAGCTTATTCTCATCAATCCCCTTATTAGGGGATTTGCAGGGACCTCTGGGACTTCTTCTGGCCTGTAAATTTGGCATACCTGATGCAGTGATGCTGATGTCTTCTGAGTATTTCCGCATCTTGTAGGATACAAATTGTCTTATAGGGGTTGTCTGGTCTAGAATGACAAGTCTGCAGACAATTAATCATCTTTGTGCACGCACTGTGCGCTGTGAGGATATACCAGTGCTCTGGGAATGGAAGTCAAGTATCCGATATGCATACTCCCGGGCATAACGCATCTAGTGGGCGCAATCTCACACAATGCAATCGTATTGAGTGAGTCCACGCCCACTAGATTGGTTCTACTCGGGTGTATGCATATTGGATACTTGGCCGCCATTCCTGGCGCAGACCCCAGCAATATGTTACCCCCTATAAAATTAAACCAGCAAAGGCTAGGGAGACAGCTGCGGCCTGATATTAATAGCCTGGGAAGAGGCCATGTATACTGGTACCCCCCAGCTAAAAACATCTGCTCTCATTCACCCAGAAATGGCACATCTTATAGACGCGCCAATTCCGGCACTTAGCCTCGCTCTTCCCACTTGCCCTGTAGCAGTGGCAAGTGGGGTTCATATTTGTGGGGTTGATGTCATCTTTGTATTGTCTGGTGACATCATGCCCATGGATTAGTAATGAAGAATCATCAATAAGACACCTATCCATTATTAATCCTATAGTTACATGGTAAATAAAGACATAGCCAGAATTAAGTCCTTTAATTGAAATAATCACAGAGACTCCATTATTGAATCTTAATTTACCATACTTACAGCATCGTCTAATCCCTGATGCCCTAGATCTCCTGCAACAAAAAGTAAAAAAACTAACATAAATACTCCCTGTCTGACGTAGTCCATTTACCGAGTTTCCCACTACGATCTCACGTGTAGAACAGTCACATCAGAAGATGTGACTGTTCTACCGGGTCTCTGGTGATACACTGAAAGGAGGTAATCGCTCCTGCAGTTCATCACTGAGAGTTCGCTGGAGTTCGTGCTCTCACGTACGGCACTGCTGCGTGAACATTTTCTCATGCAGTGGTGCCGCAAGTGACAGCACAAACTCCGATGAACTCTCACGACGACACAGTGATACACTGCGGGAGGATTATCTCCTGTCAGTGTATCACTGAAGGCCGGGTAGAGCAGTAAGATCTCCCGATAACATAAGATAGTATCAAGTAAAAAGACATTTGTCCATCCAGTTCAGCCTATAGTCCATCAGAATAAATCCCCAGATCTACGTCAGGCAAGATATTCGAGATTCTCACTGCCCTAACAGTAAAGAATCCTCTTCTATGTTGGTGGAAAAACCTTCTTTCTTCCACACTCAGAGAATGCCCCCTTGTGATCGTCACCTTCCTTGGTATAAACAGATCCTCAGAGAGATATTTGTATTGTCCCCTTATATACCTTCACATGGTTATTAGATCGCCCCGCAGTTGTCTTAATTCTAGACTAAATAATCCTAATTTTGCTAATCTCTCTGGGTATTGGAACCAGGAACACATGGGCTACTTGCACAGTGAACAAGTCTGTATGATCATGTTCACACACCACCAAGAAACCTGAAGACACAAAAGAGAATAGTAAAACCAAAAACACTCAGTTTGAAAAAATGTTGCAGTAATCCGCAAGTGCTAGTAAAAGATGTAAAAAACAGGGTATTTGGTTGATACGTTTTTTACAAAAAATGTATACTAAGCTGCTCTACCAATCTTCACGGTATACCCTTATCAGAGCAGTCCTAACTAATGTATGCAATCCCTATCTGATGTATTTAAAAACCTGATCATCTGTATATAACCTGTGTGAACAGGGTTCAGAGAGGAAAAATCCATGTGTGCATACAGGGTAGAACAGCTTTTGTGCAGATAGCCCAAGAGGAGTGGTGGAACTCCCCAGTCTTGTAGGCACAAGAGAACAATTATGGAAACAGGAACACATGGGCTACTTGCACAGTGAACAAGTCTGTATGATCATGTGCACACACCACCAAGAAACCTGAAGACACAAAAGAGAATAGTAAAACCAAAAACACACAGTTTGAAAAAATGTTGCAGTAATCCGCAAGTGCTAGTAAAAGATGTAAAAAACAGGGTATTTGGTTGATACGTTTTTTGCAAAAAATGTATACTAAGCTGCTCTACCAATCTTCACGGTATACCCTTATCAGAGCAGTCCTAACTAATGTATGCAATCCCTATCTGATGTATTTAAAAACCTGATCATCTGTATATAACCTGTGTGAACAGGGTTCAGAGAGGAAAAATCCATGTGTGCATACAGGGTAGAACAGCTTTTGTGCAGATAGCCCAAGAGGAGTGGTGGAACTCCCCAGTCTTGTAGACACAAGAGAACAATTATGGAAACAGGAACACATGGGCTACTTGCACAGTGAACAAGTCTGTATGATCATGTTCACACATCACCAAGAAACCTGAAGACACAAAAGAGAATAGTAAAACCAAAAACACTCAGTTTGAAAAAATGTTGCAGTAATCCGCAAGTGCTAGTAAAAGATGTAAAAAACAGGGTATTTGGTTGATACGTTTTTTGCAAAAAATGTATACTAAGCTGCTCTACCAATCTTCACGGTATACCCTTATCAGAGCAGTCCTAACTAATGTATGCAATCCCTATCTGATGTATTTAAAAACCTGATCATCTGTATATAACCTGTGTGAACAGGGTTCAGAGAGGAAAAATCCATGTGTGCATGCAGGGTAGAACAGCTTTTGTGCAGATAGCCCAAGAGGAGTGGTGGAACTCCCCAGTCTTGTAGACACAAGAGAACAATTATGGAAACAGGAACACATGGGCTACTTGCACAGTGAACAAGTCTGTATGATCATGTTCACACACCACCAAGAAACCTGAAGACACAAAAGAGAATAGTAAAACCAAAAACACTCAGTTTGAAAAAATGTTGCAGTAATCCGCAAGTGCTAGTAAAAGATGTAAAAAACAGGGTATTTGGTTGATACGTTTTTTGCAAAAAATGTATACTAAGCTGCTCTACCAATCTTCACGGTATACCCTTATCAGAGCAGTCCTAACTAATGTATGCAATCCCTATCTGATGTATTTAAAAACCTGATCATCTGTATATAACCTGTGTGAACAGGGTTCAGAGAGGAAAAATCCATGTGTGCATACAGGGTAGAACAGCTTTTGTGCAGATAGCCCAAGAGGAGTGGTGGAACTCCCCAGTCTTGTAGACACAAGAGAACAATTATGGAAACAGGAACACATGGGCTACTTGCACAGTGAACAAGTCTGTATGATCATGTTCACACACCACCAAGAAACCTGAAGACACAAAAGAGAATAGTAAAACCAAAAACACTCAGTTTGAAAAAATGTTGCAGTAATCCGCAAGTGCTAGTAAAAGATGTAAAAAACAGGGTATTTGGTTGATACGTTTTTTGCAAAAAATGTATACTAAGCTGCTCTACCAATCTTCACGGTATACCCTTATCAGAGCAGTCCTAACTAATGTATGCAATCCCTATCTGATGTATTTAAAAACCTGATCATCTGTATATAACCTGTGTGAACAGGGTTCAGAGAGGAAAAATCCATGTGTGCATGCAGGGTAGAACAGCTTTTGTGCAGATAGCCCAAGAGGAGTGGTGGAACTCCCCAGTCTTGTAGACACAAGAGAACAATTATGGAAACAGGAACACATGGGCTACTTGCACAGTGAACAAGTCTGTATGATCATGTTCACACACCACCAAGAAACCTGAAGACACAAAAGAGAATAGTAAAACCAAAAACACTCAGTTTGAAAAAATGTTGCAGTAATCCGCAAGTGCTAGTAAAAGATGTAAAAAACAGGGTATTTGGTTGATACGTTTTTTGCAAAAAATGTATACTAAGCTGCTCTACCAATCTTCACGGTATACCCTTATCAGAGCAGTCCTAACTAATGTATGCAATCCCTATCTGATGTATTTAAAAACCTGATCATCTGTATATAACCTGTGTGAACAGGGTTCAGAGAGGAAAAATCCATGTGTGCATACAGGGTAGAACAGCTTTTGTGCAGATAGCCCAAGAGGAGTGGTGGAACTCCCCAGGCTGCTCCAGGTAAGTTTATCATTCACTAGGATCCCCAAGTCCTTCATTTATCATTGTTGAACCACATCTGCCACCTCTCCGCAGAAGTTTCCAACTTATCCAGATCCATCTGTAGCAGAATAATATCTTCTCTTGTATTGACTGCTTTACATAGTTTTGTATCATCTGCAAATATCAATATTTTACTGCGTAAGGCTAGGTTCACATTTGAGGTTGAGTCCGCAGCATTTCGTACGCAACCGCAAATGCATGGCAAAACGTATGCAAACGCATGAAAATGCTGCATCAAATTACGCATGATGGATAAAAAAACGCAACGTTTGCATGCATTTTTGCATGCGTTCGCATTGTTTAAGCGCATGTGTTATGAAAAATTTTATCAATGAGAATTTGATTGACACAATGGGCATGGCTCATGGGATTTCTCTATATAGACCATTGTGCAAACGCAAGCGAACACATGTCCTTGCGTTCCTATGCGTTCCCATACACTGTAATGCGTTGTTTTGACGCATTCCTTCCACAAGCATCCGCATGCATATGGCGGCGGAAATTTGTCGCCCAAAAAATTCTAACATGGTGCGTCAGCCGCGCCCAGCCGCACACCGCAAAAATATGCATACGTAAGCAAACGCGGGCGAACGCATGCACCTGCGTCTACAATGTTAAAGATAGGAAATCAAGACACATACATTACAGATGTTTGTGTGAGAAACACTGTGGACACAACCGCAAATGTGAAACCAGCCTAAATCTTCTACCAGATCGGTAATAAATATGTTGAAGAGAATAGGTCCCAACACCGACCCCTGCGGTACCCCACTGGTCACAGTGACCCAGTTAGAGAATATACCATTTATAACCACCCTCTGCTTTCTATCACTAAGCCAGTTACTTACCCATTTACACACATTTTCTCCCAGACCCAGCATTCTTATTTTGTGTACCAACCTCTTGTGTGGCACAGTATCAAACACTTTGGAAAAATCAAGATATACCATGTCGAATGACTCACCTTGGTCCAGGCTATATCTTACCTCTTCATAAAAACTGATTAGATTGGTTTGACAGGAGCGATTCCTCATGAACCCATGCTGATATGAAATTAAAGGGAACCTGTCACCTGAATTTGGCGGGACCGGTTTTCGGTCATATGGGCGGAGTTCTCGGGTGTTTGATTCACCCTTTCCTTACCCGCTGGCTGCAAGCTGGCCGCAATATTGGATTGAAGTTCATTCTATATCCTCCATAGTACACGCCTGCACAAGGCAAGATTGCCTTGCGCAGGCGTGTACTACGGAGGACAGAGAATGAACTTCAATCCAATATTGCAGCCAGCATGCAGCCAGCGGGTAAGGAAAGGGTGAATCAAAAACCCGAAAATTCCGCCCATATGACCAAAAACCGGTCCCGCCAAATTCAGGTGACAGGTTCCCTTTAAACAGTTATTCTCATTGATATAATCCAGAATAACATCCCTCAGAAACCTTTCAAATATTTTGCTAACAATAGAGGTTAGACTTACTGGCCTATAATTTCTAGGTTCACTTTTAGAGTGTAAGAGCCCTTTATGAATATTGGTTTGCTATGTGCCAGTCCTGTAGAACAGACCCCGTCGATATAGAGTCCCTAAATATAATAAATAATGGTTTGTCTATTATATTACTTAGTTCTCTTAGTACTCGTGGGTATATGCCATTCGGACCCAAGATTTATCTATTTTAATCTTATTTAGCCGATTTCGCATAATCTTATTTTGCAGTTTTGATGTGACTTTTCTACACGTGAGATCGTTGTGGGACACTCGTTATATAAATGGACTACAGCAGAAAGGTAAGTATATGTTGGTTGATTATTTTATTTTTGTTGCAGGAGACGCGGGCATCATGTATTAGGTGTTTGTGTTTAATTGTAAAACAAAAAAAACATTCATACTCACAGTCGCCAGATGATGGGACTACTGTCCCATCATCGGCTCATGCTGTCACTTTTATATGTGACAGCAGACATAGCCGGATGGGAGTAGTAGCCCCATCAGGCGATGCCTGGCTACACACTGTCGGGATCACACTCAGTCGGAGCAGCCTTTGGAAGTGGTGAATCACCAGAAATAATACACAAGACACGTCTTGTATAGTGTATCACTGGGAAGTCTCTGAAGCACGCCTGCCTTCAATGTGTTATCCCTTCTTTATATAGTTGTTTCAGTAGGTTTAGTGGTTATACAAGTTTTGCATGTTTAAACAAAGAGACAAAACAGGAAAGAAAGAAAAGAAAAGAAAACAGTTTCGTGGGCGGCAGTTTCACAACAAACAGTACAAAGGCAATTCCACAGACAAGAAAAACAGGATTTCATACTATAGCTAAAATGTCCTTGAATGGACAGGTCAATATTTATCACAAATTCTTTTTTTTTATTTTTGTTCATTGAGGTAATCATTTTTGTTCTGCTCTTCACAATCTCCCCTTTGACATATTCCATTCAAAACCTTGTCGATCATTTTAGTCATTCTTTTTGTGATGTTACAAAAAAAAAAACTTTATATTCTCGCATCCATTACACAAAATTTATTTGTGCATACCGAGATACCCTTGAGTACAACCTTGAATAATACATATATAATTACAATAACCATAACTGTATGTATTAGGCTTTGCATAATCCCGGTAACCCACCCACCGATCCCTCTGAACCAATTGGCCGGGTTAAGAAAAGAAAAGGTATCTGACCACCAGCTATCCTTATTTTGGTCATTGTCTTTGTCATACTGATCCCTGAGTCGTTGTACGTCTTTTAATTTAAATCTCATACTCATAGTACTATTCGGGTCTATATAATGACAGCAGGTGGGTCCGATGATTTGACACATACCCCCTTGTGAGGCAGTTAGGTAATCCAATACCAGGGTATGTTGGTTAGTGACTATTATAAGCTGATTCTGTACAGCTATACTAGTATTTAATATGTCCAATATATCCCAAATCTGATCATCTAGATAATCCATGGCTCTAACTAATTTATCCCACATTTGTGTTAACATAGGATAAATAAAAATGGTACTAGCAATTTTGTTGGGAATTCCCATTTGTACTATATGCGGCCTCCCCGAGGGACGTGGTGAGTTATCTGCAGCTCTTTTATACAGTGTGTGCTTGGGCACGGCTTGCATATTCACTTGTTTATTTGAAATTATGAAAGTAGCCGGGGTTAGGCGTCGTAATGTACAAGTACCCTTTATACCTACGGGAAGCCATTTATATGCTCCTTCTCCGCATATCCAAAATGTACCCTCAGGCAGATCCCACAAAGCTGAGTGCTGCAATACCAATCTGTGAGCCAAATCCACAAAACTAGATACATTCTGAAGCATACACCAAGAGGGTTTTTGTCCCAAGGGGCTACAGTACCCGGCTGCGGGATTCCCACATACATGCATTCCGTTGACATACTCATTGGATTCATTACAAACCAGGTTCCCCGGCTTACTTGTACAACTGTCTGCATCACCTTGAGGGAACAACTCAGAATGTTCCCATTTTCTATTATGTATGTATCTTTCCAATACTGTAGGTTTGAAAGCATCAGAGGAAGGGGTGGTTGTACTGAAACTGAGCTGTAGATTTTCAGTGGGGACCTGTCCTAAATCAGTTAATCCAGTCTTATTCCTAGGTACCCATTTTCCTCCCTTGAATGCTAAATATTGTAAGTTGTCTATTTTTCCTGTAAGATTGCCCTGCCACCAAGGAAATTCTACCCATCCCACAATTGGTATGGCGATTGTAGTATTCCATAGTCTAGTATTGCCAGGTTGGTTGTTGGTATTTCTTCAGCTGACACGGGAACTGCTAGAAAAGGTATACTTGTGGCTGATACTGGTGAATGGGTACAGATCCAACAATCTGCCAGGGGTTGCGTATTATTTAACAAGTCATGCACTAATTTTCTATGATGTTGTACGAATCTATTGTTCAAAGGGGCTAGAGAATTCAGTCTTTCCCATGCCTCCGTTGAGGTTAACATTATTAACATCAATATCATGAGTCTTATACTGCTTTTTTGCAATGGCTTGCATGTATCCATGATGCCTTTCCTTCAAGCTTGACTGCTGTTGGAGTTGTTAACAGGACTTGGAAAGGTCCGTCAAATCTCGGTTCCAGAGTCTTTCTGGTGTGTCTTTTCACGTAGACTTGATCACCAGGTTCCAACTTGTGGCCTCCTTCGAGATTTTCTGGATCTGGAAGGGAAGCAAAAACTTGCGAATGCACTTTAGTTAAACGTTTTTGTAATTCTTGTACATAAGCAGTTAAAGTCTCAGTATTCAACATCAGTTGTTGTGGAAAATAACAACCCAAATTTGCTGCTCTACCAAAAAGAATCTCATGTGGTGACAGCTTAGCCTTCCCCCTTGGGGTGTTTCGGATGGAATACAGGGCAAGTGGTAGACACTCGGTCCAAGGCTTTCCTGTTTCTGCCATGGCCTTCTGGATTTTTAATTTTATTGTCCCATTTAATCTTTCCACTTTACCTGAACTCTGTGGATGATATGGAGTGTGAAACTGGTTTTCTACTCCCAACATTTTCATAACATTCTGGAATATTTCCCCAGTAAAATGGGTACCCCTATCTGACTCGATCACCTCAGGCATGCCGTAACGGGGTATCAGTTCATGTGCTATTTTAATGGCAGTAGTTTTTGCTGAGGCTTTACGAACTGGATAAGCCTCTGGCCACCCTGAGAACATGTCCACACACACAAGCACATATTCGTATCCATTGTACCTAGGAAGTTGGATGTAGTCGATCTGGAGTCTTTGAAAGGGATACAGTGGTCTTACATGATGCTTGGTTGGGGTTTTAATGGCCTGACCTGGATTGTGTGCCAGGCATATAGCGCATGCAGCACACATGTTCCGAGCAAAATTACCAAAGCCTGGAGCCAACCACCTTTCTTTTACCTTGAGCGTCATACCATTTGCCGACACATGCGTGGGTAGGTGGAGGTCACTTGCCACTGCGGGGTACCAGGCTCTGGGTAAACACAACAAAGTTCCTTTTTTCCATAATCCTTGCTGATCTTCTGCCCCTTTTTTCTGCCACTGCCCTCGTTCTTCGTCGTCTACCTGTTTCTGAGCTTCCTTCAATCTTTCCTCATCATCTTCAGAGCTATCTAGTGTGTGGGCATGATGTAAGGGTTTACGTGCTGCCTGTTTTGCTGCCTTATCGGCTTTATCGTTACCCCTGGCTTCCTCGGTGTCGAGTCTCACATGTGCAGCTACCTTTATCACCGCTATTTCTTTAGTTTCTTGTGCTGCCTCCAGAATCTGTCTAATGAGGGAGGCATGTTTAACAGGTTGGCCTGAAGCAGTCATATAACCTCTGGCTCTCCATATTACGCCAAAATCGAAAATAATGCCATGCGCATATCTAGAATCAGTGTATATGTTTGCTGTCTGATCTTTGGCTATTTTTAGAGCTTCAACTAATGCCGTAAGTTCTGCTTCTTGTGCAGACTGATTAGCAGGGAGAGGTTCTGCTTTCAGCACTTCATGCTGAGTTACTACCGCATAACCTGTATGAAATTGTCCATTCATATCTGCATATCTACTGCCATCTATGAAAAGTTCAAATGTAGCATTACAGAGTGGCTTGTCACGTACATTACATAAGCCCTGAGTCTCTTGTTCCATTAATTGTACACAATCATGCATTGACTTTGATGGGTCAAAGGAGTTGGAGAGTGCAGTTTCCTCAGGTATGGTACCCCCCTCAGACTCTAAAGGGAGCAAAGACGCGAGATTAAGAGTCTGAATCCTGGCAAAGGATATGTTGGGCGGCAGTAGTAGGGAACATTGGAGACGGAGGTGTCTGGCCATTGAAATATGTTTAGGTTGGACCTGGTTAAGAATGCCATGTACATCATGAGTGGTCTGAACTAGAAGTGGGTGATCAAGAACAATCTCAGAAGCTTTATCTAATAACAGTGAAATTGCGGCTACTACTCTTACACAAGAAGGTGCGGCTCTAGCTACAGGGTCCAGATGAGCTGATATGTATGCCACAGGTCTCTGTTTGTTTCCATGTTTTTGTGTGAGCACCCCTGTAGCATGTGAGGATATCTCAGCTGCCATCAATTGAAAAGGTTTAGTGTAGTCTGGGAGTCCCAAAGCCGGAGCTGATACCAGTGCTGTTTTCAAAGAGGAAAATGACTGTTTAGCCTCTTCACTGAGTGAATATGGTGTGTTGGCAATACAGTCATATAAAGGCTGCATGAGTTGACTTGCATGTATGATCCACTGTCTACAGTGTGAAACAATACCTAGGAAAGCACGCAGCTGTTTGTGATTCCTGGGTTCAAGCATGTTACGTATGGCTTCCGTATGTTGAGGTGTGAGGTGTCTGATACCCTGTGATATGCAGTGACCTAAAAACACGACTGTTTGTTGACAAGCCTGGAGTTTCTGTCTATTTACTTTACAGCCTTCTTGCGCTAGGAAAATTAAGAAATTAACAGTTGAGGTAACTGCCGTCTGCTCATCAGGGCAACAAATAAGTAAGTCATCTACATACTGTAGAATGACTACTCCTGGTTCTGGGATGAAATTTTTTAGCACGGTCTGCATTGCTTCAGAGTACAAAGTTGGTGAGTGTACCATACCTTGTGGCAATCTTGTCCATGCTAATTGTTTACCCTTGAATGTAAAGGCAAACATGTTAGCCGGAGTATTACCACAGCAGCGCGTGTTACTTCATATAAGCAGCAGAATCCAACGTAAGGCAAACTGTGTTTAATATATGCAGCTTGAACTGGAACAAAATAAGAAAGCTTTGACAGTAACTACCGATATAATCTAGTCCATGTAACACATGTCTCTCTGTGAAGGAAACAGCAGCAGAATGATGCAATCAGTGAGAGTCCTCTGACCTTTTTGTACAAACTTTAACAATCACAGCATAGCTGACAAATGAACACTCATAGACATTCAATGCAGACTACAACAGGAATGGAGTTGTTGCATTTAAACTTATTCCAACACCCCCACTCAACAACTGCTTATCCTGTTAGTCCCATTGCAGTTCTGAATTCTTCAAACTTGGCTCTTGACAATGGCTTTGTCAAAACATCTGCTAACATCTTGTCAGATTCACAGTAAACAAACTTTAGAACTTCACGCTCTACTAAGTCACGCAAGTGATGATGTTTAACATCAATGTGCTTTGTTCTTGCACTTATCCTTTCACTGCTGGCGAGCTTGATACATCCTTGGTTGTCCTCATAGATAACAGTTGGTTCAGCTAGTGGTTTGCCGAATTCTTCCAAAAGTTGCTTCAACCAAATTAACTCTTGACTTGCATGAGCAGCTGATGTATATTCTGCTTCTGTAGAAGACAATGCAACTGACACTTGTTTTCTACTGGACCATGAGATTGAAGTGTGTCCTAACTTGAACAAGTAACCACTTGTTGATCTTCGATCACTTGAGTCTCCAGCCCAATCTGCATCTACATATCCTCTGAGAATTAGATCTCCTGATGCAGAAATCTTTAGACTTAACTCTTGGGTTGCCTTAAGATACTGAAGAAGTCTTTTAATTGCATTCCAATCTCTTTGGCGTGGCTTGCTTACACGTCGGCAGAGAATTCCCACTGTGGCTGAGATATCTGGACGGGTTGTGGTTGCTATGTATAGAAGTGCCCCCACTGCTTGTCTGTAACTGTCATTTGTGGGTAGCAGATCTTCTTCTCCTTCCAATTTTAGGTAAGATGGATCCATTGGAGTTGATATGCCTTTGGCTTCTGACATTCCAAACTGGTTTAGAACTGTGGAGATTTTAGAATTTTGATTAAGAAGAAAACTTCCATCTTCCTCTCTCTGGATTTGGATTCCCAAATAGTATGTCACATCTCCAAGGTCCTTGGTCTCGAAATGCTTGTTCAGAATTTGACCTAGTTTTGAAATTTCTCTCTCTTCTTGATGCGCTATTATTACATCATCCACATATAGAATAACATACATCCAATCTTGTGATACACCTTTTGTATACAAACATGGATCCGCTTGAGACCTTTTAAATCCTTCGTCGATTAACACTTTGTTCATCTTAGTGTTCCATGCTCTTGCTGATTGCTTAAGGCCGTAGAGAGATTTTTGCATTCTGCAAACAAGGTTCTCTTTACCCCTTTTAACATAGCCTTCTGGTTGAGTCATGTACAGCTCTTCTTCAATGTCTCCATGTAGAAAGGCTGTTTTGATGTCAAAATGTCTTACTTTCATCTGCTGAACAGCAGCTATGGATAATAAAGTTCTGAATGTAGTTTGCTTGGCAACTGGAGCAAAAGTAGCATCATAATCTTCACCATATTTTTGTGAATATCCTTTTGCGACCAATCTTGCTTTAAAACGGTGAACATTACCTTCGGAGTCATATTTGTTCTTAAAGACCCACTTACATCCAATTGCTTTCTTGCCTTGAGGTAGCTCTGTGAGCTCCCATGTTTTGAGCTTATGAAGGGATTCCATTTCTTCATCAGCAGCTTTTATCCATTTTTGCTTCTTATGAATAGGCAGTTTTTGCATTTCCTGCCATGACTGTGGCTCTTCTTCTGGAATTGATCTGACCATATAAGAAAGGCGTTTAGCTGGAATTCCTTTATTTGATCTTCCTGATCTTCTGATCTCCTGAGGTTGGCTTGGTTCTTCTGTTTCTTTTTCAGTACTTTCAGAGCATATCCAGACTTCAGTATTTTCTTTGAGATTCTCTTCAATGTCTGGAATCACTGACTGAAATTCTTGTTCCTTAGGTTGAATTATTTGCGTAACCTCATGAAATTTGAGCGATACTGAGTTTTCATCAATCACTACATCTCTGCTGATTGTTACTGTGTTGGTCTGTGGGTGCAGGATTCTGTATCCTTTCTGAGTTTCACTGTACCCCACAAGAACTCCTTCCTTTGCATGAGATTCCCACTTAGAACGTTTTTCTTTGGGAACATGCACAAAAGTTTTGCTTCCGAATATCCTGAGATGCTTCAGGTTGGGCTTCTCACAGTTCCATAGCTCATATGGAGTTTTACTTGTAGCTTTACTTGGCAGTCGATTTTGAAGATAGGTAGCAGTCATGATGGCTTCTCCCCAATATGTTGTAGGTAGGTTTCCATCAAATAGCATACTTCTTCCACTTTCACAAAGAGTTCGGTTCTTTCTCTCTGCTGTGCCATTCTGCTCTGGGTTGTATGGAACGGTTGTCTGGAACACGATTCCATTCTTTTTCAGGATGGTTTGCACTTTACCACTTGTATATTCAGTTCCATTATCTGCTCGCAGTACCTTTGGTATTCTTCCAAATTTGTTAAGAACTGCAGCAAGATATTCTTCAAGTTTCTGTGGAACTTCATCTTTACTTTGAAGTAGGTAAGTAACAGTATATCTGGAATAATCATCAATGAATGTGAGAAAATATCTCTTCTTGCTGGGAGTAAGAACACTCATTGGACCACACACATCTGTATGTATCAAATCCAGTATCTGTGCAGATTTAGTAGTGCTTACTTTAGGAAACGATTTTCTGGACATTTTCCCTTTTAGGCAACTTGTGCACTTCATTGTTTGATTACACTGGTTGATTGCAATACCATTTGCAAGTTGAGCTAGTTTCTTTACTGCTTCTGGATCTCTGTGGCCTAGGCGTCTGTGCCACACATGAATACAGTCCTTATGAAAATCTTGTCTAGCACTGTAAACAGTTTCATTGCATTTCAGCTGATAAAGTTCATCTTTGATTTTTCCTTCGGCAAGGGTATGACCCTTCTTTGAAATGATGCATCTGTCATCCTTAAATGTAACTATATTTCCCTGTTGTGCAAGCTTCTTTACAGATAAAAGGTTACTTTCAAGTTTGGGAACATACAGCACGTCTTTAACTGGGATTTTTCTGACTTGTGCTGAGGATTGAACTTGACAATGGAGATAACCATCTCCTATTCCTTCTGATGTCATATAGTGACCATTAGCTAAAATTACCTTTTCAGACTTGCTTTCATCTAGATTAATGAAGAAATCTTTATCACGTGTCATGTGAGCAGTCGCTCCAGAGTCAATACACCAAACATGGTTTGCATATGGGCTTGTGCTGACCCCAAATGCAGTCGCAATACATGCATCTTCCTTCTTTACAGCTGTTTTAACCTTTTGATGACTGTCCTGCTTTTTAAACTGATTCATTCTTGCTTTCCACACTCTGCAGTCTGTTTTAAGGTGACCAGGCTTTTTACAGACAAAACATTCACGAGTTTCCTTTAAATGACTCTGAGCTTTAGAAAAGTACTGTGTCTTTAATGCTGCTTCTGCTTTGCATATATTATTGCTAATAGTCTCTGACTTTCTCTTGTATTCATCTGCAAGTTTCCCTTTCACATATTCTAGTGTGAGTTCATCATCTGGTCTGGCATCTAATGCAGTCACAAGCGTGTCATAACTTTCTGGAAGACCACTTAATAGTAATGCAGCAACATGAAAATCTTTAATTTCTTCACCAATACCCCTTAGGCGCTCCACAATCTCTAGGGTGTTTCTGATATAGTCCTGCATATGCTGGCCATCACTTAATTTAGACTGATACAGCTTTCTCATAAGATATAGCTTATTGCTGAGATTTGACCTTTCATGCACTTTCTGTAATTCTTCCCACATTTTCTTTGCAGTATCACATTTGCATACATGTACAATCTGGTTATCATCTATGCTGAGGGAAATAGTGCTTTGTGCTTTCTGATCAGTCTCTAGCCAATCACCCGGTACTGGGTCAGGCACAGGCTGTTCAATACATTTCCATGTACCCTCTCTTATAAGTAACATCTTTACCTTGAATTTCCAGGAGCTGTAATTGTGATTTGTGAGACTTGGCACTGTGTACTTCACTGCATTCCTTTCTGTAGACATTCTTGTCTCTTGTACCTTTTTTTTTTTTTTGTTACTGGCCCTTTAAGCTGCGCTGTCCGGTGCTCTGTACACTGCGGTACCTTTGCGTTCCGGTGTCCTTGTATTCCGGGGGTTCCTCTGTGCTGTCTGCGCTTGGCTCGCTGCTTATTCCGGTGACTGGGCTTTTTACCATTTACTTTCCGGTGGCTGGGCCCATAACCTGTTAGCCGGAGTATTACCACAGCAGCGCGTGTTACTTCATATAAGCAGCAGAATCCAACGTAAGGCAAACTGTGTTTAATATATGCAGCTTGAACTGGAACAAAATAAGAAAGCTTTGACAGTAACTACCGATATAATCTAGTCCATGTAACACATGTCTCTCTGTGAAGGAAACAGCAGCAGAATGATGCAATCAGTGAGAGTCCTCTGACCTTTTTGTACAAACTTTAACAATCACAGCATAGCTGACAAATGAACACTCATAGACATTCAATGCAGACTACAACAGGAATGGAGTTGTTGCATTTAAACTTATTCCAACAAAACAAATGCCAACAGTTCTTATGTAGTGGCACAGAAAAAAATGCGTTTGATAAGTCAATTACCGTAAAATATGCAGCAGTGCTGGGAATTTGAGACAGTAAGGTATGAGGATTCGGTACCACAGGGGTGACCGGTGCCAAAACCTTATTGATTTCCCGTAAGTCGTGCACCATGCGATATTTCACCATAGTTTCTTTGGAGGACACTTTCTTTTTAACAGGATATAAGGGTATATTGGCGGGTGACCTGATTTCTACCAAAACACCTTGTAACACATAATCCTGAATTTGTTGAGAAATCGCCTGTTCTTGCTGGGCGCTGATGGGGTATTGCTTAAGCTGAGGTAATATGGTTCCCGGGGCAGTTTCTAACAGTATAGGAGCTACTGATAAAAATCCTACATCAGTGTCTCCTTTTGCCCATAGGCTGTCAGGAACCCGAGACAAGTCAATTTTTGCTTGTTGAGTGTAAATTTCGGGAAAATCCTCCATTGCCTGTATTCTAACATATGGTTCCAGAGTTTCTGCATCTTCAGGGATGGTCAGCATAACTGTGCCATCTTCTCTAAAATGGATGTTTGCATGCATTTTACTTACGACATCAGTACCCAACAAGCAGGTAGGTGCACCTTTAGCAAATAAAAATTTGGATACAAAAGTTTTAGGGCCAAAGCTCACATTTAAAGGTTTTGTAAAGGGCAACGCCTGAATTTTACCATCATACCCTTCTGCATATGTAACCTTTGAGGATATATTGTCAGGATATGGTAAAAAGTCCTGATTTAAAATGGAGGATGTTGCTCCCGTATCTATCAGAAAAGGTACATTTTTACCCTCAACTTCAACTTGTATTATTGGTCTTCTAGAAGGAAGAGAGACCTGCATAACTTTCAGTCATTCTGAGCTGTCTGTTTGATCAGGCACTGGGTTATTTATCCTATTTTTGGGTACAAAGGTTCCTGAATCTATATCTGTTTTTCTCTTCCTACATTCCCTTTGGAAATGTCCTGGCTTCTTACAGTAATGACAAGTAAACTTTTGATTAGCAGAGCCAGTATTAGCCTGTGCAATTCTTACTGGCTTAGAATTTTCTCTTAAGTCCATTTCTATCCCTACAGCTTTCTGTCTAGCCAGGTGTGGGTCTTCCAAGGTTCTCCAATCAGGGGTTGCGGCCTTAAGCTTTTCCTTCACTTTTGGAGACAATCCATCTATAAAGGTTTTTGTAACTAACCTCATCATTCCTGGAGCGGTTAGATCCATGCCTTCATCTCTGAAATTATTTTCTACACTTAGATAATATTCGTCTACTGATTGTCCAGATTTCTGAGCCACCACTCCCGTTGTTCCTCTCTGCCTCTGTCTCTCCCTCATGAAAACCATTAAGTGATCTACAAATTGTGTACCTGATTCTATCGTTTGTAAGGCACCATCTCCTGCTTGGGGCCTATGTACCTGTAGATTTGCTAATAGCTCCTGGAAGAGTCCAGGAGTCATTTTCATTCTACAAAATTCTTCTCCATCTGCCCAAACTCCAGCGTGAGTCTGCATAATTTGCTGTATATATTGTGCAAATCTAACTGGACACTGGGTGGGATCTGGTGCGTTATGCAAGAGAGACATGCCTTCAGCGGGGGACCAAGGAAAATATTGTCGAGTTTGGTGATATCTAGTTCCCATTACTCCGTCAGCACCAGGTTCCCTAAAGGGTCTTGGTACTACCCTAACAGGGGCAAGTACAGCGCCATGTCTAGGTGTACCACAGGCTAGGCAATCATTTCTCCAGTCTGGATTTTGTTGTCCACAGTGCGGACATACCCATCCTCCTGGTCCGGCTAAACTTTGAGGTGGTGTTTGGAGAAAAGATGGGGCATGTGGGTTAAGGTATGGGGGTGGGGTATTTTTAGATTCCACATTTTGTTTTTCTCCACAGCCTGTGGGTCTAATACACCACTTTTTACTCTGTTGATTATATGTCCATCCCTCATTTTCTGCTACCCTAGAGACATCAATCAATGCTTGGATCTGATCTATCCATTTCTTGTCTCTGATTATGCCTTTTTTCCTTTCCTGAATTCCTTCCCATAGTTTTCTACTAAAAGCTTCTGCCCTAGTAACTCCAAACTTACTAAAAATCTTTTTCAGCCCCTTAGTGGCATCTTCACCACTTCTCTCCTTTATGATAGTATAGATATCTAATTCTTCTGGTTCCAACTTTGTTTGCTTATTCCCCATTTTCTTATCCTGAGCTTTCTTGCCCTAGGTGGCGTTTGGGTATGAGAATACCTCGTTACCTTCTTCCTAAGGAGCTAGGATGTCTTTTTCTTGCCCTAGGTGGCGTTTGGGTATGAGAATACCTCGTTACCTTCTTCCTAAGGAGCTAGGATGTTTAAACTGTGTTGATGTAAGAAAATCCTGATTCCTACACCTATAGCAAACAACACAAATGCAACCAGACAGAAAAAGAAAAAGAACATACAACGTATCTTGTCCCAGGCTAATTTATCTGTCCTGGGCTTATACTATCACATACAACGTATTCTTGTCCCAGGCTAATTTATCTGTCCTGGGCTCATACTATCATACACTTATCCGTCACCAGGTTTTTGTCAAAGACAGGATCAGAGATTGAACATAGGCGCGGAGGTCTCCCCGAAAGGACGCAACCACGTTGCCCAGTGGGACAGTCACTTCTTCTGTTTCAACCCCCTGGGCGGCTTATAGGGCTATTCCCAACTTCCACACACCTTCTATTCACATTCACTCTCATTCAATGCCGTACTCCGTGAGGTGATCAATTCCTAAATAGTTCAAGAACCCGAGCTATAGGTATCCTCCTCTACTAGAACTACCCGCTAAAGAACACGACACAGAAAATCTTACGGACAGTGCAGGGCAGATATAAGAGATCTAACAGTGTCTCTTACCTGGCCAGGTTTTTGTTCATCTGCCGTCCATTATCCCAGATTCTCTTTTCGTTCGTATTCTGCCGGTGTTCTTGAAGGAATACACAGACCTCGGGTCCCTGTTCAGGCGCCAGGAAATGTCGGGATCACACTCAGTCGGAGCAGCCTTTGGAAGTGGTGAATCACCAGAAATAATACACAAGACACGTCTTGTATAGTGTATCACTGGGAAGTCTCTGAAGCACGCCTGCCTTCAATGTGCTATCCCTTCTTTATATAGTTGTTTCAGTAGGTTTAGTGGTTATACAAGTTTTGCATGTTTAAACAAAGAGACAAAACAGGAAAGAAAGAAAAGAAAAGAAAACAGTTTCGTGGGCGGCAGTTTCACAACAAACAGTACAAAGGCAATTCCACAGACAAGAAAAACAGGATTTCATACTATAGCTAAAATGTCCTTGAATGGACAGGTCAATATTTATCACAAATTCTTTTTTTTAATTTTTGTTCATTGAGGTAATCATTTTTGTTCTGCTCTTCACAACACACAGACTCCTGCAGACAGACTCCTGCAGACAGACACCCGCAGACAGACACCCGCAGACAGACATCCGCAGACAGACACCCGCAGACACACACAGACATATGCAGACAGACACGTACATATTCTCTGCTCACACACATATTCTCCGCCTACACAAATATTCTCCACCCACACACTCTTTCTCCTTCCTTTCTGCAGCATTTTTGACACGCAGATCTGCAGCAAATCCACAGACCTTCTTACACCTGCGGTTTAGCTGCAGATTTGACTGACTTAATGTTAGGCTATGTGCACACGTTGCAAATTTTACTGCGGATCCGCAGTGGTTTTGACGCTGCGGATCTGCAGCTGTTATCCATGCGTTGTACAGTACCATGTAAACGTATGGAAAACAAAATCCACTGTGCCCATGCTGTGGAAAAAAACGTGCGGAAATGCAGCGGTGTTTTTTCCGCAGCATGTCAATTCTTTGTGCGGATTCAGCAGTGGTTTACACCTGCTCCTCAATAGGAAGGTGTAAAACCGCAGGTGGAATCCGCACAAAAACCACAATAAATCTGCAGTAAATCCGAGGGTAGTCCGCAGTGCGGTTTACCTGCGGATTTTGCAAAAACAGTGCGGAAAAATCCACACACCAATCCGCAACGTGTGCACATAGCCTAAATCAATGGGTGTAGAAACGCTGCAGATCCGCAAAAAGAATTGACATGCTGTAGAAAATAAAACGCTGCTAATCTGTGAGGAATTTTCCGCAGCATGTGCACACCAATTCTGGATTCCCATTGATTAACATTGTTTGAGGTACCCTTTGCGGATTTGGTGCAAATCCGCGCAGAAAAAATGCTGCGGATCCGCAACAAAATCCACAACGTGTGCACATAGCCTTATAGTGTCAACATTTTTGTTATTGTTAAATACACATTGCCTATGTTCTTACAAGTTAATATTACAAATATGTAGAGATCTAATTCAGAAATATACATATATGGTACATGGGAACTATCACCGTGTCTGCTGCATTCAGTGGTCAGTTCAAAAAAGGTCAGGTGCTAGCCCGTGGAATAAAATGTGCATTAACACTGCCAGTCTTCTTTACTCCTTGATGCCTTCTCTACTACAAATCTTTCTTGGCCTGGGCAACACAGGCCGACTGCTGCTTTATAACAGGGAAGATTTTATGATGCTAGCAGAGTGATTTACAGTCTTGTTTTCAGAGGGAGTCTGTGCTACTATGATGTCATTCTTTATAATGAATCCAGTGTGCTGAGCCTGTCTCCTCTTTACCTCCCATACACAAACCATCATTCACACAATGAGGCCCATTTTACTAGTTGCTGTATATGTTATTCTCTGATCCTGAAGTTATATGATTTGCCTGATGTATTACAACAAAGAATATCTGTCTCATAATAAGGTCTGATTCACATCTGCATTATCATTTCTCGTTTTTTGTTCTATCATGATGGACACTGCGCCTGGTGGACCCCAGAGACTTGTAATGGAGTCTAACCGGTACTAACATGGTGTCAATGTTGAACACATCTTACTAACTAATGAATGCAATATGACTACTGTTACTGAATATATTGAAGATGATGGTTGTTCACATAGAGCAGATTTTATTTGATCTTTTATGGAGTAGCTCGAAATCCCTGAAAAACTCACTATATCTCTGCCCTCCTCATTTCTGAGTTTATAATTAGTGATGATTGAGTGTACTCCTTGCTCAGGTTTTCCCGAGCATGCTTGGGTGACCTCTGAGTATTTATGACTGCTCGGAGATTTAGTTTTCATCCCGGCAGCTGAATGATTTACAGCTACTAGCCAGACTGAGTACATGTGGGGGTTGTTTGGTTGCTAGGGAATCCCCACATGTAATCAAGCTGGCTAATAGCTGTAAATCATTCAGCTGCTGGGATGAAAACTAAATCTCCGAGCAGTCATAAATACTCAGAGGTCACCCAAGCATGCTCAGGAAAACCCGAGCAACGAGTACACTCGCTCATCACTATATATAATGCACTATTTATTATTATTATTATTATTATTATTACTACATAGTAGGGATGAGCGAAAGTGCTTGTTGATACTCGGTTATCAATCAAGTATCACGGTGCTTGGATGTGTTCGTTACTTGGCAAGTAATGGACGGTGCTTGATGTAAAACTCGAATCCCTGCCCCACAGTTTGGCGCCTATTACAAAGCCAATAAGCATATAGGGATTGCCTGTGAGTCACTGTTAAGGTACCTTCACACTCAGCGACGCTGCAGCGATACCGACAACGATGTCGATCGCTGCAGCGTCGCAGTTTGGTCGCTGGAGAGCTGTCACACAGACAGCTCTCCAGTGACCAACGATCCCGAAGTCCCCGGGTAACCAGGGTAAACATCGGGTTACTAAGCGCAGGGCCGCGCTTAGTAACCCGATGTTTACCCTGGTTACCAGCGTAAAAGTAAAAAAAACGAACACTACATACTTACCTACCGCTGTCTGTCCCCGGCGCTCTGCTTCTCTGCACTCCTCCTGCATTGGCTGTGAGCACAGGGGCCGGAATGCAGAGCGGTGACGTCACCGCTCTGCTTTCCGGCTGACCGACGCTCACAGCCAGTGCAGGAGGAGTGCAGAGAAGCAGAGCGCCGGGGACAGATAGCAGTAGGTAAGTATGTAGTGTTTGTTTTTTTTACTTTTACGCTGGTAACCAGGGTAAACATCGGGTTACTAAGCGCGGCCCTGCGCCTAGTAACCCGATGTTTACGCTGGTTACCAGTGAAGACATCGCTGGATCGGTGTCACACACGCCGATCCAGCGATGTCTGCAGGGAGTCCAGCGACGAAATAAAGTTCTGGACTTTACTCAGCGACCAACGATCTCCCAGCAGGGGCCTGATCGTTGGTCGCTGTCACACATAACGATTTCCTTAACGATATCGTTGCTACGTCACAAAAAGCAATGATATCGTTAACGATATCGTTATGTGTGAAGGTACCTTAATGCCATAGCCTTCTTGGTTGTGGCATTACTGTGATTGGCTGGCCATCTGATATCATCAGGAATTATAAAAGGACAGGCGCTGCCTGGCTCGGCACACTGACGCTATTACACACCTCTGGGACACTTCATATTGGAGGGAGAGAGTGCTTGTCTAAGGGTATGTTTCACCGTTCAGGAAACGCTGCGTGTTTGACGCTGCATAGAGCCGCAGCATCAAACACGCAGCGTCCAGATGTTACAGCATAGTGGAGGGGATTTCATGAAATCCCGTCTCCACTATGCATTAAAAGACGCATGCGGCAGACCCGCGGAAAAAGACATGCGGCGCGTCTTTTAAGAACGCTGCATGTCCTTAAAAATGCTGAAACAACGCAAGGACAACGCAGGTGACCTGCCAGTGACCTCAGGTGCAGATTTGGTCAGGATTTTACCTGATTAAAATCCTGACCAAATCCTGATGCAATCCTGAACATGAACACATACCCTTAGGCTTTCTGCACAGTGTAACGAATCAGAGGCCTGTAGTGCTGATGCTGAAGCTGAGCCATCATACTCTCTTCTGAGAGCTAATTGTTTGTATCACATACAATCTGCATTTAACCTAGGGAGGGAGAGAGAGTCACAGGAGCAGGGAGAGTGACAGAACCCAGTCTGTAGACAGTGATTAGGTCTTTGCAGTCCATTGGCAAATATATAGCTGCAGATTTTTTGTGGGGGATGAAAAAATTAAATATATTTTGATCCATCAAGTATTAAAGGGACACTGTCACCTGAATTTGGAGGGAACAATCTTCAGCCATGGAGGCGGGGTTTTTGGGTGTTTGATTCACCCTTTCCTTACCCGCTGGCTGCATGCTGACTGCAATATTGGATTGAAGTTCATTCTCTGTCCTCCATAGTACACGCCTGCGCAAGATTGGAGCAAGAAATGGGCCCCCTTACCTCTTGGGCCCCTGTGCGGCCGCACAGGTTGCACCAATGGTATGTCCACCCCTGGCTTTCAGCAGGCTTGGCAGCCCCACACAGTCTTCCAAATGCAATTCTTGGATGTATTAACAGAAGCATACAGTCTAGATCACGCAAAGTCATTATTGCCCTCTACTCCTCTTTGGTCAGACCTCATCTGGAATACTGTGTCCAGTTTTGGGCACCACATTTTAAAAAAGAAAGCAACAAACTGGAGCAAGTTCAGAGAAGAGAGACCAGAATGGTGACTGGTCTGCAAACCATGTCCTATGAGGAAGGGCTACAGGATTTGGGAATGTTTAGCTTGCACAAAAGAAGACTTAAGGAGACTTAATAGCTGTCTTCAAATATCTCAAGGGCTGTCACATTGTAGAAGGATCATCTTTAGGCCGGCGTCACACTGGCGTATTGCATCCAATGCGAGATCATCCGATGCGAGATGCTAAGGACACTCGGCTCCTGTTCGCAGCAGAGCCGGAGCCGAGTGTCATGCGTCTGTGCTCTGATTCTCTCGCACAGGGAGGATCAGAGCACAGCTGCGGATGAGGCAGAGAAATGAATTATAACGCACATCACTCGGATGATATCCGAGTGGTGTGCGCTGTCTCACTCGCACCCATAGGCTTATATGGGTGTGAGTGAGCCGAGAGTTTTCCTCGGTCCGAGACAATCGCAGCATGCTGCGATTGTCTCGGACCGAGGAAACCGGCCGACAAAAAGTCGGCTGGTGGGAGCTGCCCTGTAGCTTAAAATTGGTCCGAGTGCAATGCGATTTTTTATCGCATTGCACTCGGCCGTTTAAAACGCCAGTGTGACGCCGGCCTTATTCTCATTTGCACAAGGAAAGACTAGAAGCAATGGGATGAAACTGAATGGGAGGAGACACAGATTAGATATTATAAAAAACTTTTTGACAGGATGATCAATGAGTGGAACAGACTGCCATGAGAGGTGGTGAGTACTCCTTCCATGGAAGTTTTCAAACAGAGGCTGGACAGACATTTGTCTGGGATGATTAATTGAATCCTGCTTTGAGCAGGGGGTTGGACCAGATGACCCAGGAGGTCCCTTCCAACTCTACCATGCTATTCTATGATTCTTTGGATCTCTTAATCCTCACCCTGATCCTCCTTCTCACCATGTTGAGTCCCAGGAGAATAGTGATCCCACACTAGGATACTCCAAGGAGCTCTTTACATCATAATTTCTTGATTGTGGCTTCTCAAACTGCATGTTCCAAGAGGGCCAGGAGGACATGCTGTTTAGTAATGCACAAACCTTAGCGCAGCAACTACCACAAGAATATGACAGTGTGGAATGGAAAATTTGAGCTGGGGAGGAAGATGATGAAAATACACAGTTGCTGCTAAGTCTTGTTGTTAAGTCACGAAGACAGGAGTACCAGGATGTGGTGCAAGATGAGGTGTGGATGATGAAGTCACTGACCCAACCTGAAAAGCTGGCATGCAGAGTGAGGCTAGCAGCGCCGAGAGGAAGAAATCAGCAGCACCGAAACAGACAGGTAGAGGGAGTGGGGTGACCAGAAGGAGGAGGCTGGCTACTGTTCCCCAGATAACCAACACTCCTCAATTTCTCCATCAAAGAGTTAGGTGTTCTGCAGTCTGGGACTTTTTTTTAAAGAGAGCTCTGAGACAAACAAAATGTCCATTAGCAACCTGTGTCATGCAAAGATCAGCAGGGGTCTGACCACTAACAATCTATCCACCTCCAGGATTATCTGGCACATGTTATCTAAGCATCCAACTCAAGGTACCGTCACATTAAGCGACGCTGCAACAATATAGACAGCGATGCCGATCGCTGCAGCGTCGCTGTTTAGTCGTTGTGTGGTCGCTGGAGAGCTGTCACACAGACAGCTCTCCAGCGACCAACGATGCCGAAGTCCCCGGGTAACCAGAGTAAACATTGGGTTACTAAGCGCAGGGCCGCGCTTAGTAACCCGATGTTTATCCTGGTTACCATTGTAAATGTAAAAAAAAAAATACACTACATACTTACATTCCGGTGTCTGTCACGTCCCCCGGCGTCAGCTTCCCTGAACTGTGTAAGTGCCAGCCGTAAAGCAGAGCGGTGACATCCCCGCTGTGCTCTGCTTTATGGCCGGCCGGCGCTGACACAGTGCAGGGAAGCTGACGCCGGGGGACGCGACAGACAGCGGAATGTAAGTATGTAGTGTTTTTTTTTTTTTTACATTTACAATGGTAACCAGGGTAAATATCGGGTTACTAAGCGCGGCCCTGCGCTTAGTAACTCGATGTTTACCCTGGTTACAAGTGAATACATCGCTGGATCGGCGTCACACATGCCGATTCAGCGATGTCAGCGGGTGATCCAGCGACGAAATAAAGTTCCAGACTTTCAGCTCCGACCAGCGATGTCACAGCAGGATCCTGATCGCTGCTGCGTGTCAAACACAACGATATCGCTATCCAGGACGCTGCAACGTCACGGATCGCTATCGTTATGGTTCTAAAGTTGCTCAGTGTGAAGGTACCTTCATTGGGCCAAACGCCTGCTTCCACAATTGGTGCCATTGGGTGACACCACTGCCTCTTTCCCTGTGCTAGGTGATTCCCAATCCCCTGTCCAAAACACTGACACAGATGTCTCCTGTCCTGCACCTATCCTTACACATTTTGACTTAACATCATCAGACACTTCCAAATACTTGTGCCAGCCCATCTTTGATCTGTCCCTACCTCAGGCCTTGAAGCAAAAAAGAAAGTTCCCAGCCACCAGTCCACTGGCCCAAATTCTAATTGGGCATACACTGCCATTCAAAAGTTTTGGAGTCACTTAGAAATTTCCCTATTTTTTAAAGAAAAGCACAGTTTTTTCCAGTGAAGCTAACATTAAATGATTCAGAAATACACTCTATACATTGTTAATGACTATTCTAGCTGCAAACATCTGGTTTGTAATGCAATATCTTCATAGGTGTATATAGGCCCATTTCCAACAACCATCACTCCAGTGCTCTTGTAGTTCTTAGTGTTTGCTAACTGTGCAAGAAGGCTAATGGATGGTTAGAATACCCTTGAAAACCCTTGTGCAAGTATGTTAACACAGCTGAAAACAGTTTGCCTGATTAGAGAACCTATAAACCTGACCTTCCTTGAGCTAGTTGAGAATCTGGAGCATTACATTTGTTGGTTCGATTAAACTCTCAAAATGGCCAGAAAAAAAGAACTTTCATGTGAAACTCGACAGTCTATTCTTGTTCTTAGAAATGAAGGCAATTCCATGCGAGAAATTGCCAAGAAACAAGATTTCCTACAATGATGTGTACTACTCCCTTCAGA
Source organism: Ranitomeya imitator (assembly GCF_032444005.1). Lineage (NCBI taxonomy): Eukaryota > Metazoa > Chordata > Amphibia > Anura > Dendrobatidae > Ranitomeya > Ranitomeya imitator. The sequence goes on along the minus strand of NC_091282.1, from coordinate 285,399,170 downwards.
GGAAAGCACAAACAGACTCTAGCCAGAGCAGAAAGAGAAGTGGGAGGCCCTGCTGCACAACTGAGCAACAAGACAAGTACATTAGAGTCTGTAATTTGAGAAATCGATGCCTTACAGGTCCTCAACTGGCAGCTTCATTAAATAGTACACACAAAATACCAGTGTAAACTTCTACAGTGAAGAGGTGACTCTGGGATGCTGGCCTTCAGGGCAGAGTGGCAAAGAAAAAGCCATATCTGAGACTGGCTAATAAAAGGAAAAGATTAATATGGGCTAAGAACACAGAAACACAGATATTGGACAGAGGAAGATTGGAAAAAAGTGTTATGGACAGATGAATCCAAGTTTGAGGTGTTTGGATCACACAGAAAAACATTTGTGAGACGCAGAACAACTGAAAAGATGCTGGAAAAGTGTCTGACACCATCTGTCAAGCATGGTGGAGGTAATGTGATGGTCTGGGGATGCTTTGGTGCTGGTAAAGTGGGAGATTTGCACAAGGTAAAAGAGATATTGAATAAGGAAGGCTATCACTCCATTTTTCAATACCATGCCATACCCTGCGGACAGCGCTTGATTGGAGCCAATTTCATCCTACAACAGGATAATGACCCAAAGCATACCTCCAAATTATGCAAGAACTATTTAGAGAAGAAGCAGGCAGCTGGTATTCTATCTGTAATGGAGTGGCCAGTGCAGTCACCAGATCTCAACCCCATTGAGCTGTGGTGGGAGCAGCTTGACCGTATGGGACACAAAAAGTGCCAATCAAGCCAAACCAACTTGTGGGAGGAGCTTCTGGAACCATGGGGTGAGATTTCTCTAGATTATCTCAGCAAATTAACTGCTAGAAAGCCAAAGGTCTGCAATGCTGTACTTGCTGCAAAGGGAGCATTCTTTGACGAAAGTAAAGTTTGAAGGAGAAAATTATTATTTCAAATAAAAATCTTTTTTTTCGAACCTTGTCAATGTCTGGACTAGATTTTAAATTCATTTGGCAACTCATTTGATTAATAAAAGTATGAGTTTTCATGGAAAACACAAAATTGTCTGGGTGACCCTAAACTTTTGAACGGTAGTGTATATCCAGGCTGCTTGTCATGAAAATATTGCCATTTAGGCTGGTTGATATGGAAGATTTCAGCTGACTCAAGGAGGCAGCCGTCCCTCAGTACTTGATACCCAGCAGCCACTGTTTCTCCAAATGTGGTGTCCCCGCCATGTACCAGCAAATGTCCTGGAACATCACTCGTGCCCTTACCAACGCAAATACTGGCATTGTCCACTTAAAGACCGACACGTGGTCAAGTGCTTGCAGTCAGGGGCCCTGCATTTTCCTGATGGCAGACTGGGTGAACATGGTGGAGTCTGGGGCCAAGTCACACCCTGGCACCGACAGGGGTGTTGGAACTGGTACTCAATCACTGGGCCCTTCTGCTCACAAAGCCTTTCCAGCATGTACAGTGTGGCGTTCCTAAGCATTGTGATGTCGCACACCAGTTGGTAAGCTGGCAATTGCATGCGCTGCTGCCTCCACAAGAGAAATTTCACCAATACAATGTATTGGGCATGGTGAGTCTGCACGGTTCAGTGAACGCATGCGGATTCACCTGCTTTCAATAGCTGGCAGTATGTTGGATGCCACGGACATGCACTGCGTCCAAAGCACTGCGAATTTCTGATCGTCTGCACATACCCTAAAAGGTGGACACTGATACCTGTATGCTGCATGAAAATGGTTCACAATTTTGAGCCGAAACATCACCATTTTGGCTATTATATAGCAGTTTTTCACCTTGAACTGGTGTGCTGCCTCCATTTGTTGTTTTCTATATTGAAGGTTTGGTACCTGCATGGTGGGCATGGCACCCAGGTACACTGTTGCCTGGTGCTGATTTTAATTTTTTCTTTCATTTATAATGCTCACGTATAGACTATTACGTGTTCTGTCATACATTTTGTTGGTATATAACCCTCAAAGAACTTGTTAATAATGTATCGTTATTATATTGGTTTCCCATAGGGTTTTACATCTTCTTCAGTACATTTAGTTGCTAAATAAGTCTCCAAAAACTTGTCCCAAATTATTGCTCACTCACAGGGTATTATATATTCTTGGATACATTTCATTGCTATAAAAGCCTCCAAAAACGTATTCCAAATTTGTTGGTATTATATTGCTCATCCATACGGTATTACATATTCTTGGGTACATTTCGCTGGTATAAACTAGGGTTGATCGAATAGCTTCGAATAAGAGCTTATCCGAATAGTCATAGCGCTTACCGAATAGCTGCATCGGGAACCTGGATACTTGGATCGCTCCCAATAATCAGCTGTTTGGTGCCACAGCTGTGTGACAGTCACAACACATGTATGGAGAGCCCAACAAACAGGCTCTCCATGCATGTGTTGTGACTGTCAGGCCGGCGTCACACTAGGCTTAAGTAAATACGGTCCGCTTTTTACGGCCGTAATACGCAGTAATTGTCCCAAAACACTGTTCCGTATTCAATGCGAAGATGCGATTTTTACGCACAAATTTATCCGTGTGTCATCCGTATGGCATCCGTATGGCTTCCGTACGGCGATTTTTTTCTCGCAGGCTTGCAAAATGGACATATCATGGATCCATCGGCTCAAATATTCTTGAAAACATATATACAGTCTATATATAGACTGTATATATATATATATATATATATATATATATATATATATATATATATATATATATATATATGTCAGTGAGACACACATATATATATATGCATATATATATATATATTTAATTCAGCGCTAGATAGCAGAAAAGCCGGTAATTCAATTGCCAGCTTTTCCTATCTCATTCACAAACCCAACAGGATATGAGACATGGTTTACATACAGTAAACCATCTCATATCCCTTCTTTTATTACATATTCCTCTTTAGTAATGTAAGAAGTGTCTTTGTGTCAAATTTGGGGTCTCTAGCTATTAAATTAAAGGGTTAAATCCCGGAAAAAATTGGTGTGGGCTCCCACGCAATTTTCTCCGCCAGAGTGGGAAAGCTAGTGACTGAGGGCAGATATTAATAGCCTAGAGAGGGACCATGGTTATAGGACCCCCCTGGCAAAAAACATCTGCTCCCAGCCACCCCAGAAAAGGCACATCTGTAAGATGCACCTATTCTGGCACTCTCTTCCCACTCCCTTGTAGTGGTGGGATATGGGGTAATGAAGGGTTAATGTCACCTTGCTATTGTAAGGTGACATTAAGCCAGGTTAATAATGGAGAGGCGTCAATTATGACACCTATCCATTATTAATCCAATAGTACGAAATGGTTAATAAAACACACACATTATTAAAAAGTATTTTAATGAAATAAAGACACAGGGTGTTTTAATATTTTATTATACTCTTAATCCACCTGAAGACCCTTGTCACCTGAAACGAAGTACATTCACCTGCATTCCATTCACCAAGTTTTACAGTCAGGAGCACAGCTGCATTAGCAGAGCTCCTGGGTGTAAAATGATTTAACCCCTTCAGATGGATTTACAGCGTGGGGCAAGACTGTAATGACGGAAGGTATGGAATATTGTTGTTTGTTTATTTAACTTTGTTTCAGGTGACAAGGGTCTTCAGGCTAAGTGCCAGAATAGGCGCATCTTACAGATGTGCCTTTTTTGGGTGGCTGGGGGCAGATGTTTTTAGCCAGGGGGGGTCCTATAACCATGGTCCCTCTCTAGGCTATTAATATCTGCCCTCAGTCACTGGCTTTCCCACTCTGGCGGAGAAAATTGCACGGGAGCCCACGCCAATTTTTTTCCGGGATTTAACCCATTAATAGCTAGAGACCCCAAATTTGACACAAAGACAGTTCTTACATTACTAAAGAGGAATATGTAATAAAAGAAGGGATATGAGATGGTTTACTTTATGTCTCATATCCTGTTGGGTTTGTGAAGGAGATAGGAAAAGCCGGCAATTGAATTACCGGCTTTTCAGCCATCTAGCGCTGAATTAAATATAAATATATATATGTGTGTCTCACTGACTTAGACTTTCATTGGCGTATTTTTTGCGCAATACGCTGACAAACGCAGCATGCTGCGATTTTTTACGCCCGTAACATACCGTATATTATGGATGCGTAATATACGGCAGATAGGAGCTGCCCCATAGAGAATCATTGGGCCGTGTGCAATGCGTATTTTCTGGACGTATTTTCTGCACTCATACGTCCGTAAAACTAGCTAGTGTGACGCCGGCCTCACACTAACAAAAAGCAAAATGTGTCACTTGCCATTGCACTAGAAAAAAAACTATTTTACGAGTTTCTTATTGCTTAGAAAGTTCTAATTTCTCTGGGGAGTTAGGCTATGTTACCACATTGCGTTTTTAATGTGTTTTTTTTCCAAAGGCAAAACCTGCTCTCTTGGCAATAAGAAAATTTCCTGAGTTTTTGTGAGGGTACATTTGTCTCTTGTGCATGCTGATAAAGTTTAGTGCATAAAAAAAATATAATTCTACTTCTTCAGGTCTTGGCACCAAAACCGCAGCATTTTTTGCATCACCCATTACTTTCAATTTGTGAAAAATGCTGAAAAAAAAACGCTGAAACAAGTGACATGCTGAATTTTGCAAAAACCAAGGTATTGCACAAAATACTGAAAAAAAAAAAAAAAAAGCTGGGTGCATGAGATTTCTGAAATCTCATAGACTTTGCTAGTACTGTAAAACAAAGCTGAAAGTTTGCATTAACCCCTTCAAGTCGCGGCCCTTTTTCGTTTTTACGTTTTCATTTTTCACTTCCCTCCTTCCCAGAGCCATAACTTTTTTATTTTTCCGTCAATATGGTCATATGAGGGCTTATTTTTTGCGGGACGAGTTGTACTTTTGAACGACACCATTGGTTTTACCATGTCTCTTACTAGAAAACGGGAAAAAAATTCCAAGTGCGGTGAAATTGCAAAAAAAGTGCAATCCCACACTTGCTTTTTGTTTGGCTTTTTTGCTAGGTTCATTAAATGCTAAAACTAACCAGCCATTGTGATTCTCTAGGTCATTACGAGTTCATAGACTTCTAACATATTTTTTATCCAAGTGGTGAAAAAAAATTCAAAACTTTGCTTAAAAAAAAAAAAGTGCCATTTTCCGATACCCGAAGCGCCTCCATTTTTCGTGATCTGGGGTCGGGTGAGGGCTTATTTTTTGTGTGCCGAGCTGATGTTTTTAATGATACCATTTCGGTGCAGATACGTTTTTTTGATCGCCCGTTATTGCATTTTAATGCAATGTCACGGCGACAAAAAAAAACGTAATTCTGGCGTTTCTGATTTTTTTCTCGCTACGCTGTTTAGCGATCAGGTTAATGCTTTTTTTTATTGATAGATCGGGCGATTCTGAACACGGCGATACCAAATACGTGTAGGTTTTTTTTTTTTATTGTTTTATTTAGGATGGGGCGAAAGGGGGGTGATTTAAACTTTTACATTTTTTATATTTTTTTCATATTTTTAAAAACATTTTTTTTTACTTGTGCCATGCTTCAAGCCATGGGAGGCTAGAAGCTGGCATAGCCTGATCGGCTCTGCTACATAGCAGCGATCATCGGATCGCTGCTATGTAGCTGAAATGCAGGTGTGCTGTGAGCGCCGACCACAGGGGGGCGCTCACAGCAGGCCGGCATCAGTAACCATAGAGGTCTCAAGGACTTCTATGGTTACCTTCCTGATGCATCTCCAACCCCCGATCATGTGACTGGGGTCGGCGATGACATCATTTCCGGCTGCCCGGCCGGAAGCGCCGGTTAAATGCCGCTGTCTGCGTTTGACAGCGGCATTTAACAGGTTAATAGCGGCGGGTGAATAGCGATTTCACCCGCCGCTATTGCGCGCACATTTCAGCTGTACAAAACAGCTGACATGTCGCGACTTTGATGTGGGCTCACCGCCGGAGCCCACATCAAAGGGGGTGACACGGCATGCGCAGTACTAGTACTAGTACGGCGCATGTCGTGAAGGGGTTAACAATACACATAAAACAACATAACGTATGAACATAGACTTAAAGTGATTATTCCAGTGGGAAATTTAGTGTACTAATGATTATGTCCACCATTTGCAAAAATTTTTTTTTTTTAAATTTTTTAAAAATTCTTTTGGTGTTTGAAATAACAAGAAATGAAGCAACTTTGGAAAAGGTCTTCATTAAAAGCTTCCTACTGTTTATTTCTACAATTTTGTTCAGACTATGCGTCACCATGGACAGAGCCAATAATCACAGTGTGCAGTTATATTGATTGTGCAGTTACATTATGAGACTATGTGCATTGTGATGGCGGATAGCACTGATTCTACAGAACCACGCAATAATATTGATTAATAATGCTATGGTGTTATGCTGACAGATGCGCTATTTCCTTTTCTTGGAAGAATATTAAGATTTGAGAGTTCTCAGTGGTTGATTCCTTTTAATGGCTAACTGCAAAGCTGGTAACAGATTGCAAGCTTTTGAGGCTACTCAGGTCTCTTCATCAGGCATAGAATATCAGGATCACCTAAATTGGCAAAAATTTAAAATATAACTGCCTGCAGCCACCTTTAGGGGGAACACAGGTGCTCACTGCAGGTGAGTGTAGCATATTTAGTAATTTTAATTTTCATTGTATTAAGACCAGACAAAAACTTTAAAGGCAACATATCTTCTCGGAAAACACTTTGCACCTGCAGATTTTGGGTTAAAGGGATATTCCCATCTCCAAGATCCTATCCCAATATGTAGTAGGTATAATAATAATAATTATTATTATTATATTAACAAATACATCTAAATGAGAAATGTAGTATAGTTTTTCTGATTCGCTATATCTCTTTACTAATGGAGGGCATTGCAGAACCTTAGGTATCCATGGTTACAACCATTAGCAACTAGCTAACTAATGGTCACTACATCAGTGGTTGTAACCATAGATACCTAAGGTCCTGCAACTCCCTGCATGAGGAACGAGACATAGCGAATAAGAAGAACTATACTACATTTCTAGTTGGAGGAATTTGATGATATCATTATTATTACACCCACTGGCAGACACAGACAAAAGTGGGTCTCTGTGCAAGAACAATATATGAGCCATTTGCTGCCCAACAGCTCATCATAATGCACAATTCCATCTGCCTTGGAGCTGGAAATGGGCCCCTTGGACCTGTGTGGGGCCGCACAGGTTGCACCAATGATATGTCTGCCCCTGGTTACACCTTCTACATATTGGGATAGGATCTTGGAGGTCGGAATACCCCTTTAATCGGCACGTAAATAGCATTTAAATGCTGCCCGGAAGCCTTACTGAAAGTGTGACTTCCTGGGAGAAAATTAACTTACTTCCTCTCAGGAGCTGCCGGCTTTCAGTCATGAGGGTGTGCAGAGGGCGATTACACAGCTCACTGCACCACTGTCAATCTGTCAGTTAAAACGCTGGGGCGTGCTTACAACCGGCGCTCACAGTATAGTGAGTGGTACTGTGAGTTGTGACTGTAGTCACTCCATGCAATACATTTTCTCCCAGCAGTTGCATGTTCACTAAGGTGGCCAAGCAGCACTGTAAGGCCGAGGTCACACTAGAGAGAAATACGAATGAGTGAGGCGCAAAAACAATGCATTGCACTCGGACCAATGTTTCTCTATGGGGCAGCTTCCATCAGCCGTATATTTCTAGGCCGTATTTAACGGGCTGAGAAAATCGCAACATGCTGTGATTGTCAGTGTATTCCTCCAAAAATACGTCAATGCAAGTTTATGGGGCGAGAAAAATACGGATTACACACGGATCACATGTCTGCCGTGTGAGAAATACGCACCGGTGTCCTATAGAAAAGCCGGTAATTCAGTGCGGTGTACAGTAAAATCACACTGACAGGTTAACAATAGAATCTATCTATACAATCGTCTAAGGGTTACTTCCGTCTGTTTGTCTGTCACGGAAATCCCGGGTCGCTGATTGGTAATGACCGGAGATGAGACCGCTACATCATCACATGTTATTGCCGCAATGCATTTTTGGGACCGGAGCATCGCTAAACCCCTGGGCTGGATCTGGGGGCAGCCGGAAGGTGAGTACATAACTATTTTTTATTTTAATTATTTTTTTTAACAGGGATATGGTGCCCACATTGCTATATACTACGTGGGCTGTGTTATATACGAGTATATACGGCATGGGCTGTGTTATATACTGCGTGGCCTGTGTTATATACTACATCTCTGTGCTATATACTACGTGGCCGTGCAATAAACTACGTGGCTGTGCTATATACTATGTGGCTGTGTTATATAATGCGTGGGCTGTGCTGTATACTACGTGGGCTGTGCTATATACTACGTGGGCTGTGTTATATACTGCGTGGGCTGTGCTATATAGTACTACACATATTCTAGAATATCCGATGTGTTAGAATCGGGCCACCATCTAGTAGATAAAATAAATGTCTACACATAAAATAGGTATATATATTAGGGTGCCAAGGAAAATGAACTTATATATATATGGACACACCTTCTTTTGAAGATTTTTCTGTATTTTCGTGACTACGAAAATTGTACTTTCACACTGAAGGCATCAAAACTATGAATTAACACGTGGAATTATATACTTAACAAAAAAGTGTGAAACAACTGAAATTATGTCTTATATTCTAGGTTCTTCAAAGTAGCCACCTTTTGCTTTGATGACTGCTTTGCACACTCTTGGCATTCTCTTGATGTGCTTCAAGAGGTAGTCACCGGGAATGGTTTTCACTTCACAGGTGTGCCCTGTCAGGTTTAGTAAGTGAGATTTCTTGCCTTATAAATGGTGTTGGGACCATCAGTTGTGTTGTGCAGAAGTCTGGCGGATACACTTCTGATAGTCCTACTGAATAGACTGATAGAATTTGTATTATGGCAAGAAAAAAGCAGCTAAGTAAAGAAAAACGAATGGCCATCATTACTTTAATAAATGAAGGTCAGTCAGTCCGAAAAATTGGGAAAACTTTGAGTGTCCCCAAGTGCAGTTGCAAAAACCATCAAGCGCTACAAAGAAACTGGCTCACATGAGGGCCGCCCCAGGAAAGGAAGACCAAGAGTCACCTCTGCTTCTGAGGATAAGTCTATCCGAGTCACCAGCCTCAGAAATCGCAGGTTAACAGCAGCTCAGATTAGAGACCAGGTCAATGCCACACAGAGTTCTAGCAACAGACACATCTCTACAACTGTTAAGAGGAGACTTTGTGCAGCAGGCCTTCATGGTAAAATAGCTGCTAGGAAACCACTGCTAAGGACAGGCAACAAGCAGAAGAGACTTGTTTGGGCTAAAGAACACCATAATGGACATTAGACCAGTGGAAATCTGTGCTTTGGTCTGATGAGTCCAAATTTGAGCTTTTTGGTTCCAACCACTGTGTCTTTGTGTGATGCAGAAAAGGTGAACGGATGGACTCTACATGCCTGGTTCCCATCGTGAAGCATAGAGGATGTGTGAGGGTGCTTTGCTGGTGACACTGTTGGGGATTTATTCAAAATTGAAGGCATACTGAACCAGCATGGCTACCACAGCATGTTGCAGCGGCATGCTATTCCATCCGGTTTGCATTTAGTTGGACCATCATTTATTTTTCAACAGGACAATCACTGCAAACACACCTCCAGGCTGTTTAAGGGCTATTTGACCAAGAAGAAGAGAGATGGGGTGATACGCCAGATGACTTGGCCTCCACAGTCACCAGACCTGAACCCAATCGAGATGGTTTGGGGTGAGCTTGACCGCAGAGTGAAGGCAAAAGGGCCAACAAGTGCTGAGCATCTCTGGGAACTCCTTCAAGATTGTTGGAAGACTATTCCCGGTGACTACCTCTTGAAGCTCATCAAGAGAATGCCCAGTGTGTGCAAAGCAGTCATCAAAGCAAAAGGTGGCTACTTTGAAGAACCTAGAATATAAGACAGAATTTCAGTTGTTTCACAATTTTGTTACGTATATAATTTCACATGTGTTAATTCATAGTTTTGATGCCTTCAGTGTGAATGTATAATTTTCATAGTCATGAAAATACAGAAACATCTTTAAATAAGAAGGTGTATCCAAACTTTTGGTCTGTACTATATATATATATATATATATATATATATATATATATATATATATATATATATATATATATATATATATATATATATATATATATATATATATATATAATGGTGATGGTCCAACTAAACACAAACCGGATGGAATAGCATGCCGCTGCAAGATGCTGTGGTAGCCATGCTGGTTCAGTATGCCTTCAATTTTGAATAAATCCCCAACAGTGTCACCAGCAAAGCACCCCCACACCATCACACCTCCTCCTCCATGCTTCACGGTGGGAACCAGGCATGTAGAATTCATCCGTTCACTTTTCCTGCGTCGCACAAAGACACGTTGGTTGGAACCAAAGATCTCAAATTTTGACTCATCAGACCAAAGCACAGATTTCCACTGGTCTAATGTCCATTCCTTGTGTTCTTTAGCCCAAAAAAGTCTCTTCTGCTTGTTGCCTGTCCTTAGCAGTGGTATCCTAGCAGCTATTTTACAGGCCTGCTGCACAAAGTCTCCTCTTAACAGTTATTGTAGAGATATGTCTGCTGCTAGAACTCTCTGTGGCATTGACCTGGTCTCTAATCTGAGCTGCTGTTAACCTGCGATTTCTGAGGCTGGTGACTTGGATAAACTTATCCTCAGAAGCAGAGGTGACTCTTGGTCTTCCTTTCCTGGGGCGGTCCTCATGTGAGTCAGTTTCTTTGTAGCGCTTGATGGTTTTTGCAACTGCTCTTGGGTACAGCTAAAGATACAATAGTATATGTACTAGCGGCGCTTGTGAGATAGATGGAGGTAGCTGCGGGTACTGCTCCTCACCACACAGAGAAGGAAAGGAGCTATAGACAAAGAAACTGTATATTACAGTATTTGTACCTGCGCTTAGCCTAACAGGATACTATAGTACACATACACGGTGGGTAATTACCTTGTGGGTGAAGAAAAAGTAGTAAGTCCGTCTGGGGCGTGTATGACGAGACTGGGATAGCTGGTGTGCAGGGACTAGAGTGGGAGAACAGTAACGATGTCAAAATAAATACATGGATAAAATCACAGATAAAATCGCAGATAGTAGGCCACCAAGAATAGAATAGAACGCAAGCAAGAAAGTGTAAGCTATACGGGACTAATGAGTACCTGGATAGCAAGTCGCTCATATAGAGCTATAAAACAAATAAGGGGGGGGCTAGTGAACTAACACCCCGGACAGTGCACAACCTAACATGGATAGTATGTGTGTATATGTAACTCCAGTCGGTGCTTCAGGTATATAACAAGTGGAGATCCAGTACCTGTTGTATGATTAGCCACAGGGAGGAAGTTAGGTAAAATGGCACTTAAGGAGTCCGTAACTTGTTGGTGATAGTAGCAAATAGAAGCGTTGTACTTAGCTCGAAGTTTTTCCGAAACGCGTTGGTTTTGGCTCCCACAGCGCACCGTAGCATCACCAAGGGCACCACGTGACTCCCGAGCACGTGACCCGAACGTCACCGCAGGTCCTGTACAGCATCACACAGGACTTTACACAGGCCGCGCGAGCGCCCGTCACCGGCCGGGACGGCGCCTGCACTAGCCGCCTGAGGACATCTCAACGATAACGCCTAATCGAGCTAAGTACAACGCTTCTATTTGCTACTGTCACCAACAAGTTACGGACTCCTTAAGTGCCATTTTACCTAACTTCCTCCCTGTGGCTAATCATACGACAGGTACTGGATCTCCACTTGTTATATACCTGAAGCACCGACTGGAGTTACATATACACACATACTATCCATGTTAGGTTGTGCACTGTCCGGGGTGTTAGTTCACTAGCCCCCCCCCCCTTATTTGTTTTATAGCTCTATATGAGTGACTTGCTATCCAGGTACTCATTAGTCCCGTATAGCTTACACTTTCTTGCTTGCGTTCTATTCTATTCTTAGTGGCCTACTATCTGCGATTTTATCTGTGATTTTATCCATGTATTTATTTTGACATCGTTACTGTTCTCCCACTCTAGTCCCTGCACACCAGCTATCCCAGTCTCGTCATACACGCCCCAGACAGACTTACTACTTTTTCTTCACCCAAAAGGTAATTACCCACCGTGTATGTGTACTATAGTATCCTATTAGGCTAAGCGCAGGTACAAATACTGTAATATACAGTTTCTTTGTCTATTGCTCTTGGGTACACTTTCAAAGTTTTCCCAATTTTTCAAACTGACTGACCTTCATTTCTTAAAATAATGATGGCCACTCGTTTTTCTTTACTTAGCTGCTTTTTTCCTACCATAATACAAATTCTAACAGTCTATTCAGTAGGACTATCGGCTGTGTATTCACCGGACTTCTGCTCATCACAACTGATGGTCCCAACACCATTTATAAGGCAAGAATCCCACTTATTAAACCTGACAGGGCACACCTGTGAAGTGAAAACCATTTCTGGTGACTACCTCTTGAAGCTCATCAAGAGAATGCCAAGAGTGTGCAAAGCCGTCATCAAAGCAAAAGGTGGCTACTTTGAATAACCTAGAATATAAGACATATTTTCAGTTGTTTCACACTTTCTTGTTAAGTATATAATTCCACATGTGTTAATTCATAGTTTTGATGCCTTCAGTGTGAATTTACAATTTTCATAGTCATGAAAATACAGAAAAATCTTTAAATGAGAAGGTGTGTCCAAACTTTTGGTCGTACTGTATATATATATATATATATATATATATACATATATATATATATATATATGTATATATATATATATATATATATATATATATACACATATATATGTATATATATATATATATATATATATATATATATATGTATATATATATATATATATATATATATATATATATATATATATATATATATATATATATATTATATTTAATACAGAGCTAGATACTAGCATAAGAGCCGGTTTTTCAATCCGGCTTTTGCTAAGTCCTTGCCGAACCCGACAGGATATGAGACATGGTTTACACACAGTAAACCATTTCATATCCCTTAGATTTTTATATATCACTCACTAATAATGTTAGAAGTGTTTGTGTGTAAAATTTGGGAGCTCTTATTGTTAAAATAAAGTGTTAAATCATGGAAAAAACTGGCGTGGGCTACCGTCCAATTTTCTCTGCCAGAGTGGGAAAGCCAGTGACTGAGGGCAGATATTAATAGCCTAGAGAGGGACCATGGCTATTGCCCCCCCACCGGCTAAAAACATCTGCCCCAGCCACCCCAGAAAAGTGGCATCTTTAAGATGTGCCTATTCTGGCAGTTAACCTCTCTCTTCCCACTCCCATGTAGAGGTGGGATATGGGGTAATAAGGGGTTAATGTAACCTTGCTATTGTAAGGTGACATTAAGCCTGGTTAATAATGGAGAGGTGTCAATAAGACAGGTATCCATTATTAAGCCACTAGTCTGAAAGGGTTTAAAAAACACACATTAAGAATAAAGTATTTTAATGAAAGAAAGAAAGACACAGGGTTTTATTATCTTTATTGTACACTTAAACCAACTGAAGACCCTTGTTCTCCTGTAAAAAATTCCAAAATAGAAAAGCAACAATATCCCATACCTGTCTGCCGTACAGTCATGTCCCATGGTGTAAATCCATCTGAAGGGGTTAAATACATTTACAGCCATGAGCGCTGCTAATGCAGCCGCTCCTGGCTGTAAAAGACTGGGGAATGAATGAAATGAAGGTAACGGAGCTTTGGTGACTAGAAGTGCCGTCACTGAAGCTGCGCCCCCTGGTGGCATAAACTCATATGAACTGTAGCGTGAGAAAATATTTAAAAAAAATTTCCACGCTACAGTTCATATGAGTTTATGCCCCTTGAAAAAGCTACACGCGAAATGCGCGCCGGGGAGATTCAGCCTGCACCTCATAGGTAATGTGCCTACACCACTAGTGTCATACCTTTTCTTTTAGGTTACCTCTTAGCTATATATGTCTTTTTCACTTTTTCCTTTAGCTTTTTGTCAGCATCTAACCACCCTAATTCATTCAATATTGCACATGCATAAATATACCTTATTTACTAATATTATGAATTGCTGATTCCTACTTTTTCTGCATCTCTTGTTATTTATTAATTGTCAGACTGTTTATCTGGATATTTTATTCAGTTTCTTGGTCACTGTGACTTCTGAAAGAAGTTTTTACCCCTGATACACTTCTGTACGTATCCTATAATCATTTGTACTATTGATTTATAACTTTTTGCACTAAATTTGTTTGATCTGTTCATTGGTAACCCTTGGCACCTTACCACCCAGGTGTGGCTTCTATCTTTTGCACATTGTGTCCTCATGTTTTTATTACATTTTTTGTCTTTATCTTTTATAATAATAAGATATATTTTTCATTCTATCTCCAATAAAGTGTAAGGCAATAGCTTCTTTTCCCTCTTTTGATGATATTGTTTATTGGAAGTTGCCTACCTTAGGCATTCTATATAATTTGAAGTTTATATATATATATATAGATATATATAGAAGAACACAGCAGCACATGTACATGAATCTAGGCCATGTGAAAACACAGACAAATATTCAATATGAATTATACTTCTCAAAAATATTTTTCCATAAAAAAGATTTCAAAAAATTTTTTTTTTCATAAAACTTACAGTTATAGATGAAATGAAGATTCTTAGCGCATAAATTGGCCAATTCATGTGTGCCCATCAACCACGGCAAGGTGATCTCCCTCTGATGGGTCCTACACTACCACACATGCCACTTTTGGGCCACCAGCCTACAGCTCTGGACAAAACATGTCACTTCGGGCTAAACCTACAATTTATGGGCAGGTAGAGTAGATTACCACCACCTGCAAGGTCAATGGGAGGAGTGCTCGATCAGTGGGGATGCAGCCGCATCCATACATCAAATAGAGAAAAAAACCCAACCAGCACTCCTAATGTGAACACGTGCAAGCTGCAAGCTGCATCATATAAATAAAGAAGAACACAGCAGCACATGTACATTATCTATATGATGCAGCTTGCAGCTTGCACGTGTTCACAAATATGTGGCATTTGTGGCAGCTTGGCCTAGATTCATGTACATGTGCTGCTGTGTTCTTCTTTATCTATATGATGCAGCTTGCAGCTTGCACGTGTTCACATTAGGAGTGCTGGTTGTTTTTCTCTCTCTCTCTATAGACTGTGTATGTGTGTTCACGAATATTTGAGCCCATGGATCCATTATATGTCCATTTTGCAAGCCGGCGAGAAAATCTCGCAATACGGTTGACACACGGATACTTTTTGGAGAAAAAAAATCGCATCCTCGCATTGAATACGGATCACTGTTCAGGAACTTTTCTGCGTATCTCGGCTGTAAAAAAAAAAACGGACCGTATTTTTATACGTTAGGTGTGACCCTGGCCTAATGCTATTTACCTGCAGATTAACCCAACATCTGCAGGTACACAGCATTTTCTGAGGTGATGCGTTCCCTTTAGGATAATAACAGACTTTTGTAACCTAAACACTACATGTTGATTGACTCCTTTCACTACAGCCAGGCTTGCACTACATGTGGGAAGTACACTCAGCAGGAATGGCCGCTACTGTTTGCATGAGCACCTTTTTTGTGTCTGGCTCTAATGGAAAGCATAACTGACTAGAGATTTCAGTCTGTTGAGGCAAATACACTCTTTGGCTCATACATTGGGAGAAATGTCATGGCATATAGTCTGAATTTCGAGCTCACACTTGGGGTGGGTGAGGGTATGTTTACATACAGTATGTACTGTAGACAAAACACACTTGTAATGTGCATCCCCAAAAAATACAGCTAAAAATGCGGCAAAACCTGCGATAGAGTTGGTATTGGCTGCAAAAAAAAATACAGCAAAAATGCTGTGTGCGAACATAGCCTAAGGGGCAGCTTTACAGTGACCTGAAACATCCAGCACTCTCTTTAAAAATGAAAACAGGGGTCAAATGAAGACAATTGACAAGTTTGCTTTTGTAAGGTCGTGGAACGCAACTGTGACTTCTATATTCTTGGAATTTAGAATAGAACAGATAATATTACATTTAGTTAAGTGATAGGAATAATTTCAGAGTTTTATTTTATTAAAGTGTTTCTTGCATATTTTCTGTGCTTAACTACACTGCAATAATTATGCATTCAGTAAGTACCAGACTAGCATTTCCTTTAAGACCGATATTAAATACTCCCTAAAGTGCAACAAAATTAAGGAAACGACTTTAAAGTGACAGAATACTGTCTGAAGGGCATAGCGTTTAATGTTAGTGCCAAAAAATAAAAGCTGATTCAGTACTTTCCTATGGAAAGGTTTCTGCGGGTGTGGAGATTAAGTGCCAGTAACACAAAATGTACAAAAGTTCTACTTGTTTGTGTTCAAAGCGCCTCTTGCCCAAGAGACATATATATATACACTGTATATATATATATATATATATATATATATATATATATATATATATATATATATATTTGAAAATAGAGCAAATGAGAAACTGCCAGATAATAGCAATTTTTCTCATACAGTAGTACCCTCATAGTTGTGTTACATCAGAATGTAGGCACAGGGCAGATGCATGTGACAATATTACATACCAGATTTTACCATTTTATAGTTTACACACAGTGTCATCATGCATAATAAGACTTATTACAGCGCAGTGCTATAAGAATTATATTGCGGTACTGTGTTAGCCAGAAAATTACATGTACTGTAAATACTTTTATTCCCAAAAAAGACAAAAGTAATCTGGGAATGATACCATAGGAATTTAGAATAGAACAGAAACCTTAGGTTTTACTCCTAGAATACGCTTGTCTTTTTGTGGCATAAAAGTATTTACATCGGTAATCAATAACCCTATAGCAAAATCCTTCAGAGACTTCTAAGGCTATGTGCACACGTATAATGGTCCACTGTGGATTTTTCCGCTGCGGATTTGATAAATCTGCAGGGCAAAAACGCTGCAATTTTGCTGCAGATTTATTGCGGATTTACCGCGGTTTTTCAGCGGATTTCACTGCGGTTTTACAACTGCGGTTTTCTATAGGATCCTAAATGTGTCCTCATTATTCAATTATGTAAACTCAATCCCAATTCTTAAGGATATGGCCACATTGTGAGACTGAAATCGCAGCGACCCAAGTATTCAATGTAATGATCCTCTAAGGCGCTGCATTGCGACTAGTGATGAGTGAATATACTCGTTACTCGAGATTTCTCGAGCATGCTCGGGGGTCCTCCGAGTATTTTTAAATGCTTGGTGATTTAGTTTTCCTTGCCGCAGCTGAATGATTTACATCTCTTAGCCAGCTTGATTACATGTGGGGATTCCCTAGCAACCAGGCAACCCCCACATGTACTTATGCTGCTAACAGATGTAAATCATTCAGCTGCCGCAAGAAAAACTAAATCTCCGAGCACTAAAAAATACTCGGAGGACCCCCGAGCATGCTCGAGTAATCTCGAGTAACGAGTATATTCGCTCATCACTAATTGCGACCTTTCAGACACTGCAACACTGTCACAAAGTTTTCCATATGTGTTATTTTCTGTCGCAAGTCGCACGCGACACATTTACCTTAGATTTCAATGTCAGTCGTACACGAAATGTGACTTGCATGCAACGTGTCTGTTTTATTTACAGCAGGATCAGAGATCTAGCATAGTGCGTGGCAAATTGCACAAATGTTTTTGTTGATTTATTAAGATCGCTAGGTGTCACTAAGTCACAGCACAATATCAATGAATGGGGTCGCATTGTGACCCTGAGGGTACAGCACTGCAACAAGCAAATCACAAAATGTCCATCCGCCCTTACATTTGCTTCTTGCGGCGGCAGTATCCTTGGTGTTGAAATTTGATGCCAATTCACTTGTACTGCGCTGTAAAGTGGCAGCGACACCTAGCCATCGGTGGCTGCAAGACATATGTTGTGGCCCAAGCTGTTGTGTAGCCTAATCTTTGGACCAATGTTGCAGGTTATTACTGCATAACATCAGAATTCTTACAGACATGTACCAAACCCCAATGCCAAGAAATGTACTGTCTATAAATATACCCAAACCTTCTACTAAATTAGCAATTTTCAGAATGAGGAATTTTCTGCTAAGGGTTGAATCCATCATTTGCGGGGTTTTTTAAGTCACTTTTTTGTCTTTTGTTATTCTTCTTTTTTAGCCACGTGGTTCAGGAAATTTGCTCACTGTAAACAATGTCTTTTTTTTTGTCTTTAGTTGCTATGGTGGGGAAGTGAGGAGAAAGCAGTTCAGTTTCTCTCAAAATGTGAAACTTTAAAAAGTCGCATCTGATGAATCAGTCTAAAACATCTGGAAAAGCCACATGGCCATAAAAAAAAGGAAAAGAAATTAATTACAACCGACGACTATAAAAGTCGCCAATTTTGTGATGATTTTGTTGCAAATCAAAAAGTCACTACATGAAAATTGTTGGCATTTTTGACATCAGCGTGACTGGTTTCTGCTAAATAATGAATTATATGAATGAACTCTGACATTTTTAGGTAGAAACATACTGTGTGAGGGTAGGTGCTACAACCTGGACCATTTTACAACTTGGTTAAAGAAAGCCTGTCACTCACTGAAACCGAACATCACTCGTGTCTTGTAATTGGCATGGCTTATGCTAATTACTACCGTGCAGAACATTTCTGTGTAGAAACCTACACATGATAACCTATTGGGGTGGCAGCGAGAGACCAGTAGATAAACCTATAATCCAGGTTAATATGCTTCAGACGCATAAGAGGTTAACACACAGGGAGAATGTCAGCACCGGCAGCTCCTCTCTAAAGGGAGGATAATTGATATCATGTGGGGAATTATTGCTCTATGGTAACTCAATAACTCAAATCCTGCGGTTCTCGATATGTGGTCAGATAGCTTATTAACTTGCATCTAATTATTTGTGTAATTCATTTATGAATGGCTCATCAATTTACACCAAATCATGATTAAAACAGCTGCCAGCCATCTCATTTCTCTGTAGTCGTTCAACAAGATATTTGTACATATTATAAACATGGCTGACCTCTTAAAAATAAAGCACCATACCTCTTAATGAGTTAAATTAAATGTAGCTGAATTGCAATACCACACACAGCCAGCGGATAAGTGTGGCACTGTACAGAAGAAATCTGACCCTTTTTTATTTTTAACTAACAAAACCCTTTATCATTGTGATGAAACAGTTGGGTTTTTTAGTCATTAAGACTGCAAGTGATGCCATTTGATGAACAGATGTACAAAGAAGGACATCATTTTGATCATATAGTAAAATAACTAATCAGAGACCTGATTCCAGTGATGTGTCACTTACTAGGCTGCTTGTTGCAGTTTCGATAAAATCACCAGGAGATTATGGCTACTAGGACTAGTTGTCTTGTGCCGTGTAGTCCTTCTGCTCCGTGTGCCACCACTGATTAATAGCTTTTTGCCAATTTACAATATATATGGAAAGCTGCCAATAAGTGGTGTGGGTGGGTGTATACAAGGCTCAGCATTTAGAGACCTGCTAGATCTGCGAAAACAGTGATTATATCAAAATGTTAGATAGCAGCCCAGTAAACGATACATCACTGGAATCAGAAAACCAAGAAAAAAATGGACACAAGATCTAATATTAACCCCTTCATGACCCAGCCTATTTTGACCTTAAAGACCTTGCCGTTTTTTGCAATTCTGACCAGTGTCCCTTTATGAGGTAATAACTTAGGAACGCTTCAACGGATCCTAGCGGTTCTGAGATTGTTTTTTCGTGACATATTGGGCTTCATGTTAGTGGTAAATTTAGGTCAATAAATTCTGCGTTTATTTGTGATAAAAATGGAAATTTGGCGAAAATTTTGAAAATTTCGCAATTTTCACATTTTGAATTTTTATTCTGTTAAACCAGAGAGATATGTGACACAAAATAGTTAATAAATAACATTTCCCACATGTTTACTTTACATCAGCACAATTTTGGAAACATAACTTCCTAACAAAAAAAAATTTTAAGGGTTAAAATTTGACCAGCGATTTCTCATTTTTACAACGAAATTTACAAAACCATTTTTTTTAGGGACCACCTCACATTTTGAAGTCAGTTTGAGGGGTCTATATGGCTGAAAATACCCAAAAGTGACACCATTCTAAAAACTGCACCCCTCAACGTACTCAAAACCACATTCAAGAAGTTTATTAACCCTTCAGGTGCTTCACAGCAGCAGAAGCAACATGGAAGGAAAAAATGAACATTTAACTTTTTAGTCACAAAAATTATCTTTTAGCAACAATTTTTTTATTTTCCCAATGGTAAAAGAAGAAACTGAACCACGAAAGTTGTTGTCCAATTTGTCCTGAGTACGCTGATACCTCATATGTGGGGGTAAACCACTGTTTGGGCGCACGGCAGGGCTTGGAAGGGAAGGAGCGCCATTTGACTTTTTGAATCAAAAATTGGCTCCACTCTTTAGCGGACACCATGTCACGTTTGGAGAGCCCCCGTGTGCCTAAAAATTAGAGCTCCCCCACAAGTGACCCCATTTTGGAAACTAGACGCCCCAAGGAACTTATCTAGATGCATAGTGAGCACTTTGAACCCCCAGGTGCTTCACAAATTGATCCGTAAAAATGAAAAAGTACTTTTTTTTCATAAAAAAATTATTTTAGCCTCAATTTTTTCATTTTCACATGGGCAACAGGATAAAATGGATCCTAAAATGTGTTGGGCAATTTCTCCTGAGTACACCAATACCTCACATGTGGGGGTAAACCACTGTTTGGGCACATGGTAAGGCTCGGAAGGGAAGGAGCGCCATTTGACTTTTTGAATGAAAAATTATTTCCATCGTTAGCGGACACCATGTCGCGTTTGGATAGCTCCTGTGTGCCTAAACATTGGCGCTCCCCCACAAGTGACCCCATTTTGGAAACTAGACCCCCCAAGGAACTTATTTAGATGCCTAGTGAGCACTTTAAA
Source organism: Ranitomeya imitator (assembly GCF_032444005.1). Taxonomy (NCBI): domain Eukaryota; kingdom Metazoa; phylum Chordata; class Amphibia; order Anura; family Dendrobatidae; genus Ranitomeya; species Ranitomeya imitator. The sequence goes on along the minus strand of NC_091282.1, from coordinate 285,378,088 downwards.
CCCCCAGGTGCTTCACAGAAGTTTCTAACGCAGAGCCATGAAAATAAAAAATAATTTTTCTTTCCTCAAAAATGATATTTTAGCCTGGAATTTCCTAATTTACCAAGGATAATAGGAGAAATTGGACCCCAAATATTGTTGTCCAATTTGTCCTGAGTACGCTGATACCTCATATGTGGGGGTAAACCACTGTTTGGGCGCACGGCAGGGCTTGGAAGGGAAGGAGCGCCATTTGACTTTTTGAATCAAAAATTGGCTCCACTCTTTAGCGGACACCATGTCACGTTTGGAGAGCCCCCGTGTGCCTAAAAATTAGAGCTCCCCCACAAGTGACCCAATTTTGGAAACTAGACGCCCCAAGGAACTTATCTAGATGCATAGTGAGCACTTTGAACCCCCAGGTGCTTCACAAATTGATCCGTAAAAATGAAAAAGTACTTTTTTTTCATAAAAAAATTATTTTAGCCTCAATTTTTTCATTTTCACATGGGCAACAGGATAAAATGGATCCTAAAATGTGTTGGGCAATTTCTCCTGAGTACACCAATACCTCACATGTGGGGGTAAACCACTGTTTGGGCACATGGTAAGGCTCGGAAGGGAAGGAGCGCCATTTGACTTTTTGAATGAAAAATTATTTCCATCGTTAGCGGACACCATGTCGCGTTTGGAAAGCTCCTGTGTGCCTAAACATTGGCGCTCCCCCACAAGTGACCCCATTTTGGAAACTAGACCCCCCAAGGAACTTATTTAGATGCCTAGTGAGCACTTTAAACCCCCAGGTGCTTCACAGAAGTTTCTAACGCAGAGCCATGAAAATAAAAAATAATTTTTCTTTCCTCAAAAATGATATTTTAGCCTGGAATTTCCTATTTTGCCAAGGATAATAGGAGAAATTGGACCCCAAATATTGTTGTCCAGTTTGTCCTGAGTACGCTGATACCCCATATGTGGGGGTAAACCACTGTTTGGGCGCACGGCAGGGCTCGGAAGGGATGGCACGCCATTTGGCTTTTTAAATGGAAAATTAGCTCCAATCATTAGCGGACACCATGTCACGTTTGGAGAGCCCCTGTGTGCCTAAACATTGGAGATCCCCCAGAAATGACCCCATTTTGGAAACTAGACCCCCAAAGGAACTAATCTAGATGTGTGGTGAGGACTTTGAACCCCCAAGTGCTTCACAGACGTTTATAACGCAGAGCCATGAAAATAAAAAAAAAAAAATATTTTCTCAAAAATGATCTTTTAGCCTGCAATTTTTTATTTTCCCAAGGGTAACAGGAGAAATTTGACCCCAAAAGTTGTTGTCCAGTTTCTCCTGAGTACGCTGATACCCCATATGTGGGGGTAAATCACTGTTTGGGCACATGCCGGGGCTCGGAAGTGAAGTAGTGACGTTTTGAAATGCAGACTTTGATGGAATGCTCTGTGGGCGTCACGTTGCGTTTGCAGAGCCCCTGATGTGGCTTAACAGTAGAAACCCCCCACAAGTGACCCCATTTTGGAAACTAGACCCCCAAAGGAACTTATCTAGATGTGTGGTGAGCACTTTGAACCCCCAAGTGCTTCATAGAAGTTTATAATGCAGAGCCGTGAAAATAATAAATACGTTTTCTTTCCTCAAAAATAATTATTTAGCCCAGAATTTTTTATTTTCCCAAGGGTTACAGGAGAAATTGGACCCCAAAAGTTGTTGTCCCGTTTCTCCTGAGTACGCTGATACCCCATATGTGGGGGTAAACCACTGTTTAGGCACATGCCGAGGCTCGGAAGTGAAGTAGTGACGTTTTGAAATGCAGTCTTTGATGGAATGCTCTGTGGGCGTCACGTTGCGTTTGCAGAGCCCCTGATGTGGCTTAACAGTAGAAACCCCCCACAAGTGACCCCATTTTGGAAACTAGACCCCGAAAGGAACTTATCTAGATGTGTGGTGAGCACTTTGAACCCACAAGTGCTTCATAGAAGTTTATAATGCAGAGCCGTGAAAATAATAAATACGTTTTCGTTCCTCAAAAATAATTATTTAGCCCAGAATTTTTTAATTTTCCCAAGGGTAACAGGAGAAATTTGACCCCAATATTTGTTGTCCAGTTTCTCCTGAGTACGGTGATACCTCATATGTGGGGGTAAACTACTGTTTGGGCACATGCTGGGGCTCGGAATTGAAGTAGTGACGTTTTGAAATGCAGACTTTGATGGAATGGTCTGCGGGCGTCACATTGCGTTTGCAGAGCCCCTCGTGTGCCTAAACAGTAGAAACCCCCCACAAGTGACCCCGTTTTGGAAACTAGACCCCCCAAGGAACTTATCTAGATGTAAGGTGAGCACTTTGAATCCCCAAGTGCTTCACAGACGTTTACAACGCAGAGCCGTGAAAATAAAAAATCATTTTTCTTTCCTCAAAAATGATGTTTTAGCAAGCATTTTTTTAGATTCACAAGGGTAACAGGAGAAATTGGACCCCAGTAATTGTTGCGCAGTTTATCCTGAGTATGCTAGTACCCCATATGTGGGGGTAAACCACTGTTTGGGCACACGTCAGGGCTCGGAAGTGAGGGAGCACCATTTGACTTTTTGAATACGAGATTGGCTGGAATCAATGGTGGTGCCATGTTGCGTTTGGAGACCCCTGATGTGCCTAAACAGTGGTAACCCCTCAATTCTACCTCCAACACTAACCCCAATACACCCCTAACCCTAATCCCAACTGTAGCCATAACCCTAATCACAACCCTAACCACAACCCTAATTCCAACCCTAACCCTAAGGCTATGTGCCCACATTGCGGATTCGTGTGAGATATTTCCGCACCATTTTTGAAAAATCCGCGGGTAAAAGACACTGCGTTTTACCTGCGGATTTACCACGGATTTCCAGCATTTTTTGTGCGGATTTCACCTGCGGATTCCTATTGAGGAACAGGTGTAAAATGCTGCAGAATCCGCACAAAGAATTGACATGCTGCGGAAAATACAACGCAGCGTTTCCGCGTGGTATTTTCCGCACCTTGGGCACAGTGGATTTGGTTTTTCATATGTTTACATGGTACTGTAAACCTGATGGAACACTGCTGCGAATCCGCAGCGGCCAGTCCGCAGCCAAATCCGCACCGTGTGCACATAGCCTAATTCTAAATGTATGTGCACACGCTGCAGAAAACGCTGCGGATCCGCAGCAGTTTCCCATGAGTTTACAGTTCAATGTAAACCTACGGGAAACAAAAATCGCTGTACACATGCTGCGGAAAAACTGCACGGAAACGCAGCGGTTTACATTCCGCAGCATGTCACTTCTTTGTGCGGATTCCGCAGCGGTTTTACAACTGCTCCAATAGAAAATCGCAATTGTAAAACCGCAGTGAAATGCGCAGAAAAAAAACGCGGTAAATCTGCCATAAATCCGCAGAGGACCAGAATGCGTGTGCACATACCGAAACCCTAACCCTAGCCCTAACCCTACCCCTACCCCTAACCCTAGCCCTAACCCTAGCCCTAACCCTAACCCTACCCCTAGCCCTACCCCTAACCCTACCCCTAGCCCTACCCCTAACCCTACCCCTAACCCTAACCCTACCCCTAACCCTACCCCTAACCTTAACCCTACCCCTAACCCTAACCCTATTCTAACATTAGTGGAAAAAAAAATTTTTCTTTATTTTTTTATTGTCCCTACCTATGGGGGTGAAAAAGGGGGGGGGGTCATTTATTATTTTTTTTATTTTGATCACTGAGATATAATCTATCTCAGTGATCAAAATGCACTTTGGAACGAATCTGCCGGCCGGCAGATTCGGCGGGCGCACTGTGCATGCGCCCGCCATTTTGGAAGATGGCGGCGCCCAGGGAGAAGACGGACGGGACCCCGGCAGGATCGGTAAGTATGATGGGGTGGGGGGGGACCATGGGGGGGGGGATCGGAGCACGGGGGGGGAATCGGAGCGCGGCGGGCGTGGAACGGAGCACGGGGGGCGTGGAACGGAGCACGGGGTGGCTGGAACGGAGCACGGGAGGGCTGGAACGGAGCACGGGGGGGTGGATCGGAGTGCAGGGGGGGTGATTGGAGCACGGGGGGGTGATTGGAGCACGGGGGGAGCGGACAAGAGCACGGGGGGGAGCAGAGCACTGGACGGAGGGGAGCCGGAGCAGTGTACCGGCCAGATCGGGGGGCAAGGGGGCGATCGGAGGGGTGGGGTGGGGGCACATTAGTATTTCCAGCCATGGCCGATGATATTGCAGCATCGGCCATGGCTGGATTGTAAAATTTCACCAGTTATAATAGGTGAAATATTACAAATCGCTCTGATTGGCAGTTTCACTTTCAACAGCCAATCAGAGCGATGCCACCCCCCCTGGGCTAAACTACCACTCCCCCTGTCCCTGCAGATCGGGTGAAATGGGAGTTAACCCTTTCACCGGATCTGCAGGGACGCGATCTTTCCATGACGCCACATAGGCGTCATGGGTCGGATTGGCACCGACTTTCATGACGCCTACGTGGCGTCATGGGTCGGGAAGGGGTTAACAACTTTATTGAGAAAACTCTAAAATATTACAAATAAGTACAACAATAAAAACCAAGTAAAAAAGATACAATGAAAAAAGGAGAGGCAAACCTAGTGCCACGCACAAATACAGCAATCAGATGAGGAGCAAATCAGCGATAATAAATATACCAAAAAACATATATATATATATATATATATATATAATATAACGCTGGGAGCGTCACTCTGTCCGAAGCCTCTATAGACTGCACAAGCGCAAGCGCCGGCGCAGTCTGGACCTCACAGAGCCACGCTCCCGGAAGATCGCGGTATGCGTAAGCACTGAACGCATACCGCGATCTCCACCGGAGAGTCAGGGACCGCCAGGAGGGAGGGTAAGTATACTCACCTTTCCCGGTTCCAGCGCTGCTTGCGGCTTCGTCTCCCGGCTCCTCTGCTCCCGGCTCCGGAGGGCGCGGACTGCGCAGGCGCCGATTCCTGCTGCCGGAATCGGCGCCTGCACAGTCCGCGCTTTCCGGCGCCATTTTCTTGAAGACACACTCCGGCTCCACTGCAGGTGTGTCTTCAAGAAAATGGCGCCGGAAAGCGCGGACTGCGCAGGCGCCGATTCCTGCTGCCGGAATCGGCGCCTGCGCAGTCCCCGCTTTCCGGCGCCATTTTCTTGAAGACATACCTGCAGTGGAGCCGGACGATAGGTGAGTATGGTATTTTTTTTTTTTTTATATGGCAGCAGCATTCGGGGGCATACACACTGGAGCGGGGGGCATATAATACAATGGTGGCGCAGGATGGGAGCAGCACATGACAGAACGGGCGCAGGATGGCAGCAGCACATGACAGAACGGGCGCAGGATGGCCGCAGCACATGACAGAACGGGCGCAGGATGGCCGCAGCACATGACAGAACGGGCGCAGGATGGCCGCAGCACATGACAGAACGGGCGCAGGATGGCCGCAGCACATGACAGAACGGGCGCAGGATGGCCGCAGCACATGACAGAACGGGCGCAGGATGGCAGCAGCACATGACAGAACGGGCGCAGGATGGCAGCAGCACATGACAGAACGGGCGCAGGATGGCCGCAGCACATGACAGAACGGGCGCAGGATGGCAGCAGCACATGACAGAACGGGCGCAGGATGGCAGCAGCACATGTCAGAACGGGCGCAGGATGGCAGCAGCACATGACAGAACGGGCGCAGGATGGCAGCAGCACATGACAGAACGGGCGCAGGATGGCAGCAGCACATGACAGAACGGGCGCAGGATGGCAGCAGCACATGACAGAACGGGCGCAGGATGGCCGCAACACATGACAGAACGGGCGCAGGATGGCAGCAGCACATGACAGAACGGGCGCAGGATGGCAGCAGCACATGACAGAACGGGCAAAGGATGGCAGCAGCACATGACAGAACGGGCGAAGGATGGCAGCAGCACATGACAGAACGGGCGCAGGATGGCAGCAGCACATGACAGAACGGGCGCAGGATGGCAGCAGCATATGACAGAACGGGCGCAGGATGGAGCAGCACATGACAGAACGGGCGCAGGATGGCAGCAGCACATGACAGAACGGGCGCAGGATGGCAGCAGCACATGACAGAACGGGCGCAGGATGGCAGCAGCACATGACAGAACGGGCGCAGGATGGCAGCAGCACATGACAGAACGGGCGCAGAATGGCAGCAGCACATGACAGAACGGGCGCAGGATGGCAGCAGCACATGACAGAACGGGTGCAGGATGGCAGCAGCACATGACAGAACGGGCGCAGGATGGCAGCAGCACATGACAGAACGGGCGCAGGATGGCAGCAGCACATGACAGAACGGGCGCAGGATGGCAGCAGCACATGACAGAACGGGCGCAGGATGGCAGCAGCACATGACACAATGGGCGCAGGATGGCAGCAGCACATGACACAACGGGCGCAGGATGGGAGCAGCACATGACAGAACGGGGACGCAGGATGGGAGCAGCAAATGACAGAACGGGCGCAGGATGGGAGCAGCAAATGACAGGATGGGAGCAGCAAATGACAGAATGGAGGCGCAGGATGGGAGCAGCACATGACAGAACGGGGGCGCAGGATGGGAGCAGCACATGACAGGATGGGGGCGCAGGATGGAGCAGCACATACCAGGATGGAGACCATATACCAATATAAATGCTCGCCACACGGGCGTAGAACGGGTTCAATAGCTAGTATATATATATATATGTATAAGAACATGTGAGGATGTTACAAATCGGTAAAAATGTTAGCCCAACATTCAATCTAATCGTAGAGTATAATTATACCAGTAGGTGGGCAACTACACAAGAGAGAAGGCTCCAGAATAATTAGCGAACAGCAGGGAGGTTCAGAAAGTAAATTGCCATATAGACAAAGTGTCCAATGCAGGCGTTATATAATGACTCACCCCTAAAGGCTCATCATTACAGATACATGTTAAATAATATCCCGGGAGGTCCCATATGCATGTGTGAGAAAAAAACCGAGCCCAAGTTATGCCTGCCAAATGGCAGATGGAGAAGAGATGGGGAACATCAAATGCAAAGTACACCAACCTGCTGCTGCTGTGCGTGGAAGAGGAGGCCCCGACGCGCGTTTCGCAAGTGTTGCTTCCTCGGGGGGCGCTAGTGAGGGGTGAGATGAGGGTCCTTATATACAGAACTGCTAAGACTCCAGGCGGCAATGGCGGCACTTATCCAGGCACGGCTGTGACTGGAGGCGGCGGAGTCGGCGTCCGACGTCACACAGCCACGCCCCGCACTGACGTGTCAGTGGGAGGGGCCAGATGTGCGACGCAGAAAGGACACGTATCCATGGCAACCAGGCCACGCCGACCCGGAGAAGCGCACGCCGCTCGGAGAATAATGGAAGGCAGGAAGTGACAGACAGAAAGTAAACACACAGAAGTCCGCAGAGAACATGTGCACATACCTGACCGGACGGTGAGAGTGACGTGGCGAAAAGGAAGGTGAGAACTAAAAAGAGTGCTCGCAAAAAGGCCGGACACAGCTGCAATAAGAAAAGACACAGGGATATGAAAATGTGCAGATAACCATATAAATATTGATAACAGTAATCGTAGAAAGTGCTGGTCTAAATAACGCCTGATAACGCATGAAGCTAATGTAAGTGGATAGAAGAACAAACATGAAAAAAGGCACAAGGGGATAGTGAGTATATAGTATGAATATAAGAGCAGGCAAATACCCTGCATGTATTGAATAACATCCATAGAGAAGTGTAGAGTAAAAAATGAAAAATTAGAAAATGAATGAATGAATAATAAATAATAATAAAAGAATAACAAAATAAATAATACATAAATGATAATAGTAATAATAATAATAATGAAAAATAATAAAAAAATATATAAAATATAAATGAAAAGATATATGAAAAAATCAGGGTCTATGTCCATACTTCATACTTCGCTCAGATTACATGACAGAAACCCGATGATAGTTTCCCTTTAAACCACATATTGTTTTTTTAATGGAATTTAGGCTTTTATAATTTATAAAGTGGAATTACTTATGTATCAGAAGTATAAACACAAGTTAAAAAGATTTGCTAAACGGTAATGCCAATGACAACAGTCAGCTGTCATGATTCAAGTTTTATCAGGTTGGAAGTACATGTGTGAAAAGCTAAACTGTGTGCAATGGGATATGCAAAACTGGAGACATCAGTAATATGACAGGATGGGGAATTGTTAGTTGTTGCAAGTCTCTAAGGTGACTGATTTACTTGACAACCATGGAAAGCTAAAAGACATGCTGCTGGAAGAAGCTAACTGAGATCTTAGCTCACTGCTCCACAGAAAGGTCAATTTTATGTTATTATTTGCACATATACAAATGGTTGCGATATAAAGGTTTTAATTTAAATATTAAGACAATATCTATAAGTACATATTAAACAATAATTGTCATAGAACCAATGCAACTCATCTATGTCACATCTTCAATGATTTCTAGAACTAATGTTTTTCTATTCAATTTCCAATAAAGCATATGACGAATCATGACAATGTTAATGATTATAAATATAAAACATATTACAAATATAAAAATATAATTTTACACAAACTTCAGCAATGCGCTTTACAAACAATTCTACATGATCAAATCAGCACATGATAGACAGCTAGCAGAACATTAGTGCAAAAACGCTTTGCTTTGGTTGGATCTAATATTTTTGGTGCCATGGACATAACAATTACGGCCATGACTACTCATCATTACATTGAACAATACCTCTTATCTATTATCTTCTGAGACTATTAAGGTTCCCATACATAACTTGATGTAACTAATATCAGTGAGATTGTCTGACAGTCTTATGTGTGTGTTCACCTCCTAACATTCTGCAACAATATTAGGAGAGGGAAATGTCCAGCACATTGGATTTATGACCGCTGACCCTTTGTTTCTTGGGAGGTAATCCCCTGCTGGAGGAGTCTCACTGCAGCTCTAGCATAGAGAACACAAGAACATTCATATAAGGCTACTTTCACACTAGCGTTAACTGCAATCTGTCACAATGCGTCGTTTTGCAGAAAAAACGCATCCTGCAAAAGTGTTTGCAGGATGCGTTTTTTCTCCATTGACTAACATTACGCGACGCATTGCGACGGATTGCCACACATCGCAACCGTCGCGCGACGGTTGCGCCGTGTTGTGGCGGACCGTCGGCCGCAAAAAACGCCCCCACCTCCCCGCACCTCACAATGGGGCAACGGATGCGCTGAAAAGCAGCATCCGCTGCACCCATTGTGCGGCAGAGACAACGCTAGCGTCGGTAACCTCGGCCCGACGCACTGCGACGGGCCGAGCCCGACGCTAGTGTGAAAGAAGCCTAAGACTAACATTCCTGTATTTGAATTGCTTTAAAGGGAATCTGTCAGCAGGTTTTCGCTATGTAATCTGAAGACAGCAGGAGATAGGAGCTGAACACAGATTTTAGTGATGTGTCACTTATTAGGCTGTGTGCTGTTATTTACTGACAATGACTGTTTCATCACCTGGAGATTATCCCTGCCTGGACTGGTGCTCTGATAAGCAGCTCACTGTCAATAGACTTTGTACACAGAAAGCTGAGCTCTGCTACATTCTTGAGAAACTTTGATTTTTCCCAACTGCTGTACCTATTAAACTAATAGATACATCATTGGAATCAGGGTCTCTTTTCCTACATTACGCCTCTCTGATAAGGTAGCAAAAACCTGGTGACAAATTCCCTTTAATGTCTGATGACTTGTTAACTGTCTGCTCACACTCATAAGTTATATCACCTAGAAGAGGCATTCAAGAGGCAGGACTCCATAGAAATGTTAACATGAGACCTCCTCTAATGTTTGACCTTGGCAGCTGCCTGCAAATGACTTCCAGTCAGCATGTCCTGATTTAATATGCTACATTCCTGAAGGCCACTAAACGTAAATGCTGCGGCCAAGACCTATTGGAACTACATAATATCACCCTGCACTGCAACTACTATGATGGGAGGTCTGGCACAGTAATGCTTCTCATCTCAGCTCCTATTCTGAAATCTAATGGCTTTGTCCTGTCAGGGCAATTAGTGACCTTGTGCCTTATTAGGACCTTGGGCGTCATAACAAGGGATCACCTTCTCTGACAGACCCACTTGTTCGTACTTCTAATATTGTTGACTATTCATTTTAATGAATGGACAGAATGCAATTACAGCTAATTATCAGGGGTTAAGGTACCGTCACATTTAGCGACGCTACAGCGATCTAGACAACGATCCCGATCGCTGCAGCGTCGCTGTGTGGTCGCAGGAGAGCTGTCACACAGACTCCAGCGACCAACTATGTGAAGTCCCCTGGTAACCAGAGTAAACATAGGGTTACTAAGCGCAGGGCCACGCTTAGTAACCCGATGTTTACCCTGGTTACCAGCGTAAACGTAAAAAAAAAAAACACTACATACTTACATTCCGGTGTCTGTCCCCCGGCGCTGTGCTTCTCTGCACTGACTGTGAGCGCCAGCCGGAAAGCACAGCGGTGACGTCACCGCTGTGCTCTTCTTTCCGGCCGGCGCTTACACAGTGCAGAGAAGCACAGCGCCGGGGGACAGACACCGGAATGTAAGTATGTAGTGTTTGTTTTTTTTACGTTTACCCTGGTAACCAGGGTAAACATCGGGTTACTAAGCGCGGCCCTGCGCTTAGTAACCCGATGTTTACCCTGGTTACCAGTGAAGACATCGCTGAAACGGCGTCACACACGCCGATTCAGCGATGTCTGCGGGAGTCCAGCGACGAAATAAAGTTCTGGACTTTCTGCTCCGACCAACGATGTCACAGCAGGATACAGATCGCTGCTGCCTGTCAAACTCAACGATATCGCTAGCCAGGACGCTGCAACGTCACAGACCGATAGCGATATCGTTCAGTGTGAAGGTACCTTTAGACAAGCCAACCCTGCATAGATCAATAAGTAAGAACCTGTTATGTCCAAAAACGCTATATGACTGCAGATATGTGGTCAATCTGCAGGTAAATAGTGTCCTGCCTGGTTGCCTTACCAAAAGAGCTGCTGCAGGCTGAAAATGACCTTGTATCCTCTCTGTGGTCGCTCATTTTCAGTTGTAAGGGCGATATAGGGAGCTGTCACCATTCACTACACTGGGTGTGTGAGTGTAATGACTCCCTAGTACTTTGACAGCCCCCTCAAAGTCAAAGCAGCCTGTCAATCAAAGAGCCGAGACGTGATTACAGTCATGCTCACTGTGCAGTGACCATACTCGCTCCATGCACCGGCCTATGACTAAAGGTGAGAGGCTGCAGGGAAGATATAAGTACATTTTCTCCCTGTAGCCTCTCTTCAGTAAGGCAGGCAGAATGTTAACACTGTTCATGTGCAGAATAACCCTATATCTGCAGGTAAATAGCGTTTTGGACATGACCGATTCCCTTTATTCACCTGGCTGATTTCGGTCTATTGTATGATGGTACAGTTGAGTACCACTCCCTCGTTTTGCCGCTCCCATAGCAGCGCCGTGCTTGGACTCTAAGCTGGAATCCTTTACATAATCTATTTTATAATGTTACATTGCACCAGTGCTTTGTACTGCTTTAAATTTAAATAATAAAAATGTACTTTATACTTTGTTACATGTAATCTTAAGGATTTTGTGAACGAGAAATATATCCTTATTATTGAATAGTTGTCTTTACACCTGTTCTGCAAAAGGAAAGATTCAATAAATAGCACCCAAAGTCCTTAAGTAGTGATTCTGATTTCAATTTACGAAGCGTCCTCTTCAAAGCTGCAAGCTTAACACCAGTTGCTGGATGTCGACAGTTTGCTTTAATATGTTGTTGTTTTTACTCGTCTTTTTGATGGAGTGTCTGGATGACTAGAGCTCACTATTTATAGATTTGTGTGTTTTCTGAAAGCAGTCAAAATACCTCTGAGAGATACGTTGCAGAAATCTTCAAAGGCGACACCAGCTGTTTGTAATTTAGCTCAGCCAGTAGGAATAAAAAAGCATTGTTTGGTTTGCAGCCTGCAGTATTATGACTCCTTCAGATATCCTTCTGAGCTGCCACATTGGATGTCAGCTACTAAACTTCAGGCTGTTTCATGTAATTGCTGCCTCCGCAAAGCGCCACCTTTCAGGGTAAGCTGACGGTGCAATCTGTCAGTGTGTACTCTCGTCTTGCTCTGTGTTTCCTAAACATGGGAGGGCTAATAATCATCCCCTTACCTAACGGATGAGGCGAGCGCCAACACAAAAAGGGTTGGGCTTTGTGGCATTCCGGTTATACTCAACAGCCTATATTCACTTTATTTTCAGGGTCTAAAAATGTAACTGTTTACAATGTGTAATAAAAGATACAACATTTAAGTGTTAGATACTGAAAAATGAATCTTGCTGACTTTTCAAACCAAAAGCAACATAAAAACATTCTGGATATGTCATAGGGTCTACACTCAAACTGATATAGTTGTCTTCTTTATAGGTTTTGTACAGCTTTTGTTTTACATTTTATTGGACTAAGCTTCACATAAGCCACATGGTACATTTACTTTTATTTATTTTATATAACTCGCTTATAATTCCTCACTAATTTCAACAGCGCTTTACAGATATCCCCATTGGGGCTCGCAATCTAGATTCTCTATTAATATTCCTTTGGAGAGATTTACAGACCCTAAAGCCTTAAATACTATGAACTCTGAAATGGGCTTTCCCACGAACAAAGTTCATTTTAATTAATAGATCTTGGAATAAAAGTAATTTCCACAATTGGATGTTTTAAAAAAAATGTTCCTGTACTGAGAAAATCTTATAAATGTGCCCCTGCTGTGTACTGTGTAATGGCAAGGTCTGATCATACCACAGCTACTGGGCAGTGGAGGACGCAAAAGAATATACAGACATTATGCTCGGGATCCCAGATGATTCTTTTTGTGGGGCAAAACATTTCACTGCCAGTTTTTATGCAATCTTTTACCTCAAAGAAAGAATAATAATGATCCTCTGCTGTAATGTCTGTATATTCTTGTGTGTCCTCCCCTGCCCAGGAGCTTGTGGTATGATCAGACCATATCTCTGTATGGTCAGACACAGCCATTACACAGCAGGAGCACATTTATAAGATTATCTCAGCAAAGGAACATTTTTTTAGCCCCTTAATCCCATATGATGTACTATCCTGTCGAGGTGACCTGGAACTTAATTTCCAGTGATGGGATAGTACGTCATAGTCGATCGGCCGCTCTCACGGGGGGAGGGCGGCCAATCGCCGCCAGGTGTCAGCTGATTATTACAGCTGACATTCGGCACTATTTGCCAGGAGCAGTTAAGGACCATTCCCAGCACATTAGCCCGTGGAACACTGCGATCAAACATGATAGCAGCGTTCCGGCGGCATAGGGAAGCATCGCGCGGGGAGGGGGCTCCCTGCATGCTTCCCTGAGACCCTCGGAACAACGCGATGTGATGTGGAAATACATGAAGTTGTCACGCTCAGGTCCAGAGACCCACGTCCTGTCTGTACATTAGTGGTTCAACCTCGGACCACTGTTTATGGACTTCTTACTCTTCATCATGTCTCATCATGTAACTGGAGTGCTATCAATACCAGTCTTTACATTGTACATTTTCATTTGTGGATATCCCACTAAGGACCACATCTGCAAGGAGTTTGTATGTTCTCCCCGTGTTTGCTTGGGTTTCCTCCAGGTACTCCGGTTTCCTCCCACGTTCGAAAGACATACCTATAGGGAATTTAGATTGTGAGCCCCAATAGGGACAGTGATGATTATGTCATTAAAGCAATGTGGAATTAATGGCGCTACATAAGTGACAAATAAATAAATAATTGCACCTTCCAACTATACCAAGTTAAAACATGTCATGATACTTGGCTTAGTTGGTCATTTATGGTCTAGTGCTGTGTTCCCCAACTCCGGTCCTCAAGAGCCACCCACAGGTCATGTTTTTAGGATTTCCTTAATATTGCGTAGGTGATGGAAAGCTTGCCCATGCAGGTGATGCAATTATCACTTGTGCAATACTAAGGAAATCCTGAAAACATGACCTGTTGGTGGCTCTTGAGGACCGGAGTTGGGGAACATTGGTCTAGTGGGTCCACTGCAGTTGATGAGACACAGGTTGCTGTTGCAGTATGTGTATGCCTTCCTGTTTTTAAGGCAGCATGCACTATTGCACCCTTTTAAAAACACTGGGAAAAAGCACATATGCAACTCCCCGTGTGGAATTCACAATTTACTGTAGATGTAACTTAAAACATTCCATAGAACTGGGCTCTGAAACTAAAGGATTAGATTAAAAAGTATTGTAGAACATTTCCTCTGTTAAGGAGACTTCTTCTCTGTCCAATTAAGGATAAGCCTAGTTGGGGGACAGGATTGTAGGACACTACAAGTTGCACAGCCACTAATTCTCGCTCTCTTTTGTAAACGAAAAATGTCTTGCTTTTGAAACAGAATTTCCCACAGGACAGAAAATCTCCTAGTGGTATGTCAAGCCTTTTGTGGGTGAAAGAAACACTTAAAATTACACTAACCTTGAAGATTATGTGCATTATTGTTCATAATTGGCAATTATAGATTGAAGACTCCTAAAAGAGCCAAAATAGCAGTAGTTTAATTCTCAAGCACATAGCTTTATATTTTTGTCTCGCCCAAAATCCATAAACTCTGGTCCAGTAGAATAAGCCAATATTAGTTTGATGTGAAATTTTTCACATTAGGTCATTTTTTTTAAGTATATACATATTATTGTAATTATAGCTTGTTAGTGTAAGGCAATTTGTATTTTTTGATCAGAGGCCCTTTAAATGCCCCTAATCAATAAATCTCAATTGTATTCATTGAATAATTGCTCTGTGGAGGAAATGACTTGCTTTTTGGTCAATAAATTATTCATGCAATTGTTAGCAGATAATTGACCTTGTAGGACTGTAGAGCGGAAAATTTTGCTGCTATATATGCAACATAATATAAAAATGAAGATAACTCGGTGTGATTATAGTAGGCGGTATTAAAACTGCTGATTTCAGCTACATTTCATAGACATTATTTTAAACTAAGCATGGTATCTATAGCAGAATGCTAGGCTATAAATGAGTAGTTTACATTCAGTTACTATTTATTATATAGCTTGAATATTTTTTACGCTATTTTTTCACATGCTTACTCTCCACTGATGAGTCTCAAGACTAACGCAGAAAAATAGCATCTTTTTAAATTGGAAGTAAAAGTAAAGTTTAAGGCGATGGCATCCCAGCCGCTATATACCTGGCTTTAGCCACATTTACACCATGCTGGATCATACACCTCTAATTCTAGCAGATTTCCGCAGCAACACTACATACTCATCCTAGAAAGAACCTCCACCATGGCGATATTGTGATCAAGGCCACGGGTTGGCCGAAACGTAAAATATTCACCTACCACTTCAATTTTGTTCGAATAAACTTTTCACCTCAGCATTTTTAATGGTATGAGTGCAGTGATTTTATTACTCTAAGGCTGGAGTCACACTAGCGAGTTTTACGGACGTATGAGTGCAGAAAATACGTCCGTAAAACACGCCTAACAAACGTCCCAATTATTCTCTATGCCCCTGCTCCTATCTGCCGTATTTTACTGATCAGTATTATACGGCTTTCTACGGCCGTAGAAAATCGCAGCATGCTGCGTTTGTCACCGTATTGCGCAAAAAAAACGCCAATGAAAGTCTATGGAAGCCAGAAAAATACGGATTACACACGGACCAGCAGTGTGACTTGCGAGAAATACGCAGCGGTGTTGGAGAGAAAAGCCGGCAATTCAGTGCGGTGTACAGTAAAATCACACTGACAGCTTACAGTAGAATAGGTAGAATAAATGTGTACACATAGAATAGGTATATATATATATGTATATGTCAGTGAGACACATATATGTATATATATTATTACTTCATACAGCGCTAGATAGCTTTAAAGCCGGTAATTCAATTACCGGCTTTTGCTATCTCCTTCCTAAACCCGACATGATATGAGACATGGTTTACATACAGTAAACCATCTCATATCACCTTTTTTTTTGCATATTCCACACTACTAATGTTAGTAGTGTGTATATGCAAAATTTGGCCGTTCTAGCTATTAAATTAAAGGGTTAAATGGCGGAAAAAATTGGCGTGGGCTCCCGCGCAATTTTCTCCGCCAGAGTAGTAAAGCCAGTGACTGAGGGCAGATATTAATAGCCTGGAGAGGGTCCACGGTTATTGGCCCCCCCCTGGCTAAAAAGACCTGCCCCCAGCCACCCCAAAAAAGGCACATCTGGAAGATGCGCCTATTCTGGCACTTGGCCACTCTCTTCCCATTCCCGTGTAGCGGTGGGATATGGGGTAATGAAGGGTTAATGCCAACTTGCTATTGTAAGGTGACATTAGGCCAAATTAATAATGGAGAGGCGTCAATTATGACACCTATCCATTATTAATCCAATACTAGTAAAGGGTTAAAAAAACACAACCACATTATTAAAAATTATTTTAATGAAATAAAAACAAAGGTTGTTGTAATATTTTATTCTACGCTCAATACAATCACTGAAGACCCTCGATCTGTAACAAAAAAAAAACAAAAAAACCAACAATATCCATACCTTCCGCAGATCTGTAACGTCCAACGATGTAAATCCATCTGAAGGGGTTAAAATATTTTGCAGCAAGGAGCTCTGCTAATGCAGCATTGTTCCTGGCTGCAAAACCCCGGAGAATGAAGGTAAAGTAGGTCAATGACCTATATTTACATTCATTTGCGGTGAGGCGCCCTCTGCTGGTTGTCCCTAGATCGTGGGAACTTTCCTAGAAAGCTCCCAGGCTCGAGTTCATATGAGGACAACCAGCAGAGCGCGCCTCTTATGAACTCGAGCCTGGGAGCTTTCTAGGAAAGTTCCCACGATCTACGAACAACCAGCAGAGGGCGCCTCACCGCAAATGAAGGTAAATATAGGTCATTGACCTTCTTTACCTTCATTCTCCAGGGTTTTGCAGCAAGGAGCAGCGCTGCATTAGCAGAGCTCCTTGCTGCAAAATATTTTAACCCCTTCAGATGGATTTACATCGTGGGGATTGTTGGTTTTTTGTTTTTTTTTTTGTTACAGAGCGAGGGTCTTCAGTGAGTGGATTGAGCGTAGAATAAATTATTACAACAACCTTTGTGATTTTTTAATTAAAATACTTTTTAATAATGTGGTTGTGTATTTTTTAACCCTTTACTACTATTGGATTAATAATGGATAGGTGTCATAATTGACGCCTCTCCATTATTAATTTGGCTTAATGTCACCTTACAATAGCAAGGTGGCATTAACCCTTCATTACCCCATATCCCACCGCTACACGGGAATGGGAAGAGAGTGGCCAAGTGCCAGAATAGGCGCATATTCCAGATGTGCCTTTTTTGGGGTGGCTGGGGGCAGATGTTTTTAGCCGGGGGGGGCCAATAACCGTGGACCCTCTCCAGGCTATTAATATCTGCCCTCAGTCACTGGCTTTACTACTCTGGCGGAGAAAATTGCGCGGGAGCCCACGCCAATTTTTTCCGCCATTTAACCCTTTAATTTAATAGCTAGAACGGCCAAATTTTGCATATACACACTACTAACATTAGTAGTGTGGAATATGCAAAAAAAAAGGTGATATGAGATGGTTTACTGCATGTAAACCAGGTCTCATATCATGTCGGGTTTTAGGAAGGAGATAGCAAAAGCCGGCAATTGAATTACCGGCTTTAAAGCTATCTAGCGCTGTATGAAGTAATAATATATATACATATATGTGTCTACTGACATATATACATATATAGAGACAGTATATATGGTTTTTTTTTTTTACACATGGATCCCTTGTATAGCCGTATGTTGATTTTGCAAGCCTGCGAGAAAAACACGCAGTACGGATGCCATACAGATTACATACGGAGGATGCCATGCGCAAAAAACGTTGAAATACCCTGCCTACGGAGGAGCTACGGACCACTATTTTGGGGACTTTTCAGCGTATTACGGCCGTAATATACGGACCGTATTGTCTTACGCTGAGTGTGACTCCAGCCTAAGGCTGCCTCACACTAGCAGTATTTGGTCAGTATTTTACCTCAGTATTTGGAAGCCAAAACCAGGAGTGGGTGATAAATCCAGAAGTAGTGCATATGTTTCTATAATACTTTTCCTTGTTCCATTCCTGGTTTTGGCTTCCAAATACTGATGTAAAATACTGACCAAATACTGATAGTGTGACGGCAGCCTTAGGCCAAATTCTGTCACCCATGAAACACGGTCCATGTATGAACTGTCCGCAGGTCTTCTGACCTGAACTCAACTGCCTCATAAATGTGACCTTTGGTCAGTCCATAGATCAGTCTATAAATGCACTATGTTTCTAGGATTTCTGAATTTGGCCTTAGAGTAAGTGCACACAGTGTTTTCTGAGGTGAAAAAAAAATCTCATTGGTTTTCAAGAGAATAAATATGTCTTTTGGACAAAAGTTTTCAGTTATGATGCTTTTTTTAATCCGTGTTTTAGGATATGTGCACAAGGTGTCTTTTACAACCAGTATGACTAGTTTTCCATGACAAAGACTCTTCAGGAAAATGCAAGCAGTGTCTTTTGTGAAGTCTTTTCAGATGTCCTTTGCCCCTTGTTTCTTTATTTTACAGTCTACATTTAAAATAGTCATGGCTTCCAAACTGAAGCCACCAGAATAGACAGGTCACTTCTTTTAGCCGCTTTGCAACTTTTGGAGCTGAAGTGGTTAAAAAAAATGACAAAACAAGGAATGTATGTTCAAGTCTTTTTGACGTTGCAGTGCATTGTGCTCATTCTTTGAAGCTTATTTTTTTCTGATATAAATGTCATGTGCACATAGTTGTAAAAAACTCTTTTTTTCATATATTTTGCTGCATTTTGACTTTAATGTCAAGTTTGTTCTGGATTCCATTAGGAATATCCCTTTTTTTTTTTTACTAAGCTCAGGTTTCAAAAATAAACTCTCTGCATAAACAGCAATGTCATTTTCCCATGAAAATCAATTGGAAACTTATTCAAAGATTATTCAAAGTGCTTTTTTTAACTTGGATTTTGGAGCAGAATCCGTTCAAATGCCTCAAAAAAACCTCTGTGTGAACATACTTTTAGGATCCAGCAATTCAATGTCGAAGCAATATATTTTTTTGCCTGAGAAGCTAGTTTCGGTATCATTTTTAAACTTAAGAAGTATATTATTAACTTTTTCTACCACCATTTCTGTGTGATCTTTGACAATGGTGAAAATATAAATAAATAGAATATAAATTACTATATATTAATTTTGAGTGAAAAATTGCAATGCACGTCTGAGCTTGAATGCAGTTATTTTTAGAATCTAGAAACACTTTATGATTTCCTGTGATAATGAGCATTATAGAGGAACCGTATAAACCCAAGTAAGGGGTTCAAAGGTATGTTTTTGTTCCCTAGCTGAGCTGGTGTTTCCTCACTTGCGCACACATCTGCCGTCTTTGTAATTCAGGCGCTCGTGCTATTAGGCAGTTATTCTAAGCCTCTGATGAAAACAAAGGGAATTGTTTGTGAGATGTGAATATAAAAAGATCAAACAGGGAAGTGAGTGAATAGGAAATGAGATGGTAAATGTGCTGCCTGTTTGCTGCTAAAAATGTTCTGTTCCAGTGACAGCTCCGTCAGTAGCCCAGGCGTTCATTGTGCTTTTCCTTTATAGTGATTCATAATATCAATATTTGGGTGTGATGTGACATGTGTTTTACCATCTAGAAAAAATGGAAACAAGTCCAACACTTGTGTTTTCCAAAAGTAGACAACACAAGCCATTGAAATACAAGAATACATATAAACACACTTCAGTTACATAATGAATGCGCTGTTATTAATAGGGTGCTGGGCTTCATATTTCTAACCAATTAAGGCCTACATCTGCTTAAGCGAAGGAAAGGAAATTCAGACAACTGTTTACTATGAAAAATTCGCTGCTAAAAGCATTTTTTTATTAGAACAGTTCTGGGCAATTAATGACTATGGCAATATTCTAATCTGGTATGTAGCCACAATTGCATCATACGGTGACATGCAATGATTTAATTTGGCTATAAAAGACTGATTCTGAACAATCTAAAATGGCTTATATGTTCATAGTCTTAAAGTGGGTTTGGGATTAAACACCATGATTGGATTTTTTTTAACCATTTCTGTTTTATTAGTTAAAAAGTCATGTCAAAACTGCGTTACAACTGCAACATGTGGACTGACCCTATTAGTGTCACTGACTGACTAACCGTACTATTATTTCACATAAAACATATGTTAGGGTTGGCGGAACGCACCGAGTATATATATATATATATATATATATATATATATATATATATATATTGAGTAGTAGGTGCCCTCGCAACCCGGGGTCCACCGTGCAGGAGAGAACCTGCTGCTAGTAAAACATAGTACTATATGGCGGTATAAGCGAACTCTGTTACTTCACAGAATCGCTTGAGAAAGAGAACGCTGTGCCCTGTTAACCTCACAGGGGAACAGCTACCTAACAGAGCCGACAGTGGTCATGTAGTCAGCATAGCACACACAAAATTCCTCACCGTAGGTGCCGGTATTCTAGGGGCTTATTTCAGCCAAACCCTGAATCCACATACACAAATTCCTCACCGGAGGTGCCGGTATTCTAGGGGCTTATTTCAGCCAAACCCTGAATCCACAGACACAAATTCCTCACCGGAGGTGCCGGTATTCTAGGGGCTTATTTCAGCCGAACCCTGACCACATGCAAGCATGACCACACTGGCGCTGAGCTCATAACTTAGGTTAATACTAGCAAACCTTTTTGAATGATAACGATAGCGATCCGTGACGTTGCAGCGTCCTGGATAGCGATATCGTTGTGTTTGACACGCAGCAGCAATCTGGATCCTGCTGTGACATCGCTGGTCGGAGCTAGAAGGCCAGAACTTTATTTCATCGCTGGATCACCCGCTGTCATCGCTGGATCGGCGTGTGTGACGCCGATACAGCGATGTGTTCACTGGTAACCAGGGTAAACATCGGGTTACTAAGCGCAGGGCCGCGCTTAGTAACCCGATGTTTACCCTGGTTACCATTGTAAATGTAAAAAAAAAACTACATACTCACATTCCGGTGTCTGTGACGTCCCGCGCCATCAGCTTCCCGCACTGACTGTGAGCGCCGGCCGTAAAGCACAGCGGTGACGACACCGCTGTGCTCTGCTTTACGGCCGGCCGGCGCTCACATCTTTAGAAATATACATCTTTAGAAATATCAGAGTTCATTTTTTTTATTCTTCACATAGACATTGATAAAATTATTGCTACATGCAGCCACCACTATAGGGAGCTAATATTACACATTCTATGTGGCGCCCTTTGCAGACAACCAGCATGATTTCTTTCAAGGCTATATACACTCAGACAATTTCAAATTCTGTAAAGGCAAAAACAGCTCAGAATGCTATAAAGATGTATTAAAGGGAAACTGTCTGCATTAAACCCTTCACAACATGCGCCATACATGTACTAAGCATATCGTGTCCCTCCCTTTGATGTGGGCTCCGGCACTGAGCCCACATCTTTTCGGGCACATATCAGCTGTTTTGAACAGCTGACGTGTGCCCCTAACAGCCACGGGTGGATCGCGATCCACCCATGGCTGTTAATCTGTTAAATGCCGCTGTCAATCTCTGACAGCGGCATTTAATGTGATTGCGCCAGAAGCTTCACTGATTCTGCCCATTGGTGCCCGTGGTTGCCATGACAACCCGAGGTCTGCATGTGACCCCAATGGTAGTCATAGCTGCATTGCCATGAGTGCCACCAAGTGGTCGGCGCTCATAACAAGTGAGCAGAGGTGATCAAATTATCGCAGCTCCTAGCCTCGCATGGAGACTATTGTCTCCATGGGAGGCTAAACACCAAGAGAAACCCTATATTTGGAATAGGTATAGGCAAAACCTCAATGGACAGTATTATAGAAAAAACCCTGATTAAAGCAAAAATATGGGGAAAGGGAGTATCTTTTGCAACAACAATTTTTATTATTCACACATAGTGTAAAAAATGTTTTAACAGAATAGTGCTGAAGCAGGAAATGGGGATCAAATATAAACCAATAATAACAGCAGCAAAGATTACAATAGTCCCAAATTAATTGCACAATCCAATCTGTATTCAAAAGTGTTTAGTTATAATATATATGTATCTAAACAGTTAATGGGAACTATTGTCTTGCCAGAAAGCATAAAGTGAGGACAATTGTTGTGAATTCTGCTCTTGGGCTCCCTCCGGTGGTTGTTGATGGTAATGCAGTTATTCCTGAGCAGGTGTTTCTGCTAATTGCAATTCTGACTGAGGTATTTAGCTGTGCCGGACTCATTAGTCCCTGCCAGTAGTCAATGTTCCCTGGAAGTGTTGGTCCTCTGCCTGGCCTCTCCTGCTTGCTGCCAATTCAGCTAAGATAAGTGTTTGCTTCTTTTTTTTAGACACACTGCTGTGTGTTTATTTTCTGTGCTTATCTTGTTTCTATTTTGTTCCTGCTAGACTGTGCCTGATGTTTTTCTCAGTCTAGTTGGACTCGCTAGAGTCGCAGATATACTCTCCACATCTTTAGTTAGGTGGTGGAGTTTTTGTATTCTTCTGCTGTGGATATTTTGTAGTGTTTAATGCTGACCGCATAGTATCCTGTACTATCCTTTCCTATCTAGGTAGAAGTGGTTTGCTTATCCCTGTTTTCTGTCTGCGTGTGTCTTTTCCTCTCCTACTCACAGTCATTATTTGTGGGTGGCTACCTATCCTTTGGGGATCTACTCTGAGGCAAGAGAGTTTTCCTATTTCCATCTTTCGGGATATTTAGTCCTTAGGCTGTGTTGAGGTGTCTAGGTCTGGTTAGGCACACCCCACGGCTAGTTCTAATTGCAGTGATAGGATCAGGGTTTGCGGTCAGTAAAGTTACCACTGCTGACTGAAGGTCATTTCATGCTGCTCCAAGGCCACCTGATCATAACAGACAATAGCACACTATCGACATTGTACACATGTGTAGAAAGAAATGCCAATATTGTCAGGCCCCACAGTTGTACATCCCTTATAATAGCAGCATATATGTATACAGTATTAATGTGTCAATGCTAAAGTGCTCGCAGTGCAGCTGTCCCGATAAACACAAAAGGAGGTCCCTAAAAGATCTAAGGACTGGGTATAAAAAAAAGGTCACCTCCTAATAGAAAATACAGAGAAGGCTGCAGAAACCAACTGAAAACAGAAACTAAGGATAGCAGAACCAGAGATCCCAGAACTGCACAATATCAAGAATAGAATGCTATCAAAGCACCTATCCAGAACTCTAGCGGATTAACACTGTTGTCCAGCAAGGAATGGGAGGCTGGATAATAAAGGGTGATACAATCACCTGACCTAAGACAACCCAGCACCAGGGGAAAAAGACTAGCAGCCAGAAAACCACAACAAGATGGCGGATCATCAAAAACAAAACAGATTCTAACAACGGGAAAGGCAGTGGCATAAGAGGTGAGTATAGGTTTTATTATTTTATCGGGGCTGAACATTTAGTTCAAGAAGTGGTTGTCCTAGTAGTGGACAACCCTTTTAAGTATTGTTGGTGTAGGGGCACTCAGAGTATTGTGATCATCAAAGGTGCACATGGGGGCATTATTACATGTGCCCACTTTACTAGGGCATTTGTACAAGGCATTAGTAATTTCTATGGGGTCATTTTACCATCTAGAAAGCATAAAGGGAGCATTTTATTTTGTAAGGGGTACAGTGGTGGCATTACTATATGGGGCAGTAAGAGGAGCATGGTTTTTGTGCTGTGCAGCAGGTGCAGAAATAGGGGCACATGCGGCAGTAACGGCTCAGTATTGGGGTGACAACAGGAGGAGGAGTTTGTGCAGGTTGGGAACAGATGGTGATAGGGCTGGAAATGTAAGAAGAGAAATACAGTATGTCTTTGTTGTTATCTCTGCAGCCGAGTCCTGGCTGGAAGAAGTTGTTATGTCGAACTGGGCCAAATGGAAAATATGGGAAAAGTGACAACTCCATTAGAAAGAATGTCTGCAGTAAGTCACCATCTATAACCAGGCTTTAATCTTTTATATATTCTGCAGAACTGGTATCTAGCACTGTATGACACAATATGGTGGTAATATTGATGTTAGTCTTTGTGTAGAGATTTATTTTCAGTAATGGCCTGGCCATCTACTGAGGTTCCCCTATACCCATTATTAGGTTGCTCCACTGTAGTTGTAATGAGGGTTACCTGGTTAGGGGCCCACTCAGATGTTTCATCCCCCCCGAGCTGAACCCCTAGCTAACCCACTGACACTATCTAAATACTGAACATGTGAATGTGGCCTTATTATTGTATTGCAAGCAATAAAAATCAGGTGGGGCGAGTACAGACAAACAACAGCAGGCTACGGCCATATCATGTCTACATGTCTACTGGCGTGCACACAGGCTACATCCACACCAAACTCTTCAGCCATTCTGATTTGTTGGATGCAGTGCTAGTTTCGCACTGTTTAGGATTGTAGATATACCGTATATACTCGAGTATAAGCCGAGATTTTCAGCCCACTTTTTTGGGCTGAAAGTCCCCCTCTCGGCTTATACTCGAGTCATATACCCGGGTGTCGGCAGGGGAGGGGGAGCGGGGGGCTGTGTAGTCATACTTACCTGCTGCGGCGCGGTCCCTGCAGTCCCTGGCTTCCCCGGCGCTGCAGATTCTTCCTGTACTGAGCGGTCACATGGCACCGCTCATTACAGAAATGAATAGTCGGCTCCACCCCCATAGGGGAGGAGCCGCATATTCATTGCTGTAAATGATCGGTGCCATGTGACCGCTAAATTACAGGAAGAAGCCGCAGCACCGGAGAAGCCAGGGACTGCAGGGACCGCGCCGCAGCAGGTAAGGGGTGCGCAGCGCTATAATTACCTGCTCCTCGCTCCGGTGCGGCTCCGTCTGCAGCGTCCTCTAGCAGTGACGCTCAGGTTAGAGGGCGCTGTGACGTAGTCAGTGCGCGCCCTCTGCTGAGCGTCAGTGCTGGAGACGGAGCCGCAGAGGAGCAGGTAATTATTGAAAGCGCCGGCGTCCTGAGAAGAGAGGTGAGTATGAGATTTTTTTTTTTATTGCAGCCACATTCTATATGGCACAGCATTATAAGGAGCACCTATGGGGCCATAATCAAAGGTGCAGAGCATATATGGCACAGCATTATAAGGAGCATCTATGGGGCCATAATCAAAGGTGCAGAGCATATATGGCACAGCATTATAAGGAGCATCTATGGGGCCATAATCAAAGGTGCAGAGCATTATATATGGCACAGCATTATAAGGGGCATCTATGGGGCCATAATCAAAGGTGCAGAGCATATATGGCACAGCATTATAAGGGGCATCTATGGGGCCATAATCAAAGGTGCAGAGCATATATGGCACAGCATTATAAGGGGCATCTATGGGGCCATAATCAAAGGTGCAGAGCATATATGGCACAGCATTATAAGGGGCATCTATGGGGCCATAATCAAAGGTGCAGAGCATATATGGCACAACATTATAATGAGCATCTATGGGGCCATAATCAAAGGTGCAGAGCATTATATATGGCACAACATTATAATGAGCATCTATGGGGCCATAATCAAAGGTGCAGAGCATATATGGCACAGCATTATAAGGGGCATCTATGGGGCCATAATCAAAGGTGCAGAGCATATATGGCACAGCATTATAAGGGGCATCTATGGGGCCATAATCAAAGGTGCAGAGCATTCTATATGGCACAGAATTATAAGGAGCATCTATGGGGCCATAATCAACGGTGCAGAGCATTCTATATGGCACAGCATTATAAGGAGCATCTATGGGGCCATAATCAACGGTGCAGAGCATTCTATATGGCACAGCATTATAAGGGGCATCTATGGGGCCATAATCAACGGTGCAGAGCATTCTATATGGCACAGCTTTATAAGGAGCATCTATGGGGAAATAATGAACGGTGCAGAGCATTCTATATAGCACAGTTGTATATGGAGCATCTATGGGGCAATAATGAACGGTATGGAGCATCTATTTTTATTTTTGAAATTCACCGGTAGCTGCTGCATTTTCTACCCTAGGCTTATACTCGAGTCAATAAGTTTTCCCAGTTTTTTGTGGCAAAATTAGGGGGGTCCGCTTATACTCGGGTCGGCTTATACTCGAGTATATACGGTAATATGCTGCCAGAATTAAAGTTTTATCATAAATTTGGTAATTGTTTTGTACCAAAAAAAGTGTCAGGCCACATCTAAGTACTGCAGCAGTGTCTCTTTTATAATATCCTGTATTCGTTTTTTTTGTTTTGACAAGTAAATCCACACAAGGGTTTGGTATTTAGCTTACAAAGAAAGCCCAAGGATTAAGTAAAGATGCTTAATAAGCACTTTCACTAATCTTACATCCATCTTGTAAAGGTGCGTAAGAAGAATGGAGATTATTGAATGAAGGAAATGTCATGTGCATTCAGTGCATTACAGCATCTGAACTGTGCATTAAATGAAAATGCCAGTCAGAAATGAAAAATGGGCTCATATAGACCTCGTATATTATCTGCACACAGTAAATGCTTTGTGATCCACTTTGAAAGAATGACTTCTACATTGTATGGACTAATCGCTGTTATCTCTATGACACGTTAATTTCACATGGCAGACATTATTTGAGATTCCACGCCGTATTTTTTAGGTTGGATTAAGGCAATTTTTGTTTCCAGAAGAATTTTCATATACCGTATGTGTAAAGCGTACAGTGTGCATTTTTTATTTTATTTTTGTAAGTTGTGTATTTTTTATCTTGAAGCTTTTTGCAGAGACACTTTTTCTTGCATTTTATATCAAACCCTATGAAAAAGAATGGTGGAAATAGCTTATACCTGCAGTAAATGTGTTTTGATAAAAAATGTCACTGACCAAAATTTCACAAATCACAACACTGTTTATGGGGGCATTTCTTTTTTTAAAATATTTTAGCATGAATGCCCAACTAATATTGTGCTCTAGCTTTTAAGCTAAAAAAAATCAGCAAGAAAAAAAGCAGAAAAATGCTCTGTAAATTGTAATTTGAGACTGGGTAAAACAGAAAAAGCTTACGATGTCACTTCAGTCTATGACATTACAGTAGTTTACAATTTTAGATTTACATATGTCCTTTTCCTTTTTAAACTTACATGATTTTTTTCTAGTATCATGCTTTATTAATATAACGCCACTCACAAGGAAACACCTGTGGTCATTGTTCTCCTATAAAAAGCTCTATCTTAAAATAAACTAAGTAAACTTTTGGCATGCTTATAAAAACTTTCCATTGCTATCATATAATTAGTTAAAAACAAAAGTACAAGCAAGAAAATGTGAATCTGTACACCACATTTTACTGGATGCTATGGTCTTCTGATGATTGAATACAAAAAATTTTATATAAAGTTCTGATTTTCCTCTCTTCATTTGGATGTATAACAGGACATAGCGGAAGTGCTTTTGTTATGGACTGAGAAAAAATATACAGGGAGCCAGGTATTTTGTATTTCTAACATACCTAGTTTATGAAACAACCAACCAACTGTGGCAAGTTCCCATTCCACTAATTATGAAAAAATACGGATTTTCTAGAATACGCCACATGTCATCCTAAATCACTGACTTTTTATGCAGAGTTTTACCTTATGTAAAAACAACAGTAGTCACTACAATTGTGACATAGGGGGTTGAAATTCCAGCTGCAATCCTGTTAATTTTGGGATTTTTTTCCAATTAAATATACAGATTAGGCATGTGTGGTGCAATGGATGGCAGGGAAAATCTTCAGATACGTCGACTGATGTGCTAGTAGACTTTAAAGAAGCACTTCCGTCAAAGTTTTTATTATTTTAATATATTGCAATCATCATATTATATAGCACTTACAATTGCTTATTTTACCTTTCTACCCAGTTAATTCTTCCTTTTATCTATTTTTCTGCTCTATGTAGAAACAGGAAATCTCTTTTCCTTGCATTAGTCATGAGTCATCCCCCCCCCCCCCCTCTTCAATTCCTGACCCAGCTGCTCCCTCTTCCTCATGCCAGGGACTTTTGCATTGATGACTCATACAGGGAAAAGAGAATTCCTGTTTCTACATAGAGCTTAGAAGGATTCAGCTAGTCTGTTTTTAATCACGTGATGTGATAGACTTAATGGGAAAGAGAAGGAGTATCTGGGTAGATGGGCAAAATGAGCAATTGTAACAACACAGTGTCATATAATATGGTAACTACAATAAATTAAGAGGATAACAATTTTGATGGGAGTGCTTCTTTAACGGACAATTGCTTTCCAAAGGAGGGCCCATTTAGTATATATTTGCCTGGTTTCAAACGATCGGGAGGGAGAGGTCACTCCTGCGCTGCTGCTGCTGAACCTACAATGGTTTTCATAGTAACTTGAAAAATTTACCTTAGCAGATATTTAATTCTGCTAATATGAATGGTTATTTTTCTTGGGTCGTATGTTTTTATTAGCAAATGTATACTTATATTTAATTAACTTATATTTGCTTTTATTACTTACACTAAACAAAGCAGTAATTCACTAACTGCATCATTATAGCAGATGTGTCTAGTCTGGATCTGATCACTGACATTGCAGAGGTTGTCTTGTCGGAAATGAAGTTTCGAGGCTCTGTGATTTGGCAGCACTTTGCAAACCTCTCAACACGCAGAAGACATGCAGCAGGCCCCTGCCTGCATTTATGTAATGTGCAAGAAACATATACAGTGTGCAGAGTTCCTCTGGACCTCAGCTCATTCCCCTGAAGTGATGGCTTCATTTCCTGCCCCACTTAGAGGCATCCTGTCAAGGTACAAAGTAAGGCTTTGTGAATGGGATTTTGGCAGGCATCCATTACAGAAGGCAGTCAGAGAACAGACCTTTCCTGAATGTGATCTAAAAAACAACAAAGTCAAAGCTTTGAGCTGGTAACTAGAACTGTCCAAATGGCAACATTTTAATAATTCAATACAACTTTGTCAGATAAATTGTATCTAAGCATTAACATGCTAATTCTTTTTAGAATATAAGTATTCTGGGGTTGTAGTTCCATTTTTATTACTAAGCTATACATCTCCACATTTTCCCTTAAAGAGTTAAATGACAGAATTCTTGCTATCTGTAGCTGTCAATATGGGGAGCGGACTTTTTTTCTAAATGTTATAATTAGGACAGATTTATGCTTGTAGCATTTGTTTTTAATTACGTTGGATGTTTTAGATATTTATTAAAAAAACAAAAAACTTTAGTTATCAAATAATCATTCTCCAAAATGTATCATTATTAGTTATGAGTGAATATACTCCTTACTCGAGATTTCTCGAGCACGCTCGGGTGTCCTCTGAGTATTTTTTAGTGCTCAGAGATGTAGTTTTCTTCGCCGCAGCTGAATGATTTACAGCTATTAGCCAGCTTGATTACATGTGGGGATTCCCTAGCAACCAGGCAACCCCCACATGTATTTAGCCTGGCTAATAGCTGTAAATCATTCAGCTGAGGCAATGAAAACTAAATCTCCGAGCACTAACAAATACTTGGAGGACACCCGAGCGTGCTCGAGAAATCTCGAGTAACGAGTATATTCGCTCATCACTAATCATTATTTTTAAAGGGATTGTCTGATCCAAATTGATAAGTCTGCAGTCACTCTGGGCGACTGCAGACTTATAAATCCACCCAGTACACGCACTGTGAGCAGCGGGATTTCACAGGTTTCTGAGCCAGGACTGGAGGGTATCTATGCGTTATACATACTCCATGCAGGAGCTTGTCCAATGGGTGTGGCCTCCCTCAATACACTTGTATGGAGCAAGGCCTCGTAATCTAGCTGGCCACTATTCAGGGCACGTCCTCTCTCAATGCAAGTGTTCAGAACTCATACATTCCGAATCAGAAACCAACGAATCCGAGCACCGGCCAATGCGTGCGCTGGGGGTATTCATATGTCTGCAGTGACACAGAGTGATTGCAGACTTATTGGTTTGGACCAGACCCTTTAAGATAAATCTACACTGTTACTTTGCTCAAAACATTAATTCCGTTTCTTTTACATGCATTTTTAATCACTTTTTCATAATGCGTTTTTTGTCTCTTGTTGGTATGTCACATTTGACATAAAGCTGCTTTGTTTTTGATACTTCCTGGCTTTCTCTTTGACAAAACTTTAATGATACAGTCATGTGCTGATTACATGCATCTTTAGAGTGTCTCCACATGTTCCGTATTTGAAATACGCACTGCAGGTCAGTTTAGTCTGCCTAAAAAGAAGCACGTTAGGCATGAGATTTTTATAAATTCCATCAACTTTGCAACAACTGTAAGATGCTGCGATTTTGAGGCATGAAATTATGAAAATACACAGCATTGAAAACTCATTGTGAAAACACAGCCTTAGGTGAGTATTTGTATTTTCAAAAAATGCAAGTAGCCTACTTTACTTACTGGGTGAATAAAATCTGCATAAAAAACTAATAGTGGAAACACAGCCTTAGGCCGGCGTCACACTAGCATAAAAGAACAGACGAGTGCTGTGTGAGAAAACATCGCATAGCACTCGGACCAATGTTAATCTATGGGGAAGCTCACGTCACCGTTTTTTTTTTTTGGGGCGTATTCTACGTGTGAGTGAAATCGCAGCATGCAGCATGCATATATCGGCCGAGTCTCGGCAATGCAAGTCTATGGATGCGAGAATAAAACGCACAGCACTCGCAGCAGGTGAGTGCTGTCCATTTTTTACGCACCGGTGTTAATGTGGTGTACCTAATTATTTGTACTAAATGTCCAACTGGGGGTCTGTATGTGGGGGGAGACAGGGCAAAAACTGAGATCAAGAATGAACTCTCATTGCCATACAATAAGAGAAAAAAGAATGGATCTACCTGTGGCAATACATTTTTGTCTCCCCAATCACAACGTTATGGACATGAAATTACTTGTATTAAAAGGTAGCTTCAAATCTAAGAGAGACAGAAGAGTATGGGAATATAAACTGATGACGACCTTTGACACACTCAGTGCAGGAATGAATGTGTCGCATGGATTTATGTCTTTTTACATCAACTAAGGAACTAAGGAATTTGCCCCTCAGACCATGTGGGGTCATCACAACAGAACCAGACCCCAATCAGAGGACAATAAAACATTCCTTATCTAAGAACTGGTCCAATATTTATGGATATAACTGTTTATCACTCATGGTAATTTTGCTTCATGTCACCTGTCTTATCCATGTTTTTTTTTTCTGTGATGTGTTGTGGGGTTCAGGGGGTCTCCAAACGTGACATGGCGCCACCATTGATTCCAGCCAATTTTGCATTCCAAAAGTCAAATTGTGCTCCCTCCCTTGTGAGATCTGCTGTGCACCCAAACAGTGGTTAAACCCCACATATGGGGCATTGGCGTACTCAGAAGAAATCGGACAACTTTTGGTGTCCAATTTCTCCTGTTACCCTTGGGAAAATAAAAAATTGTTGGCTAAAAAATAATTTTTGTGGAAAAAAATTGATTTTTTATTTTCATTGCTCTGCGTTATAAACTTCTATGAAGCACTTGGGTGTGCAAAGTTCTCACCACACAGATAGGCTCCATGGGGGGGGGGTCTAGTTTCCGAAATGGGGTCACTTGTGGGGGGTTTCTACTGTTGAGGAACATCAAGGGCTTTGCAAATGCAACATGATGCTTGCAGACCATTCCATCAAAGTCTGCATTCCAAAACATCACTACTTCACTTCCGAGCCCCGACGTGTGCCCAAACAGTAGTTTTCTCCCACATATGGGGTATGAGCTTACTCAGGACAAATTGGACAGCAACATTTGCAGTCCAATTTCTCCTGTTACCCTTGGGAAAATAAAAAATGGTTGTGTGTTATAAATTTTAGTCAAACACTTGGGGGTTAAAAATTCACACAACATATAAAATTCACACAACACATCTAGATAAGTTCCTTTGGGTGTCTAGTTTCCAAAATGGGGTCACGTGTGGGGGGTTTCTACTGGTTGAGCACATCAGGGGCTTTGCAAATGCAACATGACCCTGGCAGACCATTCTATCAAAGTTTGCATTTCAAAACGGCACTCCTTCCCTTCTGAGCGCTGCCATGCGCCCAAACAGTAATCCCCTCACATATGGGGTATCGGCGTACTCAGGACAACCTGGACAACAACGTTTGGGGTCCAATTTATCCTCTTATCCTTGTGAAAATAAAAATTGCGGGCTAAAAAATAATTTTTGAGGGAAAAAAAAGATTTTTTTATTTTCACGGCTTATAAACTTCTGTGAAGCACTTTTGTGGTTCAAAGTGCTCACCATACATCTAGATAAGTTCCTTAAGGGGTCTAGTTTCCAAAATGGTGTCATTTGTGGGGGGTTTCCACTGCTTAGGCACATCAGGGGCTTTCCAAACACAACATGGCGTCCGATCTCAATTCCAGCCAATTCTGCATTGAAAAAGTCAAGCGGCACTCCTTCCCTTCTGAGCTCTGCCGTGTGCCCAAACAGTGGTTCACCCCCACATATGGGGTATCGGTGTACTCAGGACATACTCAGGACAAATTGCACTACAACTATTTGGGTGTAATTTATCCTGTTACCCTTGTGAAAATAAAAGTTTGGGTGTGAAAAGATCATTTTAGTGGAAAAAATTAAATTTTTTATTTTTATGGCTCTACGTTAATAAACTTCTGTGAAGCACTGTGAAGTTTCCAAAATGGTGTCACTTGGGGGGATTCCA
This sequence comes from Ranitomeya imitator, assembly GCF_032444005.1. Classification (NCBI taxonomy): domain Eukaryota; kingdom Metazoa; phylum Chordata; class Amphibia; order Anura; family Dendrobatidae; genus Ranitomeya; species Ranitomeya imitator. Next base: position 285,345,149 of record NC_091282.1, on the reverse strand, counting down.
CTGTTTAGGCACATCAGGGGCTTTCCAAACGTGACATGGCGTCTGATCTCAATTCCAGCCAATTCTGCATTGAAGAGGTCAAACGACGCTCCTTCTCTTCCAAGATCTGCCATGCAGCCAAACAGTGGTTTATCCCCATACATGGGGTATCAGCGTATTCACGACAAATTACACAACAAATTTTCATTTTCTCTTTTTACACTTGTTAAAATAATAAAATTGGGTCTGAAGTAAAATGTTTGTAAAGAAAGTTAAATGTTAATTTTTTCCATCCACATTGCTTCAGTTCCTGTGAAGCACTTAAAGGGTTAATAAACTTCTTGAATGTGGTTTTGAGCACCTTGAGAGGTGCAGTTTTTAGAATGGTGTCACTTTGAGTATTTTCTGTCATGTACACCTCTCAAAGTGACTTTAATTGTGGGATGGTCCCTAAAAAAATATGGTTTTGTGAATTTTGTTGTAAAAATGAGAAATCGCTGGTCAAATTTTAACCCTTATAACTTCCTAACAAAAAAAACTGTTTACAAAATTGTGCTGATGTAAAGTAGACATGTGGGAAATTTTATCTATTAACTATTTTGTGTGACATATCTCTTTCATTTAAGGGCATAAAGATTCAGAGTTTTAAAATTGCAAAATTTAAATTTTTTTTGCCATATTTTTTTTTTCATAAATAAACGCAAGTAATATTGAAGAAATTTTACCATTATCATGAAGTACAATATGTCACGAAAAAAGTCACAGAATCAGTGGGATCCGTTAAAGGGTTCCAGAGTTATAACCTCATAAAGAGACAGTAGTCAGAATTGTAAAAAATTGGCCCAGTCATTAAGCTGCAAATTGGATCCGTCACTAAGGGGTTAAATTGAACTTTGTTCATGGGACAACCCCTTTTATTAATCTTTCATGACTTGAAGTGTGTTATGTTTGTTGATTCACACTCTCCTGATTGTTTAAGCCAAAATATGAGATCTTTTTCCAGTTAACATGTCATTTACCATATACATTACCTGTCACATTGTCATTGACTTGGTCACAGCATTTGTATTATATTTATTCTGTATTGTGTTTACCAGTATTCTTGTTTCACGCGTGAATGACCGAGTAAAAAGTGTATGACGAATACTGATAGAGTCAACCTGTTCTGACTTCAGGGCATATCGAGCATGTCAGTTCTACACCTGCTAATGTAGGACAATAGCATTAACTCACATCATGGACCCTTGTATTTTCAATTCTCACTATAAACTTGACGTAACTTAGCACTAAACACATATGAACACTTCTAGTTGGATAGAGGGTGAGCATTAACTAGGTCACTGCACACTGTAGCCGTAAGACAGATGTTAGGCAATTTTTCATCCCTACACATTTTGAACGGCCCGCCAGCTAGCTGTCACTTCTGACAGCCGCCACCGGCACCGCTCGGCCAGCCGCCAGATGCCATTGGCGGTTCCTCAGACACTGTGCAGCTCTTGGCCCCGCCCTTCGGCTGCATTGTGCTACACCATTGGCTGGGCCGCCCGGCTCTCGCTCCATCAGTACTTGTGATTGGCTGGCCTGTCAGTCTGTTACTGACCTCGGTGAGGGGGAGCGGCCTGTCTCTGGAGGCTAATGCGGGCTCTAACGGTGGCGGCCGGGTGTGAGGAGCCGAGATTTATCCCTGAGATTGTCCGTGCGGACGAGACCGGCGCCAAGGTCACTGGTAAGTGTCCGAGAGAGGCTGTATCCGCCCTCCCTGCACCCACCGTCCATGCTTCACCCTGACCGGCTGCACCCAACGGCCTGCATTCTGGCTGACTGCTGAGGTTGTGTGACTGGCGGCCTCCCCCTCTGTACTGGTTCTGGAGCGCTGTGACTGGCGGCCTCCCCATCTATACTGGTCCAGGAGGGATGTGACTGGTGACCTCCCCTTCTATACTGGTCCTGGGGGGCTGTGACTGGCAGTGGCATATCCAGGAAGGGGGGGGGGCAGCCAGGACATAACATTTGTGCAGCACTATATGGGGGCCATAATGTTTGTGCAGTACTATATGGGGCCATAATGTTTGTGCAGCATTATATGGGGGCCATAATGTTTGTGCAGCACTATATGGGGCCACTACAGTATACTACAGTATTGGGTAAAAATTACTTAATTATATTAGTCCGGCCCTCTAAAACCATCCCAATTTCTCATGCGGCCCCATGGCTAAATTAATTGCCCACCCCTGCTGTAGGCTATGCTTCCTACTTCACAATATTATATTTTCTGGTCATAAAGTTCATTGCAAAAAATGTGTTAATTAATTATTGGCATTGGAATTGGATATAGATGGCATTATTAGATATCAATTAAGCATGGTTCATATGGTAAAAGTTTAGTGTTCTGCTAATTTGACATCTAGAACATATAATTCCATTTTTAAATGGGAAATGGATAATGAAGCTAATGTCAGCAGCTATGTCGGGGAGCTCTAGCAATATCACTGATAGCAGCAGACTGACATGAGCTATTATGGGGATGCTATTAATGTCTTACATCAAATCATGATTTAATCATTGAGTAAAGCTGCCCTGATCTATTCACTGCATAATCACAGGAAGTGTGCAATCTTAGAATCCCCAATGTCCTCTGCTACTACAGCACATATTCCTGTAAGCCACTTTATTATGTGCACAGACATTTAACTTATTACAGGGCACCTGAGGTAAAGCTTCCGCAGACATCAAAAATAAAAGACATTTAAACAGCATCTACATAACTAATAGTTCAGCATTCAAGGTTTTTCAATAAGAATGCTCACAAAATAGGGCCCACGTGTTTACGTGATTACTGATAAATTTGTTAAGCAGAGGCTTAGTTGCATAGATAGGTTGACAAAAAACCTAGGTCCATCAAGTTTAACCTTTCTCCACCAATTGTACATTTTGTCCCTAAATTAACTGAAACCTGCAATGTTATGTGTGTTGATGAAATCATCCAGCCATTTTTTAAAGGCTGGTAGTGTCTGCTCTTACTACCTCTTGTGGTAGGGCATTCCACAGTTTGACTGCTGTCAGGTGGCAGCTGGACAGGTCATGGATAGGAGGCAGGGGTGGACATACCGCATATGCAGCCGGTGCGGCCCTGAGGGGCCCCTGGCCAAATTGTCCTCACATGCGGCGGGCAGGAAGCGATCCCTGCAGCTTTGCTGCCATTTCTGCTGCCTGCAGGAGAAAATGGCAGCAGAGCGGAGCTGCAGAGATCTGTCCTGCTTCCTGCCTGTGCTTCGTGTCTGACACAGCAGCACGGCTGGTTTACATCAGCATTCAGCGTGTGTCTGTGTTAGAAAGTTGATGGTGGAGAGGTGAGTGGTACTGTGTGTTTGTGTGTGTGTAGGTTGTGGAGAGAACAATGATGGAGGTGATGGAGAGGTAGTGAGGGCGAAAGCAATGATAGAGGTGGTGGAAAAGGCAATGATGGGGATGGTGGTGGAGAAAGCAATGATGGAGGTGATGGAGAGGGCAATGATGGGGGTGGGGGGAGAAGGCAATGATAGAGGTGGTGAAAAGGGTAATGATAGGTGTGGTGGGGGAGAAGGCAATGATGGAGAGGGCAGTGATGGGGTGGTGGGGGAGAAAGCAATGATAGAGGTGGTGGAAACGGCAATGATGGGGGTGGTGGGGGAAAGCAATGATGAAGGTGATGGAAAGGGCAATGATGGGGGGGTGTGGAGAAGGCACTGATAAAGGCGGTGGAAAGGGCAATGATGGGGGTGGTGGGGGAGAAATAAATGATAGAGGTGGTGGAAAGGGCAATGATAGAGGTGTTGGGGAGAAGGCAATGATGGAAATGGTGGAAAGAGCAATGATGGGGGTGGTGGGGGAGAATGCAATGATGGAGGTGATGGAGAGGGTAATGATAGGGGTGGTGGAGAAAAGGCAATGATGAAGGTGACGGAGAGGGCAATGATGGGGTGGCAGGGAAAAAGCACGGAATGAGGTGATGAAGAGGGCAATGATGGGGTGGTGGGGGAGAAAGCAATGATGGAGGTGATGGAGAGGGCACTGATGGGGAAAAGGCAATGATAGAGGTTGTGGAAAGGGCAATGATGAGCGTTGTGAGGGAGAAGGCAATGATGGAGGTGATGGAGATAACAATGATGGGGGTGGAGAGGGAGAGCAATGATGGAGGTGGTGGAAAGGGCAATGATTGAGGTAATAGGGAGGGCAAGGATTGGGGTGGTGGCAAGGGCAATGATTGGGGTGGCGGAGAAGATAATGATTGAGGTGGGGAAGATTCTGTCATGGACTTCTAATGAATTGGGAGGTGGTGGAGGATGTTCAGTACCTCATGGGATACAGGATAGGGACTAAGGCTATGTGCACATGTTCAGGATTTGCAGGAGAAAATTCTGCTGCATATGCTAATGTGTTAGCAGGAAGAACACTGCGTAAAATACATGTATTTTTTTCCACATTGCTATGTATTTTTCCCCATTAGTATGGATTAAATATGCTGCAAGAATTGACATTATGCAGATTTTAATCTGCTGCAAATCTGCAAGGAAAAAATAAGCAACGTGTGCATGAGATTTCAAGGATCTCATTCAATTTTCCTCTTTTCCTATACTGTAAAACCTTGCACATTTTCCTTGTGCACATAGCCTTACAGTTTAATTGGGGAGAGTCACAGACTGAATAAAGACAGAAGAGATTATAGCTAATGGGTGACACAGTGCTGTTTATCACATTATATTATTAATGGTGCTTGGCTAATAGTGTATTAATGGTGGGGTACATACAGTATCTGTATTCGGAGGGCAGACGAATGTATGTATGCAAGGTACGTGACCTAGTTATTTTCAAGGCTGCGATGATCATCGTGTCAAGTCGTGGGTGTGAGATGTCGACATGAAGGTCTGACCAGATGGAGAAGAAACAGGAGAAAGCATCTCTAATCAGACAAGACGTCAGCTGTAATTACCTGGATGTAGATATTATTCTGTATCTGTGACTTGGAATGCTAATTGTTTTAGCAAAATCCCTTATTTTACATTCTCACATTTGTGTGAAATGTCCGTGCGCTGTCAGGGTTTTTTATTGGATGGCACACGGACTCATAGAGTTTTATAGGTCCATTCAGGGGTCTAAGGGGTATCGTTTCTCCTTATGGAGAGTGACATACCATCTCTGTAGATTGTAAGCTTGCAAGCAGGGACCTCACCCCTAATGTCACTGTTTAAATTGTCTTAACTTGTACTGAATTTATTGTCTGTACATGTCCCCGCTTATTGTAAAGTGCTGCTGAATTTGTTGGCGCTATATAAATAAAAATTATTATTATTATTATCTCTGGCTTGTCAAGGTAAAGAAGGCTTATTCGCCGTGCAATGCTCCTCTGGGAAATATAATATGCAAATTTCCTCTTCTGAGAAAAAGAGGACTTAAACTCTATAGCGCCACCTGTTGGAAGTTTGTGACTTGTAGGATCGCTATTTCCAACAGGTGGTGCTATAGAGTTTAAGTCCTCTTTTTCTCAGAAGAGGCAATTTGCATAGGTCTATTCGCACATTCATGAAAATTACAGATCTGAGAATAAGATCCATGAGGGTCAGAGAATGTTCTGCTCTGATCCAATTTTGAGGATCAGAATAGGACATGCTTAATGTGCCTGTAAAAGAGGGCAGCACACCGACAATCTACACGGATACAAGGATGTAGCCTTAGGCTAGGATCACATTGCGTTAGGGCAGTCCGTTTAGCGAATAGCGCTACGGACTGCGCTAATGCAATGTCCCAAAAGGGATCGCGTTTGCCGATCTTGCTAGCAAGCAGCGTTCGAGGTCCGTCACTCAAATGAAGGCACATCGCTATTGCACACCCAATGTGGGCATGCGCTAGCGATGCGTTTGCCATTACAAGCAATGGTGGCGTTAACGGACTACGTTATGCCACGGTGTACCGTAGTCTGTTAAACGGACCGACATAATGCAATGGGAACCAAGCCTTATAATATATAGCACAGTCCCATAGTATATAGTGTACTCACTTATTATGTACAGTACAGTTCCCTAGTATATAGTGTACTCACTTATTACATATAGCACAGTCCTTTAGTATATAGTGTGCTCACTTATTATGTATTGCACAGTCCCTTAGTATATAGTGTACTCACTTATTATGCATTGCACAGTCCCTTAGTATCTAGTGTATTCACTTATTATGTATGGCATAGTGCCTCAGTATATAGTGTATTCACTTATTATGTATAGCACAGTCCCTTCGTATCTAGTGTATTCACTTATTATGTATAGCATAGTGCCTCAGTATATAGTGTATTCACTTACTATGTATAGCACAGTCCCTTAGTATATATTGCACTCACTTATTATGTACTAGATGGTGGCCCATTCTAACACATCAGGTATTCTAGAATATGTATATAGCAGCCACATAGTATATAGCACAGGCCACGACATATTCTTGAATACCCGATGCATTAATACAGGCCACGGAGTATATAACAGTGGCCACGCAGTATATAACACAGCCCCAACAGTATATAACACAGCCCACGCAGTATATAACATTGCCCACATAGTATATACCACTGGTCACATAGTATATAGCAGCCCTTTCTAACCCTTTGGCTGTGCTAGTCCACATTCTGTATAAGAACAGTCAATAAGCCAGAAGTGGCCTGTGGGTCGTACTGTAGTAGTCTGCCTGAGACATATACAGTAAGTCTAGAACCAGCTATGTGGTGACTTTGGATTGAACGAGAAAACAAAACAAGTATTATGTGATTTGAGTAAACTGTGTATTTTTTTTAATTTACACTTTGAAGAAAAGTGCCTTCATTTCAATTTCACACAATAAATACTGAATATACTGATGCCAAGTCTAGTAACCAAACTGGATACTATAAATAAACATAATAAATAGAAATATCCATTATTGAGGATGCGACATCAATGGGCTGTAGAGAGCAGCTACCACCACTTCTCTTGTATGGAAATTGAAAGAACATCTCTGGCACACTGCCAAGTCTTTCTCCCTCTTCAGCCTAATCGCTGATAAAACAGGAAGACCTTGATCATCCCTCTTGACATGAATAATGATGTATTTTGTGTGATGTACGACCCGGAGTAAGATAGTGTCCTCCGAAAGGCCCTTTTAGTTTTTTCTTTCAGAGATGTAAAATACAATGATTATGTTACAAGGTAGAAAGGAAGGAGTGGGATAGCGAGGCTCTGGCTCAATCTTACCTAGTACAAATAACTAATTAAAAGGAGACTTGTGCAAATGGAGCCTTTATTCTCAGGCTATTGTTACAAAGAGAGAGCTCTTGTAGAAAGCAGAGCCAGCTGCTTGTTGTCATAAAATAATCCAGGGACAATAGTGGGTGATCATGTACCTGTACTTAACCCATTCCCTGCTTTAAAGGGTGTAAACTGGTCGTAAATATTAGATTGTGTTTTGGAGATCCAGTCAGTCTTTGTTGTCATCATATGACAACAACCTGTTGTTTTTTCGAACACTGATTTCAGGGGAATACGACTGTTCTCCTATATAGATGCAGATTAATATGCATGTTAGTAGAACAACCATGGCGCTAATTTCTACTATCTGATATCTAAAGCTACAGTTATTTGGTTTCACTGCTGATAAAACTGTCAAGGGAAGCATGTTTAAGGAAGGACTAGAACCTGATGATGGGCGAGCGTATTCGGCACTGCGCGGTGCTTGATACGTTCGGCAGTCAATCGAATATCCGGGTATTCATTTTTCTTAATAGCGGACACACATGATTGCTCAACTACTGCAGGAAGCTGGTATCTGCAGCTAACACGTGTGCCCACTATTGATGAAAATGAATATGCACTGTTCCCCATGCCCATAGTATTATTATTATTATTTATTATTATAGCGCCATTTATTCCATGGCGCTTTACATGTGAGGAGGGGTATACATAATAAAAACAGGTACAATAATCTTGAACAATACAAGTCACAACTGGTACAGGAGGAGAGAGGACCCTGCCCACGAGGGCTCACAATCTACAAGGGATGGGTTAGGATACAGTAGGTGAGGGTAGAGCTGGTCGTGCAGTGGTTTGGTCGATCGGTGGTTACTGCAGGTTGTAGGCTTGCCGGAAGAGGTAGGTCTTCAGGTTCTTTTTGAAGGTTTCGATGGTAGGTGAGAGTCTGATATGTTGTGGTAGAGAGTTCCAGAGTAAGGGTGATGCACGAGAGAAATCTTGTATGTGATTGTGGGAAGAGGAGATAAGAGGGGAGTAGAGAAGGAGATCTTGTGAGGATCGGAGGTTGCGTGCAGGAAAGTACCGGGAGATGAGGTCACAGATGTATGGAGAAGACAGGTTGTGGATGGCTTTGTATGTCATGGTTAGGCATTTGTACTGGAGTCTCTGGGTAATGGGGAGCCAGTGAAGGGATTGACAGGGGGGAGAGGCCGGGGAATAGCGGGGGGACAGGTGGATTAGTCGGGCAGCAGAGTTTAGAATAGATTGGAGCGGTGCGAGAGTGTTAGAGGAGAGACCACAGAGCAGGAGGTTACAGTAGTCGAGGCGGAAGATGATGAGGGCATGAACTAGGGTTTTTGCAGATTCTTGGTTTAGGAATGTACGGATCCGTGAAATATTTTTGAGTTGAAGGCGGCAGGAACTGTAAAGGGCTTGGATATGCGGTTTGAAGGAGAGATCAGTGTCAAGGATTACCCCGAGACAGCGAGCTTGTGGGACTGGGGAGAGTGGGCAGCCATTTACTGTAATGGATAGGTTCGTTGGGGGGGTCACGTGAGATGGGGGAAAGACAATGAACTCTTTTTTGTCCATGTTAAGTTTTAAAAATCTAGTGGAGAAGAAGGATGAAATAGTGGATAGACATTGAGGGATTCTGGTTAGTAGGGTGGTGATATCTGGTCCAGAGATGTAGATCTGTGTGTCATCAGCATAGAGATGATACTGAAAACCATGAGATTCTATGAGCTGTCCCAGGCCAAAAGTGTAAATGGAGAAGAGCAGGGGCCCTAGAACTGAACCTTGTGGGACTCCGACAGATAGGGGGCGAGATGAGGAGGTGGTGTGTGAATGGGAGACGTTGAATATTCGTTCAGTTAGGTATGATGAGATCCAGGATAGGGCCAAGTCTGTGATGCAAAGGGATGAGAGGGTCTGTACTAATAGGGAATGGTCCACTGTGTCAAAGGCAGAGGACAGGTCCAGGAGGAGGAGGATAGAGAAGTGTCGCTTGCTCTTGACAGATAATAGGTCATTGGTGACCTTAGTTAGGGCAGTTTCAGTGGAGTGGTGTGACCGAAAGCCCGATTGTAAGCAGTCAAAAAGGGAGCAGGAAGATAGATGGGAGGACACTTCAAAATGAACTTGTTGTTCCAGTAGTTTTGAGGCATAGGGGAGAAGTGATATAGGGCAATAGCTAGATACAGAGGATGGGTCAAGAGAGGGCTTTTTGAGGATAGGTGTGATTGAGTCATGTTTAAAGCTTGAGGGGAAAACACCAGTTGTTAGTGATAGGTTGAAGAGATGGGTTAGAGTTGGGAAGAAGACTGTGGTGAGGTTTGGGATGAAGTGAGAAGGGATCGGGTCAAGTGCACAGGTGGTGAGATGTGATCTTGAGAGTAGAGTGGAGAGTCGATCTTCTGTAATGGTGGAGAAGTTGGTTTTCAAGGTGGAGGGCTGGGTAGTTGGGAGGAAGGGCTCTGGGGGTTGTTGACTAAAACTGACTCTGATGTTCTCAATCTTCTGCTTGAAAAATGAGGCAAAGTCTTCAGCTGAGATGAGTGGGGAGGGAGGAGGTGCTGGGGGATGCAGGAGAGAGTTGAAGGTGTTAAATAACTGTTTAAGGTTGTGAGACAGGGAGAATATGAGAGACGAGAAGTAGGTCTGTTTAGCTGTGGCGAGTGTGGTCTTGAAAGTAGTGAGGGACTGTTTGAATGCGATAAAGTGCTCGTTGGAGTGGGATCTTTTCCATCTCCGCTCTGCAGCCCTGGAAGCTCACCTCAGTTCTTTGGTCAGGCTGGTGTGCCAGGGCTGTCTGTTGATTTTGCGAGCTTTCGTATGTGTGAGAGGGGCAAGAAATTCCAAAGCTGCAGCTATTGTGGTGTTATATAGAGCGGCACCGTCATCCGCATTGTGTAGGGAACTTATGTCTGTGAGAGGGAGGAGGGATTCAGAGAGTGAATGTAGATCAAGGTGTTTAAGATTTCTGCGAGGGTGTGCAGGTTTGTGGGGTGGGGATTGTAGACAAGGAGTGGAGAGGGAAGAGAATGTGAGTAGATTGTGGTCAGAAAGAGGAAGAGGTGAGTTAGAGAGGTTAGATAGACAGCAGAGGCGGGTGAAGATGAGGTCCAATGTGTGACCATCTTTGTGAGTGGCTGCAGAAGACCATTGAGTGAGGCCGAAGGAGGAAGTGAGAGATAGAAGTTTAGTGGCAGCTAAGAGGGAAGCGTCAATGGGTATGTTGAAGTCGCCCATGATGATAGTGGGGATGAAAGGAAATGAAGTAGCCAGGTGGTGAAGTTGTCAAAGAAGGTGGTGGCTGGCCCTGGGGGGCGGTAAATGACAGCCAGTTGGAGGTTGGTGGGTGCATAGATGCGCACATAGTGCAATTCAAAGAAAGGGAGGGTAACAGAGGGTGGCAGTGGGATTGGGGTGAAGGAACAGTTATCTGACAGAAGAAAACCAACTCCTCCACTATGCTTGCTGCTGGGGCGGGGTGTGTGAGAAAGGTGGAAGCCACCATACGAAAGTGCAACAGGAGAGGCTGTGTCAGAAGGGGTGAGGCAGGTTTCGGTGATGGCGAGGAAGGAAAGTTTGGTAGTAACAACAAGATCATGGATGTAGGAAAGCTTGTTGCAAACAGAGCGAGCGTTCCACAGAGCTCCTGTTAGTGGGACTGGGGAAGTGGGGGCTGGGCGAATGGGTAGAAGGTTAGAGAGGTTACGGAAATTTGTGATGGAGCGTGGGTGGGAGGTAGAACTGACTGTGGGGATGTGGTGAGGAGGACCAGGATTTGGAGAGCTATCACCAGCATTGAGAAGGAACAGAGAAAGTGTTAGCAGGTGGAAGCAGGAGAGGGCATGAGGTGGCTGTCTGTGCTTGGAGACAGAGGATTGTATGTTACGGAACAGTTCTGAGGAGGAGGTGAGATGGATGGGAGGATTGAAGAGGAGATGAACAGTTCTTTACTAGGAGTAGGGATTAGGGGAGTTTGCAGAAAGTGAAGAATTATAGGGGTGAAAGTGAAAACAGTGTCCAGTTACCTTCAGTTCCCTTATGGTTCAATTCTGGTTTTAATTCTAAAATTAATCTTTACACTTCTAGGACACACTTACAGGAATCACACAGCAGACTAAAGTCATTGCAGACTTGTACTATGCAATATATGTACAACTAAGTGCATTCGGGTGTGAAGCAGAGGGGAGTGGTCTCTCCTCATCTTGGTCAGAGAATTAAGGGTGGACCAGATGCATACAATCAAGCATTGAGTAAACAATGTCATAAATAACACTGGGGTTAGCTGAAAGGCATACCATGTGAATGCTAGGAGCAGAGGAAAGTCTGTGTGGAAAGTTGGGTGATGTAATATGTGCACTTTATAGACAGACAAGGCAGGAGAGCTGGGTGCATGAACATACCATGTGAATGCTAGGAGCAGAGGAAAGTCTGTGTGGAAAGTTGGGTGATGTACTATGTGCACTTCATAGACAGACAAGGCAGGAGAGCAGGCTGGAGAGCTGGGTGCATGAACATACCTGTAGGAAGAATATAGTAACGCCCACGTCTCTGAGTTGGCTTCAGTTTAGAGAGGTGGGCTGATTACGGCTGTGGGGAGCAGTGCATATTCATTAACTTCAATAGTGGGCACATGTGTTAGCCTCAATGCTGCTCCCGCCTCCTGTGATCCACTCCTCCGCTGCCACCACACCACTCCCAGAGTCACAACCAGGTACATCCAGACTACAAGACGCACTCCCCACTTTTCTTCAAACTTTGGGAGAAAAAATTCATTGCATACCAATACACATTTTTCTCTACAAAATGATTTGGTTATGAGTTATAATTCGCACCTTAGCGCCTATATCTTAAGATCAAGGACAAAAGTTTAAAAACCCAGATGCACCAAATCTGGAGTTTAGCCTCCCTCTTCCCACTTGCCGTGTGGCGGTGTTAAGTGGGGTAATAGGGTTGGCGTTGATGTCACCTTTGTACTGTCAACTGAATCATGCCCAGGGATTAGTAATGGAGAAGCGCCCCCATTACTAACCCCATAGTAAGTTTTGAAATAAACACACAGCAAGTATAAAATCCTTTATTTGAAATAAATACTCCCCAACCCTTTTTTACATTTAATGCTGAAAAAATTAAAATAATAAAAAATCATTTTCCTAACCTATCTGACGAGAAGATAATCCATTTGTCCCATGCTGTAATCCGTATCTCCTACATCTGAAGGTCTTGATGAATGGTGGCATATTGGGACTGTTCACCTTTACATCCAGGAGATACTGAGCTGAGCTCAGTTCACTATGAGTGGCTGATGAACTGAGGTAACCTTTATTATGTCACAACTAGCACCTTGAAACTTTTCTCGCGGAGCTAGCGGTGTTCATCAGGCCGCTCACAGTGAACTGGGCAGGTGAAGAATGTTTTTTTATTACTTTCATTTTGTTCAGTAATACATGGGAAAAAGAGGGTTGGGTGAGTATTTATTTCAAATAAAGGATATTATTCTTGCTATGTGTTTATGTCAAAACTTAGAGCCGTTTTCAGCACCCGGAGTCGGGCCCCATTGAGACTCTGCCCAGGCTCCACCCAAGCCCCGCCTCCACCCCTCGAACTGTCCACAGTCAAAAGATTTTTAAAGCCGCCACCACGACAACGTCGGGCCCTACTCTACTCTAACCTACTAAACATTTGTTAAAATATTCAACACAATTTAGGCATATTTTTATTTTTCAAATGACAAATACCACCCACAGGGGACAAATACCCAGGCACCATGACCAGACACCATATTATCACCACATAGTGACCAAATAATAGCACATACAAGGAACAAATACCGCCATACCATGTCCAGACCACATATTACCACAATATGATCACCAATAATAGCACATACAAGGAACAAATACTACCACACCATGGCCGGACAACATATTACCACCACATAGTGACTGAATACTGCAATAGTGATCAGTAATAAAAAAAAACAATACTAATATCCCTGTAAGTGCCATTATACACAGGAGATCTGTACTTAGTATGCAGTGTCTGTGTACAGGTAATACAGTGATCACAGGTGACATTATTGTTGTGAATTCTGTGGTCACAAGTGGTATTGCAGTCTCTGGGCGTCCTCCCTCAGGTGTTTTGGTGAGCTCGTTGGCTGCCTTGCTATTTAGCTCCACCTGAGTCTGTCTTCCTTGCTCCTTGTCAATGTTCCAGTGTTGGATCTGAGCTACTGCATCTTTCCTTGGGCCTGCTGCTCTGCTAGATAAGTGCTTCTAGTTTGTTTTCTGTTTTTTCTGTCCAGCTTGTTATTATCTTTTGCTGGAAGCTCTGAGAAGCAAAGGGGTGCACCGCCGTGCTGTTAGTTCGGCACGGTGGGTCTTTTTTGCCCCTTTGCGTGGTTTTCGTTTTAGGGTTTTTTGTAGACTGCATAGTTCTCTTTGCTATCCTCGCTCTGTCTAGAATATCGGGCCTCACTTTGCTGAATCTATTTCATTCCTACGTTTGTCTTTTCATCTTGCTAACAGTCATTATATGTGGGGGCTGCCTATTCCTTTGGGGTATTTCTCTGAGGTAAGTCAGGCTTGTATTTCTATCTTCAGGCTAGTCAGCTCCTCAGGCAGTGCCGAGTTGCATAGGTAGTGATAGGCGCAATCCACTGCTGCTTCCAGTTGTGTGAGGACAGTTCAGGTACTGCAGTCTACAGAGATTCCACGTCTCAGAGCTCGTCCTATTGTTTTGGGTTTTTGCCAGATCTCTGTATGTGCGCTGATTACTGCACGCTGTGTTGCCTGATTGCCAGCCATAACACATTATACACAGGAGCTCTTTGTATAGTGTACAGATAATACAGTGATAATCAGTGACATTATACAAGAGAGCTCTGTATGTAGTGTCAGTGTACAGGTAATACAATGCTCACCAACACATTATACATAGGAGCTCTGTATATAGTATCACTGCACAGAGAATACAGTGATCACCGGTAACATAATACACAGGACCTCTGTATATAGTGTATAATGTAAAGGTAATACTGTGATCACTGGTGACATTGTGCACAGGACTGCAGTATATACTGTAGTATACAGTGTATAGCATCAGTGTACAGGTAACACACTGACTCACAAGTGACGTCTCTAGGTGAAGTCCTTCATCTTTGCTTTTAATCTTCATCCAGCACATACCGCCGTCACTTCATCCAGTCAGGGCTTGTCTCTGCAGGAAATAACACAGTTATCTAGAGCTCTGCTTGCAGAACACATTACTTATTTTTTTCTCAAATTCTAAACTACACAAGATGAAGAAAAAAAGCGACAGTGTTACTCTGCACAGTAACATGACTGCCCCCATTTAAAACCGTCTCCTCAAAAAATAAAATAAATATATCACTGCAGTAATAATATCCCTTAATTAGCCCTTATGGTAACAATATTCCCCTTCCTGGCCCCGTGTATCTCATTCCTGGTTCTAGCCATATGTTCTCCTATCCTGCCCCCATGTGATGTCCCATCCTGCCCCATATGATCGCCCCATCCTGTCCCATGATCCTGCCTCATCTGTCCCATGATCCTGCCCCATCTATCTCCATCGTATCCATCCTACCCCATCTATCTCCATACTGCCCCACCTGTCCCATGATCCTGCACCATCTGTCTCCATCCTGCCCTATATTCCTACCCCATCTGTCTCCATCCTGCACCATGTCTCTATCCTGCACCCCGTGTCTCCCATCTGCCCCTGCATCTGCCCCTGTGTCTGCAATCTGCCCCTGTGTCTCCCATCTGCCCCTGTGACTCCATTCTGCCCCCTTGTCTCCATTCTGCCCCCTTGTCTCATTCTGCCCCCTGTCTCCATTCTGCTCCCTTGTCTCCATTCTGCCCCCTGTGTCTCCCTTCTGCCCCTTGTCTCCCTTCTGCCCCTTGTCTCCATTCTGCCCCTTGTGTCTCCATTCTGCCCCTTGTCTCCATTCTGCCCCTTGACTCATTCTGCCCCCTTGTCTCCAATCTGCCCCCTTGTCTCCATTCTGCCCCCTTGTCTCCCTTCTGCCCCATGTCTCCATTCTGCCCCTTGTCTCCATTCTGCCCTCTGTGTCTCCATTCTGCCCCTTGTCTCCATTCTGCCCCCTGTGTCTCAATTCTGCCCCCTGTGTCTCAATTCTGCCCCATGTGTCCATTCTGCCCCTTGTCTCCATTCTGCCCCATGTTTCCATTCTGCCCCATGTTTCCAATCTGCCCCCTGTGTCTCCATTCTGCCCCATGTGTCCATTCTGCCCCTTGTCTCCATTCTGCCACGTGTTTCCATTCTGCTCCCTTGTCTCCATTCTGCCCCCTGTGTCTTCATTCTGCCCCATGTCTCCATTCTGCCCCTTGTCTCCATTCTGCCCCCTGTGTGTCCATTCTGCCCCTTGTCTCCATTCTGCCCCCTGTGTCTCCATTCTGCCCCTTGACTCCATTCTGCCCCTTGTCTCCATTCTGCCCCCTGTGTCTCCATTCTGCCCCCTTGTCTCATTCTGCCCCCTGTGTCTCCATTCTGCCATGTGTCTCCATTCTGCCCCCTTGTCTCATTCTGCCCCCTGTGTCTCCATTCTGTCCCCTTGTCTCCATTCATCCCCCTTGTCTCATTCTTCCCCCTGTGTCTCCATTCTGCCCCCTTGTCTCCATTCTGCCCCCTTGTCTCCATTCTGCCCCTTGTCTCCATTCTGCCCCGTGTCTCCATTCTGCCCCCTTGTCTCCATTCTGCCCCCTTGTCTCATTCTGCCCCCTTGTCTCATTCTGCCCCCTGTGTTTCCATTCTGCCCCCGTGTCTCTATTCTGCCCCTTGTCTCCATTCTGCCCCTTGTCTCATTCTGCCGCCTTGTCTCCATTCTGCCCCATTTCTCCATTCTGTCCATTTCTCCATTCTGCCCCTTGTCACCATTCTGCTTTATATCTCCATTCTGCCCCAGTGTCTCCATTCTGCCACCTGGTCTCCAGTCTGCCCCCTTGTCTCCAATCTGCCCCCTTGTCTCCATTCTGCCCCCTTGTCTCTGGAGCGCCCCCAGACACAGGGCCACAGGTTACTCGGTACTGGTCCTCTCTGTCTCAGTCCTGGGGTTGTCATGGTGGCTGGACCCGGTCCGTGACCCTGCTAAGGGGCGTCCAATAAAAGGAGTGATGATAGTTTGTCAAGGGTTTGTGACGCCACCTGTGGTGTTCGGTCAGGGCGACCGAAGCTGCTTGGGGTCCGCTGGGGTGATGGAATGGCAGCTAGATGGTATACCTTCCCACAGGTGAAGTATGTCCCCAGGGCTTCCCAGTAAGGTGGATAGTGATGGTGTGAGGTGCAGTCAATAACGAGGACACAAGGTTGCAGTCTCTTTATCTCTTTACTGAAGACTTCAGGATCCTCAATCCAGAGCACGGTTAACAGGGCTGTCTGAGACCGGCCGGTCCGAAGGCACATCCAGAGTTCCCTTTGCAGGTGGAAATCATTGCCTACCACTAGCGCCTGTGTGTTGTAGTGCTTCCCTGCTGAGCATTCGGGATAGTCCTCACAACTTCTATTCTCGTTCTTTCTAATTCATTCCAGTTCTTTCTAGTTCTCCGTCCCCCAGGTATGTTATGGCTAGGACGCACCCTGTTGTGAATTCTGCTTTTGGGCTCCCTCCGGTGGTTGTAGAGGGTAATGCAGTTGTCTCTGGGCTGCAGTCTTGGACAGGTGTATCCGCTAATTGCAATTCTGACTGGGCTATTTAGCTTTGCAGGACTCTTTAGTCCTGACCAGTTGCCAATGTTTCTTTGGAAGTGTTGGATCTCTGCCTGGCCTCTCCTGCTTATCTGCCAGTTCAGCAAAGATAAGTGTCTGTTTCTTTTTCTGAAGCACACATGCGGTGTGCTTATTTTCAGTGCTGATCTTTTGTTTCTATTTGTCCAGCTTAGACTGTGTCAGTTGTTTTTCTCAGTCTGGTTGGATTCTCTGGAGTTGCAGATATACTCTCCACATCTTTAGTTAGGTAGTGGAGTTTTGTATTTTCTGCTGTGGATATTTTTGTAGTATTTTTATGCTGACTGCTTAGTATCCTGTCCTGTCCTTTTCTATTTAGCTAGAAGTTGCCTCCTTTGCTAAGCCTGTTTTCTGTCTGCGTGTTTCTTTTCCTCTCCAACTCACAGTCATTATTTGTGGGGGGCTGCCTATCCTTTGGGGGTCTACTCTGAGGCAAGATAGTTTTCCTATTTCCATCTTTAGGGGAATTTAGTCCTCCGGCTGTGTCGAGGTGTCTAGGTTTTGTTAGGCACACCCCACGGCTACTTCTAGTTGCGGTGATAAGATCAGGGTTTGCGGTCAGTATAGTTACCACCTACTCCAGTGAAGGTTTTCATGCTGCTCCAAGGCCAAATAATCATAACGGTACAACTGGCCAACAATGAGTTAAATGCATCTCAGAAGAAGGGAGGAAAGGTCTTGAGCCATTTTTTTTTCTTCAGTCTACTTTGTCTTCTCCTCCCTCTTAATCTCTGGGTGGCTGAAGAGCCTTGTGCTAGCATGAATGTTCAGGAATTAGTTTCTCGTGTAGACCAGCTTGCTGCTAGGGTACAGGGTATTTCTGATTACATTGTTCAGACTCCGGCTTTAGAACCGAAGATTCCTACTCCTGATTTGTTTTTTGGTGACAGGTCCAAATTTTTGAGTTTTAAAAACAACTGTAAACTGTTTTTTGCATTGAAACCTCGATCCTCCGGTGATTCCATTCAACAGGTTAAAATCATCATCTCCCTGCTGCGTGGTGATCCACAGGATTGGGCATTTTCCCTGGAATCTGGGGATCCTGCTTTGCTTAATGTAGACTCCTTCTTTCAGGCATTAGGATTACTATATGATGAACCTAATTCGGTGGATCAAGCTGAGAAGACCTTGTTGGCTCTGTCTCAGGGGCAAGAGGCGGCTGAATTGTATTGTCAGAAATTCAGAAAATGGTCTGTGTTGACTAAATGGAATAATGATGCTTTGGCGGCAATTTTCAGAAATGGTCTTTCTGAATCCGTTAAAGATGTTATGGTGGGGTTTCCCACGCCTTCCGGTCTGAGTGATTCTATGTCTCTGGCCATTCAGATTGACCGGCGCTTGCGGGAGCGCAGAACTGTGCGCGCTATGGCGTTATCCTCAGAACAAATTCCTGAGCCTATGCAGTGTGATAGGATTCTGTCTAAAACAGAACGACAAGGTTTCAGACGTCTCAATAGGTTGTGTTATTATTGTGGCGACGCTTCCCATGTCATTTTTGTCTGCCCTAAGCGGACAAAGAGGATCGCCAGTTCATTTACCATCAGTACTGTACAACCTAAATTTCTGTTATCTGTGTCCTTGATCTGTTCATTGTCATCATTTTCTGTCATGGCGTTTGTGGATTCAGGCGCCGCCTTGAACTTAATGGACTTTGACTTTGCTAGGCGTTGTGGTTTTCCCTTGCAGCCTTTGCAGAACCCTATTCCTTTAAGGGGCATTGATGCTACACCCTTGGCTAAAAATAAGCCCCAGTTTTGGACACAGGTGACCATGCGCATGGCGCCAGCCCATCAGGAAGATTGTCGATTTCTGGTGTTGCATAATTTGCATGATGCTATCGTGCTGGGTTTTCCGTGGTTACAGGTACATAATCCTGTTTTGGATTGGAAGTCCATGTCTGTGACTAGTTGGGGTTGTCAGGGGGTTTATAATGATGTTCCTCTGATGTCTATTGCCCCTTCTTCCTCTTCTGAAATTCCGGAATTTTTGTCTGATTTTCAGGATGTATTCTATGAGCCCAAGTCCAGTTTCCTTCCACCACACAGGGACTGCGATTGTGCTATTGACTTGATTCCAGGCTGTAAGTTTCCTAAGGGCCGACTTTTCAACCTGTCTGTACCTGAACATGCCGCCATGCGGAGCTATATTAAGGAGTCTTTGGAGAAAGGGCATATTCGGCCATCTTCTTCACCGTTGGGAGCGGGGTTCTTTTTTGTTGCTAAAAAAGATGGTTCCTTAAGACCCTGTATTGATTATCGCCTCTTGAATAAGATTACGGTTAAGTTTCAATACCCGTTACCTTTGCTTTCCGATTTGTTTGCTAGGATTAAGGGAGCTAGTTGGTTTACTAAGATTGATCTTCGGGGGGCTTATAATCTTGTTCGTATTAAGCAGGGTGATGAATGGAAAACTGCGTTTAACACACCCGAAGGCCATTTTGAATACCTTGTGATGCCATTCGGACTCTCTAATGCTCCATCTGTTTTTCAGTCCTTCATGCATGATATCTTCCGGAATTATCTTGATAAATTCTTGATTGTATATTAGGACGATATTTTGATTTTTTCCGATGATTGGGAGTTTCATGTGCAGCAGGTCAGGATGGTATTTCAGATCCTTCGTGACAATGCTTTGTTTGTGAAAGGGTCTAAGTGTCTTTTTGGGGTGCAGAAGGTCTCCTTTTTGGGCTTTATTTTTTCTCCATCGTCTATAGAGATGGATCCGGTTAAGGTTCAGGCCATTCATGATTGGATTCAGCCCACATCCTTGAAGAGCCTTCAGAAATTTTTGGGTTTTGCTAATTTTTATCGCCGTTTCATTGCTAATTTTTCCAGCATGGTTAAACCCTTGACTGATTTGACGAAGAAGGGCGCTGATGTGGCGAATTGGTCCCCTGCGGCTGTCTCTGCCTTTCAGGAACTTAAACGTCGTTTTACTTCTGCTCCATTGTTGCGTCAACCGGATGTTTCTCTTCTGTTTCAGGTTGAGGTTGACGCTTCTGAGATTGGGGCAGGGGCTGTTTTGTCTCAGAGGGATCCTGTTGGTTCCTTAATGAAACCGTGTGCCTTCTTTTCCCGTAAGTTTTCGCTTGCTGAACGCAATTATGATGTCGGCAATCGGGAGTTGTTGGCTATGAAGTGGGCGTTTGAGGAGTGGCGACATTGGCTTGAGGGTGCTAAGCACCGTATTGTGGTCTTGACCGATCATAAGAATCTGATTTACCTCGAGTCTGCCAAACGGTTGAATCCTAGACAGGCTCGATGGTCCTTGTTTTTTTCTCGTTTTGATTTCGTGGTCTCGTACCTTCCGGGTTCTAAGAATATTAAGGCTGATGCCCTCTCTAGGAGTTTTTTGCCTGATTCTCCTGAGGTCTTGGAATCGGTCGGTATTCTGAAAGAAGGGGTGGTCCTTTCTGCCATTTCTCCTGATTTACGACGGGTTCTTCAGGAATTTCAGGCTGACAAACCTGACCGTTGTCCTGTGAGGAAACTGTTTGTTCCTGACAGATGGACTAGTAGAGTGATTTCTGAGGTTCACTGTTCCATGTTGGCTGGTCATCCTGGCATTTTTGGTACCAGAGACTTGGTTGGTAGATCCTTTTGGTGGCCTTCTTTGTCGCGTGATGTGCGTTCTTTTGTGCAGTCCTGTGGGACTTGTGCGCGGGCCAAGCCTTGTTGCTCCCGTGCAAGTGGGTTGCTTTTGCCTTTGCCGGTCCCTGAGAGGCCCTGGACGCATATTTCTATGGATTTTATTTCCGATCTTCCTGTTTCCCAGAGGATGTCGGTTATTTGGTTTGTTTGTGACCGATTCTCTAAGATGGTTCATTTGGTGCTTTTGCCTAAATTGCCTTCTTCTGATTTGGTTCCGTTGTTTTTTCAGCATGTGGTCCATTTGCATGGCATTGCGGACAGTATTGTGTCCGACAGAGGTTCCCAGTTTGTTTCTAGGTTTTGGCGGGCCTTTTGTGCCAAGCTGGGCATTGATTTGTCTTTTTCTTCTGCATTTCATCCTCAGACAAACGGCCAGACCGAGCGAACTAATCAGACTTTGGAGACTTATTTGAGATGCTTTGTGTCTGCTGATCAGGATGATTGGGTGGCTTTTTTGCCATTGGCCGAGTTTGCCCTTAATAATCGGGCTAGTTCGGCTACTTTGGTTTCGCCTTTCTTTTGTAATTTTGGTTTTCATCCTCGTTTTTCTTCTGGGCAGGTTGAGCCTTCTGACTGTCCTGGTGTGGATTCTGTGGTTGACAGGTTGCAGCAGATTTGGGCTCATGTAATGGACAATTTGGTGTTGTCTCAGGAGGAGGCTCAACGTTTTGCTAACCGTCGTCGGTGTGTTGGTTCCCGGCTTTGGGTTGGGGATCTGGTTTGGTTGTCTTCCCGTCATGTTCCTATGAAGGTTTCTTCTCCTAAGTTTAAGCCTTGGTTTATTGGTCCTTATAGGATTTCTGAGATTATTAATCCGGTGTCTTTTCGACTGGCGCTTCCGGCCTCTTTTGCTATCCATAATGTCTTCCATAGATCTTTATTGCGGAAATATGTGGAGCCCGTTGTTCCCTTTGTTGATCCTCCGGCCCCTGTGTTGGTTGATGAGGAGTTCGAATATGTTGTTGAGAAGATTTTGGATTCCCGTTTTTCGAGGCGGAAGCTTCAGTATCTTGTCAAATGGAAGGGTTATGGCCAGGAGGATAATTCTTGGGTTTTTGCCTCTGATGTCCATGCCACTGATTTGGTTCGTGCCTTTCATCTGGCTCATCCTGATCGGCCTGGGGGCTCTGGTGAGGGTTCGGTGACCCCTCCTCAAGGAGGGGGGGGTACTGATGTGAATTCTGCTTTTGGGCTCCCTCCTGTGGTTGTAGAGGGTAATGCAGTTGTCTCTGGGCTGCAGTCTTGGACAGGTTGTAAATACGGAGGACACGAGAGCAAACAGGTATATAAAAAATAGAAAATTTATTAACACACTATAAATATAATAATAAACAAAAAGTATATACTAAATGCAGGAACAACACATGAGAGCACCAAGGACTCCACACCGAATACTAAGCTGGGTAGCTGCCACATCCCAAACACAGTGTTATATACTATAAGTAGATCACATAAGGGCAGCCTGCCCGCACCCATAAACCTAACAGTAACCCATGGTCTAGCATTACATCATCCTGAGGTTATGAGGGTGCTCACCTGTAAGCACACGGTGGGGAGTCCAGGACCGGGCGTGGACTCCCCACCGTGTGCTTACAGGTGAGCACCCTCATAACCTCAGGATGATGTAATGTTAGACCATGGGTTACTGTTAGGTTTATGGGTGCGGGCAGGCTGCCCTTATGTGATCTACTTATAGTATATAACACTGTGTTTGGGATGTGGCAGCTACCCAGCTTAGTATTCGGTGTGGAGTCCTTGGTGCTCTCATGTGTTGTTCCTGCATTTAGTATATACTTTTTGTTTATTATTATATTTATAGTGTGTTAATAAATTTTCTATTTTTTATATACCTGTTTGCTCTCGTGTCCTCCGTATTTACAATTATTATTTTGAGCGGGTTGTTTTGTATGCCGAGGTGGCTTGTACTTATTACAGCCACAGATGTAACGCTAATATAATGTCTTTGAGGTTTTTGTGCCTAGTCTTGGACAGGTGTATCCGCTAATTGCAATTCTGACTGGGCTATTTAGCTTTGCAGGACTCTTTAGTCCTGGCCAGTTGCCAATGTTTCTTTGGAAGTGTTGGATCTCTGCCTGGCCTCTCCTGCTTATCTGCCAGTTCAGCAAAGATAAGTGTCTGTTTCTTTTTCTGAAGAACACATGCCGTGTGCTTATTTTCAGTGCTGATCTTTTGTTTCTATTTGTCCAGCTTAGACTGTGTCAGTTGCTTTTCTCAGTCTGGTTGGATTCTCTGGAGTTGCAGATATACTCTCCACATCTTTAGTTAGGTAGTGGAGTTTTGTATTTTCTGCTGTGGATATTTTTGTAGTATTTTTATGCTGACCGCTTAGTATCCTGTCCTGTCCTTTTCTATTTAGCTAGAAGTTGCCTCCTTTGCTAAGCCTGTTTTCTGCCTGCGTGTGTCTTTTCCTCTCCAACTCACAGTCATTATTTGTGGGGGGCTGCCTATCCTTTGGGGGTCTACTCTGAGGCAAGATAGTTTTCTTATTTCCATCTTTAGGGGAATTTAGTCCTCCGGCTGTGTCGAGGTGTCTAGGTTTTGTTAGGCACACCCCACGGCTACTTCTAGTTGCGGTGATAAGATCAGGGTTTGCGGTCAGTATAGTTACCACCTACTCCAGTGAAGGTTTTCATGCTGCTCCAAGGCCACCTAATCATAACAGCACCCGTTTGACGGGTAGGCTCGGATTTCTTCCTGGACCCTAGAGACGCCCCTCTCCACGCCTTGCCCCCTATGTCTGCTTAGGTGATGTAAGGTAGACAGCCAACCTATAATTACCTGTCCTGCGGAGTTTGAAGTAAGGCATAGAGTCAGTTACTTCCTCGGTGTTCCGGCCACCAGCTACGCGCCTTAGTAGGATGTTGCCGTTCTCCGGGCACGACTCCTACTGGCTCTCCTTTGTGCTTGATCTCGTTTCTCACTGTCCACAATATCCTTTGCTTCGTGTGTCTTTCTTAGGATACCGCCGCGGGGTGTGCAGGCGCGGTTCCGTAAAGTTCTGCTCTAGTCGCTAGGTACCTGTCAGGTTCCCACGCCTGACAGGGACCCCCCTGAATCTTCTCCTGCAACACCCCCTGCCACGGGATGTTGCCTGGACAAAACCCAGTCAGCTTCTGACTAACTTCCTATCCAACCCCTAGTTTTACCAGTGTGAGGAGTGGCCTAGTAAATAAAACCTTTTGCTCCCCCTAGTAGCCGGAGTGTGAAGTGTAATGTGTGCTGGTGATACCTGGTCAGATGAACTCCTTTAGTGCCATCAGACTTACCATCACTCCCCTTAGCGGCAGAGCGTCATACTGCAACGACCAGGTCTCTGGGGTGCTGCATCTCCATTCTGCCATGTGTCTCCATTCTGCTCCCTTGTCTCCATTCTACCCCCTTGTCTCCAATCTGCCTCCTTGTCTCCATTCTGCCATGTGTCTCCATTCTGCCCCCTGTGTCTCCATTCTGCTCCCTTGTCTCCATTCTACCCCCTTGTCTCCAATCTGCCTCCTTGTCTCCATTCTGCCATGTGTCTCCATTCTGCCCCCTGTGTCTCCATTCTGCCTTGTCTCCAATCTGCCCCTTGTCTCCATTCTGCTCCCTTGTCTCCATTCTGCCCCCTTGTCTCCAATCTGCCTCCTTGTCTCCATTCTGCCATGTGTCTCCATTCTGCCCCCTGTGTCTCCATTCTGCCTTGTCTCCAATCTGCCCCTTGTCTCCATTCTGCCCCCTTGTCTCCAATCTGCCCCCTTGTCTCCATTCTGCCATGTATCTCCATCCTGCCCCCTTGTCTCATTCTGCCCCCTGTGTTTCCATTCTGCCTCCTTGTCTCCATTCTGCCCTGTGTCTCCATTCTGCCCCCTTGTCTCCATTCTGCCCCATGTCTCCATTCTGCCCCTTGCCACCATTCTGCTCCATGTCTCCATTCTGCCCCCTTGTCTCCAATCTGCCCCCTTGTCTCCAATCTGCTCCCTTGTCTCCAATCTGCCGCCTTGTCTCCATTCTGCCATGTGTCTTCATTCTGCCCCCTTTTCTCCATTCTACCCGTTGTCTCCATTCTGTCCCCTTGTCTCCATTCTGCCCCGTGTCTCCATTCTGCCCCCTTGTCTCCATTCTGCCTCGCATCTCCATTCTGCCCCCTTGTCTCCATTCTGCCCCATGTCTCCATTCTGCCCCTTGCCTCCATTCTGCCCCCTGTGTCTCCATTCTGCCCCCTTGTCTCCATTCTGCCCCTTTGTCTCCATCCTGCCCCCTTGTCTCCATTCTGCTCCCCTGTCTCATTCTGCCCCGTGTCTCCATTCTGCCCCTTGTCTCATTCTGCCCCCTTGTCCCCTTGTCTCCATTCTGCCCCCTGTGTATCCATTCTGCCCCCTTGTCTTCATCTTGCCCCCTTGTCTCCTTCTGCTCCCTTGTC
Organism: Ranitomeya imitator; assembly: GCF_032444005.1. Taxonomy (NCBI): domain Eukaryota; kingdom Metazoa; phylum Chordata; class Amphibia; order Anura; family Dendrobatidae; genus Ranitomeya; species Ranitomeya imitator. The sequence goes on along the minus strand of NC_091282.1, from coordinate 285,320,079 downwards.
TCCATTCTGCCCCCTGTGTATCCATTCTGCCCCCTTGTCTCCATCTTGCCCCCTTGTCTCCATTCTGCCCCCTTGTCCCCATCTTACCCCCTTGTCTCATTCTGCCCCCTTGTCTCCATTCTGCCCCCTTGTCTCCAATGTGCCCCTTTGTCTCCATTCTGCCCCCTTGTCTCATTCTGCCCCTTTTCTCCATTCTGCCCCTTGTCTCCAATGTGCCCCTTTGTCTCCATTCTGCCCCCTTGTCTCATTCTGCCCCCTAGTCTTCATTCTGCTCCCTGTCTCCCTTCTATGCTGGGAGCCCAGCATTAAAAGAGGTCTGGATACACGATTAGAACATTATACTGCCTCTGTACAAATCCCTAGTTAGACCGCACATGGAGTACTGTGTTCAGTTTTGGGCACCGGTGCTCAGGAAGGATATAATGGAACTAGAGAGAGTACAAAGGAGGGCAACAAAATTAATAAAGGGGATGGGAGAAATACAATACCCAGATAGATTAGCGAAATTAGGATTATTTAAGGTACCTTCACACATAACGATATTGTTAACGATATCGTTGCTATTTGTGACGTAGCAACGATATCGTTAATGAAATCGTTCTGTGTGACAGCGACCAACGATCAGGCCCCTGCTGGGAGATCGTTGGTCGCTGAATAAAGTCCAGAACTTTATTTCGTTGCTGGACTCCTGCTGACATCGCTGGTTCGGCGTGTGTGACACCGATCCAGCGATGTCTTCACTGGTAACCAGGGTAAACATCGGGTAACTAAGCGCAGGGCCGCGCTTAGTAACCCGATGTTTACCCTGGTTACCATGCTAAAAGTAAAAAAAAAACAAACACTAGATACTTACCTACCGCTGTCTGTCCTCCAGCGCTGTGCTCTGCACTCCTCCTGTACTGTCTGTGAGCCGGAAAGCAGAGCGGTGACGTCACCGCTCTGCTTTCCGGCTCACAGCCAGTACAGGAGGAGAGCAGAGAAGCAGAGCGCAGCGCTGGAGGACAGACAGCGGTAGGTAAGTATCTAGTGTTTGTTTTTTTTTACTTTTAGCATGGTAACCAGGGTAAACATCGGGTTACTAAGCGCGGCCCTGCGCTTAGTTACCCGATGTTTACCCTGGTTACCGGGGACCTCGGGATCGTTGGTCGCTGGAGAGCTGTCTGTGTGACAGCTCTCCAGCGATCAAACAGCGACGCTGCAGCGATCCGGATCGTTGTCGGTATCGCTGCAGCGTCGCTATGTGTGACGGGGCCTTTAGTCTAGAAAAAAGACGACTGAGGGGCGATCTAATAACCATGTATAAGTATATAAGGGGACAATACAAATCTATCGCTGAGGATCTGTTTATACCAAGGAAGGTGACGGGCACAACGGGGCATTCTTTGCGTCTGGAGGAGAGAAGGTTTTTCCACCAACATAGAAGAGGATTCTTTACTGTTAGGGCAGTGAGAATCTGGAATTGCTTGCCTGAGGAGGTGGTGATGGCGAACTCAGTCGAGGGGTTCAAGAGAGGCCTGGATGTCTTCCTGGAGCAGAACAATATTGTATCATACAATTATTAGGTTCTGTAGAAGGACGTAGATCTGGGGATTTATTATGATGGAATATAGGCTGAACTGGATGGACAAATGTCTTTTTTCGGCCTTACTAAATATGTTAATATGTTAATATGTTAATACGTAATATGTAATATGTTAATATGTTAATATGAGACACATGGTCCACATTGCGGCTTGCTCCTTTCAGTTAAAAAAATAAAAAAAACTTTCTTCTTACTTGGCCGCGCTCCTGCGGCAAAGCGAAGATCCCTCTCGGAGTTTCAGTGCGCACTCGCTGGTGAATGACAATGACGTCAGCTGCTAGCCTCCGATTGGCTGGTGACTTTGACCATTGCAATGCGGGCCCACACAGACCCGCAAGGCTGCGATAGAGTAACTGAACCTGCGTCTCGGACGCAGGTTCAGTTACCGATAGAAGCCTGCCCCTGGGGCCCGGGCCCGATGAGCAGAAGAGATGGGGCCCGATGCGGGCCCCCTCTGCCATCGGGCGCCATACGCTAGTCAGGGCAGTAATGCCCTGATGGCGGCCCTGGGTACGTGTCACATGGGCATACAGACGGCACACGGATGTGACACACGGACAGGAAACAGATACATGGATGTCACATACGTACATACAGACACGGATCACGGATTTCACCAGCAGGAATCACCGGGACGTGTCAAGGAGGCCTATGAAGGTTGATCCTACTGACAGATTCCCTTTAAAGTGTTAGCTTTTTTGTTTTTGTTTATTACATTTTTATATATAACTCATTCTGAATCATTTTAATTTTGATAGATTAGTCTGAATAAGGATGATCTTTGACCGAAATATTACTTATTGTTTCGGTCAATTGTTTTGATAAACAGCTCTCAAAGGAGTTCCGTGTTTCTTTCAAGCAAGCAGAATTTAATATTCCTAAAACAGCATCACTACATTTCACCCCTCTCAGTATTTCCTATTAGTATTAATAATAATAATCTTTATTTATATAGCGCCAACATATTCTGCAGTGCTTTACAGTTTAACAGCTTCAAACACAAGAGTCCTAAGGAACAATGTTAACAATACAATAATTAAAGCAACACAAGACGACCCTGCTCGTGAGAGCTTACAATTTACAATGAGGTGGGGAAATACAAAGTACAGGTGTGTATTTACAATGATGTATTTACAATGATGGTCCAGCCATCTTCAGGGGGTGGGGGATAGATGGAAGTAGTGAATGGGCTACACACAAACAAAATAACTGATTAGGGAACATGATAGGCCGCTCTGAACAAATGTGTTTTGAGGGAGCGCCTAAAACTATGCAAATTGTGGATGGTCCTAATTTCTTGGGGTAGAGCATTCCAGAGGATTGGCGCAGCACGGGAGAAGTCTTGTAGTCGGGAGTGGGAGGTACGGATTAGTGCAGAGGTTAGTCGAAAGTCATTTGCAGAGCAAAGATGTCGGTTAGGCCGATAGACAGAAATGAGGGAGGAGATGTAAGGGGGTGCTGCACTGTGAAGAGCTTTGTGGGTGAGAACAAGCACTTTGAATTGTATCCTGTAATGAATGGGCAGCCAGTGTAATGACTGGCGAAGAGCGGACGCGTTTGAGTATTGGAACATACTATCATACTATCATTTTATACGGGCACCATCTGTTTGGTTCAGCCATTTTCCAACATCTTTGTGCCACATCTTTTATAAAACATTGCACATTGCAGCCTAACAGTATATGCCAGAAAATACAGACACTTTTACTAGAAAGATTAAATGGCTACAAAATAGATTGACTTCAGAGCTGCTAATTGGCTGCTTTAATTTTTCATTTGTTCCAGGGAACATGAAAGCTTTTAGAAAATGTGTTTAATCTACTGATTGTGAATAAGATATATATTTAAACAATGACAAAAGCAGTTTCTTATAGGGCTTTAATGAAGTAAAATCACTAATATCATCCAAAGAGCATATACTGACTTTGATTTTTCTTTTACGTTTTTGGAGAGTTTTAGACTACGTTTCCACGATTAGTGTTTGTTGATTTTTTGACTCTGTGGAACTTCTGCACGTTTTTTTATTTGCGTTTTTTCTGCATTTGTTGACGCTGCATTTTTATCATTGGTGTATCATGCTTTAAATAAAGCTGCTTTATTTTTTAAACTTGACATTCCTATGTGCGGATTACATGCATTTTTGATGCGTTTATGCTATGTAAGTGCACTAAAAGTGCTCCGGATGTAGATCGGCGTTTCCGAGCAACCATACACTAAGCAGGGGGCGGCGTTATCCAGGCTGTGTGCACGGGAAACACATGGGGCCCCATGTGATCCACTAGTAGCAGAGACCATGGACGTCGCCGTCCACAAAGGATAATGGGTAAGCGCATGCACCAAACGATATAGAGGTCATGAGCCGCCATGATAGCTGAGGGCAAGGAGAAACCCAGCCATATGGATGAAAAAGAGGGGGCAACTAAAGCCCATTGAAATGCCGACGGATGCATAAATTAACATATAAAAAGGTAATAACAAAAGAAGAAAATAATAACAGGAGAAGGGGAAGAAAAAATAGGAAAATAAATAATAAGAAAAGGAGCAATAATGGCGTATAGTTATTTATGTATGCATCCAAACAGATATTTATAACCCCAATATAGGGAACGCCATTCACCGTGTATCCATCACACATTTACAATTATTCAGAAATGTTATACATAACGTACAATTAATATTATATAAGGGAACACGGCATAGCGCACAAAAAGGATAGCACACGAAATCCATAATAATTTGCAGATATTGCTCCAAAAGAATATATAATGTCCCAGTATATGGTATATGGTTCCATACATCCGATCTTGGTCCATAGAGGCAGCAGCATCTCAGTCCCATGGCCGAAGAGAATAGAACAATGATGAATCTAAAAATCATAAAAAGTTAATTAAAAACAAGTCAAGCAACAATCGACAGGGACCCGAAGTGCAAGGATCACAAAAAAGGAGCAAAGCTAAGGTTCTCATTGAGCCCGAGGGGGTGGACAGTCCGCAGTGTCCAGATCCACCTCGATTCGAGGCGTGCCAGCTTAAAAGAGAGTTTGTCTCCCCCGTATTCCAACATCTAGTGAGTCAATCCCCCGAAATATGAGACTCCCATTGCTCCCATGGAGCAATTTAAAGTGTCTTGGGAGTGTATTCAAGGTGGAAATATCAATACAGTTCGCTGCGGCTTCAATTCCACGCACGTGTTCGCGTATGCGGACTTTCAATTGACGGGTTGTAAGCCCGACATAAATTAGGCCGCACGGACAAGTGGTGTAATAGATCCCGTAACGTGTGGTACATGTGATCTCTTTTTTAATCTTATAGGTTTTACTCCAAAAAAGTATACTATCAGATAGTTGGAATTAGTGTCAAACGCAAAAATAAACAAAAACTAATACCTTAACAATAATTTTATTTAATCAAAAATACACATAGCAGGACTTATAAAAGCATACACAACACCTAACAGCTCTCAAAAAGAGTGGGTCAATAAAAACCTGGCCCGATCAGTGGAAGAAGGCGGGTGGGCACATATATGTATATGTTATTTCTCTACCTGTCTCTAATTGATCCCTGCCTGTCTGCGGAGGCTGGCACCCTCTTGGATGCAATATGGCGCCCCCGCTCCTCGACGGCTCACCCTGCCAACCCTATGGGTCCCTCACCATACATGGGAATCTTAAACTCCTAATGGTATAATTTAAACCCTGAATTACCCAAATGCAGAGCCCAAGAAACAAAAACAAACCAAATCAGTGCCAAGTAACAATTCACCAAAGTGAACAATGCAGAACGGGAGCGATGGAAAAGGGAGAATGGAAGGCCTCCTGTTATGACCTGGTGGTTAAGAGGCCACACTGAAATGACCTGGTGGCTAAAACGCAACATGGAACGAGCTCTGGGAAGGTGGTATCTCTACTGACCGCAGTCCCTAATCCTAACAACACAACTAGAAATAGCCGTGGGATGTTCCTGACTCTCCCTAGACACCTCTTCACAGCCTAAGATATAACTACCCCTAAAGAAGGAAATAGAAAGCTATCTTGCCTCAGAGAAAACCCCCAAAAGGAAAGATAGCCCCCCCCCCCACAAATATTGACTGTGAAAGGAGAGGGAAATGACGAACACAGAAATTAAATTAGAATTCAGCAAAGGGGAGGCCAATACTAAACTAGATAGACAGAGAGCAAAGGATACTGTGCGGTCAGTATTAAAAACTACAAAATCCACGCAGAGTTTACAAAAATGAACTCCACACCGACTCACGGTGTGGAGGGGCAAATCTGCTTTCCCAGAGCTTCCAGCTAGCCTAAATAAGACATAGTGACAAGCTGGACAAAAGAGACAAAATGCAAAGCAATAGAGTCCAAACAAATGGACAAACAAACTAGCAAAACTTATCTTTTGCAGACAAGGACTGGCCATATGAGAAATCCAAGGGAAGAATCAAATCCAACCAAGAACATTGACAGCAGGCATGGACTAAAGCCCAGAGCAGGTTTAAATAACAAACCCAGGCAAGGCGATTAGTGAAGGCAGCTGCTACAGCTACCTAACAGAGCAGCAGTTCCACTTGAAACCACCAGAGGGAGCCCAAGGGCAGAACTCGCAAACATACCATTAGCAACCACAGGAGGGAGCTCCAGAACGGAACTCACAACAGCCTCCTCAGCCTTGGAGGACCAGTTCTTTGGGTCGGCTTCTTTTCCTTCTTTTCGGGTCATAGCAGAGATAGGAGTAGTCAGAGTGGAGAAGTGAGGAATGAGATGTCAATAATAGTTAGCAAAGCAAAGGAATCTCTGGATTGCTTTGACTCCGATGGGCAGCAGTCATTTAAGGATGGAAGAGACTTTCTCAGGATCCATCCTGAGTCCAGTATCTGAGATAATATAACCCAAATAGGGAAGGGAGGACTGTTCAAAAACCCCTTTCTCATATTTGGCGTAGAGTCGATTCTCCCTAAGATGCTGAAGAACTTGCCGAACTGGTCGTCTGTGGGAGGCCAGATCCGGGGAAAATACCAGAATATCATCCTGACACACAACAACGCAGGAATAAAGCAGGTCCCGGAAGATATCATTGATGAACTCTTAAAAAACTGCTGGTGCATTACTGAGACTGAAGGGCATCACTCGGTATTCATAATGTCCGTCCCTGGTGTTGAAAGCTGTCTTCCATTCATCTCCATTGCGAATGTGGATTAGATTGTAAGGGCCCCTTAAATCTAATTGGGTGAAGATCCTGGCACCTCTTAATTGGTCAAACAACTCAGGGATCAATTGGATAGGGTATTTCTTTTTGAATGTGATCTGATTGAGGCCCCGATAGTCTATACAGAGTCGGAGTGATCTTTCTTTTTAACGAAGAAAAACCCAGCCCCAGCAGGAGAGGAGGACTCCTAATGAATTCCCTGGCCAAATTCTCCTGCTTTCTTTTTGTCAAATACATCGGCAAAGGACCAATATGCAAACGGCAAACCAGGCAGCGATGCTGGAGAAGTCGGGACCTTAGCTGGACGTACTGGAACCAGACAGTTCTCATGACATGAATGTCCCCAGTGGTGCACCTCTCCAGTTGCCCAGTCCTATACAGGTTTGTGTTGTCATAGCCATGATAGACCTAAAAGAAAGGCATGAGACATGTGAGGAAGAACATAGAAGACTATTCTCTCCATATGAAGCATCCCGATACGAACCACAAGCGGCTCAGTAACCAGACGAACCATCTCCCGAACAGTTCTCCCATCAACAGATGTCATAGCCCGAGAGTTTTGGAGCAGGACGAACTGGGATTTGGAAGCGATTCACTACAGCCTGGAGGACAAAATTTCCTGCTGCCCCGGAATCCACATATGCTGTCTCAATAAACTGGGATTCACCTGTTGTCATGGCCACAGTAAGATTCAGGGGTTGAGATGTGTCTTTTCTATCTAGGGAGGCCTTTCCTAAAGACCCTACATACTGGCGTTTTCCGACTTCACCGGACAGGCGTGAATGAAGTGGCCTATGTCTCCACAATACAGGCACTGGCCTTTAGCATGGCGATCCCTCTGTCGCTGACAGAGCAAGGGAAAAGCGGTCAACCTGCATGGGTTCCGGTGAGACCTTGACAAGGGAGGGTGGAGAATCATGCTGTCTTTGAAAGGACAGAGACATACGCCACAATCCTCTTTCACGTGCCACCTCATGGGCATGCTCCTGGAAACGAAGATCTACACGGATTGCGAGGGTGACCAGGTCATCGAAGGTACTTGGTAGGTCATGACCAGTTAGCTGATCCTTAATATTTCCACAGAGCCCCTCCCAGAATGTTGCCACCAACGCTTCATTATTCCAACCGAGTTCAGACACCAGAGTACAGAAGCGAACCACATATTGTCCCACTGATGAGTTGGATGGCGTAAGCGAATAAGAGCAGAAGCTGACAACGTGATTCGCCTGGGTTCATCAAATACTTTGCGAAAGGCTTCCACAAATACAGAGAAATTGGAGATAATATGGTCCTCTCTCTCCCACAATGGATTCAACCACGCCAAGGCCTCACCTTCAAGATGCGACATAAGAAATGCTACTTTGTTCGGTCTGACGGGAAGTTATGAAGAAGGAGTTCAAAATGTAGCCGGCACTGATTGATGAACCCACAGCAGGGCTTAGGATTGCCGTCAAAGCGTGATGGAGTTGCGAGTTGGGGACCTAAAGCTCGAACCAAGCAGATTGAGATGTGTCCGGAGAAGGCACGGCTGCGTGAATGTGGGGAGACTCTGGAGAGATGTTTAAGGCCTCCAACTTTGTAGTCAGGGACTCCAACTGCATAGACAATTTCTCCTGTATGCGTTTCTGTCGGCACAGCTCTTGGTACATGGTCTGATCAGATGGGATCCGGGATCCAGCAGGGTCCATGGCCTGAGCATACTGTCACAGACGTGGTTGTGGAACCACTGTGCCTCGGACTACTGAGAGCCTGGAGGGGTGTGACTAACTGAGCACCAGACTGTTCACTAAAGCCTCTGATGGTGAAGTTAGCCTTGGCTCCCGATGCACTCCAGGTGCCACTCCAGGACAGACCAACGGACACTCGGTAGCTGGACCCGGAAGGACAGACTAGATGGTGTGCAGGCAGAGTTTGTAACAGAGTGCAGCAGGCAGGATCTGCACCAGAGTGCAGCAGGCAGGATCTGCACCAGAGTGCAGCAGGCAGGATCTGCACCAGAGTGCAGCAGGCAGGATCTGCACCAGAGTGCAGCAGGCAGGATCTGCACCAGAGTGCAGCAAGGACTGGTATGCAACCTTATGCAATTAGACTGCAGAACAGGAATTTTCCTTGTAGACGGCTGCACTGACTTTGGTCTTGATAAAACACAGTGGACCTACACCAGCAGATGACATGGCTCCCCAAACCATCACTGATTGTAGAAACTTGACACTAGACCTCAAGCAGCTTGGATTGTGTGCCTCTCCACTCTTCCTCCAGACTCTGGGATCTTGATTTCCAAATTAAATGCAAAATTTGCTTTCATCTGAAAACAGCACCTTGGGCCACTGAGCAACAGTCCAGTTATTTTTCTCCTTGCCTCAGGTAAGACCCTTCTGGCATTGTCTATTGATCAGGAGTGGCTTGACACAAGGATTGCGACACTTGTAGCACCCCCCCACAGAACGCCCCGCAGCACGAGCATATCATTAATTCAAAACTGAAAATAAAGATTAAACAACAACAAGACAGATTTCATCAACCCAGGTATCATTTTAATCAGTATAACGGCACCGATCTGACAGTGTCTGTAGGTTACTGAGCATAATCCTGCTGACAGGATCCTTTTAAGGAAAGTAAGAGCGACTTCTGGTTGCAGCTGTGTTTCCCCTTTATTTTTCAGCTGGCAAAACAAACTATACATCCACTGTGACTGCAAAATGAGCTCTAGAGAGAAAAAGCACATTACTCACAGGCTATCTGGACAAGCAGATAAGTAATCCTTCTAATGACACCCTTGTAGAGTAATTTCTGTCATGCTAATCTCTTTCTTTCCAATAGCATACTGCTGTAACTGTAATAGTGAAGTCACTTTTCCCATTTAATGGCACATTTATTTCTCTTGGGAATGCATGTCACAATATGTAATTATAGTAATGAATAGATAGATATATAAAACAATGCACGTTCAAACAAGTTTATGGTGAAACTGAAATACATTGGAAATTTTTAAATTACAATGAATTAAATAATAGTAATAATGCAAATTTTGAATATATTCTATTTTGATGTCTGAGATTACAGTTATTATACTAATTTAACTTTCATATGCTATGTGTTAAAGGGAATCTACCTAATCTGAGAACAGCATAATGAAGAGAGAAAAACCTGGATTTCAACAATGTCTCATTTACTGGGCTTCTTCTGGTTGTTTTGATAAATTTATTAGCAAGAGATCATCATTAGTGGACTTGTAAATCTGCTGTAATGTGGTCATGTATATTCATTAACTGTGCAACCCTGATTGGAAACTTTCTGCCTATGCACAGTGTACACAGAAGTCTGCCAATCACTTGTGTTATATAGAGCTCACATTTAGAAAAATTGTTAGATTTGCAGCAGATAATGCAGTGATTTTGTCAGAAGTGCAGCAAGCCGCCCAGATACATAGCTGGAATTAGGGTGTCTGTCCCTACACAGTTCTGCTGTCACATGGGGTAGAAAAACATGGTGAAAGATTCACCTTAAATACAAGATTGCGGCTTCTATTTTTAGCTAGAATACATATTTTTTGAAGGTTTAAATTTAAAATGACATAATGCCTTTTCAGAGCAAATAAAATAGTAATGTATACAAGTGCTTTTCACTAAATTAAAATATCAAAAAGGTAATTTATTTCAGTTCTTCAATACAAAACGTGAAACTCATATATTATATAGAGTCAGTACAAACAGAGTGATCTATTTCAAGTGTTTATTTCTGTTAATGTTGATGATTATGGCTTACAGCCAATGAAAACCCAAAAGTCATTATCTCAGTAAATTAGAATAGTTAACAAAACCACCTGCAAAGTCTTCCTAAGCATTTAAAAGGTCCCTTAGTCTGTTTAAGTAGTTTTCACAATTATGGGGAAGACTGCTGACTTGACAGATGTCCAGAGAGCAATCATTGACACACTCCACAAGGAGGGTAAGCCACAAAAGGTCATTGCTAAAGAAGCTGTCTGTTCACAGAGTGCTGTATCCAAGCATATTAATGGGAAGTTGAGTGGAAGGAAAAAGTGTGGTAGAAAAAGGTGCACAAGCAACCGGGATAACTGCAGCCTTGAAAGGATTGTTAAGAAAAGGCCATTCAAAAATTGGTGGAGATTCACAAGGAGTGGACCGTTGCTGGAGTTATTGCTTCAAGAGCCACCCCACACCGACGTATCCAAGACATGGGCTACAAGTGTCACATTCCTTGTGTTAAGCCACTCATGACAAATAGACAATGCCAGAAGGATCTTACCTGGGTCAAGGAGAAAAAGAACTGGACTGTTGCTCAGTGGTTTAAGGTGTTGTTTTCAGATGGAAGTAAATTTTGCATTTCATTTGGAAATCAAGGTCCCAGAGTCTGGAGGAAGAGTGGAGAGGCACACAATCCAAGCTGCTTAAGGTCTAGCGTGAAGTTTCTACAATCAGTGATGGTTTGGATAGCCATGTCATCTGCTGGTGTAGGTCCACTGTGTTTGATTGGCCAGCAAACTCGCCTGACCGTAACCCCATAGAGAATCTTTGGTGTATTGTCTGCTATCAAAGCAACCTGGGCTTCCATAACACCTCAGCAGTGTCACAGGCTGATCTCCTCCATGCCACACTGCATTGATGCAGTAATTGATGCAAAAGGAGCCCCCACCAAGTATTGAGTGCATTTACTGAACATAAATTTCAGTAGGCCAACATTTCTGATTTTAAAATCGTTTTTCAAGCTGGTGTTATAAAGTATTTTAATTTACTGAGATAATGACTTTTGGGTTTTCATTGGCTATCAGCCATAATCATCAACATTAACAGAAATAAACACTGGAAATAGATCACCCTGTTGGTAATCACTCCATATAATATACGAGTTTCATTTTTTGTATTGAAGAACTGAAATACATTTCCGGTAACTTTTTGATGATATTCTAATTTTGGGAGATGCACCTGCAACATTGTCTCAGCAATGTTAAAATACAAAAAGCAAATAGATTGTTTCATGAAGTCGCAAATTAGGCGTTAGCAGGAATGTGCCTTTCTGTTATGTAACTGATACATTGGGTGGATTATGGCGAACCACACAGCAGTCTTAAATATATTGCCCACAGGAGTAAGGTACTTCAAATTTATGAAAAGGTAGAGTTTGGGCTGTCTGTGCACCAGAAGATCAAGCCCATGACAGTCATATGCTGGTGTAACTTTGTCGTACTGTGGTAGATAATTCCCATTTAACTAAACCTCACCTCCTTTTTGAAAAAGTGTCGGGCCAGTGCAAAAAGAAATCACAATAATTTTTTTTTTTTAGTTTTTCTGGTATAGAGGAAATACAAACAACCAAGAACACAATGTGGAGAATTATTCAAGGATAAGACTGAATAGAGAATATAAGAAACTAATCTGAGAGTTTAGGCATAGAGCATGATGAAGAAATTGGCAGCACTCAGTAAAATGCCAGCTTAATGCTAAAATTTGTATTAAACAATTTAACTGAATATTATAGGCCGCCAAACATTCACTTTTGTTGCAGATTATTATTTTCATGACATCATTCAACATTCATGTTATTTTTGTACAGATTGAGTATTGTTAGGTCCATTAGTATTTGTGTGATTGAATAATTTAGTGTTTATATTCTCATGACATTTTGCCATTATTGTATCTCTCTTTTTACTTTGAATTAAAGAAAATAAATTGTTTCATCAATGTAAAGTCTCAGTACTGTGTTTCTTAAAAGAGGAAAGTGTCAGGACATTTTTTTCCCCCTAAAACACAACCTGTATCTCATACTGATGTGTAATAGGACAGGCTCCAAATTCAAGTGGTCCCAGGGGTACATAAAGGGTTGTCAATTTTATTTTTTCTCTGGAAAGCCTATCAAAAAAAATCACAGACATACAAAATTACTTACAGACACATTGGAAAGTTATAATAAATCATTGGAATTGTAATTGATAATATATACAGTAGTGTTGAGCGATACCTTCCGATATTCAGAAATATTGGTATCGGATTGGATCAGCGGATATTCAAAAAATATCGGATATCGCCGATACCGATACCCGATACTAATGCAAGTCAATGGGACAAAAATATCGGAATGAAAATAAACCCTTTCTTTCCTTGTAGGTTAATTCTACATGAAGGAAAACAACTAAGAATAATGTAGGATGTATTGGGGGGGTGGAGGAGACATTAAATGCATAGAGGTTTAGCCCAATCAAATGGAATACCAGGAATTTTTTTTAAGACGTTCGGAGTTACAAAGATATTGACTATATTAAGACTTTTTATATTTTGTCAGATATTTATGATTCACTAATTCCATGCTCTTCACCTTTTTTTACTTCTCCCACACTTTCTTCTTCATCATCCTCAGCAGCAGCAGCAGCAGCAGCATCTTTTTCATCAACTTCTTCACCTTATTCATCTTCTTCTTCACCTTCTTCCTATTATTCTTTTTTTTACATTCTTCATATTGTTTTTATTCAACTATTATTCTTCATATTCTACTTCTCCATCTTCTTCATATTCTTCTTCATCATCATATTCTTATTTGTGACAGGCATTCCTGTAGTTGTTATCTATAAAAGTTTGAAGATTACACCTTCCATTTTGCCTGTCACAAAAGAGTTACAACAGGATTTGTCCGCGTTCAGTTTGGCCTGCAGCAGCAGGCTTTTTCCAGGGGCACTACGAGGAGGAACGGACTCACCCCCATACAAAGCTTAGTCTTCTTCTGCTTATAATTTAGATAATATCTTTTGCTCTGATTTTTAGTCTTATGCTTAATGTTCTTCTGCTCTTTGTTCTGCAGCTTCTTGTTCTTCTGCTTTTCAGTCTTCAGGGTCATCGTCTCCATGGTCGTCGTCTCCAGGGTCGTCATCTTCTTCGGGTTGGTCTTCAGGGTCGTCGTCTCCAGGGTCGTCGTCTCCGGGGTCGTCGTCTCCAGGGTCATCATCTGCGGTGTCGTCGTCTTCTTCGGGGTGGTCTTCAGGGTCGTCGCCTTTAGGGTCTTGAACTTGGAAGTGTAGCAGAAGGTACAAGAAAGCTGAGGAACTGCCGAGAACCAGCTGATGGTACTGGAACCCGGATGGGTAGCCGAAGGTACAAGAGCCAATGCAACTACCGAGGACTAGCTGACGGTACTGGAACAAGTATGGGGAGCAGAAGGTACAAGAGCAAAAGACACTGCCTAGAACCAGCTGACGGTACTGGAACCCAGATGGGTAGCAGAAGGTACAAGAGCCAATGGAACAACTGAGGACCAGCTGACATTACTGGAACCCGGTTACTAAGCAGGAGGTACCCGTGCCAGAAAGCACTACCAAGGAGCATCTGACGTTGGTGGAACTCGGATACCCAGAAGGAGGCACCTAAGCCAAAGGCTCTGCCCGGAACCAGCTGATGGTACTGGAACCAGGATGGGGAGCAGAAGGTACAAGAGCAAAAGACACTGCCGAGAACCAGCTGACGGTACTGGAACCCAGATGGGTAGCAGAAGGTACAAGAGCCAATGGAACAACTGAGGACCAGCTGACATTACTGGAACCCGGTTACTAAGCGGAGGTACCCATGCCAGAAAGCACTACCAAGGACTACCTGACGTTGGTGGAACTTGGTGGAACTTTGCTGCACAAAGGCTCTGCCTGGAACCAGCTGACGGTACTGGAACCAGGGGGAGCTATTCAAGATTGTCTTCCTAAGAACCAGCTAATGGTGCTGGAACTCAGATAGGCAGCAGAAGGTCCACAGGGAAAAAAATTGCTAGGCCACGAGCCGGCCGTAGTTACCGAAAACCCACAATCCTACAGGGGGAGCTTGTCCTATTGGCACTACGGAACCAGCCTTGATTGCCAGTTCCCGCAGCCCACATAGGAAGCACCTAAACTGCAGGCACCATAGAGTCATCTAACCTGACCGCAATATGACAGGACAACGTATTGGAGGCAAAGTGACCTTGACACTACCCGGAAACAGCTGGCGTGCTGGAACCAGGCTGGGCAGGAGGGAGTACTCGTGCCAAAGACCATTCAGAGCAGCAACTGGCGGTGTTGGAGCCCAGGGATTACATGACAAACAGAGTGTAGGCTGAGGCCTAATTGGAGCAAGTTGAAAGGGAACCTTTAACCCCCCAGGCGTTTGCAACTAGTAATGCTGCACAAGGAAAAGGTGGCTCTTTTAATTACAGTTAGGGCCAGAAATATTTGGACAGTGACACAATTTTCGCGAGTTGGGCTCTGCATGCCACCACATTAGATTTGAAATGAAACCTCTACAACAGAATTCAAGTGCAGATTGTAACGTTTAATTTGAAGGGTTGAACAAAAATATCTGATAGAAAATGTAGGAATTGTACACATTTCTTTACAAACACTCCACATTTTAGGAGGTCAAAAGTAATTGGACAAATAAACATAACCCAAACAAAATATTTTTATTTTCAATATTTTGTTGCAAATCCTTTGGAGGCAATCACTGCCTTAAGTCTGGAACCCATGGACATCACCAAACGCTGGGTTTCCTCCTTCTTAATGCTTTGCCAGGCCTTTACAGCCGCAGCCTTCAGGTCTTGCATGTTTGTGGGTCTTTCCGTCTTAAGTCTGGATTTGAGCAAGTGAAATGCATGCTCAATTGGGTTTAGATCTGGAGATTGACTTGGCCATTGCAGAATGTTCCACTTTTTGGCACTCATGAACTCCTGGGTAGCTTTGGCTGTATGCTTGGGGTCATTGTCCATCTGTACTATGAAGCGCCGTCCAATCAACTTTGCAGCATTTGGCTGAATCTGGGCTGAAAGTATATCCCGGTACACTTCAGAATTCATCCGGCTACTCTTGTCTGCTCTTATGTCATCAATAAACACAAGTGACCCAGTGCCATTGAAAGCCATGCATGCCCATGCCATCACGTTGCCTCCACCATGTTTTACAGAGGATGTGGTGTGCCTTGGATCATGTGCCGTTCCCTTTCTTCTCCAAACTTTTTTCTTCCCATCATTCTGGTACAGGTTGATCTTTGTCTCATCTGTCCATAGAATACTTTTCTAGAACTGAGCTGGCTTCTTGAGGTGTTTTTCTGCAAATTTAACTCTGGCCTGTCTATTTTTGGTATTGATGAATGGTTTGCATCTAGATGTGAACCCTTTGTATTTACTGTCATGGAGTCTTCTCTTTACTGTTGACTTAGAGACAGATACACCTACTTCTCTGAGAGTGTTCTGGACTTCAGTTGATGTTGTGAACGGGTTCTTCTTCACCAAATTAAGTATGCGGCGATCATCCACCACTGTTGTCATCCGTGGACGACCAGGCCTTTTTGAGTTCCCAAGCTCACCAGTCAATTCCTTTTTTCTCAGAATGTACCCAACTGTTGATTTTGCTACTCCAAGCATGTCTGCTATCTCTCTGATGGATTTTTTCTTTTTTTTCAGCCTCAGGATGTTCTGCTTCACCTCAATTGAGAGTTCCTTTGACCGCATGTTGTCTGCTCACAGCAACAGCTTCCAAATGCAAAACCACACACCTGGAATCAACCCCTGACCTTTTAACTACTTCATTGATTACAGGTTAACGAGGGAGACGCCTTCAGAGTTAATTGCAGCCCTTAGAGTCCATTGTCCAATTACTTTTGGTCCCTTGAAAAAGAGGACGCTATGCATTACAGAGCTATGATTCCTAAACCCTTTCTCCGATTTGGATGTGGAAACTATCATATTGCAGCTGGGAGTGTGCACTTTCAGCCCATATTATATATATAATTGTATTTCTGAACATGTTTTTGTAAACAGCTAAAATAACAAAACTTGTGTCACTGTCCAAATATTTCTGGCCCTAACTGTATGCTCCTTGCACACGCTGAAAAAACAACTTATAAAATGTGGCACATCATACCGTGAAACCATCCCGGAGGCGGGACTTTCCTTCTTAATGAGACGCAGCACAGCCGTCATTCATACCCCCTTGGCACCGGGCGCAGCCTCCTGAGCGTTGTTTGTTTCTGTCCCGGAGCCTGCGCTGTTATGTTATCCCTTGGCCATGCGCTGTTAGCGCTGCCCATCTTCTGACATCATTTGATGTCAGGCTGACTGCGCCTGTGCGGTCGCGCTGCCCAAGATCCCGCCCAGCAGTGTCTTCTGATTTATTCATACTGCGGGGCTGGGATTCATGGCCATGCGCAGTGCATATCTTCGCCTCTCACTCATCTCCTTCTGCCTTCTTCAGACTGTGTGGCATCAGCTGATCCCTAATCACATGCCACGGCTGTGAAGCCACACAGTATGAAGAAGGCGGAAGGAGATGAGTGAGAGGCGAAGATATGCACTGTGCATGCCCATGAATCCCAGCCCCGCAGTGTGAATAAATCAGAAGACACTGCGGGGCGAGTTCTCGGGCAGCACTAACTGCGCATGGCTAAGGGATAACCTTATGCTGTAATGTCTATTGTCTGTACAAGTCCCCTCTATAATTTGTAAAGCGCTGCGGAATATGTTGGCGCTATATAAATAAAAATTATTATTATTATTATTATTATAACCTAACAGTGCAGGCTCCCGGACAGAACCAAACCACAGTCAGGAGGTGGTGCACGGCGTCAAGGGGGTTTGAATGACGGCTGTGCTGCGTGTCATTAAGAAGGAAAGTCCCACCTCCGGGACGGTTTGAAGGTATGAGGGGACACATTTTTTAAGTATTTAGTTCAGCGTGTGCAAGGAGAATAACTAAAAGAGCCACCTTGTCCAAATGCAGCATTAGTGCTGCACAAGGTCGCTCTTTCAGTTACAAACGCCTGGGGAGGGGACAGGTTCCCTTTAATTTCTGTTGTAGTGTCAGCGTGGATGTAGCAGGAGCAATTGCCGGATACACAGCAGGGGAGCAGCTGATGTTACTGAACCCCAATAACACGGCAGCAAGTGTTGACTGTGCAGACGGCACTTCCGAGCAGCAACTGGCGGTGTTGGAGCCCAGGGTATCAAGGAGAAGCAGAGTGTAGGCCGAGGCCTAATTGGAGCAGTTTGAAAGGGAAGCTTTAAACCCCCAGGCATTAGTAACTGAAAGAGCCACCTTGTGCAGCAGTAATACTGCACAAGGAAAAGGTGGCTCTCTTAGTTATGCTCCTTGCACACGCAGAACTAAACACTTATTAAATGAGTCCCCTCATACCGTGAAACCGTCCCGGAGGTGGGACTTTCCTTCGTAATGAGACACAGCACAGCCGTCATTCATACCCCCTTGGCGCTGTGCGCCGCCCCCTCAGCGTTGTTTCAATCTGTTCCGGAGCCTGCGCTGTTATGTTAAACCTTGGGCATGCGCGGTTAGCGATGCCCATCTTCTGACATCATTTGGTGTCAGGCTGACTGCGCCTGTGCGGCCGCGCTGCCCGACATCACGACCCGCAGTGTCTTCTGATTTATTCACACTGCGGGGCTGGGATTCATGGGCATGCGCAGTGCATATCTTCGCCTCTCACTCATCTCCTTCCGCCTTCGTCAGACTGTGCAGCGTCACGGCCGTGGCATGTGACTAGGGATCAGCTGACGGCGCACAGTCTGAAGAAGGTGGAGGGAGATGAGTGAGAGCCTGAGGTGAAGATATGCACTGCTCATGCCCATGAATCCCAGCCCTGCAGTATGAATAAATCAGAAGACACTGTGGGGCGGGATCTCGGGCAGTGCGACCGCACAGGCGTAGTCAGCCTGACATCAAATGATGTCAGAAGATGGGCAGCACTAACTGCGCATGCCCAAGGTTTAATATAACAGCGCAGGCTCCGGGACAGATTCAAACAATGCTGAGGGGGCGGCACCCAGCGTCAAATGGGGTATGAATGCTGGCTGTGCTGCCTCTCATTACGAAGGAAAGTCCCACCCCCGGGACGGTTTCATGGTATGAGATTCCCCGAACGGGGGCTGCTCCCACCACCTTCCTGTACCTCAAGCCATGATGGGTCAAGGACCTCAACATCTACACTACCCTCTTCCACCAACTGCTTCTCCTGGGTAGTCTCGGCAGCACAGTACACAACAGAAAGTGGCACCTGAGTCTCATCATCAGATGCGTACTGAGGTGTGCTGACCGGAGGCACTGGCCCACCCGCCTCTTCAGAATCAGAGAGACAAAGCTGTTGGGCATCACTGCATACTGCTTCTTCTTCCATTTCTCGAATGCTGCTTGGCTGGCCCCCTCTTTCCAAGCCAAGAGATTCAGAGAACAGAAGTAGAGATGGCTCCTGTCCTGGGCTCTCTGACTGCCTGGGCAATTTGGCAGGTGGTGAAGAGACAGATGGGTGCTCTCCAGTGCTCTGTGCCTGAGAGGATGTGGCACTAATTGAAGTCTATGCGTTAGCTGCCATCCATCAGACAACGGCTTCAATTTGTTCATCCTGCAGCAGTGGGGTACGACGATCTCCTACAAAGCTGCGCATGAAGGACTGTTCCTTGCTGAAACTGGGGGATGATGAGTCACTGGTGCCCGCAGCAGGCACAGAATCCCCACGTCCTCTCCCTGCTCCACGCCCACGACCATGTGCCTTACTCCCTGCCTTCTTCATCTTGGTAGACTGATAAAGATAGGCAGAAAAGTACCAAGGGCTTAGTGTGCTTATTCCTGAACAGCTCCTAACAGGTATAAGAAACACTAATTTTCTAAAGTGTGGACTAGACTTTAATATGAGCTAATGTGGCCTACACAACTGTAAAGTGGAATGTTTGGTGAACTTTATTAACTTTTTGTTTTTTTGGCAGAACAGACTACAGAGTGAGCTGCACTCAAACACAGATCGTGCAGACAGCCGTGAACGGCGCTGCAAGGTCAAAAAAAGTTCCTCTGTGTACTCCTATATAGTGTT
Source organism: Ranitomeya imitator (assembly GCF_032444005.1). Taxonomy (NCBI): domain Eukaryota; kingdom Metazoa; phylum Chordata; class Amphibia; order Anura; family Dendrobatidae; genus Ranitomeya; species Ranitomeya imitator. Next base: position 285,300,460 of record NC_091282.1, on the reverse strand, counting down.
TTTCCACAATCTAGCAGGATATGGATGGAAACCCACTAATAAGCTAAATTTGAAAAAATGCGCAGCAGGCAGCACTAATTGAAAAAAAGGACAATGGAACAGTATGAGGCAGTGATGCACCCTGAGCTGACTACAATCGGCTGTGGCGGCAGAACAGTCTACAGAGTGAGCTGTGTTGTGAATTCTGTTATCGAACTCCCTCCTGTGGTCATGAATGGTACTTCGGCGAGTTCTGTCCATAGACTCCCTCTGGTGGCTGTGAGTGGAGCTGCTGCTTCTGAGGTTCCTTCCACAGGTGACGTAGTTTATTCTTTGGCTGGCTGCTCTATTTAACTCCACTCAGATCGTTACTCCATGTCAGCTGTCAATGTTCTTGTACTGGTTCAGTTCGCTCTTGGATCTTTCTGGTGACCTGTCTACTCCAGCGGAAGCTAAGTCCCTGCTAGTTAATTATTTGTTCATTGTTTCTTTGTCCAGCTTGCTATCATTATTTTGCCTTGCTAGCTGGAAGCTCTGGGATGCAGAGTGGCACCTCCGCACCGTGAGTCGGTGCGGAGGTCTTTTTGCACACTCTGCGTGGTCTTTTTGTAGTTTTTTGTGCTGACCGCAAAGATACCTTTCCTATCCTCAGTCTGTTTAGTAAGTCTGGCCTCCCTTTGCTGCAACCTGTTTCAATTCTGTGTTTGTGACTTTCATCTTAACTCACAGTCAATATATGTGGGGGGCTGCCTTTTCCTTTGGGGAATTTCTCTGAGGCAAGGTAGGCTTTATTTTCTATCTCTAGGGCTAGTTAGCTCTTAGGCTGTGAAGAGGCGTCTAGGCAGAGTTAGGTACGCTCCACGGCTATTTCTAGTTGTGTGATAGGATTAGGGGTTGCGGTCAGCAGAGCTCCCACTTCCCAGAGCTTGTCCTGTGTGAGTTTAACCATCAGGTCGTTCCGGGTGCTCCTAACCACCAGGTCCATAACAGAGCTGCACTCACACACAGACTGTGCAGACAGCCGTTCACGGCGCTGCAAGGCCAAAAAAAGTTCCTCTGTGTACTCCTATATAGTGTTTTTCCACAATCTAGCAGGATATGGATGGAAACCCACTAATAGGCTAAATTTGAAAAAATGTGCAGCAGGCTGCACTAATTGAAAAAAGGACAATGGAACAGTATGAGGCAGTGAAACACCCTGAGCTGACTACAACCGGCTGTGGCGGCAGAACAGTCTACAGAGTGAGCTGCACTCACACACAGACTGTGCAGACAGCCGTGAACGGCGCTGCATGGCCAAAAAAAGCTCCTCTATGTAATCCTATATAGTGTTTTTCCACAATCTAGCAGGATATGGATGGAAACCCACTAATAGGCTAAATTTGAAAAAATGTGCAGCAGGCAGCACTAATTGAAAAAAGGACAATGGAACAGTATGAGGCAGTGACGCACCCTGAGCTGACTACAATCGGCTGTGGTGGCAGAACAGTCTACAGAGTGAGCTGCACTCACACACAGACTGTGCAGACAGCCATGAACGGCGCTGCAAGGCCAAAAAAAGCTCCTCTATGTAATGCTATATAGTTTTTTTCCACAATCTAGCAGGATACGGGCGGACAATGGAACAGTATGAGGCAGTGATGCACCCTAAATATAGGCAGAAAAGTACTAAGGGCTTAGTGGCCTTATTCCTGAACAGCTCCTATAAGGTATAAGGTATAAGAAACACTCATTTTCTAAAGTGTGGACTAGACTTTAATATGAGCTAATGTGGCCTACACAACTGTAAAGTGGAATGTTTGGTGAACTTTATTAACTTTTTGTTTTTTTTCGTAGAACAGACTACAGAGTGAGCTGCACTCCCACACAGACCGTGCAGACAGCCTTCAACAACGCTGCAAGGCCAAAAAAAGCTCCTCTATGTAATCCTATATAGTGTTTTTCCACAATCTAGCAGGATACGGAAGGAAACCCACTAATAGGAGAAAAACAGGAAGAATGTGCTGCAGGCAGCAGTAATTGAAAAAAGGACAATGGAACAGTATGAGGCAGTGACGCACGCTGAGCTGACTATAACCAGCGGTGGCTGTAGAACAGACAACAGCGTGAGCTGCACTCACACAGAGATCTTGCAAACAGCTGTGAACAGCGCTGCAAGGCAAAAACAAGGTTCTCACACAGCGGTTGCTAAATTAGCCTGGGTAAAGCACAATGAAGCAAATCGCTATCTCAAAACTGGCCCTCAGTCAGAACACAGCGTCCTGTCCCTAACTTAATTCACAGCAGAGTGAACCCAAAATGGCGGCGGCGACTTTTATAGTGCATCATGACATCATTTCAGCAGCCAATCACAGCCATGCCAGTAGTTACCTGCCTACCATGCAGAACAGGATGTGCCCACACTTCAAATCATTCCTCATTGGCTGAATTCGGGCTCTTTGAATTATGGGAACTTCCGATTCCGATATACTGAAAGTATCGGAACTCAGTATCAGAATTCTGATACTGCAAATATCGGCCGATACCCGATACTTGCGGTATCGGAATGCTCAACACTAGTCTACAGTCCATAATTCTTATAAGAAGCCATTAGCGGCATTAACTATGAACTGAAAAATGATGATAATTGGATTTGTAATAATCCGTACAAGTTTCTCCAGCTTCAAAAAAATCACAGGTGCATCACATTTTTTTCCCAGACAATGACAACTTAAAAAACTACCTTATTTTCAAAGATAGTTCAGGAATTTCTGGATGGTTGGATACGCTGCTGGGGGGATCCAGGGTTTGAGATTTGTGAGTGGTCTGATAAAGAAAGAAGCAACAGTTTAATCAGAAAGGTGCTGCTTAGTCCAAAGTCTTGTGTCAGTGGTGAATGTACAAAGCATGGTTAGTAGTTTCTACTACTGCCCTGTGTAAGGGAATTTACATAGAATATATAATAATAATAATCTTTATTTTTATATAGCGCTAACATATTCCACAGCGCTTTACAGTTTGCACACATTATCATCGCTGTCCCCAATGGAGCTCACAATCTAAATTCCCTATCAGTATGTCTTTGGAATGTGGGAGGAAACCGGAGAACCCGGAGGAAACCCACGCAAACACAGGGAGAACATACAAACTCCTTGCAGATGTTGTCCTTGGTGGGGCTTGAACAAAGGACTCCAGCTCTGCAAGGCTGCAGTGCTAACCACTGAGCCACGGTGCTGCCCTGGTGGCTGAATATAAATTAAGAACGGAGAGCAGCAGCGATCTGTACATTGTTGGCTTATGGTGCTGGTTCTGCCTTTAAAGCACCAGTCCAGTGGGCATTTTTCAATGCTTGAGTGGTGTTTCTAATATAAGGTCCCTGAACATAGTATTATACTTACCCGCCCCATCTTCACCTTCTATCAACGCCACTCAGGTCAAGCTTTGCCATCTTGTGACCACAACTTCTGACTGGCCAGAAGTCAGAGTTAAAGGGAATCTGTGAGGTCAAGTTTGCATACTATACTAATAGCATCCTGAAGTAGGGCTTGAGCAGCCCTTTTAGGATATCTAACTTTTATAGCTGGAAGTTGCCCCGTTGTGTTGCTGTAAGCCCCAGAAAATTTATAGGCGCACGCTTGCAAGTCAAGTGTATGTGAATGTGAAATTAATATTCCCCCTTATCCCCAGAATCCCGCCCACCCCTCTGTGCGGGCCTCAGTGATTCAGTCAGATTGCCTCATTACTCGCCTGAGTATCACATCACAATACTCGGACAGGCCGTCTGCTCTCTTGACCTGCATGCAGTTGTCACGCTCAGGTCAGGAGAGCAGACGGCCAATCCAAGGATTGCGATGCAATTGTCAGGCGAGTAATACAGCAGTCTGACTGAGCCACTGACGCCGGTGCAGAGGGGGGGGTCAAGATTATGGAGTAAAGGGGTGAATATTTATTTCACATTTGCATATGCTTGACTGACTTTGTGAGGCACCACCTCCACGACTCTTCAGTTGTCATTTGCATACAGTGTGTACTATTTAATGAAGCAACAGAATACATTTAGAAAGATGTGAGAGTATGTTTAAAAACCTGCTACCCTTCATTATTAGGAATTGATGGCAGTTTAAGGGAAGTAAATATTCTGACAAGTTCCCTCTGAAATTACCTTATCATGTATATTACTACGACCTGTTAAACTGGATGATATAATATTCCGATCTGGTCTGTAGTTAAAACACCTACACACTAGGTTTTATGCGGCTGTAAAGATTGTATTAGACCATTTCCTGCTTACTTGAGTATCTTTTTATGACACAAAAAATATGCCAAAAACAGAAAACAAGATCTATATGGAAAAGTTGATCTCTTGCCTTGAAATTTCTTTACTTTTTTTTGCTGTTGAGAATAATTGAGAAAATCATTTGTGACATGCAATAGGCCTGCTCCAGTGGGCCTACACTATCTGTATCTGCATCCTCAGTGGTGTCCTCATCAAAATTCATGGCTTTTGTTCAGGTCTCAGATCAAACAAGAAATTGATCTGCGGCAATCACAATCTTACAATGGAATGTATGGCATTATTATTCAAAATAACAACCTTTTCTGACCCGGTTGTTTATAATTGGCAATGTTTGCTTAGCTTTTTTCCAGTTTTATGGCTTTTTTTGCTTTTTAGAGTAAAAGTGCATTTACACCTGTCATCTGCAGCTGTTAAATGATTAGTCATTTAATGGCCTGTTTAGACATGCTCACCAGAATTTTATGCACCCAGAATGATTGTTAATCACCCGAAGAACTAATGTTTTGTTCGCTCCTTGGGTGATTGCTGGCATGTTTATACAAGCCAATAATTGTACCCTAATATCAGCTTGCATAAATGAGCTTTAAACCGTTATATTTTTACTCACGTACACACACAATTTTTGGCCAACGTAAGATATATACTGTATTCTAACGCATTTTCGCCTCTACAGGCTGTATTTTTTGTGTGAATTTTCATGTAAAGGGAACCTGTCACCAGGAATAATTCTGGCACCTGCAGATATGGAGTTAATCTGCTGGTCAACAGCGTTATACTGTCTGACGTTTGCATGTAGCCAAATGTAGCGGGGAGAAAATGATCTTTATTCTCCCCGCCATCATTCGGTATTCAGTCATAGGGGATAGGGCATTGTCGGTTTAGTCACTGCTCTGAAAATACAGAGCGGCCTCTGTAACCGCACTACCAGCCCTGACTGACAGCCGGCCGCAATGTAGAGCCAGTGTCAGTCAGGGTCGGGGCGCGACTACTGCGACCGCTCTGTATTTTCAGAGCAGTGACTGAACTGACGCCGCCCCTATGACTGAATATCGAATGCTGTAATGTAATTGAAATGAAATGTGATCAAGTATTTTAATTCGACGTTACATGTTATGAATTTATATGATGCGTTAAAAGGGTACAATTCCTAAGTTCTTATTCCAAATCAATTTTAAAGTAATGCATACAAATACTACAAGTGACAATAGCTACATGGTATAAAAAATAACATTTTAAAATGAAAAGGTCAAGAGACTTTTCACATACAGGATGGACTACATTGCTTACAGCCAGACATATGATTAACTTTTGTTACTGACTAAATACTTATTTTCCACCATAATTTGCAAAATAAACCTTGCCAAATCAGACAAGGTGATTTTCTGGATTTATTTTCTCATTTTGACTCTCATAGTTGTGGTCTCCTGTGATGTCAATTACAGGCCTCTCTCATCTTTTTAAGTGGGAGAACTTGCACAATTGGTGGCTGACTAAATACTTTTTTCCCCACTGTATATTACGTGATTCAGACTAAATTACTAGTAGATGACTATAAAAAAAGAAAGGCATGACTTTCTTATTACAATGTATAAATACATGAGGGGACAGTACAGAGACCCTTCTAATGATCTTTATACTCGTAGACCTGAGACAGGGACAAGGGGGCATCCTCTACATCTGGAGGAAAGAAGGTTTAAGCATAATCACAGACACAGATTCTTTACTGTAAGAGCAGTGAGACTATGGAACTCTCTGCCGTGTGATGTTGTAATGATGGATTCACTACTAAAATGTAAGAGGGGACTGGATGCATTTCTTGAAAAGTATAATGTTACAGGTTATACATATTAGATTCGTTGATAGGGCTTTGATCCAAGGGACTAGTCTGTATGTGGAATCGGGAAGGCATTTTTTCCCCCAATTTGTGGAGCTAAGTGTTTGCCGCGTGGTTTTTTTTTTGCCTTCCTTCGGATCAATATGTTAGGCTGTGGGTTGAACTAGATGGACTTAAAGTCTTCCTCCAACTTTAAATACTATGTAGCTGATGTCCATACATTATGGACTAGACTTACTTGGTATAGTATCTATACCATTCATCTTAGGAAGTCCTTCCTTGTAAACAGAATATGAATTTTAAGGGGTTTTCTGAAATTTTAATACTGATGACCCTTTCTTTAGGTAATCAGTATAAGAATGGTAGGTGGCCAGTTCCCGACAATCCCACCAATCAGCTAATTGAAGGGACAGCGGTATTTACAAAGATTTGTGCATTATGCAGTGGCCATTAATGATACTGCAAACTCTTTCCCATTCACTTGTATGGGAGTAAGCTTGCAGTATGATTTATGGCTACTACATAATGTGTGGAACCGGGCTACTTCCAGTGTACTTTGACCTCTTCAATTGGTTGATTGGTAGTAGAGGGAACAGAAGTCAGCCCAACACAGGATAGGTCATCATCAGCAATAAAGTCACAGAAGGCTTGTTGAACATTTTATTTTTAACCAGATAAGTTCCTTGAGTCTGATTTTTACTCATTATTCTAATGATTTGTTTTGGTGAGAGCAGGTGATTCAAACGTGAATGAGATATAGCTGTATTAGCTCTGAGTATTGCCTGAGGCTTAATAAAAGGATAAAGGGCATCGATCTTCTATTTTAACAGTATGTTTGACGCCCCCTTGGTGGTAAAATGTTTCTACAGCATAAGATGGCTTCTTACGCACAAGAGAATGAATAGCATAATAAGCATAATAAGAGCCACATGGATGAAATCCTACTGGAAATACATGCAAGCTGTTTGAGGTATATTTTGCTTTGCTCTTTTGCCTTTTAAAAGAAGCTTCTGTCAAGCACAGGGCCAGAAGAGTAGAAATTATGGTCTGCAGTGAATGAGTAATGATTTACTAGCAACACTTTGCATGAAAGGAGAGTTTTAAATTATGTCTCAACCCTATCATACACTCCCCAAAGAGATGGAGTCTTTGGCTATTGTATAATTACATCCATGCGGTAGTGAAATTCTGTCCCTATAATTCAGTACAGGGGAAAGACATATTTTAAGTAAAAAGTGGGATGTCTTAATGAATAAATGATTAAACTAAAGCCCATATGGTTTCAATAAAGGCGAAGAATGGTTATGTCTCTTTACCTCGACTGTGAGGGAAACCAAGAACAAACTGCAGAACATTTTTAACTTAGTGTTTTCTTTGTAGAGATCCACCAATTCCTTTCCTAATGGCGATTTAGACAGGCTGATAATCAGGAACAAACAAACGTTCTTGGGAATGCTGATTTCCTCATTACTGATCAGTCTAAACCGTCAGCTGCAAAAAAGTGGGGATTTATTACATACAGTAAATCACAAACGTTTCGGTCGATACTGGACCTTCATCAGACACTCTATTAGCGGTGGATACTGCATTTATCCCTAGTGTCCCGGCGTACTGACAGCTCTTAAGCCTCAGCGCCACCTATTATTCTGACTCACCATCAGTTGACCAGCCTGGTTCTGTTTCCTCCCGGCTTGTTGCCTTTTTTTCCAGCATGTCTGATTGATGCAAATCCGAGTATTCTATTGTTTTTGGGGCCATACAAGTATACAATTATACCTAGCACACTGATGAAGGTCCAGTATCGACCGAAACGTTTGTGATTTACTGTATGTAATAAATCCCCACTTTTTTGCATCACAACACCCTGGATTGTGCTAGTCACTTTATATTGTATACATTCAGGTTTGGGCACCTATGACTGTGCACCTCCCCTATTTAGGCTGTGCTTAGCATCTTCGATATCATAAACCGTCAGCTGATGAATGACCAAAACATTTGTTCGTTGAGCTAGTTGATTTTTATGCAATATGAACCATCATTCTCAGCAGCACATCGTCATGTAATAGAATTCATTTGCTGCCAATGACATCATGTTCTGTACTCTCAAAACGATGTATTTAACTACTATCTTGTGCAAATAGAAGTGTAATCAGTCTATCTAAATAGGCCGGTAAAAGGAACCTGTCAGCTACTCGAGCCCCCCTAAACTGCTACCATGTCTCTTTTTGTGCTCTTGTCCTTCACCCAAACAAGCCTCTTTTTTTGCTGCTTAGTTATTGCTGAATAAATGTAAATTTAATTCTAAACCCAGTATTTGGGCTATGTAAATCAGTAGGTGACTAGTTGCTGGTGGTTGGGGCATTATTTTTCCCAGACTCATCCTCCTTCTCATCATGTAAGCCCAATCCTATAAAGGTATGAAGTTTACTTCAGGTCATTGGTGTCGGCTGATGGGACTGCTGCTCCCATCAGCCGACGCCTGCTTATGCTAATAACAGTGAGAGCAGGAGCGGCTAATGGGAGTATTCATCAGCCGGTGCCTGCACTATAAATAAATAATTAAAAAAAAATGTTGTGGGCTCCCCTGTATTTTTGATAACCAGCCAGGTAAAACTGACAGCTGGGGGCTGCAACCCTCAGCTGTCAGCGTTAGCAAAGCTGGTTATCAAGAATAGAGGGGCGTGAGGTCTCCCTCATTTATGAAAACCAGCCTTGCTAAATCAGACAGCTGGGGGCTGGTATTCTCAGATTGCTAAGGGGCCATGGATTTTGCCCCCTCAGTCTAAAAAATAGCAGCCCGCAGCTTCCTAGAAAAGGCGCATTTGTTAGATGCGCCAATTCTAGCATTTTGCCTGGCTCTTCCCACTTGTGGTGACAAGTGGTGTTCATATTTGTGGGGCTGATGTTACCTTTGTATGGTCAGTTGACATCAAGCTCACGGTTTAGTAATGGAGAGGCATCTATAAGATACCTATCAATTACTAATCCTACAATTGTATGGTAAATAAACACACAGCCAGAATAAAGCCCTTTATTTGAAGTAAAAACAAAACACACTTTATCCATTTTTATTTAAAAATAACAAACACAGTTATTCTCACCTAATACCTAATTCCACTGATTCCCTCGTCTCCTGTAATAAAGCAAAATAAAAAAAGCAATATCCCTCACCTGTCCGTTGTTCTGTCCCACACCATAATCCATGTCTAGTGGATAAACAGATGCGACAGTCCATGGTGAGAACCACTGGTGAATCATTTATTCACACAGGAACCTGTAAGCTTGTATTTCTTTTTCTCTTAATGCAGTTTTTAAATGAAGGTCTTTATTATTATGTGTTTACTTATTTTTGTCTAATATTTACATTTGTTTGGTGATCTGAAAAATTTTAGTGTGACAAACATGAAAAAGAACAGGAAATCAGGATGGGGTAAACACTTTTTGACACAACTTTATTTCTACCATTGACCATAAATTTCCTCTTTATTGATGAGTGAACGTGCTCGCCACTACTTGTTACTCACCCGAGTATCATAGCACTCGTCATACTCAGCGAGCACCGAGAATTTCCAGGATTACTTGGCGGGAACTGGTGTCTCCATCCAGCATTTTTGGCGGACTTTAGAGACCCAATCACGCTACAGGGATTGTCTGCCAGGCCATGAAACACCGCAGCCATCTTTGGTACATCATCACAAGTATAAGAGACCTGGCGCCTCCCTGCTTGCCGCATTCAGCTCCAGATTCAGTGAGTGTAGGGAGAGCTGTTGCAGAGATAGGGTCAGAATCATGCTTTTGAGGCTGCCGTCACACTAGCAGTATTTGGTCAGTATTTTACATCAGTATTTGTAAGCCAAAACCAGGAGTGGTACAATTAGAGGGAAAGTATAATAGAAACATATGAACCACTTCTATATTCATCACCCACTCCAGGTTTTGGCTGAGAAATACTGATGTAAAATACTGACCAAATACTGCTAGTGTGGCAGCCTAGCAGTTAGTGTAGGTCTACAACTGTTCAAGTCCACAACTCCTGAGAAACCAACAGTCCTTTTTAGGGCTAAATTGCAGCGCTAGGTAGGCAGGGCACAGCATATCCACATCAGTGCAAGACTTGCAGGCACTGTAAGTGCGTACATAGCTCCCACTGCATCCTTCCCAAAGCTCCATAACTGTCTGCTGCTGCTTATTTACTATATACTGTAACTAGCTGCAGTTTTCATTTATTTTTTCAAAAATTCACCCCCCAAAAATTAGTCTGTTATGTCACACTGAGGCCTGGTGTATCTGTTTAAAAATTATAGTTTTGCAGGCATACTGTACGTAGCATAGTTCCTTGTGCTAGCCTTGTTCTACTCTTTTTTTTATTTTTTATTTTTAAATTCACCCAAAAGCCCAAAAAAGTGTAATACAGTCTGTTATGTCAGGCTGAGGGCTTATGTTTCTGTGTTTGAAAAATCACTTTTCTGCAGGCATACGTAGCACAATTCTGTGTGCCAGCCTTGGTCAATTTTTTTTGTGGTAAATTCACCAAAAAACACATTAATACAGTCTATGTTAGGCTGAATCCTAGTGTATCTGCTTTTCAAAAATCGCATTTCCGCAGACATACATAGCATTGTTCTGTGTGCCAGCCTTGTGCCACTCTTTTTTTTTTGTTTTAAATGCACCAAAAAATGTAATACAGTCTGTTATGTCAGGCCGAGACCTGATGTTTCTGTGTTTGAAAAATCGGAGCTTTGCAGGCATACTGATCAGATATAATTTAGCTCCAAATAAATACATTTGTGTTGAGCTTTTGAAATACTGCAGTAGTCCATTTAAAATGGGCAAGGCAAGGGGCAAAGGACGGGGAAGTGGATGTGCTGCTGATGGTGCATGCAGAGGACGAGGCCGTGGCCAAGCTGAAAGTGGGCCACAACAAAGACCCACATCTTGTCGCTCGACCTTCCAGTCCCAGTGTCTAGGGGACCGCAGCACATTACTATTGAAGCCAGAGCAGTCTGAAACGGCTGTTGGTTGGATAGCGGATAATGCTTCCAGTCACTTAGCCACCACATGGTCAAGTCTGAGTAGCCGTGAGTGTGGCCCGGATATTCCTCACCCTTATCCTCCTTCCTTTCACCATGCCGAGTGCCCTGAGACAACTGATCCCACACTTGGACCCTCCCAAGAGCTGTTCAGTTTTCCCTTTCAAGATTCTGATGAGACACAATTGCCAGAAAGTCAGGAGGAGGAGCAGGGTGCTGATGTGGAAGACAAAGTGTTGGATGACATAGTGACTGACCCAACCTGGCAGGAGGACATGCAGAGCGAAGACAGCAGCACACATGGGGAAGGAGGCATATGACCCCAACAGGCAGGAAGAAGCAGTGTGGTTATTCTACCTATATACAGCACTATTTTGCATTGAAAAAAAAAATACAGGCCACATATTTGGCAGTGTGGTACCGCTGTCAGACGTCTGATGTATTTGTGGCCTACAAATTGTGGAAATTCAGGCCTACATTCTGCTGTATTTGCTGTCTGTTGCCCTAGTTCGGTACACTATTTCAGTTTAAAAAATAAAAAAAATACAGGTTACATATCGAACAGTGTGATATCTCGGTAAAAACACTTCTCTTTCAAGTTGTTATGGCTGTTTCATGACTGTCTTAAATGCTCCAACTACTACTACCACCATCATCATCTTCTGCCTAGAGGCAGTCACTGCGCACATAGAAAGTCTGAGGAGCAGAGTGTGAACGCTTGGGTGGTGTTGTACTCTGTCTCTGTATTGCGAAGGCATTTGCTCCCGCCAATAAAAGCGGTACTGCCAGAAAGCAAGGAGCCATGTGCCCAGTGACCGCCAGAGAACGAGGCACCGTGTACTCCATGAACGTGAGTACAGAGCACGTAGAGAGACAGTTCATGCTTTAGCTTTGCTAAACAATAACTAAAGGGCACAGAGGAATGACATAGGATGTTGGTACGGTCAGCAAGGTACTCCCTCAGCATTTTCCAAAACTTTGCACTCCTTGTGAGAGTCCCCCACTCCTCAGGGTCAGGGTGATGGGAGGGTCTGAGAAAACTCTCCCCAAACTTTGTCAGTGTCCCACTACCTCTGCTGGATTGGAGTTGTGTCTCTTTCACCTGTACTCCTTGCTTGGCCAGTGAACTATGACCTCTTCTGCCAGCGTTTTCAGATGGAAATTTTTTTAATAATTCAGCAAGAAGGGCCCTATGGTCCTCCAACATTGTAGTACACCTGTCTGCCTCTGGAATAAGAGATATAAAGTTCTCCTTGTAGCGTGGGTCTAGAATTGTCAACAATCAGTATTGCTTGTCATCTAAAATTTTGAGAATGCGAGGGTGACGGGAAAGACAGCATAACATAAACTCAGCCATGCGTGCAAGACTGCTAACAGTCGATACTTCCGTGTCCTCACCAAGAGCACAACTGACCATGGTCTCCTCCTCCTCCTTGTCATCAGGCCTCCATGACTTTTGACAAACCTCAGTAATATCATTTTAAATACATCATTGTAAATACACTCCCCTGTAGTTTTTATCTCCCCCACCTCATTGTAGATTGTAAGTTGTCACAAGCAGGATTTTTTCGGGGGGGGGTTTAATTATTGTTATCATTGTTACTTATTATTATTATTATTATTATTATTTATTGTTATAGTGCCATTTATTCCATGGCGCTTTACATGTAAGGAGGGGTATACATAATAAAAACAAGTACAATAATCTTAAACAATACAAGTCATAACTGGTACAGGAGGAGAGAGGACCCTGCCCGCGAGGGCTCACATTCTACAAGGGATGGATGAGGATACAGTAGATGAGGATAGAGCTGGTCGTGCAGTGGTTTGATCGATCGGTAGTTACTGCTGGTTGTAGGCTTGCCGGAAGAGGTAGGTCTTCAGGTTCTTTTTGAAGGTTTCGATGGTAGGTGAGAGTCTGATATGTTGGGGTAGAGGGTTCCAGAGTAGGGGTGATACGCGAGAGAAATCTTGTATACGATTGTGGGAAGAGGAGATAAGAGGGGAGTAGAGAAGGAGATCTTGTGAGGATCGGAGGTTGCGTGTAGGTAAGTACCGGAAGACGAGGTCACAGATGTATGGAGGAGACAGGTTGTGGATGGCTTTCTATGTCATGGTTAGGGTCTTGTACTGGAGTCTCTGGGCAATGGGGAGCCAGTGAAGGGATTGACAGAGGGGAGAAGCTGGGGAATAGCGGGGGGGAGGGGGGACAGGTGGATTAGTCGGGCAGCAGAGTTTAGAATAGATTGGAAGGGTGCGAGAGTGTTAGAGGGGAGGCCACAGAGCAGGAGGTTGCAGTAGTCAAGGTGAGAGATGATGAGGGCATGGACTAGGGTTTTTGCAGATTCTTGGTTGAAGAATGAACTGATTCGTGAAATTTTTTTGAGTTGAAGTCAGCAGGAAGTGGAAAGGGCTTGGATATGTGGTTTGAAGGAGAGATCAGCATCATGGATTACCCCGAGTCAGCGAGCTTGTGGGACTGGGGAGGGTGTGCAGCCATTTACTGTATAGATAGATTCGTTGGGGGGGTCACGTGACATGGGGGAAAGATGATGAATTCTGTTTTGTCCATGTTAAGCTTCAGAAATCTAGCGGAGAAGAAGGATGAAATAGGGGACATTGAGGGATTCTGGTTAGTGGTGAGGTGATATCTGGTCCAGAGATGTAGATCTGTGTCATCAGCATAGAGATGATACTGAAAGCCATGAGATTCTATGAGCTGTCCCAGGCCAAAGGTGTAAATGGAGAAGAGCAGGGGCCCTAGGACTGAACCTTGTGGGACTCCGACAGATAAGGGGCGAGGTGAGGAGGTGGTGTGTGAGTGGGAGACGCTGAATGTCCGGTCTGTTAGGTATTATGAGATCCAGGATAGGGCCAAGTCTGTGATGCCAAGGGATGAGAGGGTCTGTAATAATAGGGAATTGTCCACTGTGTCAAAGGCAGCCGACAGGTCCAGGAGGAGGAGGACAGAGTAGTGTCGCTTGCTCTTGGCAGTTAAGAGGTCATTGGTGACCTTAGTTAGGGCAGTTTTAGTGGAGGGGTGTGACCGGAAGCCAGATTGTAAGCGGTTGAAGAGGGAGCAAGAAGAGAGATGGGAGGACAGTTCAAGGTAGACGTGTTGTTCCAGTAGCTTGGAGGCATAGGGGAGAAGTGATATAGGGCAATAGCTAGATACAGAGGATGGGTCAAGAGAGGGCTTTTTGAGGATAGGTGTGATGGAGGCATGTTTAAAGCTTGAGGGGAAAACACCAGTTGTTAGTGATAGGTTGAAGAGATGGGTTAGGGTTGGGATGAAGACTGTGGTGAGGTTTGGGATGAGGTGGGATGGGATCGGGTCAAGTGCACAGGTGCTGAGATGTGATCTTGAGAGTAGAGTGGAGAGTCGATCTTCTGTAATGGTGGAGAAGTTGGTTTTGGAGGTGGAGGGCTGGGAAGTCGGGAGGAAGGGCTCTGGGGGTTGTTGACCAAAACTGTCTCTGATTTTATCAATCTGCTATTAAATCTTAGAGCAGCATGAAGTAAGGGCATAGACCTGATTCCAAAGATCAGTCACTTACTAGGCTGCCTGCCGTAGTTAAAAAAAACACTGTTCTCAATAAGAAATTATCAGTAGAGAACTAGTTGTCTTGTGCCATGTAGTCCTACTGCTGTGTATCTCCACCCTCACCACTAATTGGAAGCTTTATGCCTATGAACAGTATACACAGAGAACTGCCAATCAGTGGTGTGGGCGGGGTTATACAGAGCTCAGCATTCAAAGAATTGCAAGATCTGCATCAAAGAAAACTGTGATTTTATCAACACAGAATCAAGCAGCCCAGTTACATCATGGGAAAAGAGCATTTCAAAGTACTCCAATGCATCTAAAAGGAAAAATAAAGCAACTTTGTAATTGATGGTCAATAAAAATATCACTGACTTGTTGCACACAGCTGCACACAGATGTATGCGTCTCCATGGTAACAGACAACAAGGAAACCATGTGTAGCCTGATTCCTAACAACAATTCCTAATACTACCCTATTCCCTGATAATACAGTATGTCCGTAAAGTCATGGTGCACTCCCGACCAGTCAAAGGTCTATTTATAGATTACATTTTGGTGCCCTTTCTCTGGCCCAATCATATCCGACCTGTTCATGAGGAGAGATAACAAGAAACAAACAACACAAACTCATTTATGTTGCTGAGCCCCCTGTCAGATTAACCAGATTTATCAGGATAAACTGAACTCTGATTAATACACTGCCAAGTCTGTGACATCATGCAATCACAAGTCTATGCCAGCTGTGTGGTTTTCCATGCCAGTCGAGAAGTGGATGGTACAGAGGAAAGTTCAGTGTGTTCGGTAGCTCGCTAAATTCGAATCCGTGACCAAAGTGCTACCTGAATATCGGCGCATTTATAACGAAGTGCCACCACATAGGAATAACATTACTCGGTGGCATAAGCAGTTGAAGGAAACCAGCAGTTTGGTGGAGAAACCCCGTTCTGGTTGGCCATCAATCAGTGACGAGTCTGTAGAGGCTATACGGGATAGCTACCTAAGAAGCCCTAAAAAATCAGTGCGTGAATATGCTTGACAATTACACCTAAGCAAGACTACAGTTCATAATGTGTTAAAGAAACGTCTCTGTTTTACGGGGTACAAATTGCGGCTGTTGCATGCTATCAAACCGGCAGACAGACCCACACGATGCACGTTTGCTACAGATATGCTTCATGAGATCGACAATGATGCAAGATTTTTGCAGAAGATTGTGTTTAGCGATGAGGCGACCTTCCATATCTGTGGACATGTTCATCGCCATAATGTCCGAATATAGGCTGCTGAACATCCTCATGCCTACGTTGAGCACGAACTTAACACCCCTAAAGTGAACGTGTGGTGTGGCCTGATGCATAAGGTGATAGGTATGAAACTGGTAGAGTTTTCCTTTTATTTGGAGCAGATTTCACATTTCTATTGTTTTTTGTTGCTTTCTAGTCACTGGTCAAAAGTGCACCATGACTTTACGGACACACTGTATATCAAATACATGTTATGAAGAAACAGGGGCAAACACATTACACAGGGTTCCTATTGTCATCATATTTTTTTTTCAGAAAAAGTCTTTAAACGCATTTCTGTCACAATGAAAGTGTGACCAGGAGTATGATTGATGACCTAACCTTATGACAGATCACTGTTTCTGAAACCCCGTCCTCTCTGTCCCAAACACATCATGTTTCAGGATTTCCTTAGTATTGCACAGGTGAGAACCTGTAGCAGTTTCTGTTACCTTAATAATTTCATCACCATTCTGGTCAGCCGTAATCAGCTCTAACGGTGGCCAGATGTACACTACGGTTCCAAAGTTTAGGGTCACCTAGACAATTTTGTGTTTTCCATGAAAACTCATACTTTTATTAATCAAATGAGTTGCCAAATGAATTAAAAATCCAGATATTGACAAGGTTCAAAAAAAAGATTTGAAATAATTTTCTCCTTCAAAAATTTGCTTTAGTAAAAGAATGTTCCCTTTGCAGCAATCACGGCAGTTAATTTGCTGAGGTTATCTGGAGAAATTTCACCCATGTTTCCAGAAGCCCCTCCCACAAGTTGGTTTGGCTTGATGGGCACTTTGTGCGTACCATACGGTCAAGCTGCTCCCACAACAGCTCAATGGAGTTGAGATCTGGTGACTGCGCTGGCCACTCCATTACAGATAGAATACCAGCTGCCTGCTTCTTCCCTAAATAGTTGTTGCATAATTTGGAGGTCTGCTTTGGGTCATTGTCCTGTTGTAGGATAAAATTGGCTCCAATCAAGCGCTGTCCACATGATATGGCATGCCGTTGAAAAATGGAGTGATAGCCTTCCTTATTCAAAATCCCTATTACCTTGTACAAATCTCCCACTTTACCAGCACCAAAGCAACCCCAGACCATCACATTACCTCCACCATGTTTGACAGATGGCATCAGGCACTCTTCCAGAATTTTCTCAGTTGTTCTGCTTCACACAAATGTTCTTCTGTGTGATCCACACACCTCAAACTTGGATTAGTTTGCCATAACACTTTTTTCCAATCTTCCTCTGTCCAATATCTGTTCTTAGCCCATATTAATCTTTTCCTTTCATTAGCCAGTCTCCGATATGGCTTTTCCTTTGCCACTCTGCCCTGAAGGCCAACATCCTGGAGTCGCCTCTTCACTGTAGACGTTGACACTGGCGTTTTGCGTGTACTATTTAATGAAGCTGCCAGTTGAGGACCTGTGAGGCATCGATTTCTCAAACTACAAACTCTAATGTACTGGTCTTGTTGCTCACTTTTGCAGCGGGGCCTCCCACTTCTCTTTCTACTCTGGTTAGATTACTCTGGTTAGGTTACTCTGGTGTTAAAAAATGCATGTTATAGTCTGAAAAATATGGTAAATTGTGGAAACTGCTACAAAATCTAAAGAAGAAGCAGTATAATGCGGGTGCTAAGTACCCGCGATTCCTGGCTTTAAAAGTTTGTAGATGTGAACTTTTCGGCTAAGTTCCCAAAATGAGTATTTGGTGCATTTTATTTGCTGTGTAAAAATGCCCAAAAATGCAACATTCCCAAAATGTTTATGGATTTATGTAAATTCATGTCACAGTTCTTTCTTTTCCGTTGTGGAAACTGATCTGTGGTGTGATTTTGACATCTGCCATATGTCAAATTCTCCCATAACATGGTCTTTAAGTCTCCTTACACCAGCTTGGCAATCGCAATTGTTACACCATCTGGGAGCTGTATGCCGTAGGGGCAGAGAGCCTATTTTCAGTGATGTATCACTTACAGGCATACTTGGTGCAATTTTAATAGAATCCCTTTTTACTCTGTTGTACTGTAGATGTAGCAGTGGTCAGAATGCTGAGCTGTGTATCACCCAGCTCACCCCCCAAAAATAAAATATGCATATGTGTTTTTATTTTGCTTCTGCAGTGACAAAGCAATAAAAATTCATAAAATCCACACAGGATCAATAAAGTTTTATTAAAGCTAGGTAACAGTAAGTTTCCAAAATAAAGCAAAGTTATTTAGAACATGACATGCCAAAAGGAGACAAAAATACTTCAACTGAAAAAAATGCAGTAAAAAAACACAATGAAGAAGCGCAAGTAACCTAATTTAGCTGATTGGTGTAGTCAACATCAGAAATACACCAAATACTCACTGTGGGAACATAGCCTTAAACAATTAGAACATAGGACATGGGGATTAGACCAAGCTGCCACTGCAGAATCACCACTAGCATTTGTGGATGCATCTGTCTGTATGTAACCAGTCCTTAATATAATGATGTAATGATATGCTCACATGCAGCGTTTTTTGCAGTGTCTTTATGCAAATTAAAGGCTGCTTTTTACAGCACCAGCAAAAGCTATAAGGGTATGTGCACACCTTGCAGATTTGCCTGTGGAATTTTCTGCGTAGATTCTGCCTCTCTTGGCAGAAAACACAGGCAAAAATCCACAAGGATGCATTTTTGATGCGGATTTTCATGCGTTTTTTCCATGCAGATTTGTATGCGTTTTTGAAAGCTAAATAAAGATCTATTATTGAACAAAACAAAAAGAATTGTGATGTCATTTCTTGTCCAATCTCTTCATTTACATACTCCATTGAAGAATAATGTTTACGTACACAGAAAATAGATAGATAAATAGATGATAGCTAGATAATAGATAGATGCGACGCCCTCTATCTCCTGGAAAAAAATAAAAAATAATAAACCAACACAAATACTCCCTGCTCCTATGCAGTCCATTTAATAACGAGTGTCCCACGACGATCTCCCATCAGGAGATGTGACAGCTCTATGGGCCTCCAGTGACACACTGACAGGAGACAATGGCTCCTGCAGTGTTATCACTGAGGGTTCAATGGCCTCTCACTTTACCGCACTGCTGCGTGAGAATTTTCCCACACAGTGGTGCTGCAAGTAGCATAGTAGCATAGTTATTAAGATTGAAGGAAGACTTTAAGTCCATCTAGTTCAATGAATAGCCTAATCTAACATGCCCTAACATGTTGATCCAGAGGAAGGCAAAAAAAAACCATGTGGCAAAGAGTAAGCTCCACATTGGGGAAAAAATTCCTTCCCGACTCCACATACGGCAATCAGACTAGTTCTGTCATGATCCCAATGGCAAGGGATCACAAAAGGACAAGCACACAAAAAACAGAACAAGCTCTAGGGTGATGGAAACTGAGCTGACCGCGATCCTGAACCTAATTCACAACACTAGCAGTAGCCGGGGAACGTGCCTACGATGATTCTAGACGTCTCGCGCCAGCCGAAGGACTAGCTTCCCCTATTAGAAGAAACAAAGACCTCTCTTGCCTCCAGAGAAACACCCCACAGAAATAGCAGCCCCCCACATGTAATGACGGTGAAATGAGAGGAAAGCACATACGTAGTAATGAAAACAGATTCAGCAAAATGAGGCCCGCTAAAACTAGATAGCAGAGGATACAAAAGTGAACTGCGCGGTCAGCGAAAAACCCTACAAAAAACCATCCTGAAATTACCTGAATTCATGTGCCAACTCATGGAACATGAGGAGTAATATCAGCCCACTAGAGCAACCAGCAACAAGGAATCACATAACTGCAAGCTGGACTAAAACAAAAATAAAGCAAAACGTGGAACAGGAAAATCAAAAACTTAGCTTGTCCTGAAGATTACTGAAGCGGAAAGCAGAGGTAACAAGACACACTGATTACATTGATCGCCGGCGAGGAAATGACAAGAAAGCCAGGTTAAATAGGAAACTCCCATATCCTGATAGAACAGGTGGACACCAGAGACCGCAGAGAACACAAGTCACCCAGTACCATCTGTAACCACCAGAGGGAGCCCAAAAACAGAATCCACAACAGTACCCCCCCTTGAGGAGGGGTCACCGAACCCTCACGAGAACCACCAGGGCGACCAGGATGAGCCCTATGAAATGCACGGACCAAATCAGCAGCATGAACATCAGAGGCAACCACCCAAGAATTATCCTCCTGACCATAACCCTTCCAGTTGACCAAATACTGAAGTTTCCGTCTGGAAACACGAGAATCCAAGATCTTCTCCAAAACATACTCCAATTCTCCCTCCACCAGCACCGGAGCAGGAGGCTCAAGCGAAGGAACAACAGGTACCTCATACTTCCGCAACAACGACCGATGGAACACATTATGAATAGCAAACGATGCCGGGAGATCCAAACGAAACGAGGCTTGAACTTAGGAGAAGAGACCTTCATAGGAACAAAACGAGAAGACAACCACACCAAGTCCCCAACACGAAGTCGAGGACCCACGCGGCGACGGCGATTAGCAAACTGCTGAGCCCTCTCCTGGGACAACTTCAAATTGTCCACCATATGACTCCAAATCTGATGCAACCTATCCACCACCATGTCCACTCCAGGACAATCAGAAGGCTCCACCTGACCAGAGGAAAAACGAGGATGAAACCCCGAATTACAAAAGAAAGGAGAAACCAAGGTAGCAGAACTAGCCCGATTATTAAGGGCAAATTCGGCAAGCGGCAAAAAGGTAACCCAGTCATCTTGATCAGCAGAAACAAAACACCTTAAATAAGTTTCCAAGGTCTGATTAGTTCGTTCCGTCTGGCCATTCGTCTGAGGATGGAATGCAGACGAAAAGGACAAATCAATGCCCATCTTAGCACAGAACGTCCGCCAAAATCTAGACACAAACTGGGATCCCCTGTCAGAAACAATGTTCTCCGGAATCCCATGCAAACGAACCACGTTCTGAAAAAACAGAGGGACCAACTCAGAGGAGGAAGGTAACTTAGGCAAGGGTACCAGATGAACCATCTTAGAAAAGCGGTCACACACAACCCAGATGACGGACATTTTTTGAGAGACAGGGAGATCCAAAATAAAGTCCATGGAAATGTGCGTCCAAGGCCTCTTCGGGATAGGCAAAGGTGACAACAATCCACTGGCCCGAGAACAGCAAGGCTTAGCCCGAGCGCAAACTTCACAAGACTGCACAAAAGAACGCACATCCCTCGACAAGGAAGGCCACCAAAAAGACCTGGCCACCAAGTCTCTAGTACCAAATATTCCAGGATGACCTGCCAACGCAGAAGAATGGACCTCGGAGATGACTCTACTGGTCCAATTATCCGGAACAAACAGTCTTTCAGGCGGACAACGATCAGGTTTATCCGCCTGAAACTCCTGCAAAGCACGTCGCAAGTCTGGGAAGACAGCCGACAAAATCACCCCATCCCTAAGGATACCAGTGGGCTCAGAATTTCCAGGGGAATCAGGCACAAAACTCCTAGAAAGAGCATCCGCCTTCACATTCTTTGAACCTGGCAGGTATGAAACCACAAAATCGAAACGGGAGAAAAACAGTGACCAACGAGCCTGTCTAGGATTCAGACGCTTGGCAGACTCAAGGTAAATCAGATTTTTGTGATCAGTCAAGACCACCACACGATGTCTAGCACCCTCAAGCCAATGACGCCACTCCTCAAATGCCCACTTCATGGCCAAAAGCTCCCGATTACCAACATCATAATTCCGCTCAGTGGGCGAAAACTTTCTAGAAAAGAACGCACATGGCTTCATCACCGAGCAATCGGAGCTTCTCTGTGACAAAACCGCCCCCGCTCCAATCTCAGAAGCATCAACCTCAACCTGAAAAGGAAGCGAAACATCTGGCTGACGCAACACAGGAGCAGAAGAAAACCGGCGCTTAAGTTCCTGAAAGGCCTCCACAGCCGCAGCAGACCAATCAGCAACATCAGCACCCTTCTTAGTCAGATCCGTCAAAGGCTTAACAACACTAGAAAAATTAGTTATGAAACGACGATAAAAATTAGCAAAGCCCAAGAACTTCTGTAGACTCTTAAGAGATGTAGGCTGCATCCAGTCACAAATAGCTTGAACCTTGACGGGATCCATCTCAATAGTAGAAGGGGAAAAAATATACCCCAAAAAAGAAATCTTCTGGACTCCAAAGAGACACTTTGAACCTTTTACAAACAAAGAATTGGCCCGCAGGACCTGAAACACCTTCCTGACCTGCTGAACATGGGACTCTCAGTCATCAGAAAAAAACAAAACATCATCCAAATACACAATCATAAATTTATCCAGATATTCACGGAAAATATCGTGCATAAAGGACTGGAAGACAGAAGGAGCATTAGAAAGTCCAAAAGGCATCACCAAATACTCAAAATGTCCCTCAGGCGTATTAAATGCGGTTTTCCACTCATCACCCTGCTTAATCCGCACAAGATTATACGCACCCCGAAGATCAATCTTAGTGAACCATTTAGCCCCCTTAATGCGAGCGAACAAATCAGTCAACAATGGCAAAGGATACTGATATTTGACCGTAATCTTATTCAAAAGACGGTAATCTATACAAGGCCTCAAGGAACCATCTTTTTTGGCCACGAAAAAAAAACCTGCTCCCAAAGGAGACGAAGATGGACGGATATGTCCCTTTTCCAAGGACTCCTTAACATAATCCCGCATAGCAGTATGCTCTGGCACTGACAGATTGAACAAACGACCTTTAGGAAATTTACTGCCAGGAATCAAATCTATAGCACAATCGCAATCCCTGTGAGGAGGAAGCGAATTGAGCTTAGGCTCCTCAAAAACATCCCGATAATCAGACAAAAATACAGGAACCTCAGAAGGAGTAGATGAAGCGATAGAAATCGGAGGTGCATCATCATGAACCCCCTGACATCCCCAGCTTAACACAGACATCGTTTTCCAGTCCAAGACTGGGTTATGAGTTTGTAACCATGGCAGACCAAGCACTAAGACATCATGTAAATTATACAGTACCAGGAAGCGAATCACCTCCTGATGAACGGGAGTCATACGCATGGTCACGTGTGTCCAGTACTGAGGTTTATTGATAGCCAAAGGTGTAGAGTCAATTCCTTTCAAAGGAATAGGGACTTCCAGAGGCTTCAGACTAAACCCACAGCGGTTGGCAAATGACCAATCCATAAGACTCAGGGCAGCGCCTGAATCCACATAGGCATCGACGGAAATGGCTGATAATGAACAAATCAGAGTCACAGACAGAATGAACTTAGACTGTAAAGTACTAATGGCAACAGACTTATCAACCTTTTTTGTGCGTTTAGAGCATGCTGATATAACATGAGCTGAATCACCACAATAAAAACACAACCCATTTTTCCGCCTATAGTTTTGCCGTTCACTTCTGGACTGAATTCTATCACATTGCATTGTCTCAGGTGCCTGTTCAGAAGACACCGCCAAATGGTGCACAGGTTTGCGCTCCCTTAAACGCCGATCAATCTGAATAGCCAGACTCATTCAGACCTGTAGGCGCAGGGAACCCCACCATAACATCTTTAATGGCCTCAGAAACGCCATCTCTGAATCTTGCAGCCAGGGCGCACTCATTCCACTGAGTAAGCACCGACCATTTCCGAAATTTCTGACAATATAATTCTGCTTCATCTTGCCCCTGAGAGAGAGCCAATAAAGCTTTTTCAGCCTGAATCTCTAGGTTAGGTTCCTCATAGAGCAAATCCAATGCCAGAAAAAACGCATCCACATTGAGCAACGCAGGATCCCCTGGTGCCAATGCAAATGCCCAATTCTGAGGGTCACCCCGCAGGAAAGATATTACAATCTTGACTTGCTGAGCAGGGTCTCTGTTGTGAATTTGCTTTTTGGCTCCCTCTAGTGGTTACTAGTTTTTTGACTCTGGTTTTTCTGTCTTTCCTTTTATCCGCACCTGGGTCGTTAGTTAGGGGCGTTGCTTTATAAGCTCCCTGGACACTCAGTTCTATGCCTGGCAACGTAGTTATCAGAGCTATTCTGCTGTGCTCTTGTCTACTGATCCTGGTCCGGTTATTCAGCTAAGTCATTTACTTTGCTTTTTGCTATTTGTTTTTGGTTTTGTATTTTTGTCCAGCTTGTTCCTAATCTGTATCCTGACTTTTGCTGGAAGCTCTAGGGCGCTGGTGTTCTCCCCCCGGACCGTTAGACGGTTCGGGGGTTCTTGAATTTCCAGTGTGGATTTTTGATGGGGTTTTTTGTTGACCATATAAGTTACCTTTCTATATTCTGCTATTAGTTAGCGGGCCTCTCTGTGCTAAACCTGGTTCATTTCTGTGTTTGTCATTTCCTCTTACCTCACCGTTATTATTTGTGGGGGGCTTCTATCCTGCTTTGGGGTCCCTTTCTCTGGAGGCAAGAGAGGTCTTTGTTTTCCTCTACTAGGGGTAGTTAGATTCTCCGGCTGGAGCGAGTCATCTAGGATCAACGTAGGTATGACCCCCGGCTACTTCTAGTGTTGGCGTTAGGAGTAGATATATGGTCAACCCAGTTACCACTGCCCTATGAGCTGGATTTTTGTATCTTGCAGACTTCCACGTTCCTCTGAGACCCTCGCCATTGGGGTCACAACAGTTTGCCAGGCCTATATTAAATGTTTAATGCATTGCAAAAGAGGGATTATAAGAAAGAAGATTCTGAGTTTTTTTTTTTTTTCCTCTCTCATTTTTTTTTTTTTTTTTTTTTTTCTTCATCCCCTTTACCTCAGAGTGGCTTATGCTTGCTGCAGACATGAATGTCCAGACCTTGATTACAAGTGTGGACCAGCTGGCTACTCGTGTGCAGGGCATACAAGATTATGTTATCAGAAGTCCTGGGTCAGAACCTAAGATACCGATTCCTGAACTGTTTTCCGGAGACAGGTTTAAGTTTAGGAATTTCAAGAATAATTGTAAATTGTTTTTGTCCCTGAGACCCTGTTCATCTGGAGACTCCGCTCAGCAAGTAAAAATTGTTATTTCGTTCTTACGGGGTGACCCTCAAGATTGGGCTTTTTCGCTGGCGCCAGGAGATCCGGCATTGGCTGATATTGATGCGTTTTTTCTGGCGCTCGGTTTACTTTATGAGGAACCCAATCTTGAGATTCAGGCAGAAAAGGCCCTGCTGGCTATGTCTCAGGGGCAGGACGAGGCTGAAGTGTATTGCCAAAAATTTCGGAAATGGTCCGTGCTGACACATTGGAACGAGTGTGCACTGGCCGCAAATTTTAGAAATGGTCTTTCTGATGCCATTAAAGATGTTATGGTGGGTTTTCCCATTCCCACAGGTCTGAATGATGCTATGGCACTGGCTATTCAAATTGACCGGCGATTGCGGGAGCGCAAGACCGCAAATTCCCTCATGGTGTTGTCTGAACAGACACCTAATTCGGTGCAATGTGATAGAAAAACCGCAAATTCCCTCATGGTGTTGTCTGAACAGACACCTGATTTAATGCAATGTGATAGAATCCTGACCAGAAATGAGCGGAAAATTCATAGACGCCGGAATGGCTTGTGCTACTACTGTGGTGATTCTACACATGTTATCTCAGCATGCTCTAAACGTATAGCTAAGGTTGTTGGTCCGGTCACCGCTGGAAATTTGCAACCTAAATTTATTCTGTCTGTAACTTTGATTTGCTCACTGTCGTCTTATCCTGTCATGGCGTTTGTAGATTCAGGTGCTGCCCTGAGTCTTATGGATCTGTCATTTGCTAAGCGCTGTGGTTTTACTCTTGAACCATTAGAAAATCCTATTCCTCTTAGGGGTATTGATGCTACGCCATTGGCAGCAAATAAACCGCAGTATTGGACACAGGTTACCATGTGCATGACTCCTGAACACCGCGAGGTGATACGTTTTCTTGTTTTACATAAAATGCATGATTTGGTTGTTTTAGGGCTGCCATGGTTACAGACCCATAATCCCGTCCTGGACTGGAAGGCTATGTCAGTTTCTAGTTGGGGCTGTCGTGGTATTCATGGGGATATCCTGCCTGTGTCTATTGCTTCTTCTACGCCTTCGGAAGTTCCGGAGTATTTGTCTGATTATCAGGATGTCTTTAGTGAGTCCAGGTCCAGTGCATTGCCTCCTCATAGGGACTGTGACTGTGCTATAGATTTGATTCCAGGCAGTAAATTTCCTAAGGGAAGACTCTTTAATCTGTCGGTACCTGAACATACCGCTATGCGTTCGTATATCAAGGAGTCTTTGGAGAAAGGACATATTCGTCCGTCTTCTTCCCCTCTTGGTGCAGGATTCTTTTTTGTGGCTAAAAAGGACGGATCTTTGAGGCCTTGTATTGATTATCGGCTTTTAAATAAGATCACTGTCAAATTTCAGTATCCTCTGCCGCTGTTGTCTGACTTGTTTGCCCGAATTAAAGGTGCCAAGTGGTTCACCAAGATAGATCTTCGTGGTGCGTACAACCTTGTGCGCATTAAGCAAGGTGATGAATGGAAAACTGCATTCAATACGCCCGAAGGTCATTTTGAGTACTTGGTGATGCCTTTTGGGCTCTCCAATGCGCCTTCAGTTTTTCAGTCCTTTATGCATGACATTTTCCGGAAGTATCTGGATAAATTTTTGATCGTTTATCTGGATGATATTTTGGTTTTTTCTGATGATTGGGACTCGCATGTGGAGCAGGTCAGGTTGGTCTTTAAAATTTTGCGTGAAAATTCTTTGTTTGTCAAAGGCTCAAAGTGTCTCTTTGGTGTACAGAAGGTTCCCTTTTTGGGGTTTATTTTTTCCCCTTCTGCTGTGGAGATGGACCCGGTCAAGGTCCGAGCTATTCTTGATTGGACTCAGCCCTCGTCAGTTAAGAGTCTTCAGAAGTTCTTGGGTTTCGCTAACTTCTACCGTCGTTTTATCGCTAATTTTTCTAGCATTGTGAAACCTTTGACGGATATGACCAAGAAGGGCTCCGATGTAGCTAACTGGGCTCCTGCTGCCGTGGAGGCTTTCCAGGAGTTGAAACGCCGGTTTACTTCGGCGCCTGTTTTGTGCCAGCCCGATGTCTCACTTCCCTTTCAGGTTGAGGTGGATGCTTCGGAGATTGGAGCAGGGGCCGTTTTGTCGCAGAGAGGCCCTGGTTGCTCTGTTATGAAACCTTGTGCCTTTTTCTCTAGGAAGTTTTCGCCTGCCGAGCGAAATTATGATGTGGGCAATCGGGAGTTGTTGGCCATGAAGTGGGCATTTGAGGAGTGGCGTCATTGGCTCGAGGGTGCTAAGCATCGTGTGGTGGTCTTGACTGATCACAAAAATCTGATGTATCTCGAGTCTGCTAAACGCCTTAATCCGAGACAGGCCCGCTGGTCATTGTTTTTCTCCCGCTTTGATTTTGTTGTCTCGTATTTACCAGGTTCAAAGAATGTGAAGGCCGATGCTCTTTCTAGGAGCTTTGTGCCTGATGCTCCTGGAGTCGCTGATCCTGTTGGTATTCTTAAGGATGGAGTTATCTTATCAGCTATTTCTCCGGATCTGCGACGTGTGTTGCAGAGATTTCAAGCTGATAGGCCTGAGTCTTGTCCACCTGACAGACTGTTTGTTCCGGATAAGTGGACCAGCAGAGTCATTTCCGAGGTTCATTCCTCGGTGTTGGCAGGTCACCCGGGAATTTTTGGCACCAGAGATCTGGTGGCCAGGTCCTTTTGGTGGCCTTCTTTGTCAAGGGATGTGCGGTCATTTGTGCAGTCCTGTGGGACTTGTGCTAGAGCTAAGCCTTGCTGTTCTCGTGCCAGCGGGTTGCTCTTGCCCTTGCCTGTCCCGAAGAGACCTTGGACACATATCTCCATGGATTTCATTTCTGATCTTCCGCTATCTCAGGGCATGTCTGTTATCTGGGTGATATGTGATCGCTTCTCCAAGATGGTCCATTTGGTTCCTTTGCCTAAGCTGCCTTCCTCTTCCGATCTGGTTCCTGTGTTTTTCCAGAACGTGGTTCGTTTGCACGGCATCCCTGAGAATATTGTGTCAGATAGAGGACCCCAGTTCGTTTCCAGGTTCTGGCGATCCTTTTGTAGTAGGATGGGCATTGATTTGTCGTTTTCGTCTGCTTTCCATCCTCAGACTAATGGACAGACGGAGCGAACCAATCAGACTTTGGAGGCTTATTTGAGGTGTTTTGTCTCTGCTGATCAGGACGATTGGGTGACATTCTTGCCGTTGGCTGAGTTTGCCCTTAATAATCGGGCTAGTTCCGCCACCTTGGTTTCGCCTTTTTTCTGCAACTCTGGTTTCCATCCTCGCTTTTCTTCAGGTCATGTGGAGTCTTCTGACTGTCCTGGGGTGGATTCTGTGGTGGATAGGTTGCAGCGGATCTGGAATCATGTGGTGGACAACTTGAAGTTGTCACAGGAGAGGGCTCAGCGCTTTGCCAACCGCCGCCGCGGTGTGGGTCCCCGACTACGCGTTGGGGATTTGGTATGGCTTTCTTCCCGCTTTGTTCCTATGAAGGTCTCCTCTCCCAAATTTAAACCTCGTTTTATTGGTCCTTACAAGATATTGGAAATTCTTAATCCTGTATCTTTTCGTCTGGATCTTCCTGTGTCGTTTGCTATTCACAATGTATTTCATAGGTCCTTGTTGCGGCGGTACGTTGTGCCTGTAGTTCCTTCTGCTGAGCCTCCTGCTCCGGTGTTGGTTGAGGGCGAGTTGGAGTACGTGGTGGAGAAGATCTTGGATTCTCGCCTCTCCAGGCGAAGACTTCAGTACCTGGTCAAGTGGAAGGGCTATGGTCAGGAGGATAATTCCTGGGTGGTCGCCTCTGATGTTCATGCGGCCGATTTAGTTCGTGCCTTTCATGCCGCTCATCCTGATCGCCCTGGTGGTCGTGGTGAGGGTTCGGTGACCCCTCACTAAGGGGGGGGTACTGTTGTGAATTTGCTTTTTGGCTCCCTCTAGTGGTTACTAGTTTTTTGACTCTGGTTTTTCTGTCTTTCCTTTTATCCGCACCTGGGTCGTTAGTTAGGGGCGTTGCTTTATAAGCTCCCTGGACACTCAGTTCTATGCCTGGCAACGTAGTTATCAGAGCTATTCTGCTGTGCTCTTGTCTACTGATCCTGGTCCGGTTATTCAGCTAAGTCATTTACTTTGCTTTTTGCTATTTGTTTTTGGTTTTGTATTTTTGTCCAGCTTGTTCCTAATCTGTATCCTGACTTTTGCTGGAAGCTCTAGGGCGCTGGTGTTCTCCCCCCGGACCGTTAGACGGTTCGGGGGTTCTTGAATTTCCAGTGTGGATTTTTGATGGGGTTTTTTGTTGACCATATAAGTTACCTTTCTATATTCTGCTATTAGTTAGCGGGCCTCTCTGTGCTAAACCTGGTTCATTTCTGTGTTTGTCATTTCCTCTTACCTCACCGTTATTATTTGTGGGGGGCTTCTATCCTGCTTTGGGGTCCCTTTCTCTGGAGGCAAGAGAGGTCTTTGTTTTCCTCTACTAGGGGTAGTTAGATTCTCCGGCTGGAGCGAGTCATCTAGGATCAACGTAGGTATGACCCCCGGCTACTTCTAGTGTTGGCGTTAGGAGTAGATATATGGTCAACCCAGTTACCACTGCCCTATGAGCTGGATTTTTGTATCTTGCAGACTTCCACGTTCCTCTGAGACCCTCGCCATTGGGGTCACAACAGGTCTCCAGAGGAGCGAGATTTCAAAGGAGATTTCAAAGAAAGAAACAACTTGCAATTGTTCCTAAAATTCAGAAAACTAGATCTATCTCCAGAAAAAAACTCTGGGATAGGAATTCTAGGTTCAGACATAGGAGCATGTACAACAAAATCTTGTATATTTTGAACCTTAGCAGCAAGATTATTCAGGCTGGAAGCCAAACTCTGGATGTCCATGATAAACAGCTAAGGTCAGAGCCATTCAAGGATTAAGAGGAGGTAAGACGCAGCAAACTCTGAGGGAAGGAAAAAAAAAAAAAAAAAAACTTCCTCAGACTACTTTTCCTCCTACTTCAGCCAATATGATTACCACTTTTCGGGCCGGCGATACTGTCATGATCCCAATGGCAAGGGATCACAAAAGGACAAGCACACAAAAAACAGAACAAGCTCTAGGGTGATGGAAACTGAGCTGACCGCGATCCTGAACCTAATTCACAACACTAGCAGTAGCCGGGGAACGTGCCTACGATGATTCTAGACGTCTCGCGCCAGCCGAAGGACTAGCTTCCCCTATTAGAAGAAACAAAGACCTCTCTTGCCTCCAGAGAAACACCCCACAGAAATAGCAGCCCCCCACATGTAATGACGGTGAAATGAGAGGAAAGCACATACGTAGTAATGAAAACAGATTCAGCAAAATGAGGCCCGCTAAAACTAGATAGCAGAGGATACAAAAGTGAACTGCGCAGTCAGCGAAAAACCCTACAAAAAACCATCCTGAAATTACCTGAACTCATGTGCCAACTCATGGAACATGAGGAGTAATATCAGCCCACTAGAGCAACCAGCAACAAGGAATCACATAACTGCAAGCTGGACTAAAACAAAAATAAAGCAAAACGTGGAACAGGAAAATCAAAAACTTAGCTTGTCCTGAAGATTACTGAAGCGGAAAGCAGAGGTAACAAGACACACTGATTACATTGATCGCCGGCGAGGAAATGACAAGAAAGCCAGGTTAAATAGGAAACTCCCATATCCTGATAGAACAGGTGGACACCAGAGACCGCAGAGAACACAAGTCACCCAGTACCATCTGTAACCACCAGAGGGAGCCCAAAAACAGAATCCACAACATAGTTCCCTGGATCGGATCAATGCCCTATCAAGGAATCTAGTATATATAACCTAAGTGACAGCATGAACTTTACTGTACTCATAGTGGCGGAGTGATACAGTGCGCAAGGATACCCTCCATTATTGTATCCCGGTGCCCCTGGAGAGTGGTTGCATCTGCCGATGTGACAGCTCTCCATGGGAGATCATCGTGGGACACTCATTATTAAACGGATTACATTGGATCAGGGATTATACTGTTGGTTTATTATCTTTACATTTTTTGCAGGTGATTGAGGGCTTCGGGTATTAGCTGTATGGTGAGTATGTACTGTTTGTTGTATGTACTGTATATACTGTACGTGTATATGTATGTACTGTATGTGTATATGTGTGTATGTGTTTTTTTTTTTTTTTTTACACTTGAACACGTTACAACATGTTAGGGCATGTTAGGTTAGGCTATGGGTTGAACTAGATGGACATATAGTCTTCCTTCAACCTTAATAACTATGTAACTATGTAACACAGTAGCCGGATGATGGGACTACTTCGGCCCATCATCCGGCTATCTGTCACTGTAGCAGGCATAGCCGGATGGGACTAGTAGTCCCATCGGACGATGCCTGCCTACACACAGACCCATACGCATACACACACAGCCCTGCACACACACACATACAGCCCCCCACACACACAAAGCCCCGCACACCCACGTACACACACACAGATACACACAAACACCAGCACACAGCCCCACACATCTTCTCCACACACACACACAGTACCCACCCACACTCCGCCCACACACTCTTCCCCCTCCCGATCTGCAGCGTTTCTCGCAGGCACATCGGCAGCAAATCCTCACCTGTGGTTTTGCTGCAGATTGGCCTGACACAATGGAAGTCAATGGGGGCAGAAACGCTGCAGATCTGATAAAAGAATTGACATGCTGCTTTAAAAAAAAAAGCTGCAATTACTCGCGTTTTTTTCCGCAGCATGTGCACACCAATGTCAATATCATATTGACTAACATTGCTTGCACTACACTGCGGATTTGATGCAATTCCGTGAGCCAAAAATGCTGCGGATCCGCATCAAAATCTGCAACGTCTGGACATAGCCTAAGATTTCAGAAATCTCATTCACACCTTTGCTTTATTTCCTGAATGAATTTGGGAACTGCAGCGCTTTGAAATCTACAGCATGTCCCTTCTTTCAGAATTTTTGTAGCATTTTTATACACATACAAATCAACAAGAAAGTGAAAAAAAGAACCCTGCAAAAGCGCATCAAACTTTTTTGCAACATTTCCCCCTCCACCGTGTTTTTGGTGAATAAAACTAACTTTATTAAACATCCACTGTGGAAAAAAAACACACATGTAATCCTCCAAAAAAAAAAAACAATGCACAAAATGCGCTATAAATGTGACCACATGACCCCAGTGTTGCTCCGTGTGACCATGAGTAGAGATGAGCGAATATGTTCTTCTCCCCCCTTTTTTGGAAAGCTATAGCATCAGAGCACTCTATGTATCCGGGTTCCTGCTGCAGCTCCTTCGGTAGGCGCTATAGCTTGCCAAGTAGGGAGCTGAACATATTTGCTCATGTCTACTCATGAGTTCCTTGCTATTGACATGCACTAGACTGGTCCATAAATCAGACCACAGTGTAGTACATGCTTCCATTTTTTTTTCACACGGACACTTGTTCTGTGAGAAGAATTTGGTCATCTGAACAGCCCTATTGACTAACGATGGTCAACATGCTGTTCATGTGCTATTTGGCATCAAATCGGACAGCGCATGTCTGATTTATACACTTGTCTGAAAAAGCCCCTAATCTGCCCAATATTGCTCTGTAGGCTGGGGTCACACTTGCGAGTTCAATGTGAGAAACTCGCATGAGTCTCTCGCATCAATACCCCGGCACTCGGCACTGGAGCGTGCGATTGCATGTATTTCTGTGTAGCTGAACGCTTCGGTCCGAGTGTCGGGACTTGATGCGAGAGACTCGCGTGAGTTTCTCGCATTGATCTCGCAAGTGTGACCCCGGCCGCAATTTAACAAACAGTACCTTATCTGTGACAGAATAGAATGTAACAGGAACGACAGGATTGTTTATTGTTTATTATGGTTACACAATCCTTACATTGGTTCCTGTTATTTTTATGACCTCATTACCGAATTCAAATCTACATGATAAACAGTTTTAAATCAAGAAAGGCTAACATCCAAATTACTGTATGTATTGATGAGTCCAGAAATGTATACCCTGTAAATCCACCTCCAGGTCAAAACAGAATATGACTTGTAAATGTACAATGTTGTTTGCAATGGCTTTTCTGTTACGATTTAATTAATCGCAGTCCCCCTAGGTTTTAGGCTTAGCCACAAATTGTCATCTTATTGTGCCAAAAGAAAGAAAGCTGCTATGAAAGCTATAATTTAAAAAGGTGCCACCCAAGAGGCAACTGAGTTTGTGTTGCTCCATAGCAACAAATATGCCTGATTAAAACCCATTCATATGCACTATATAATGAGTGTCCCATAGGAAATTTTCTTTGCTGTGTCCTGCATACTAATTAGGAATTAGATTGGAGCAAATGCAATTTAAATTCCACTGCCATGAAATGAGGTGTGAATACTCGGAGAAAGAAATCTACATGAAGACTTTTATATTTTGCATCAAAAAAAGAGGGGTGGAGGCCTCCCCAGCCTTGTGGACACAAGAAAACAATTATATGAAACCAGAACACATGAGCTGCGCGCACAGTGAACAAGCCCGTAGAGACATGTTCACAACACCAAGAGACTTGAAAACACAAAAAAGCACAGTAAAACCAAAAACACACTGTTGCAAAAAAATCACAGCGGACAGCAAGTGCTAGTAAAAAGATGGAAAAAACAGGGTATTTGGTTGATACGTTTTTTGCAAAAAATGTATATTAAGCCGCTCTAGCAAACATCAAGGTATACCCATATCAGAGCAGTCCTAACAAATTTATGTAATCCCTATCTGATGTATTTAAAACCTGGTCATATGTACAATACCTGTATGAGCAGGATTCAGAAAAGGAATGTCCATGTGGACACGCTGGACAGAACGGCTCCTGTGCGCACAGCTCAAAAAAAGAGGGGTGGAGGCCTCCCCAGTCTTGTGGACACAAGAAAACAATTATATGAAACCAGAACACATGAGCTGCGCGCACAGTGAACAAGCCCGTAGAGACATGTTCACACCACCAAGAGACTTGAAAACGCAAAAAAAGCACAGTAAAAAAAAAAACCCACTGTTGCAAAAAAAATCAGTCGACAGCAAGTGCTAGTAAAAAGATGGAAAAAACAGGGTATTTGGTTGATAAGTTTTTTGCAAAAAATGTATATTAAGCCGCTCTACCAAACGTCAAGGTATACCCATATCAGAGCAGTCCTAACAAATGTATGTAATCCCTATCTGATGTATTTAAAACCTGGTCATATGTACAATACCTGTATGAGCAGGATTCAGAAAAGGAATGTCCATGTGGATACGCTGGACAGAACGGCTCCTGTGCGCACAGCTCAAAAAAAGAGGGGTGGAGGCCTCCCCAGTCTTGTGGGCTTGTTCACTGTGCGCGCAGCTCATGTGTTCTGGTTTCATAAAATTACTACATTTCTGTTTTTTTCAGTCAAGATGGGGTGCAGAATGTACATAAATGAGAAAAAAAAGAACTTTTTTGAATTTACCAAATAGCTGCAATGAAACAAAGAGTGAAAAATTTAAATGGATATGAACACTTTCCGTACACACAGTATTGTCCATTATCCTGGGCCTCATCCTGATATATATCCCCCATCCTGGTATATATGTTTCCTCTTATCCTGGGCCACATCCTGATATATATTCCCCATCCTGGTATATGTCCCTTATCCTGGGCCCCATCCTGGTATATATATCCCTTTCCTGGCATAAGTCCCCCGTTACCCTGTGGTTCTTTAACCTCTTTACGATCTATGGTGCATAGGTATGGGCCGCCCCCCCTCTTTAAAGCGGCGTCATTGTCACATGGTGCCAATAGGTTGTCATGACAACCTGGGGTCTGTAGGAGACCCCGTGCTTATCATTGCTGATCTGCTATGAGCGCAGAACCATGGCCAGCATTCATAGCAGATGATCATTTCTGTAGATGATCATTTCTGCTGCACATAACAGGGCTCAAGCCCTGCTATGTGTAGCATAAGCGATAGAAGATCGCAGCTGCAAGTCTCCTAAGGAGACAATTAAAGCAAATGAAAAGTAAAAAAAATGTTTTTAAAAATATTTAAAAAAATTAATATAAATATTTAAATCACCTCCTTATGCCCCATTCCGTTCAAAATGAAAAAAAATATACAAAAATTACACATATTTGGTATTGCCGCATTCAGAAATACCTGATCTATCAATATGTAAAAATAATTAATCAGATCGATAAATGGAATAACGAGAAAGAAAATCAAAATGCCAGAACTACATTTTTTTGGTCCCCCCCCAACATTGAAATAAAATGCAATTGGCTATTAAAATATCCTATCTACATCAAAATGGTATCTTTAAAAACATCAGATTGGCACGCAAAATGTAAGCCCTCACCCAGCTACAGATACAGAAAAATCGAGACGCTACGGGTGTTGGGAAATGGCACCATTTTCTTTTTTACAAACTTTGGAACACCGCTGTGCTCTGCTTTACGGCCGGCGCTGACAGTCAGTGCAGGGAAGCTGACGGCGGGGGACGTGACAGACATCGGAATGTGAGTATGTAGTGTTTTTTTTTTTACTTTTACAATGGTAACAAGGGTAAATATCGGGTTACTAAGCGTGGCCCTGCGCTTAGTAACCCGATATTTACCCTGGTTACAAGTGACCACATCGCTGGATCGGCGTCACACACGCCGATCAAGTGATGACAGCGGGTGATCAGGGACCAAAAAAAGGTCCTGATCATTCCCCAACGACCAACGATCTCCCAGCAGGGGCCTGATCGTTGGTCACTGTCACACATAACGAGATCGTTAACGGGATCGTTGCTATGTCACAAAAAGCGTGACGTTGCAGCGATATCGTTAACAAAATCGTTATGTGTGAAGGTACCTTTCGAGTTCTGGCTCCTACAGACCAGTTAGATGCTCCTAATCAACTCGTTACCTGCATTAAAAACAGCTGTCTTACATAGTCACCTTTATAAAAGACTCCTGTCTACAGACTCAATCAGTCAGACACTAACACCTACAACATGGGGGGTGTTTCTCTGTTAAGATAACAGGACTACTTCACTGCATCAATGGGAGAATGGATGGAGCCATGTACCATAAAAACCTGAGTGACAACCCCCTTCCCTCCGCCAGGACATTAAAATTGGGTCATGGCTGGACCTTCCAGCAAGACAATGACCCAAAAGGCAAAAAAGGCATGGCTCAAAAAGAAGCACATTAAGGTTATGGAGTGGCCTAGCCAGTCTCCAGACCTTAATCCCATAGAAAACTTATGGAGGGAATTGAAGCTCCGAGTTGCCAAGTGACAGACTCAAAATCTTAATGATTTAGAGATGATCTGCAAAGAGGAGTGGACCAAAATTCCTCCTGACATGTGCGCAGACCTCATCATCAACTACAAAAAACGTCTGACTGCTGTGCTTGCCAACAAGGGTTTTGCCACCAAGTATTAAGTCTTGTTTGCCAAAGGGATAAAATACTTATTTCTCACTGCAAAATACAAATAATGTTTTATTATTTATACAATGTGATTTTCTGGATTTTATTTTTGATATTCCATCTCTCAATGTTAAAATTAACCTACCCTTAAAATTTATAGACTGTTCATGTCTTTGTCAGTGGGCAAACTTACAAAATCAGCAAGGGATCAAATAATTATTTTCTTCACTGTATGTAGGGTATGTGTCATGTCGGACGCTATTCACACTAGGGCGTCCGACAGACAGTGGTAATTCCGCATTCGTCCACTATGTGATCATTGGCACTGGCTAGATTTTATCTAGGTTGTCCGGTATTAATCTAGCTGGTACTCGGACTGGAGGCTGGGTCACGCCCTCTGCCTTTAAATAGTTCTGCTGAACTTTGGGCGTCGCCGATTATAGCTTGTGTCTTGTGCCTGGTGATCTCGGTCTGGAGTGGTGGTCTAGGAGAAGGAATATCGTATCTGGTGGTGTATTATCCTTTGTCATATTTCTCCTTCCTATATTTGTATTTGTTTTGCCCTGTGCACTTTTTCGTGTATTCCTGTGTGACTGCGGCGTGGTGCGTTTTTCAGTTTTCCCTGTCTGTGCTTTCTGTGGGGATTGGTGTGTGGTCTCTTCACTGGGTGGCGGGAGGTGGTTTCAGCTTAGGGCTGAAACAGGAGACAGGGTCAGGCCTGACGGCCCAGACATGCACACCTTTAGTGTAACTTCTGGGAGAGGGTCAGACAGGGTTTTCCTAGCCTGAGGGATATCACAGGGGCCCGGGTAACCAGCCTTAGTCTACCCAGTACTCCCGTGACAGTATGTAGGCACTCTAGATTCCTCACGTAGGAAGTCTCATTTCTATCCCATTAGTTGCCTTCATTCATTCAAGTACTTTTAAAAAAAAAAACCCAAACACCTAAACTCAATGATTGCAACTAGAGATGAGCAAACATGAACCTAAAAGTCCGGAGTTCGTACAGGACAGTTAATGTCTGGTGCCAAACTCCAAACTCGGCCTGAGGCATTGTTGAGTGACATCTAGAAATTCATTTATCCCAAGTTTTTTTTTTCATGTGGCAATGACAATCCCATTAGTGGGATTTTTTTTGTCCGGTCCTTACAATAAGCTTATGTGTATATGTAGCTTAAATGGGGCACCTTGCTGCAAAGCACCATTATTTATTTTGTTTGCTTATACATTACCATCATATTTCTCAGCATTTTACAGACATTGTCAACACCGTCACCGTTGGGGCTCATAATCTAAATGTTTTTGCCTTGTTTAAGAAATCTGGAGTACCCAGAGGAAACCCACACAAACTCAGAGTATAAATTCCTTGCAGATATTGTCTTTGAACCAAGGCCCCTAGTGTTGCAAAACAGCAGTGCTAGCCACTGAGCCACCATGCTAGTCACTGAGCCACTATGCTGCCTTAACCCCTTTGCGACATGCGCCGTACTAGTACTACTCTGCATTTGAGCCCAGAGCAGTACAAGTACGGCGCTGCCATTTTCTGGTCACTGCGCTGCATCGTGTGGTGATTGAGTTATGATGGATGCAGACCATCCCTGCACATCGCCTCAGGGAGCTGCACCGCAATTCTGATCAGCTAATCATAGCAATGTAACAATAAAGTTACTAACAAAAAAGCAAAATCATGTGACATGCTGTCATCTGTGCTGTGTGACACACCACCAATCACAGCCGTCACCATAGGTGGGGTGATCTCGGACGTCACCTCACTTGATTAACACCTTGGGTGAACAATAGTTCCTGGCCAATCAGCTCCAAAAGAATTCATGTAAAATAGCGATCACCGACCTGCACGTAATCTTTGTCTCAGATTTGGCATGCAGAGCTGTTCTCTAGCTCCTCTGTGCTACCTGATTCAAAGATTCATTGGTGGCCAGTGTGATCTCCCCTATGATCTCCTGCCTCTGGCTCCAGCATCCTTCTCTGCCTTGATATGTGCTCTGCTGCAATCTGCCTTCTGTATGACTCATCTGTGATCACAGCAGCAGCAACACCTACCCCATCCCTGTTCCAGTCCCCCCATCCCTGTTCTAGAACCCCTCCCTTTCCAACTGAATTTTTAGCTCACTTTTTTTTCATGTGCGCGAGTTCCCATGCAGAGCATTCGTGCTTTTCCTGTGTCCGTAGCTCTCTGATCAGTATCGCTGCTGATCAGAGACTGCACCACATGACCTTTTCTTTTTTTTAGCTAGTTAGCGTAGCGAATGTCGCAGTCTAAGCGACGTCTGATTTGTTTTTTTAGAAAAAAATAATAGTAGTTAGTATAGCGCAGGGAGGTAGCGTCTTTTTTTGCGTAAATAAAAACTGCTATTGCCGGGTAATTTCTAGTGCATTAGGAGAGGGAGCATCACATTGTTGCTGATGTTCATTTTCCTTTTGTAAAAAAAGAATTTGTTGCGTCGAGTAAATATTTAGCGAGTGCATTAGGGGAGCATACGACACATTTTTGGTGATGTTAGTTTTTCTTTTGTAAAAAAATGATTTGTTGCGTCGGGTCAATTTATAGAGAGGGCACTAGTGTAGTGAATGTCTGTATTTTTTTTATACAAACTTATTTGTTTACTTGTAATTTTTGTTTTCATTTTTTTCTTGTTTATTCTGCATTTTTTCTCTGTACTTTTTTTTCTCTGTTTTAAAAAAAATAATAAATAGTACCCTATACACAAGCCCCACACATTACACGTGTAAAAACAACACGAAAAAAATACAAATGGCTCATTCGTCAAGAAGACACTATTCACCAAAGGAGGATTACTCCTTCTTTGCCTCTGACACGGATTCAGGCAGTGAGGAAGATCCCACATTCCTTTATTCCTCCTCCTCTTCCTTCTCATCTAGTGAGGAAGGACCCCTAGCAAGGTGACCTAAGACCCAGGCAACTCCTGCAGCAATCGAACCCATATGGATTGCACCCCCCGAAAATTATCAGTCAGTCATTCCGGATTTCATCGGCAGCTCAAGAATTCAGTTTCACACCACTGGCCTCAATGAAACTGACTTCTTCAAATTCTTTTTCAGTGAGGAACTAATAAATTCAAACCCAAAGGACAAACCTGTATGCCCATCGATGTTTCACCCCAAATCTCACGTCATCATATGGATCCAGATGGACCCCTATAAATGCAGCATAGATTATGACATTTTGAGGAATTTTGCTACATATGGGCATAAACCGAAAACCCAAAGCTTCGGCAATACTGGAGTACGGATATTCTTTACAGTATACCGGTATTCCTCATGGTCATAACAAGGACACAATTTGAAGCGATCCAAAAATTTTTGCATTATAATGATAATGCACAGTGTCCTCCTCGAGATGATCCAAACTTTGATCATCTATATAAAATTTGGCCAGTGGTTGAACACTTCAGCAGAATATTTGGTGAGGCATACACATCCCAGAGGTATTGCTGAAACACTTGATCATTTCAAAGCGAGGCTAAAATTCCGACAATACCTGCCAAGTAAGGAGTCCAGGTACAGAATAAAACTGTACAAACTGTGCAAGAGTACTTCAGGGTACACCCACAGATTTAGGGTCTACAACGGTAAGGACACCCAGATTTATCCCCCTGAATGCCCCCCGTCCTGGGGCGAGTGAGAAAATTGTGTGGGAATTGCTGCACCCACTGCTGGATATGGGTTATCACCTCTACATTGATAACTTTTACATCAGCATCCCGCTTTTCAAGACCCTCTCTGCCAGAGATACAGTTGTGTGTGGCACCGTGCGAAAATATCAGCGAGGTCTCCCTAATCCGCTAATTAGGCAATTGCTGAGAGCCCAATACAGCAACAACATGCTGGTGGTCAAGTATAAGGACAAAAGGGATGTCCTTATCTTGACCACCATACACCATGACAAAGTTCCCTTGTCAGATTGTGTCTTGGATTACAATTGGTACATGGGTGGTGCAGATCTCTCAGATCAGGTCCTCCAACCATACAGTGCCATGCAAAAGCCAAAGTATGGTACAAAAAATTGGCTGTGCATTTTACAGATGGCACTGGGACCTGCCTTCAGTTTCAGGAGGTAGTCATCAAGGCCCTAATGTTTGGCACTCAGGAAGGTGAGGGTCCCAGTACTTCTGAATCTTATAGTGCCTGTATCGTCTCAGATCAACATTTCCCAGGACAGGTTCCCCAAACAGCGAGGACAGGACGATCACAAAAATGGTGCAGAGTATGCTCCAAGAGGGAAATCCAAAAGGACACAACTTATCATTGTGAAACCTGCCTTTGCATTAAAGGGAATCTGTCACCCCAAAAATGGCCTATAAACTAAGGCCACCGGCATCAGGGGCTTATCTACAGCATTCTGTAATGCTGTAGATAAGCCCTCGATGTATCCTGAAAGATAAGAAAAATAGGTTATATTATACTCACTCAGGGGCGGTCCCGCAGCGGTCTGGTCCGACCGGCGTCGCGGTCTGGGTCCGGCGCCTCCCATCTTCATACGATGTATTCCTCTTCTTGGAATGCTGTAGATAAGCCCCTGATGCCTGTGGCCTTAGTTTATAGCCCATTTTTGGGGTGAAATATTCCCTTTAATGCAAAGGCTGGTTTAATGATTGCTTCAAAGTGTACCGCACATCCACAAATTAATAAAATTAGTTTATGCCCTGTTGACACAACACACTTTTATAATCTGATGTAACTCACATCTTAGACATAACACCACATTATAAATGACATTATTAAAACTGTGCCTCTAGATAAATTCCTTCAGGGGTGTAGTTTCCAAAATGGGGTCACTTGTGGAGGATTTCCACTGTTTAGGCACATCAGGAGCTCTAACATCAAAACCACAAAAAGAGGACATGAAAATCCTCAAAAAATCTATTAAAAACACCAAGAAAAAGGAAGAGAGGCTTACCTGCCCAGGCCTCAAAATAAATGCACTAAGAGGGCGCAGTGGACCCAATTAAAGATGCCGGCTACACAGGTGCAGTAATACCGATGAGACAGCCAGCCTACAATCAGGGATTGGCCATTTGGTACACCAGTGCACAAAAAGATACAGTCTATATGTGGCAATGTTCACACACAGGAGATGCAAAGCATCTGGCTCACAGCCAATTAATGACGCCCATACTCTTAGATCACGCTGGCTACCCAGTGCTAACAAAAACGCATCCTGTGTGAACAGAGGCCACAGTTTAAAGAGCCATCTGGGCCCAACTGCACCCTGAAAAGATATAAAGCATATACAATATATGCATATAGCAATATATGTGAGGTATTACTTGATATTCTGGCCAAAATACAGAAGCTCACAACCCACATCACAGGTTCTCACGCTTGTGAGTCTTATTCTAACATGAAAACCACAAAAAGAGGACTTGAAAATCCTCAAAAATTTATAAAAACACCAAGAAAAAGGAAGAGACGCTTACCTGCCCAGGCCTCAAAATAAATGCACTAAGAGGGCGCTGTGGACCCAATTAAAGATGCTGGCTACACAGGTGCAGTATTACTGATGAGACAGCCAGCCTACAATCAGGGATTGGCCATTTGGTACACCAGTGCACAAAAAGATACAGATACAGATGCAGAGCATCTGGCTCACAGCCAGTTAATGATGCCCATAGATCAGGCGAGCTGCCCAGTGCTAACTAAAATGCATCCTGTGTGAACATAGGCCACAGTTTACAGAGCCATCTGGGACCAACTGCACCCTGAAAAGATATAAAGTGCAAAAAACAATATATATGAGGTATTAGTTGATATTCTAGCCAAAATACAGAAGCTCACATCCCACATCACGACTTCTCACGCTTGTGAGTCCTACTCTAACATCAAAACCACAAAAAGAGGACTTGAAAATCCTCAAAAAATCTATAGAAAACACCAAGAAAAAGGCATAGGCGCTTTAGGCACAGGCATGGGCCCAGTGGACCCAATTAAAGATGGAGGCTACACAGGTGCAGTAATACTGATGAGACAGCCAGCCTACAATCAGGGACTGGCCATTTGGTACACCAGTGCACAAAAAGATATAGTCTATATGCGGCAATATTCACACACAGGAGATGAACAGCATCTGGCTCACAGCCTATTAATGACGCCCATACTCTTAGATCAGGTGGGCTGCCCAGTGCTAATGAAAATGCATCCTGTGTGAACAAAGGCCACAGTTTACAGAGCCATATGGGCCCAACTGCACCCTGAAAAGATATAAAGTGCAAAAAACATATAGCAATATGTGTGACGTATTAGTTGATATTCTGGCCAAAATACGGAAGCTCACAACCCACGTCACGGGTCCTCACTCTAACATCAAAACCACAAAAAGAGGACTTGAAAATCCTCCAAAAATGTAGGCACATCAGGGGCTCTGCAAACGCTACATTACACCTGCAGACCATTCCATCAAAGTCTGCAATCCAAAACATCAGTCCTTCCTTTCCGTGCCCTGCTGTGCGCCCAAACAGTGGTTTTCCTCCATTTATGGGGTTTTGGCTTAATCAGGAGAAATTGCACAACAACTTTAGTGGACCACTTTCTCCTGTTACCCTTATGAAAATAAAAATTAGCTGCCAAAAGACCATTTTTGGGGAAAAAATTAGATTTTTTATTTTCACGGCTCTACGTTCTAAACTTCTGTGAAGCACTTGGGGGTTCAAAGTGCTCACCACACAGATAGATAAGCTCCTTGAAGGGTCTAGTTTACAAAATGGGATCACTTGTGGGGGTTTTCCAATGTTTAGGCACATCAGAACTCTTCAAACGTAATATGGTGTCGGCTCTCAATTCCAGACAATTTTGCGTTCAAAAATTCAAAAGGGGCTCCTTCCCTTTCGAGCTCTGCCGTGCACCCATACAGTGGTTTTCCTAACATTACCCCTGAGGAAGACACTAATCAGTGTTGATACACGTGGGGCATACTTTCTCCCCAGGCTGCACTTAGCACTTTACCTTTGCATGGTCCTATGGCCGCCTAGACTCCATTAGGTTTGTACCGGCTGGAAATCTCATTTGGTAAAGACTCTGCTATTTATAACAGTGCGTCTCTTCTTAGATGTTGTTTTTTGCTGTTCACGTTTGCTTGTTCTTATCACTTTATTGATCCGTATCTAGCTCATTCAAACAAAGCTGGCAGTGGCAACATATCATCTCTTTAATTGAGACTTTGCATAAGGTGATTATTTATTGCACGGAGGGTTTGTGTGCATCTATGAAGCCTTGACTCCTGCATTTTTCATAACCAGCCTGTGCTGATTTTGCTTGACTATATTATTACTATTTATTGTGCTTAAAGTTGCAATTTTTGTTCTGTTTCTCTTTTTTTAGCCGTTTTGGCTTTTTAATTGTTATTTAAGTATGGTGTTTACTTATGCTGGTTTTGGTTTTTGTAGAGAAATAATACAAATATTTTGTTAAGGTTGATCCGTGTTTGTATGCATAATACAAACACTTGTTTTTTCCTCTCATGTTTTCTGGTAT
The DNA here is from genome assembly GCF_032444005.1 of Ranitomeya imitator. Taxonomy (NCBI): domain Eukaryota; kingdom Metazoa; phylum Chordata; class Amphibia; order Anura; family Dendrobatidae; genus Ranitomeya; species Ranitomeya imitator. The sequence continues at coordinate 285,256,557 of NC_091282.1, read as the reverse complement.
GCATAAGGCTGATCCCTGACTATTATTTATACGCACTGTTGTGGTGCCCGCTATCTCCTTTAGTACCAACCAGTGGTTTTCCCCCACAAATGGGGTATCAGCATACTCGGGAGCAATTGCACAACAACTTTAGTGGTCCATTTTCTCCTTTTACACTTGTCAAAATAAAAAGATCGTTGCTAAAAGATCACTTTTGGGAAAAAAATGTGATTTTTTTATTTTCACGTCTCTACTTCTGTGAAGCAGTTGGGGTTTCAAAATGCTGACCTCATAGCTAGATGAGTTACTTGAAGGGTGTAGTTTCTAAAATGGTGTCACTTGTGGGGTTTTTCCAATGTTTAGAAGCACATCAGGGGCTTGGCTTCGGCTCTCAATTCCAGACAATTTTGCGTTCAAAAAGTCAAAAGGTGCTCCTTCCCTTCCGAGCCCTACTGTGCGCCCAAGCAGTGGTTTTCCCCCACATATGGGGTATCAGTGTACTCAGGAGAAATTGCACAACAACTTTAGTGGTCCATTTTCTCCTTCTAGTTTTGTGAAAAAAAATCATTGCTAAAAGATCATTTTTGTGACTAAAAAGTTAAATGTTAATTTTTTCCTTCCACCTTGCTTCAGCTCCTGTGAAGCACCTGAAGGGTTAATAAACTTCTGAATGTGGTTTTGAGCACATTGAGGGGTGTAGTTTTTAGATTGGTGTCACTTATGGTATTCTTTTTTCATATAGACCCCTCAAAGTGACTTCAAATGTGATGTGGTCGGTCACTAAAAAAAATGGTTTTGTAAAATTTGTTGAAAAAATGAAAAATCGCTGGTCAACTTTTAATCCTTATAACTAAAAAAACCAAAAACTTTTGTTCCAAAATTGTGCTGATATAAAGTAGACATGTGGGAAATGTTATTTATCAACTACTTTGTGCAATATGACTCTCTGATTTATGGGCATAAAAATTAAAAGTTTGAAAATTGCAAAATTTGAAATTTTTTTGGACAAATTTCCTTTTTTTCACAAATAAACGCAAGTCATATCAACAGAATTTTACCACTATCATAAAGTACAATATGCCACAAGAAAACAATCTTCTTAGAATCCCCGGGATCCATTGAAGCGTTCCAGAGTTATGACCTCATAAAGTGACAGTGGTCAGAATTGTAAAAATTGGCCTGGTCTTTATGGTGAAAACAGGCTTTGTCTCAAATTTTGAAGCATTTTCTATGGATTTTATGCTGCATTTATACATGGATGTAGATTACATATATTTATATAAATTTGGGATGTAAATGTTCTTTATCAGTGTCCCCCGCAATAGCAAAAGCATGAGTGCTCAACTACTGTGGAGAACTAATAGGCTTGAAATACAATTTCATTACATCGGTCTTCCCTTTACTGAAATAACAGGTGATTTGCTAATGAAACTACTATAATAACATGTTGTGTTTTCATACTGAAACAATACAGCTTTCATTTGTTAAAGCAATAGCAATTTTCGGCTCCTCTAATCTCCAGCTGTGGTTAATGGAGAGAGTCAACAAACATTTTAAGCAGGGGCATCAGTAGAACAAAACTCTTTCTTTTCAGCATTGTTTCCACATCTGATTAAAGGTACCGTCACACATAACGATATCGTTAACGATATCGTTGCTTTTTGTGACGTAGCAACGATATCGTTAACGAAATCGTTATGCGTGACAGCGACCAACGATCAGGCCCCTGCTGGGAGATCGTTGGTCGCTGGGGAAAGTCCAGGACTTTATTTTGTCGCTGGATCACCCGCTGACATCGCTGAATAGGCGTGTGTGACGCCGATTCAGCGGTCTTCACTGGTAACCAGGGTAAACATCGGGTTACTAAGCGCAGGGCCGCGCTTAGTAACCCGATGTTTACCCTGGTTACCATTGTAAAAGTAAAAAAAAACACTACATACTTACATTCCTGTCACGTTCCTCAGCGTCAGCTTCCCTGCGTCCCCCAGTGTCAGCGCCGGCCGGCCGTAAAGCAAAGCACAGCGGTGACGTCACCGCTCTGCTTTCCGGCCAGCGTGCTTACACAGTGCAGGGAAGCTGACGCCGGGGGACGCGACAGGAATGTAAGTATGTAGTGTTTTTTTTTTACTTTTACAATGGTAACCAGGGTAAACATTGGGTTACTAAGCGCGGCCCTGCGCTTAGTTACCCGATGTTTACCCTGGTTACCCGGGGACTTCGGGATCGTTGGTCGCTGGAGAGCTGTCTGTGTGACAGCTCTCCAGTGACCAAACAGCGATGCTGCAGCGATCGGCATCGTTGTCTAGATCGCTGCAGCGTCGCTTAATCTGACGGTACCTTTAAACTTTTGCATAATACTGTATATATACAGCTTACTTCTGTACACGAAAGTTCAGAGCAGATGCACGGACCAGCCCCATATCTCCTGACCAGAACTCAATAGCCTTAGAGGGCATCTGAAACCAGGTTTTTGCTATATAATTTGAGGACAGCATGATGTAGAAGCTTGGATACCGAATTCAACAATTTATCATTTTTTCACTGCATGGTGTTGCTTGCTTGCTTACTTACAATTAAGTTTATATCTCTGGGAGATAATCACTGCCGCTGTACCACAGCGCGTGTGATAAGAAGCTCACTGTCAGTAGACAATTTACATAGGAAGCCTGGTGTGGATAGGGGCAGCTTTCTCAGTGCTGCTACAATCTGCATCTAAAAACTTAAGGTACCCTCACACATAACGATATTGTTGCTTTTTGTGACGTAGCAACGATATCGTTAAGGAAATCGTTATGCGTGACAGCGACCAACGATCCTGCTGGGAGATCGTTGGTCGCTGAGGAAAGTCCAGAACTTTATTTTGTCACTGGATCTCCCGCTGACATCGCTGGATCGGCGTGTGTGACGCCGATCCAGCGATGTCTTCACTGGTAGCCAGGGTAAACATCGGGTTACTAAGCGCAGGGCCGCGCTTAGTAACCCGATGTTAACCCTGGTTACCAGCGTAAACGTTAAAAAAACAAACACTACATACTTACCTTCAGCTGTCTGTCCCCGGCGCTCTGCTTCTCTGATCTCCTCCTGCATCCTGTGTCAGCACCGGCCAGCCGGAAAGCACAGCGGTGACGTCACTGCTCTGCTTTCCGGCTGACCGGCGCTCTGCTTTCCTCTGCACTGTCAGCGCCGGTCAGCCGGAGGACAGACAGCTGAAGGTAAGTATGTAGTGTTTGTTTATTTAACGTTTATGCTGGTAACCATGGTAAATATCGGGTTACTAAGCGCGGCCCTGCGCTTAGTAACTCGATGTTTACCCTGGTTACCGGGGACCTCGGGATCGTTGGTAGCTGGAGAGCTGTCTGTGTGACAGCTCTCCAGCGACCAAACAGCGACGCTGCAGCGATCGACATCGTTGTCGGTATCGCTGCAGCGTCGCTTAGTGTGAAGATACCTTAAGTTTACTGGCTGCAGCAGCTGTGACACAAAGTGTCACATTGTAGGAAGCAGAGAGCTTTTAGCGCATAAAAATGGCCAATTTTATGTGTACCTGGTAGCCCCTTTACGGCATCTCTCTTATACCAGGTCCTACGCTTGCCTTACCTCGCTGAGAATAAACGTCTCCATCTGAATGGGTACATGTGAAACCTCTTCTTAGACTAAAATTCTCTCTCTCTGTGGAGGGGTATTGGACCTGCTGTAATTAAAACACCTGAAGCTAGGAGGCGGAGTGCACGATCAGAAGGCTAAAGAATACATTTCAAAAACCTGACCGGCACATCCAAACATAGACGAGTTGGCGACTCTGGGTTCAGCACCTGTTCACACTTAGTCTATGTTTGGATGTGCCGGTCAGGTTTTTGAAATGTATTCTTTAGCCTTCTGATCGTGCACTCCGCCTCCTAGCTTCAGGTGTTTTAATTACAGCAGGTCCAATACCCCTCCACAGAGAGAGAGAATTTTAGTCTAAGAAGAGGTTTCACATGTACCCATTCAGATGGAGACGTTTATTCTCAGCGAGGTAAGGCAAGCGTAGGACCTGGTATAAGAGAGATGCCGTAAAGGGGCTACCAGGTACACATAAAATTGGCCATTTTTATGCGCTAAAAGCTCTCATTTTTCATATTTCTAGTGCAGTAATGCAGTTCAAATTTCGTGTTTTCAAGTTTGCATGCTTTAGCGCTGCAGTGTGCTGCCTTATTTACTTAACTATATACGAGTTGGCGACTCTGGGTTCAGCACCTGTTCACACTTAGTCTATGTTTGGATGTGCCAGTCAGGTTTTTGAAATACATTGTAGGAAGCAGGCTCACTTGCCCTATATTGTGCTACTCCCAGAATAAAAAGCAAAAACCTGATGAGTGATGAAAGATTTCCTTTAACCGGAGCAAGTCCATGCATTGCAGTCTATACTCGGGGTGTGAAACATACAGTAGATGTGTAAATACGGACTACTCTTTATACTAGTCAACTGTGTCCTTTAAATGTTAATAACCTGTTAATAGGCCTAGAGGCCTATGAGTGAGCAGTGGCCTATTTACACTGAAAAATAACTGAGAGACAAACATTGATAGGAGCGCTCATTCCCAATTATTGGCCATTGCAAATGCACCATTACAGGAATATTTTGATAAAAGGGAGAATAAGTATTAAGAAAGGAAAAATTACCAATTTCAAGGCAATTGCTAAAATATTGATATGAAATGTTGACAGAGTAATATGCCACTTTGGATTAACCGGGTTCGGAGGAGGCTGTGGAGGTCTAGAAGTATCTGAACAACTCTCCTAATTAGATCAGTGAGAAGAAAGGAAATCACAAGTCTCCTGTCGCCTTTAAAATGTCATCAGACAATGGGAACATGGTTATGTAAGAAGATATAAATCCTCCAATAACTTATAAATGCAAGATCCATAGGAGGAGAAGGATTAATGTCATTGGAGTAAGTGCTAGTGAGAGCAGATCATACAGGATCCCAGAACACCAAATACGTCACTTTTACTTTGATAGATATTTAACCTTCCTTATCTAATGGGATATTAAATAATCTTCAGCAGCATGGAAAGAAGAAAGCTGTAATACACATTGAAAGATAGCGCTAAAAGATCTTAAGTATGGTTACACCCATGTCATTTCATAATGTGGCAAAATTAATAATGGGGGAGGGTGTCATCATATGATTCAAACATATAGTGTAATTTGTTCTAAATAGAGACATGCAGACTATTTCTACATTGTCTGAGCCAGCTCTACATCATATTCGAGAGATTTCAGGACAGAACATTTTACACTCTGGCTCTGCAGAGACATTGATCACAGGCCAGACATCAATGATGGGGAGATGGATTCAACAATTCATATAAGTAACAATACAATACAATACAAGTAATAAGTAATATTTTATAAATGTTCCTTTCAGTATGATTAAATAGAATGCATCATCAAACATGATCAATTATTGCAATCAGCTTTACTTATATAAACATATTATTAAAACTTGTTAGTGCTTTTTATCTAATGTAAGAAAGTTCCTAGTTTCCACACTGGCGGCTGGCACAATCACTACAGACTGACACTTTCGGTTTTCTGTAGTTCACTAGTTAGCTTTGCTGTACAGATTGGAATGGATGAGTATAGTAATATCACTATCATTAACAGGTCATCAAGTTAGTGACAGTTCTATTGAACTGCTTTGGATCTCGATAAGGTAGGATAGCAATATTATACACACAGTTGTATATTGCTTCCCTGTATTAATAAAATAGTACAAGCAATTGTAAAAATATAAATTGATTGTTATTGTCACACAAATGGCTGTATACATACTTTGAAAAACAAGCAAAGTAAAATGTAAGCACAAAATACATTAAAAAGTAATGGATGCATATATTCTAGTAAATGTAGAAAGTAGACAGTTATTATATGAAAGTAATAAAACACACAATCAGAATGAGGTATTAAAGTAAAGCCCCCATTACACATTAGGTAGCTATTTCATCTGACTGTCCCACACAAAGGGGTGCTTGCTCTGCTGAGAGATTTTACATTCTCTTTAAATTGAACCTGTCAGCAGGATGGTGCACAGTAACGTATAGACAGTGTCAGGTCGGCGCCGTTATACTGATTACAATACCTTGGTTGATGAAATCCATCTTGTGGTTGTTGTTTAATCTGTATTTTCAGTTTTGAGTTCATGATATGCTCGTGCTGCGGGGCGGCCTGTGGGGAGGTCTTCATGTGGTGCTCTGATTAGAGATATTCATAATACAGACTGCTGATAGGTCACTGATCCCTCACTGACCTGCCCCCTAGTTTACATAATGACTATATGTACATAATGAAGAAGAAAAAACCCTTCTGCATGTTTAATGTCCCAATAATAAATGTGATTGACATTATTCAGATAGCATCTTGGAGGAGGAAATTTTAGTTTTTCTTCTCCAGCAAGATGGCACCGCCGGAGCATGCGCAGTAGCAGATATAGGATCTCTATACACACCGATAGCTGCTACTGCACAGGCGCCATTTTCAAATTAATTTGAAATTATGAATACCTAATCAGAGCACCACATAAAGACCCCCTCTAGCCCCGCCTCGGAGCAAGGGCACAATCCTGCTGACAGGTTCCCTTTAAGAGAGTCACTGCCAGACATCTATGGTGGAAGGCTAATTTCTAGAGTACAAAATAATTGGTGGTTTGAAATTGGGCATGCCTAATTCTTAACTCCCCCATACACATTAGACTGTTGAGCTGAACTCGTTGATATCAGCGGGTTCAGCAGGCATTGGAGAAGGATATTATACTATATGAAGGGCAAAGAGGGGGACATTTTACTATATAGTTGCCACTGAAAGGAAAATTATACAGTATGGTGGCCAAAGAGGGGACATTATACTATAATGGGGCAAAAGAAGGGAACATTATACAGTATGATGACCACAATGGGAGACATTCTACTGTATGTGTGCCACAGACAAAATCATTATACTGTATAAGAGCCACAGAGGGGCACATTATACTGTATGGGAGCCACAGAGAGGGACAGTATAGTGTATGAGGGCTACAGATTGGGATATTATCACTATATTGGGAGCCAGAATCGGTCACATTATTCTATATGGGAGATTCTATGTATGGAGCCACTATGGGGGAAATGAACAATGCCCCATAGTGGATCCATAAAGGGACAATGTTCTCATCATGGCCCCATACTTTAACAGTGTAACTTAAGTGACGTCATACATTACAATGCCCAATGTTGCATTGTACATTATTAATTTATGAGGCCACAGTTTTCGACAAACTCTATCAATGCATAAAAGGTGGATGCTATTACTATATGGGTGCCACTGGAGAGGGAGCATTACTTCTGTAACAAGCATAAAGACATTACTACTGTATGAAGGCACAAACTGGAATTTTGCCAATGCAATGTTATGCGACTCACAAAAAAATATTTATGTATTTACTCTGTTTAGGGACCACAGGAGGGGAGATTTCTACTGTCATAGGGTCACAAAAGACATCACTGCAGTGAGTATCTTATTTTTGTGACAATGTTATTGCGCAAGGTACAAAGGTGGCACTATAGCACTTTATTTCTTCATTTGACACAATATAGAAGTGGGGGAAAGTAAAGAAGGTAAAAGATGACGATGACTGGGATGTCTGTTTGGGATGATTTAGTGAATCCTGCATTGAGCAGGGGGTTGGAACAGATGACCCTGAAGGTCCCTTCCAACTCTACCATTCTATTATTCCTTCATGAAAAGTGAAGGTGAGTGACTTCAATTGGAAAAAATAGGTAAAGGGGATAGCAGGCAATATAGTAGTGTCCACAGGAAAAAAAGAATCATAAAGATCGATAAACCTGAGGCAACCAATAATTCTGAATTTATTCACATGGCACTGTATGACTGGTCATGTGAATAAATTCAGAATTATTTGCAATAAAATTCTATTTGGTTGCCTCAGGTTTATCGATCTTTATGACTTCAATTGGAGACATCACTGGTAAGTCAGTGGATTTTCCTGTAAATTTACACTTTATACTATTTACAGAGTTCCTGAGCATAATATCACCTGCGATAACTGTATTATCTGTAAACTTACTCTTTACAGTATATACTATCTGAAGAATTATTGCATATTTCACTAGTGATCAATGTATTCCCTAAACACGTACATTATATATTTTATACTATCTACAGAGCTTCTGTGTTTAATGTCACTGGTGATAACTGTATTATCTGTACATTTACACTATACATTATACGATATTATATTATTTGGTCAATATGTGGTGGTAATATGTCATCTGGTCATGATGTGGTGGTATTTTATACCATCTACAGAGCTTTTATGTATAATATCATTGGTGATCACTAATTTCCTGTAAACTTACACTATGTACTATGACCTATCTACAGAGCTTCTGTGTATAATGTTAGTGATAATATCAGTGTTAGTACTGTGGTTTTTATTAATGATCAGTATGATGGTGTTATTAGGTTACTATGTTGCTTTAATATGTCGTCTCATCATGGTGTGGCGATATTTGTCCTTTGTATGTGGTATTATTCGATCACTATGTGGTCTTGTCATGGTGTGACTTTATTTGTCCTTTATATATAGTCCTTACATAGTGGTGATATGTGATCTTGTCATGATGTGGTGGTATTTGTTGCTTATATGTGGTATTATTCTGCCCACTATGTGGTAATAATATGTGGTCTGGTCATGGTGTTGTGTGATTTGCACTCTGCATGTGGCATCATTCACTGACTATGTAGTCTGGTTATGGTATAGTGATATTTGTCCCTTGCATGTGGCATTATTCGGTCACTATGTGGTGGTAATATGTGCAATGGTTATGGTGTGGTGGTCTTTGTACCTTGTATGTGGTATTATTCAGTCTTGTGATATTGTGATGGTATTTGTTCCTTATATGCAGTATTATTCGGGCCACTATGTGGTAATAATATGTGGTCTGATCATGGTGATATGGGATTTGGACTCTATATGTGGTATCACTCTGTCTCTATGTCTTCTGGTTATGTGGTAGTATTTATCCCCAGTATGTGGTATTATTTCATCACTATGTGGCTGTAATATGGGGTCTGGTCATGCTTTTCTGTAATTTGTACTCTGTATGTGGAAATATTTGGTCACTATGTGGTCTGGTCATGGTGTGGCAGTATTTTTCATTTGTATGTGCTATTATTCGGTCACTAAGTGGTGGCAATATGTGGTCTGGTCAAAGTGTGGTAGCATTTGTACCTCATATGTGGTAGTATTCATTCACTGTATGGGGTCTGGTAATGGTGTGGCGGTATTTGTCTCTTGTATGTGGTATTATTAGGTCACTATGTGGTAGTAATCTATGGTCTGGTCATGGTGTAGTTCTATTTTTGCATTTTATGCGGTGCTTATGTGTGGTCTGGTCATGTCATGGTGCTGTTTGTCTCTTTTATGTGGTATAATTCAGTCACAATGCGGTAGTAAGCGGTCTTGTCATGGTGTGGCGGCATTTCCCCCCTTTTATGTGGCATTATATGGTCATTAATTGTTACTGTAGTAATATGTGGTTTGGTCATGCTGCGGCAGTATTTGTCCCTTGTATGTGGTATTATTTTGGTCATTATGTGGTGGTAATATGTGGTCTGGTCATGGTATAATGGTATTTGTCCCTTATTTGTGAAATTATTTGGCACTATGTGCTGGTATTCTGTGATCTGGTCATAGTATGTGGTTTTTTTGTACATTGCATTTTCATATTATTTGGTCACTAGATGGTGTGATAATGTGTGGTCTGGTCATGTTATGGTGGTATTTGTCCTTGTATAAGGTATTACTAGTATAATGGTCTTGGTGGAGACTGGAGAGGATTGTGTTGGAGATAACTTGTTTTGTTTGGTATCAATAAGGAGATTTTTTACTTTCATTAGAGATTAACTTTCTTGAAAATGTAACCTCTCCCTGTACTGTGACATATTATTACACAGTGGTAGAGATGCACAGGAAGGGTTTTTCTGGTGTAAACAAGTTATCATCCATCCACAGGATAAGTGATAATTTATTGATTATTTGGGGGTCAAAGTGCTGGGACCCTCAGTGATTGACAGAATGGGACACTCCAGTCCCAGCAGTAATATAAAAGTCTCTCTGACTGTAAAAGAAAACTCATTGACATATGTCAATTAAAGCTGTGAGGCAAACAGAGTAACCCCCCATACACGGAAGAGAATAGTTCTAAAGGTACAATAAATCGCCCTTCCTTCCACTTATAGGAGTTAGCTACAGGATGTCTTTCAATCAATGCCTCGTGCGCCTCTGTCTTCAAAGGACTTTACAACTCCGTAACATTTTTTACATTGCTCAAGTAATATGTGTCATGCAGACAATGCTCTAAATTGTCACTTAGATTTTGACTACCTATTACATTCTCTGTTATTTGACCACATCTCTTAAATACAGCATAGGGATGTCCGTAATGAGTCATCTCGTCATCTAGTTTATTTCTTTATTTGAGTAAATCATCTTTCCTAGTTGTATATAACATTGGTTTGCAGTTACTCAGGTGCTGTGATAGTTCAAGAATTTACATTATTTGAGCATCAGAAACATAATCTGTTTAGTAACAATCTGGTGAGAATGCAAGAACTCTCTACGTGCATAATGGCCACTAATATCTGATACTGGCCGATCTAATACATGCACACTGCACATTTTCCTTTCCACAATTACATAATATGATGTACAGCTCAATTAAAATCACATTTCCAGGTTTACATCACGACTTTGACCTTGACTGCCTGGCAGCTGTTCTTTCTAAAGCTCTTGATTCTGTTATTTTATGTTCTGGAACTTGGTAAACTCTTTTTGAACCGCATATCAACCTTGTGTCAGTGATGAATCACAGGCATGTAAGCTGCTTTCATAAAGAGATTTTGAACAGCATGGGAATGGGTTGTGCTGAATTACTAGACAGAAGCTTTTTATTGCAGTGCTTTTGGGATAGCTATGACCTAACCGAGAGTGGATAAAATCGGGACTTGGATTGACATCCTAAACCTATGAACCATCCATTTTTACAAAAGTGGCAAACATATTTATTGGATGCTTAAAGCCATCTTATCTTACAGTGTCCATATTACGTCAAAGTGTTTTACTAGATACTTGCTTTAATGGCACAGATTTACATCAAACCCTGTTGTTATAAGGAATCTATTGCAGATGTGTTCTGTGCCCTAAGGTAATGTCACAAAGACTATAAAAATGCTATTTTTACTTTGTTTATATCCTTGTGTTAACAGATCCAATATATTCTATGTACTGTAGATTTAAACTGCTTTACAATTGGAAAAAGTATGTGTCAAAGTCCACCTCGGGTTGTAGAAGCAGGGCAATGCATCAATTTAAATCTAACCTCACTCAAAACATAAAAATGAAATGTCACATACACACAAGCCTCCAGGAAGCTGAGATATGGAGGATTGGTTGCTGTTATTCACATACTTTTCTATATGTCTTTTCTTAATTAAATTATGTCTGGCATGCCAGTATGAGGAGACTTATACTCTTTGCATGATCCTCTGGGAAATTAAATATGCAAATTGCATCTTCAGATTGGAAGAGGACTTGAACTCTAGTGTCACCTAGTAAAAGTAGCTGTACTACAAGTCATCATCATGCTTTGAAATAGGACTTAGGATAACTGGCATCAGGGCCGGCGTTAGGAGCAGGCAGACCAGGCAGCTGCCTAGTGTCCCCATTCCTCCACTGGCCCCATTCCATGGCCGCTATGGGGCCCCTGTGTAAGAGGGATCCAGCGCCGCCCCCTCCCTGCATTGCGCATTCAACTTATTGGCATCATAGATGCTGATAAAGTTGAAAGTAGTGATGTTGGAGAGAGTGTCATGTGAAGCTCCCTCTCCCATCACTCCCTCTCTGCCTCTGACTCAGCATGTTCCAGCAGTTAGGCTGATAAGATGCTGAGATGCTTTGCAGAAGTCAGATGGTTGGGGAACAAGGAGAAAAAGTAAGTATTGTGTGTGTGTGTGTCTGCACTATAGTGTGTGTATGTTTGTGTGTGTTCAATATAGTGGGTGTCTGTCTGCTTTATACTGTGTGTGTCTGCTGCACAATAGTGTATGTGGGGGTACTACACTATACTGTGGGGGGACTGCACTATACTGTGTAGGTGGGGGCTGCATTGTACTGTGTGTGGGGGCTGCACTATACTGTGTATGTGGGGCGGCTGCATTGTACTGTGTGTAGGGGTTGCACTATACTGTATGTATGGGGGCTGCACTATACTGTGTGTTTGGGGGGACTGCATTATACTGTGTGTGGGGAGCTACATTATACTGTGTGTGTGGGGGGCTGCACTATACTGTTTATGTGGGGGGGCTGCATTGTACTGTGTGTGGGGGTTGCACTCTACTGTGTGTGTGGGCTGCACTATACTGTGTGTTTTTGGGGATGGCATTATACTGTGTGTGTGGGGAGCTACATTATACTGTGTGTGTGGGGCTGCACTATACTGTGTATGTGGGGGGCTGCATTGTACCATGTGTGGGGGCTGCACTATGCTGTGTGTGTGGGGAGGTATATTATACTGTGTGTGGAGGGCTGCACTATGATGTGTGTGTTTGTGGGGGTCTGTTTTATACTGTGTGTAGGGCTGAATTATACTCTGGGGGGCTGCATTATACTCTGAGGGGGCTGATTTATACTCTGGGGGCTGTATTATACTGTGTATGTGTGTGGGGCTGCATTATACTTTTAGGAAGCTGCATTCTACTGTGTGTAGGGGACTGCACTATACTGTGTGTGTGTTTGTGGGGCGGCTGCATTATACTGTGTGTTGGGGGCTGCACTATACTGTGTGTGTGTTTGTGGGGGGACTGCATTATACTGTGTGCAGGGCTGCATTATACTCTGAGGAAGGTGCTTTATACTCTGGGGCGCTGCATTATACTATGTGTGTAGGGGTTGCATTATACTGTGTGTGAAGGGGGCTGCATTATACTGTGAGTGGGGGCTGCACTATACTGTGTGTGTTTGTGGGGGGCTGAATTATACTGTGTAGGGGTGGAACCTACATTATACTGTGTGTGGGGGCTGCATTATACTCTGAGGGGGGCTGCATTATACTCTGGGGGGTTGCATTATACTGTGTGTGGGGCTGCATTACACTGTGTGAGAAGGGGGCTGCATTACACTGTGTGTGTGTTTGTGGGGGTGGGGCCTGCATTATACTGTATGTGCTGGGCTGCATTATACTCTGAGGGGGCTGCATTATGCTCTATGAGGGGTGCTGAAGTATACTCTATGAGTTGGTCTGTAGTATACTGTATGAGGGTGGCTGCAGTATACTCTGAGGTGGGCTGCAGTATATTCTGAGGTGGCTGCATTATACTCTACCGACGACCAAGGGGAGTGCATTTTACTGTAGGTACTATATGGGACCTGCATTATACTGTATCGAGGACTATCTGTACCAATCATTCTTCTTCAGCCGGAGTAAGGGTAGGTGCACGCGGTCAGTAAGCGATGCAGGGTTGGACGTTGTGTACTTGTGCAGTGTTCAGATGTTTCAAGAAATCTCATGCACACAATGTGTGCACAGACACCCGCAGCTCACTCACGGAGTTGGACATGCCGCACGTCTTTCCAGACTGCAGCATGTCAATTTATCTTTTTTTGTCTCTGCAAGATAAATTTCACCCGTACAATGTATTGAATGCAGTGAATCCGCACGGTTCAATGAACACCTGTGGATTCACCTGCGTTCAATAGCTGGCAGCGGACATGTGCTGCATCCAAAGCGCTGTCAATTACTGAAGGTGTGCACCTACACTGAAGAGGCTGGGAAATAAACGTCGAGCGACTTCAATATTGTCGATCGCGCTCATTTAGCGACCTGAACTTAGCACTTGTAAATAGAACAGAAATGTTTCTGTGTGATGGTGAGTTATGTTAGCATTTGGGTCCCAACTTTAAAGTTTTGCCCAGGACCCCACTTTGTCTAAAACCAGCCCTGACTGGCATGTCACTCTGCACAAGGAAAAATCTTAACCCTTAGATCACAGTCTTAGCCTCTCACCCAGCAAAATCAGGTCTCATACTTTGTACTGATGAGAGGCAATACCACAAAACACTGTCTATAAATTGAGATTCTGATTTGGCTTTCCTATTTCAAGGCACGTTAAAAGGTTGATAGTGACTTGTAGGATTGCTAATTCCAATAGGTGGCGCTAGAGTTCATCATGTCCTCTTTCTCTCTGGAGATACAATTTGCATTATTTAAAAAATGTGAACAGCATCGCCTGGCTCATCTCACACTCCATAACTTAAAATTTGTGATTTTGGGGCACATGTGTCTAAGAAGTTCAATAACTATTTTAATTTTCATGCTGTGTAAGTTTACATTCATTCTTTTTGAGTGGGAAGTTCCCCTATATCATCATTAGTCAGTAGCGTATCTACCGGGGTGGCAGAGATGGCTGTTGCCCCGCGCTCTGAGGGGGCCCACCCGGAGCTATGCTGCTGTAACTGTATCGGCATGCACATTGCACTGATACAGTTACATTCTGTGGCAGAGCAGGGAGAATCGATCTCCTTGCTCTGCCGCCCAGCCAATTGCAAAAAAGTGCTGTCACTCACAGTTTTGTGCACTTCTGAAAAGAAGAACACTGTTGAACAGAGGTCAGACGGAGGCCAGAGTAAGTCTGCTGCCTCATTATAGTAAATGGATCCCTCGGAGGTTTCAACTGAATCATGTCACTCAGAGATTTAGATGGAAACCCCAAAGTAAGTGATCGGCTTAGAGTGCCGGATAAATGTGATCCCAAATGTTATGTAAAATGTTCCCAATAAAAGCTTCAACTCAATCCACAAAAAAAGCAAACCCTCACTCAAGTCTGTAATCTGGTTACGGAAAAATAGTGGGATTCAACGTTACTGGTAGTACAAAGGCTCTGGAAAAGCGAAATGGCTCTATAACCCTCCAAAAGAAATTCAGCAAATCCTGTGCTCCCAAATCCAAATGCCCCCTCCCTTCTGAACCCCCACAGTGTACCTAAACCACATATAATGTCCACATGTTTGGCATTTCTGAATCGATGAGAGCCTGCCAAATTTACGTGTGCATGGCTCCAGAAGCACGGGCTGTGCATAACATACTGGTGACTGCAATGTACCACACAACGACAGTTTGCGATTTTCACTTGGCAGCATTCATTGCTGCTTGTTTCTGGAAAAAACCCAGGGAGTCAAAATCAGCACTACACCTGTAGATAAATTCCCAATGGGGTAACATTTCCAAAATGGGGTCACTTGAGGGGGGATTCTGGTCTTCTAGCAAACTCTTCTAGGAAAATCTGTGCTCCCGAGTTTCTCCATATGGCAAAGTAGTGCTGTACAGCTACATATAGGGTATTGCCACGTTCTGTAGAAATTGTGGGACAAATTGTGGTGTCTATTTTACCCACTTCTTGTGTGAAAATGTAAAATCTGTGGCTAAAACTAAATTCTGATGGTAAAAATTTTGATGGTTATTTTTCTTCACTGCTCAATGGTGTAAAATTCTGTGACACACCCTTAGGCTGGGTTCATATTGCGCTAGGTGTGTCCGTCTAACGGACTCGTTTTTAAGTAGTAAAAACGCAATGTAACGCACATACTAACGCGCCCATAGACTTGCATTGTCTGACGCATCGTGACGCATCCCTAAATTGGTATGCGTTTGTCACATAACGTTTTTTTTCTGACGGACCTTCAATGCGGCTTGCAGCGTTTTCGGGTCCGGCCAAGCTAACGCACTACTAACGGAAGCGTTCATTCTGCCATAGAAGGCTATGGCAAACGCAGTCAGACGCAAATCATGAAAAATTTCCAAATAGGACCACACGTTTTAATAGCGTTTGAGGGTGGTCACATGTGGTCATGTGACAGGAAATGTGATTTCGGCCATTAAAGGAGGAATATCCCACCCACACATTTCTCCTGAGGTCTACTGCACGTGACAGAGTGTTGCAAGAGATCACCGGAAATGTAAGTACATTTCTATATATATATCTCTGTATACATCATGGGAGTCTGTAATGTCCTTCGGATGTGTGTGTACTAAACATGTATTGCTTTGTTGCACACAGATGTCGGATACAGATGTCAGCAGCAGCAGCGTGTCTGCGATTTTTTCTTCTGAGTCGGTAGGTTTGCACTTTAAAAAACCACAATAATGTCGTGTGAAACTCCATTGTATTGAGCTAGGCACGTAATAAAAATCCTGTTTATTGTTTTGTTGTGAATAGGAGTCTTCTGAGCCCGAGGCTGCTAGACCTCCCCCCAAAAAACAGGCCAAAACCACAAAGGTACATAGCACACATGTTGAATTTTTCAGGCATAAATTTATTGATCCAATGAATGTTAACATTATTTAATGTTAAAATAATTTTTTTTAGCTTTTTACATACACAATAGGTTGTGGCCCACGGAGGACACAAAAGAAAGAAGGTCCCTAGCCGTCTGTCGTCGCCCCAACTGCCAGTGGTAAATATAAAACTAGAAATATTCTATCCAATATTTATCAACAATCTATCTATTCACTTTCTATCTACTATATCTATAAACTATCTATCAACTATCTATCGCTCCATCTATTTGTCTATCTATCTATATCTATGTATCTATCTATCTATCTATATCTATGTATCTATCTATATCTATGTATCTATCTATCTATATCTATGTATCTATCTATCTATATCTATAGTCCAAAAACAAAGGAAAAAGTGAGCTGCACAGCCTTCCTTCTTCCGGCAGATCAGCAGCAGTGAGTGGTGACGGACTGACTTCAGTATAGGGGGTGCTCGCGTGGAAGATAGATGCAAACATGTAGATCAGAACAGAAAATGCGGCAGCACTCACCCAACTGTGGTCCAATTCTACAGGTCTGTAGAAGCGCTTGGATCAGCGCGAAACAGCTGTCGTCGTTCACCTGCTCACCTCCCGTCCACCTGCACTCCCTCGAACCGCAAGGCTGTACTTTTTCATGTTTTGAATAAAGAATTGGACCACAGATGGGTGAGTGCTGCCGCATTTTCTGTTCTGATCTATCTATATCTATGCATCTATCTATCGCTATATCTATGTATCTTTCTATCTCTGTATATATGAATATGGCCATCCAGTGAAATTGACACTATCAACATAACGTTTTGTGTTTACATAGTCCAAGTCAGCGACCAACAAAAAAAGGATTGTCGTTGACAAAGAGCCATTGACTATCCACAACGAGACACTAATCAACCTTGTGGAAGCCAACCCCTCCATATGGGACCAGAGCGACAGCTCCCACCATGACATCGTGATGAACCGCAAGTTGTGGGATCAAATTATCTGTCACTTTGATCCCCGATACATGGAGAAGTCGACAACCTCAAAGAAGAAAATTGGTAAATATTGGTGACGTAACATCGGAAAATGTTAAAAAAAATTTTTTTTCTATCCTATCAACCTATCCACTTGTTGTCTGCTATCTATCTCTCAATTATCAACTATCTGTACACTATATATCTATCTATCTATACACTATTTCTAAACTATTTCTTATCTAACAACTATCTATCTACTATTTATATATCAACTAACGTAACAAACTATGAAAAATTTTTCCTATATCTTAAAACTATCTATCTACTATTTTTATATCTTTTTTTTTTTTTAAATTTAAAGCCGATGCTGTCCATACCCATTGGAAGTCCATCTGCGATCGCTTTGTCCGTGACTACCGGAACAGTCAGAATGCACCAAGCGGATCAAGTGGCAAATGGGTGACACCGTATGTGCATTACGACCAATTGCTCTTTCTTCAAAAAACATTGTCTCAGCGCTCGTAAGTACAAATAGGTCTGTGTGTGAGACAAAATTGTTGAAAGGAAAATGATTAATTTTTTTTTTTTGGGTTACAGCACAATATGCAGTACCGCTGCGCCAAGACCGACAGTGGAACTGGAGCCTTCTCCAGTGGAACCAACCCAACCTGAAGATGTGTCTGGCATCAGCGAGCCACGATCTGTAGATAGAAGCACTGTTGCTGCAGGTGTGAGTGCCCGGTTGCAATCACAGCGTGGACGCAAGCGAGCATCACAAAAAGATGAAGCTGTTGCAATTATCGTGGATGGACTCCAACGGGTAGAGGACATGTGTCGCAGTGAGCTCAAAGACCTGAGGCGGAAAATTACCGAGCTGCAAGCCCGCGAGTCTGTATACTCTGCTAATGAGTGGAAGCTACTTTTCTTATCCTATGTGCCTGTAGCACAAAATATCCCGGCACATAGAAACCTTATGTTTAGACAAAGACTGAACGACCTTCTTGAGGAATTTGTGGGCCCCCAGGAACCCGCTCCATCGGGAACAAGAAGAATGGACATGCCGGCCTACAACCCTCAATATAGAGGCCGGGGTGAAACGAGCGTGGAACCTCATAGACAATGTAGCAGTCCATCATACAGTTGGGCAGACAATACGCCCGTGCAGTACCAAAGTCTTTAGTACCGTTCACTGTCCCCAGCCAGGTGCAATTACCGCTTTGCAAGTTTTGTTATTATTTTTTTTTTGTTGTAAATTTCTATTTTCCTTTTTTTACATCCCTATGGGATATCATATGTTAAACCTGTGTACCAACAGTTTGTTGGAAAAATCCATAAACATTTAGTAAACTGTTTCAAATTTAAGATTCTTGTATGACTTTAACTTTTAACACAACATAACTTTTTACACGACATAAGGTAACTTTTTACACGACATCAGGTTAACCCCTTAGTGACAGAGCCAATTTGGTACTTAATGACCGAGCCAATTTTTACAATTCTGACCACTGTCACTTTATGAGGTTATAACTCTGGAACGCTTCAACGGATCCCGCTGATTCTGAGATTGTTTTTTCGTGACATATTGTACTTCATGTCAGTGGTAACATTTTTTTGATATTACTTGCTTTTATTTATTAAAAAAACGGAAATATGGCGAAAATTTTGAAAATTTCGCAATTTTCAACATTTGAATTTTTATTCCCTTACATCAAAGAGATATGTCACACAAAATGGTCAATAAATAATATTTCCCATATGTCTACTTTACATCAGCACAATTTTGGAAAAAAAAAAAATTATTATGGAGTTATAAGGGTTAAAATTTGACCAGCAATTTCTTATTTTTACAGCAAAATTTACAAAACCATTTTTTTTAGGGACCACCTCACATTTGAAGTCAGTTTGAGGGGTCTATGTAGCAGAAAATGCCCAAAATTGACACCATTCTAAAAACTGCACCCCTCAAGGTGCGCAAAACCACATTCAAGAAGTTTATTAACCCTTCAGTTGCTGCACAGGAACTGAAGCAATGTGGAAGGAAAAAATGAACATTTTACTTTTTTTCACAAATATTTTACTTCAGAACCAATTTTTTTTATTTTCACATGTGTAAAAAAAGAAAATGAACCACTTAATTTGTTGTGCAATTTGTCCGGAGAATGCCGATACCCCATATGTGGGGAGGGACCACTGTTTGGGTGCACAGTAGAGCTCAGGAGGGAAGGAGCGCCATTTGGCTTTTTCAACATAGAATTCCCTGGAATTGAGATCGGACACCATGTCGCGTTTGGAGAGCCACTGATGTGCCTAAACAGTGGAAACCCCCCACAAGTGACACCATTTTGGAAACTAGACCCCCTAAGGAACTTATCTAGGTGTGTGGTCAACACTTTGAACCCCCAAGTGCTTCACACAAGTTTATAACGTAGAGCCGAAAAAATTAAAAATCATTTTTTTTTCACAAAAATGATCTTTTCACCCCCAATTTTTTATTTTCCCAAGGGTAGCAAGACAAAATGGACCCCAAAAGTTGTTGTGCAATTTGTCCTGAGTATGTCGATACCCCGTATGTGGGGGTAAACCTCTGTTTGGGTGCACAGTAGAGCTCAGAAGGGAAGGAGCGCCATTTGACTTTTTCAACATAGAATTCTCTGGAATTGAGATCGGACACCATGTCGCGTTTGGAGAGCCCCTGATGTGCCTAAACAGTGGAAACCCCCCACAAGTGACACCATTTTGGAAACTAGACCCCCTAAGGAACTTATCTAGGTGTATGGTCAACACTTTGAACCCCCAAGTGCTTCACACAAGTTTATAACGTAGAGCCGAAAAAATTAAAAATCATTTTTTTTTCACAAAAATGATCTTTTCACCCCCAATTTTTTATTTTCCCAAGGGTAGCAAGACAAAATGGACCCCAAAAGTTGTTGTGCAATTTGTCCTGAGTATGTCGATACCCCGTATGTGGGGGTAAACCTCTGTTTGAGCGCACTGCGGAGCTTGGAAGGGAAGGTGCGCCGTTTGACTTTTTAATCTCTTAATTGTGAGAGCGGACGCCATTTTGGGTTTGTAGATGTGCCTAACAGCAGAAACCCCCCACAACTGACCCCGTTTTGGAAACTACACCCCTCAAAGATTTTAATCAGGGGTATATTGAGCAATTTGAACCCACATGTATGACACAGAGTTTGATAACATTAGGTCGTCATATTGAAAAAATTCATTTTTTTCCACGAGAATCTTGTTTTAGACCTGAATGTCTCACTTTTTCAGAAATAACATCAAAAAGTGGACCCCACAATTCGTTACCCACTTTATTATGAGTGCAGCGATATCCCATATGTAGTAAAAAAGTTCTGTTTGGACAAATGGCAGGGCTTGGACAGAAAGGGGCACAATGTGACAAATTTGGCTTTATTTGAAATTGAAGATCCAAGACCCATTCAAAGCTTCTAGAGACATTGAGCAAAAAAGAAAATCCTTCCAGGAATTATTACTCACAGAGGGAGGCATGCTCCTAAAACACAATGGCTGACTATAAAATTGGTCTTGCTAACAAAACAGTTGTCCCGCATTTGCGTATATTGTAGCAGGAAGAATAAACTGAACTGGAATGAAGGGCAAAATGTGTAGGAAAATGCAGCCAACTATGTGGCAAAGCGGAGTTTGTTCCAAAGATGAAAGAACACCATCAGGGCTAGAACGGCAGACACTTTCAGAGACTGGTCGTACAACGTCCTTTTAGCTCCATCAATCCCTATATGAGAGACGAATGTGCCAATAGACGTGGTACACCATAGCAAGCTCCCACCCGCCAAGGTCAGAACCGCTATATGCACAAAACAACCAGTTCTCTATAGAAAGTATTGTCTGGTACCAGAGGTTCGGCAAGAACCATAAAGTAAAGCCCATAGTGTATAAGTACGGAACTTCCTCATTTTTTAGAAATCCTACAATAAAATGATCATGCCCGTATCATCAACATAAATATAAGTAATATAAATGGAAGCCAAAGTTTTGTGTAGCAAGACAGTTATAAAAACAGTCAAAGTTAGATAAATGGTCAAAAATGTTTGTGAGTAATCAAGTCCTAGAATTCATTTTCAGATAATCTCACTTTTCATGATCATTTCTGGGGTCCACATTCTAACGCTTATTGATATAGGTACGTGGACGAGAATTTGTTGGAATAGTAGTTTGGTATGGGATTGATCGAGTTGTAGAATTTTCAGATGACCTGACTTTGCAAGAACATTTGTGGGGTCCACACTCTAGAGCGTACAGACGTGGGTACGTGGATGAGAATTTGTTGGGATAGTAGTTTGGTATGGGATTGATCGAGTCGTAGAATTTTCAGATGACCTGACTTTGCAAGAACATTTGTGGGGTCCACACTCTAGAGCATACAGACGTGGGTACGTGGACGAGAATTTGTTGGGATAGTAGTTTGGTATGGGATTGATCAAGTTCTGGAATTGTGAAATGGGGTAAAATGGGATCTACTAATTAAAATATTATTTATCAATTGTTCCAAATTGTACTACTGGGGCCACTAAGCAGAAAATAAAAATTATTGAAAAACAGCAAACTAATAATTGTAGGTGGTGTGGTAGGTCTCAAAACAGGGGGAGATACAAAGGCCTGGTTGGGATGGGCATGTGGGGCAATAGAATCGGGAATCACTCCGCCTGCCATGCTTTCTGCAAACTCGGCACCTTTTTTGAGGATACCTTTGGGTGGGAGTGACAGGGACAGGGTGAGGAAAGTGGCGTTCTGACAGTCTCCGGGAATCCTCAGAGTCGAAGGCTTCCCCCGGTGCCATCGACTCAAATATGAGGCTCTCTACTACTTTCTCCTGAAAGTGCAGGAAAGTTAGCGGTCCTTGAGATTTTTTATATAGGACAAAGCTGTTGTAGGTGGCAGTCTGAATTAGATAGATTCCCACCTTTTTATACCACGCCCTGGTCTTCCTCTTGACCAGGTATGGTTGCAGAACCTGGTCTGACAGGTCTACGCCACCCATATGGTTGTTATAATCTGTGACGCAGACAGGTTTTTCTTTGTCCCTGGTGGCACCCCTCTCTCTGACCGTCACAGTGGTGTCCGTATGCAGTGTGGAAAGCATATAGACGTCCTTCCTGTCTTTCCACTTCACTGCAAGTAGTTGGTCGCTTGCCAGTGAAAATGACGCCCCCTCTCCAAACGTCTGGACACCAACTGTGACGGAAACCCCACTCTGTTTTTCCTCACTGTCCCACAGGCCCCTTTACTTGCAGCATGGAGGGATTTGTATAGGGGGATACTCGTGTAATAATTATCTGTGTACACGTGGTACCCTTGATTGAGAAAGGGCGTCATTAGCTCCCAGACAATTTTGCCTGGGATACCAATTGTCTGGGGGCAGTTTGGGGGGTTTATTTGGCGGTCCCTACCTTCGTAAATTAGGAAGGTGGACGTGTACCCTGATGAGCTCTCGCAAGCTTTATATAATTTTACGCCGTATTTGGCTCTCTTGGAGGGAATAAATTGGCGGAATGAAAGACGGCCCTTGTAGCTCATCAAGGACTCGTCGACTGCCATATTTTGCTCTGGGGTATAGGAATTTAGAAAGGAGGTTTTTAGGAGGGAAATTAGGGGTCTTAATTTATTTAGCCGATCGTAGTTGGGGTCAGTTCTTGGGAGAGCTTGGGAATTGTCACTGAAGTGGAGGAATCTCATCAGGGCTTCGTAACGGGCTCGGGACATGATGGCTGCAAATACAGGGGTGCAGTGGACAGCTCTTGTTGCCCAGTAAGAGCGGAGAGTGGTTTTTTTTACTATACCCTTATTCAGGGTGAGGCCTAAGAATTTTTTAATTTCGGGGACATTTGTGGGGATCCAGGAATGGGAATGAAAGGCAGTGGGTTTTTGGGAAATATATTGCCGGGCATATAGGTTAGTTTGGTGGACGATTAATTGCAGGACTTCGGGGCTAATGAAAATTTCAAAAAAATCAATGGGGGTAAAATTGGCGACATCTACTTTTATTCCAGGGACTGCAGAAAAAGGGGGAATTTGAGGGGAAAATGAGGTGTCATTATACCACAGCGGGGGGGGGACTGCGGTACTTGGTCCTGCCTCTGAAGCTTCAGCAGTGACGACCGACTCCGCTACCACCGGGCTGGGGGATCCCGTGGAGGAAGAGTCGTCATCACTGTCTGAAAACTGCTCAGCTTCAGGGGCAGAATCTGTTTCGCTGCCGGAGCTGCCGGAGCAAAGCAGGCTGTAAGCTTGCTCCGCGCTAAAAGTTCTGCGGGCCATTTTATCTAATTCCTACCCTAACCCTAACCCTACCCCTAACCCTAACCCTAAAAAAAATAAAAAAAAAAAATTATAATTTTTTTTTTCTTTTTTTTATAATCCTCTGCTGATGATGCAGGGATTACGGAGAACGGGGGTGGGTAAATGGGATGCTGGCGGAGGCAGATATTATGTTTTGTGAATAACTGACAGGGCAGCACTTGAACTGTAGTCTCTCTCTCTTCTCTCCTAGAACAACTACAAGGAGAGAAGAGAGAGGTACAGCCCAAGTGCTGCCATAGTTATCAAACATTTGGGGTTTTGATCACTGTAATTGGACATATTACAGTAATCAAAACCCAGCAGCCAATGAGAAAATTCTCATAGGTTGCTGGGTCTCTGCTGGCAGATCATGGCAGGCGCACTGCGCATGCGCCCGCCATTTTCTTCCAGCAGAGAAGAAGAAGGGGGGCCAGGAGCAGTGGGTTGGGGACCGGGGACCATGGGCTGTGGACCGGGGACAGGAGGACATCAGGAGGAGGTATGGTGGGGGGCTCGGGGGCTCTATTTCTCTCCCCTCTGATGTGCGATCACATCAGAGGGGAGAGAAATCCAAAGCATTTTTTTTTTTTTTTTACAAACTATTTGCAGCGATCGCAATCCCGGGGGTCTGTAAAGACCCCCGGGATTGCAATCGCTCCAGGGGGTCTGCGATCGCTCCAGGGGGTCTGTAAAAACAGACCCCAATACACCGGGGGAAGCTAGGCTTTGGCGGGCGCATCTGCACATGCGCCCGCCATTTTGGAGCCCGGACAGCTAGGAGGAGGGTCGGGGACCGGGGGGGCACCTTCTCCGGTACATAAGGTACAACACTTTTCCTTTCACTTTTTCCCCATTATGTAGATAGGGACAAAATTGTTTGGTGAATTGGAAAGCGCGGGGTTAAAATTTCACCTCACAACATAGCCTATGACGCTCTCAGGGTCCAGACATGTGACTGTGCAAAATTTTGTGGCTGTAGCTGCGACGCCTCCAACACTTTTCCTTTCACTTTTTTCCCCATTATGTAGATAGGGGCAAAATTGTTTGGTGAATTGGAATGCGCGGGGTTAAAATTTCGCCTCACAACATAGCCTATGATGCTCTCGGGGTCCAGACGTGTGACTGTGCAAAATTTTGTGGCTGTAGCTGCGAAGGTGCAGATGCCAATCCCGCACATACACACATACACACACACACACACACACACACACACACATTCAGCTTTATATATTAGCTTTTATACACTTTTTATGGTTTGCTCAGCAAGTGGTTATAATCTATAGAATCTATAGAAAAGGGACATGGTTTGGTGAGAAAAGGGCACTACAATAAATGCAACAATGTGCATGAAAATTGTGCCAACATTTTGGTGCAAATTACTTGCTTCATAAAGTCAGTGAATAAGAATACTGAATTTAACTTTTATACAACTTAGTAATACCGAAGAAAAGAATGTGCCAGGACCAAAACTTTAAAAGTACATATAAAAAATTTATTAAATAACAAATACGCAAAAAGAGTAAAAACTTCCAAAAATGACAGGCATATAAAAGAAAGCCTGGCGATAATTCCAAATGATATTGTGGGTACCCTGACAATTAACAGATGCAATATTGTTAGGTAACACAAAAAATGTGATATTTTAAATATAGAGAAAATCTACAAAGGAAATAGTCCAGAAGTCACCATACAAACAAAAAAGTATAAAAGTAAAACCCACAATAATACAAATAGTAAGAAGGTCTATCACATTGCTGAGTAAATAATAAATAATTATTTAAAAGCATACGGAAATCTCAATATGTTGGATAGCAAGGTACATCAGATGTATAACACTGGGGAACAATTTGAAAAAAAATTTCTGTTGAGTTAGGTTTTTGAGCTGATTTATACTAAAATTGGCATGCTGATTCCAAAAATGTAGTCAGTTTTTTTCTAGCACGTCAAGTTTTTCCTCCACAACTTACCTGCCAGAGAAGCACAATTGCACTGATGTCTGTAATAAGACTTGTTATCTGATTACAATTCGACTCATATAGAGCTACGTGGCAACTTGTAAGAGTAGTCACAACTGAGACAGTGTGGTGAGAGGTGTGTGCAGCTCCCAATACGTCATAATTATCAATATCTTTACACAAAAAATGTATCATAGTAGGAATAAATAGGATTTGTGATAGCTTTTCTCTTTACATTGGGCGCTTAGTTGTAATTTATATATCTTTTATGATTTTTTTCTTTGTTAGTTTTCAAAGCTTGTAACTTTCCATCTCAGTGTTTTATTTACATATGTACATATTTCCTTTGTTACAGATCATGTCTGCTCCTTCTTCCTTTCGTCGTAAATGCCAATTTGTACTATTTAACCCCTTCATGACCCAGCCTATTTTGACCTTAAAGACCTTGCCGTTTTTTGCAATTCTGACCAGTGTCCCTTTATGAGGTAATAACTCAGGAACGCTTCAACGGATCCTAGCGGTTCTGAGATTGTTTTTTCGTGACATATTGGGCTTCATGTTAGTGGTAAATTTAGGTCAATAAATTCTGCGTTTATTTGTGATAAAAACGGAAATTTGGCGAAAATTTTGAAAATTTCGCAATTTTCACATTTTGAATTTTTATTCTGTTAAACCAGAGAGATATGTGACACAAAATAGTTAATAAATAACATATCCCACATGTTTACTTTACATCAGCACAATTTTGGAAACAAAATTTTTTTTTGTTAGGAAGTTATAAGGGTTAAAATTTGACCAGCGATTTGTCATTTTTACAACAAAATTTACAAAACCATTTTTTTTAGGGACCACCTCACATTTGAAGTCAGTTTGAGGGGTCTATATGGCTGAAAATACCCAAAAGTGACACCATTCTAAAAACTGCACCCCTCAAGGTACTCAAAACCACATTCAAGAAGTTTATTAACCCTTCAGGTGCTTCACAGCAGCAGAAGCAACATGGAAGGAAAAAATGAACATTTAACTTTTTAGTCACAAAAAATATATTTTAGCAACAATTTTTTTATTTTCCCAATGGTAAAAGGAGAAACTGAACCACGAAAGTTGTTGTCCAATTTGTCCTGAGTACGCTGATACCTCATATGTGGGGGTAAACCACTGTTTGGGCGCACAGCAGGGCTTGGAAGGGAAGGAGCGCCATTTGACTTTTTGAATCAAAAATTGGGTCCACTCTTTAGCGGACACCATGTCACGTTTGGAGAGCACCCGTGTGCCTAAAAATTGGAGCTCCCCCACAAGTGACCCCATTTTGGAAACTAGACGCCCCAAGGAACTTATCTAGATGCATAGTGAGCACTTTGAACCCCCAGGTGCTTCACAAATTGATCCGTAAAAATGAAAAAGTACTTTTTTTTCACAAAAAAATTCTTTTAGCCTCAATTTTTTCATTTTCACATGGGCAACAGGATAAAATGGATCCTAAAATGTGTTGGGCAATTTCTCCTGAGTACACCAATACCTCACATGTGGAGGTAAACCACTGTTTGGGCACATGGTAAGGCTCGGAAGGGAAGGAGCGCCATTTGACTTTTTGAATGAAAAATTATTTCCATCGTTAGCGGACACCATGTCGCGTTTGGATAGCTCCTGTGTGCCTAAACATTGGCGCTCCCCCACAAGTGACCCCATTTTGGAAACTAGACCCCCCAAGGAACTTATTTAGATGCCTAGTGAGCACTTTAAACCCTCAGGTGCTTCACAAATTGATCTGTAAAAATGAAAAAGTACTTTTTTTTCACAAAAAAATTCTTTTCGCCTCAATTTTTTCATTTTCACATGGGCAGTAGGATAAAATGGATCATAAAATTTGTTGGGCAATTTCTCCCGAGTACGCTGATACCTCATATGTGGGGGTAAACCACTGTTTGGGCACTCGGCAGGGCTTGGAAGGGAAGGCGCGCCATTTGACTTTTTGAATGGAAAATTAGCTCCAATTGTTAGCGGACACCATGTCGCGTTTGGAGAGCCCCTGTGTGCCTAAACATTGGAGCTCCCCCACAAGTGACCCCATTTTGGAAACTAGACCCCCCAAGGAACTTATCTAGATGCATATTGAGCACTTTAAACCCCCAGGTGCTTCACAGAAGTTTATAACGCAGAGCCATGAAAATAATAAATACGTTTACTTTCATCAAAAATAATTATTTAGCCCAGAATTTTTTATTTTCCCAAGGGTTACAGGAGAAATTGGACCCCATAAGTTGTTGTCCAGTTTCTCCTGAGTACGCTGATACCCCATATGTGGGGGTAAACCACTGTTTGGGCACATGCCGAGGCTCGGAAGTGAAGTAGTGACGTTTTGAAATGCAGACTTTGATGGAATGCTCTGTGGGCGTCACGGTGCGTTTGCAGAGCCCCTGATGTGGCTTAACAGTAGAAACCCCCCACAAGTGACCCCATTTTGGAAACTAGACCCCAAAAGGAACTTATCTAGATGTGTGGTGAGCACTTTGAACCCCCAAGTGCTTCATAGAAGTTTATAATGCAGAGCCGTGAAAATAATAAATACGTTTTCTTTCCTCAAAAATAATTATTTAGCCCAGAATTTTTTAATTTTCCCAAGGGTAACAGGAGAAATTTGACCCCAATATTTGTTGTCCAGTTTCTCCGGAGTACGGTGATACCCCATATGTGGGGGTAAACCACTGTTTGGGCACACGTTGGGGCTCGGAAATGAAGTAGTGACGTTTTGAAATGCAGACTTTGATGGAATGCTCTGCGGGCGTCACGTTGCGTTTGCAGAGCCCCTGGTGTGCCTAAACAGTAGAAACCCCCCACAAGTGACCACATTTTAGAAACTAGACCCCCCAAGGAACTTGAAGACACAAAAGAGAATGGTAAAACCAAAAACACTCAGTTTGAAAAAATGTTTGCAGTAATCCGCAAGTGCTAGTAAAAGATGTAAATAACAGGGTATTTGGTTGATACGTTTTTTGCAAAAAATGTATACTAAGCTGCTCTACCAATCTTCACGGTATACCCATATCAGAGCAGTCCTAACTAATGTATGCAATCCCTATCTGATGTATTTAAAAACCTGATCATCTGTATATTACCTGTGTGAACAGGGTTCAGAGAGGAAAAATCCATGTGTGCATACAGGGCAGAACAGCTTTTGTGCAGCTAGCCCAAGAGGAGTGGTGGAACTCCCCAGTCTTGTAGACACAAGAGAACAATCATGGAAACAGGAACACATGGGCTACTTGCACAGTGAACAAGTCTGTAAGAACATGTTCACACACCACCAAGAAACCTGAAGACACAAAAGAGAATGGTAAAACCAAAAACACTCAGTTTGAAAAAATGTTTGCAGTAATCCGCAAGTGCTAGTAAAAGATGTAAATAACAGGGTATTTGGTTGATACGTTTTTTGCAAAAAATGTATACTAAGCTGCTCTACCAATCTTCACGGTATACCCATATCAGAGCAGTCCTAACTAATGTATGCAATCCCTATCTGATGTATTTAAAAACCTGATCATCTGTATATTACCTGTGTGAACAGGGTTCAGAGAGGAAAAATCCATGTGTGCATACAGGGCAGAACAGCTTTTGTGCAGCTAGCCCAAGAGGAGTGGTGGAACTCCCCAGTCTTGTAGACACAAGAGAACAATCATGGAAACAGGAACACATGGGCTACTTGCACAGTGAACAAGTCTGTAAGAACATGTTCACACACCACCAAGAAACCTGAAGACACAAAAGAGAATGGTAAAACCAAAAACACTCAGTTTGAAAAAATGTTTGCAGTAATCCGCAAGTGCTAGTAAAAGATGTAAATAACAGGGTATTTGGTTGATACGTTTTTTGCAAAAAATGTATACTAAGCTGCTCTACCAATCTTCACGGTATACCCATATCAGAGCAGTCCTAACTAATGTATGCAATCCCTATCTGATGTATTTAAAAACCTGATCATCTGTATATTACCTGTGTGAACAGGGTTCAGAGAGGAAAAATCCATGTGTGCATACAGGGCAGAACAGCTTTTGTGCAGCTAGCCCAAGGAACTTATCTAGATATGTGGTGAGCACTTTGAACCCCCAAGTGCTTCACAGACGTTTACAACGCAGAGCCGTGAAAATAAAAAATCATTTTTCTTTCCTCAAAAATGATGTTTTAGCAAGCATTTTTTTAGATTCACAAGGGTAACAGGAGAAATTGGACCCCAGGAATTGTTGCGCAGTTTATCCTGAGTATGCTGGTACCCCATATGTTAGGGTAAACCACTGTTTGGGCACACGTCAGGGCTCGGAAGTGAGGGAGCACCATTTGACTTTTTGAATACGAGATTGGCTGGAATCAATGGTGGCGCCATGTTGCGTTTGGAGACCCCTGATGTGCCTAAACAGTGGTAACCCCTCAATTCTACCTCCAACACTAACCCCCCACACCCCTAACCCTAATCCCAACTGTAGCCATAACCCTAACCACAACCCTAATTCCAACCCTAACCCTAAGGCTATGTGCCCACGTTGCGGATTCGTGTGAGATATCTCCGCACCATTTTTGAAAAATCCGCGGGTAAAAGGCACTGCGTTTTACCTGCGGATTTTCCGCGGATTTCCAGTGTTTTTTTGTGCGGATTTCACCTGCGGATTCCTATTGAGGAACAGGTGTAAAACGCTGTGAAATCCGCGCAAAGAATTGACATGCTGCGGAAAATACAACACAGCGTTTCCGCGCGGTATTTTCTGCACCATGGGCACAGCGGATTTGGTTTTTCATATGTTTACATGGTACTGTAAACCTGATGGAATAGTGCTGCGAATCCGCAGCGGCCAATCCGCAGCCAAATCCGCACCGTGTGCACATAGCCTAATTCTAAAGATATGTGCACACTGCGGAAAACGCTGCAGATCCGCAGCAGTTTCCCATGAGTTTACAGTTCAATGTAGACCTATGGGAAACAAAAATCGCTATACACATGCTGCGGAAAAACTGCACGGAAACGCAGCGGTTTACATTCCGCAGCATGTCACTTCTTTGTGCGGATTCCGCAGCGGTTTTACAACTGCTCAAATAGAAAATCGCAATTGTAAAACCGCAGTGAAATGCGCAGAAAAAAACGCGGTAAATCCGCCATAAATCCGCAGCGGTTTAGCACTGCGGATTTATCAAATCCGCAGCGGAAAAATCCGCAGAGGACCAGAATACGTGTGCACATACCGAAACCCTAACCCTACCCCTAACCCTAACCCTACCCCTAACCCTAACCCTACCCCTAACCCTAACCCTACCCCTAACCCTAACCCTATTCTAACATTAGTGGAAAAAAAAAATTTTCTTTATTTTTTTATTGTCCCTACCTATGGGGGTGACAAAGGGGGGGGGGTCATTTATTTTTTTTATTTTGAGCACTGAGATATAATCTATCTCAGTGATCAAAATGCACTTTGGAACGAATCTGCCGGCCGGCAGATTCGGCGGGCGCACTGTGCATGCGCCCGCCATTTTGGAAGATGGCGGCGCCCAGGGAGAAGACGGACGGGACCCCGGCAGGATCGGTAAGTATGATGGGGTGGGGGGGGACCACGGGGGGCGGGATCGGAGCGCGGCAGGCGTGGAACGGAGCACGGGGGCGTGGAACGGAGCACGGGGGGGGCTGGAACGGAGCACGGGGGGGTGGAACGGAGCACGGGGGGGGGTGGTGGATCGGAATGCAGGGGGGGTGATTGGAGCACGGGGGGGGTGATTGGAGCACGGGGGAGCGGACAAGAGCACGGGGGGGAGTGGAGCACTGGATGGAGGGGAGCCGGAGCAGTGTACCGGCCAGGTCGAGGGGCTGGGGGGGCGATCGGTGGGGTGGGGGCACATTAGTATTTCCAGCCATGGCCGATGATATTGCAGCATCGGCCATGGCTGGATTGTAATATTTCACCCGTTATAATAGGTGAAATATTACAAATCGCTCTGATTGGCAGTTTCACTTTCAACAGCCAATCAGAGCAATCGTAGCCACGAGGGGGTGAAGCCACCCCCCCTGGGCTAAACTACCACTCCCCCTGTCCCTGCAGATCGGGTGAAATGGGAGTTAACCCTTTCACCGGATCTGCAGGGACGCGATCTTTCCATGACGCCACATAGGCGTCATGGGTGGCACCGACTTTCATGACGCCTACGTGGCGTCATGGGTCGGGAAGGGGTTAAAAAAACAAAACACTTTTTAGGTACAGTAGTTTACATATTTTTGAGAAGACAAAAATCCTGTAGTTCAAAAACTTGACGTGATAGAGAAAAACTGAGATCATTTCTGGATTCAGCATCCAAAAATTAGTTAAGAACAGTTGTCTGACCTAACTCCTAAAAAATTGTGTTCCCCAGTGTAATATAACGCTGGGAGCGTCACTCTGTCCGAAGCCTTTATAGACTGCGCAAGCGCCGGCGCAGTCTGGCCCCCACAGAGTGACGCTCCCAGGAGATCGCGGTATGCGTAAACACTGAACGCACACCGCGATCTCCACCGGAGAGTCAGGGACCGCCTGGAGGGTAAGTATATTCACCTGTCCCCCGTTCTAGCGCTGCGTGCGGCTCCGTCTCCCGGGTCCTCTGCTGTGATGTTCACAGTTCAGAGGGCGCGATGACGCACTTAAAGCGCGCAGCGGTGGAACGGGACAGACAGGTGAGTATAGCAAGTGCTGGGGGGCCTGAGGTAGCGGCGATACCGGCACCTGACCCCCACAGCGCGCCGGTGTCCCCGCCTGCTCAGGCCCCCCAGCACTCGGCGCCCAGCGACGATAGGTGAGTATGATATTTTTTTTTTATATATGGCAGCAGCATACGGGGCATATACAATGGAGCATCTTATGGGGCCATCAACCATAATGGAGCATCTTATGGGGGGCATATAATACAATGGAGCATCTTATGGGGGGCATATAATACAATGGAGCATCTTATGGGGGCATATAATACAGTGGAGCATCTTATGGGGCCATCAACCATAATGGAGCAGTGTACGGGGGCATATATTATGGAGCATCTTATGGGGGCCATAAACCTTTATGGAGCAGTGTACGGGGGCATACAAACTGGAGCGTCTTATGGGGGCCATAAACCTTTATGGAGCAGTGTACGGGGGGGCATACACACTGGAGCGTCTTATGGGGGCCATAATCCTTTATGGAGCAGTGTACGGGGGCATACACTATGGAGCATCTTATGGGGGCCATAAACCTTTATGGAGCAGTGTACGGGGGGCATTCACTATGGAGCATCTTATGGGGGCCATCAACCATAATGGAGCAGTGTACGGGGGCATATACTATGGAGCATCTTATGGGGGCCATCAACCATAATGGAGCAGCGTATGGGGCATATGGATGGGAGAAGCAAATTAAAGAATGGTGGCGCAGGATGGGAGCAGCACATGACAGAACGGGGGCGCAGGATGGGAGCAGCACATGACAGAATAGGGCAGCACATGACAGAACGGGGGTGCAGGATGGAAGCAGCACATGACAGAACGGGCGCAGGATGGGAGCAGCACATGACAGAACAGGGGCACAGGATGGGAGCAGCACATGACAGAACAGGGGCACAGGATGGGAGCAGCACATGACAGAACAGGGGCACAGGATGGGAGCAGCACATGACAGAACAGGGGCACAGGATGGGAGCAGCACATGACAGGATGGGAGCAGCAAATGACAGAATGGAGGCGCAGGATGGGTGCAGAACATGTCAGAATGGAGGCGCAGGATGGGTGCAGCACATGTCAGAATGGGGGCGCAGGATGGGAGCAGCACATGTCACAATGGGTGCGCAGGATAGGAGCAGCACATGACAGAATGGGGGCGCAGGATGGGTGCAACACATGACAGAATGGGGGCGCAAGATGGGTGTTACACATGGCAGGATGGGGGCGCATGATGGGTGCAGCACATGACAGGATGGGGACGCAGGATGGAGCAGCACATGTCAGAATGGGGGTGCAGGATGGGAGTAGCACATGTCAGAATGGGGGTGCAGGATGGGTGCAGCACATGACAGGATGGGGACGCAGGATGGAGCAGCTCATGACAGGATGGGGACGCAGGATGGAGCAGCACATACCAGGATGGAGACCATATACCAATATAGATGCTCGCCACCCGGGCGTAGAACGGGTTCAATAGCTAGTATAAATATAATGGAGGTAGGCACCCGACCTGCATTTCACAGTTGCTTCGTCAGGAGTCCTGTCACATTCTTTTCTTTGGTATTGCTATTCACTATGAGTGCATTACAGGACATACCACCTCTACTGGGATTTACAATCGTTTGATGTTTTTACACAACTGACACAAAAATACTCAAGACTTTTAAGAATTCTAAGCAACATATCATAATTTGTCACAAAACCTGCATAATATGACAAGTAGATATGAGCGGATCTTTAGAAATTTGAATTCGTCAGCTTCATTAAATTTTCCCCCAAAACATTTTCTTCGCAATGTAAACATTTGCATAAATCTCAATACTGGATTGTTTAAAATTGCTCAAAAAGTACAGAGGAGAATGAAAGAGAGAAAGAACTGCAGCGCCCCAGAGTCCTGGTCGTTGCAGTAATGTTATTCTTCCACCAGGGGGAGTGATATTACGTCTGATGGCACTAAAGGAGTTCACCCTGCCAGGTATCACAAACCATACACTACACTTCACACTCCAGTCCACCAGGGGGAGCCTTGCTCCTATCTACTAGGGCACTCCTCACATTAGGGTAAAACTGGTGGGTTGGATAGAAAGTTAGTCAGACGCTACCTGGGCTTCACCCAGGGAGTTCCTATCAGGCAGACAGCGGGAAAGGAGAAACACCACAAAGCTGCAGACAGAGGGCCCCAGACAGGGGTGGGATCCTTTCAGAGGCCTAGACAGAAAGACACGGAGCTGCGCCTGCCCCACGTGCGGCAGCATCCTAAGAAAGGATACGAAGGGAATTGTATTGTAGAGAGTGAGAAACGAAGTCATAGCACAAGGAGAAGAAAACCAGAAGTTCTGCCCTGAGAGAGGCTGCCTCCTTCTGAGGCGCATAGCCGGTGGCCGGAACACCGAGCGAGTAATAGACTCTACACCTTACTTCAGAGACCGTCAGGACAGTCAATTGCAAGTTGGCTGCCCGACCTTAATACCTAAGAAGACACGTGGCAAATTGTGGGGGTCGGGGCGTCTCTAGGGTCCCTATAAACAAGCCTCAGGCCATCAGTCATACAGGTTTGTCCTATCCACACCATCTGGGGGACAGAGAGGAAGAAATAACATCTAGAACATCTACAACAGTTGTGAGGACCTAACCGAGTGGCTCAGCAGGGAGGTACTACAAAACCCAGGCGCTAGTAGGAAGGCTACTGAATTCCACCTGGATAAGGGGACTCTGGATTTGTCTTCAGAATGGCCAGACTCTGCCTACCCTGTGGTCTCGTGCTCTGGACTGTGGATGCTGAAGCCTTCAGTAAAGGTAAAGAGACTGCAACCTTGTGTCCTCGGTATTCACTGCGCCTTACATTATTCCCCATCTACCAACTACACTCTGGGAAGCCCTGGGGACACACTTCACCCGTGGGAAGGTATACCATCCAGCTGCCATAACATCACCCCAGCAGACCCCTAAACAGCGTCGGTCACCCTGACCGAATACCACAGGTGGCGTCACGAACATTATCCCTTTAAAGACCTTTCCCTTTTACAACGGACGTTCCCCTAGGGCCACAGACTGGGTCAGCCACCGTGACATCCCCACTGAGAACCGAAGAACCCGATACCGAGTACCCCATAGCCCTACTGGGGGCGCTCCAATCTTTTGGCGTCAAGAACAGGATCTACTTAAGCCTGAAAATCGTGTCATGTGCGCCTAAGAATTGTGCCAGAATCGTATTTGAACAGTTTGTGCTGAATGGCTGTGTATTGCTATTTACCGCCAAAATTCCCGCCAAAACCGCCGCCATTACTGCGCCACGAGGAGCGCTGGAGAAGAAGAAGGGCGGGCCAACATGGGAGGAGACTACCCAAGCGGCACCAAAAGTGACGACTGCCCTCCCGGGCCAGTGCTGCAGGATGCCGACGAGCCAAGAGATCAAGGAGCTCCGCCCCCAGAAAATGGAGAAACAGCGTGCGTGTGCTGCTGAAGGTTCAGGAGCAGGGATGGCGACCAGCGGGTACCTGAATGACGACGAAGTGACCCAGGACCATGTCAGGCGACCGGAGGCGAGCCCGAACTCGCCGCTGCCGGAGGATCTGGACTTCTCGGATCCACAGGTGGAGGAGACGAGCCATCCCCTCCCAGATGCAGAGCCGACAGCAGTGAAGAAATGGAAGTCGGAGCTGTGCAGGAAGGTTACACTGGAAGAACCGTGGTCCGAGCAGCAGCAGACTCCAGCGTCCTTATTAGCGGAGCGGATCGACATCGGTGGAACCACATCAGACGCAGGTACGGAAAACGCCCCTGCCCCACCGACCGATCTTGCTCCAGCGACCGCTCCCAGTCCCGACTGTGACCAGCCATCAGCCGCCGTTCTGGCTCTAACGACCACCGACACAATCGACGCGGCCCTGCTCCCACTACCAACATCTATGGGCATACCGCTGGACGTGAGCCCCGAGGGAGTGATCTTCAAATGGGACGCTCCGAAGATCAAACCGGATGGGTCCAAACAAGATGGTTCGTATATTGCAGTGCTCACTTGGGAGGAGTATAAACAATGCCTACTCGCCCACTGGAAGGACCGAAAGGAAACAGAACAGAATGTCCAACGTAAAGTACAGAATTCTAAGACCAAACACTGCAATAAGAGCCCGGCGAAATGAGGGGTAGTATTAGCCTTTCACCCGAAAAGGGGTTGGGGCTTTATACAGGAGCCGGGACTACTAACCGAAGTCTTCCTTACCAGCTATAACATGGAAGCCCAGTTCCGCGGCAGCCCCCTAACCAAAAGGGGACCATGTGACCTACACCCGCCATTGGAGTGAGCAAGGTTGGTACACTAAGAACGTTAAACGATGTGAACCAGCAGTAGCGCCATCTGCTGCCACGACTAAGACTAGCGACGTTACACCTCTAGTCCCTGAACTAGCGGGTCCCAACACTATCACCACTGTGTGTATTATCTCTACTACTGAATCTGCTACTAAAACTGACATCCGTACCCAGACTACTAGTGACTTGACCGCATCTGAGAGGCAAGCCCATGACGTTGCTACAGCATCAGATGAGAACTCGGATACCAACCTTCTTCGGCCAGGAAGTGTTCGCTACCGACTGATGCCTTGCAACCTACTATAAGAATAAACCTCGAAAAACTGATGCTGTAAATAGTTCTTCTAAAACTTTAACTGTTCATCTTTTGCTGCTTTTCCAAGTTTAAACCCGTCCAGGGTTAATTCCTTAAAGGGGTCCCGCGTTAAAGGGATCCCATGTTTTTGCACAAGTTCATCATTGCTTTTAAAGAACATTGGAATCACGGACGGTGAATGGTTCACAAACTGTCCATTGTATATAGTTTGCACCTTCTTTAGGGTGCTCTCTACTGGTTTTACAAAAAGAAGCCTTTGCGAAGAAACTGTTCCTGATGACGACGTGAAAGTTTTGCTGTATTAAAGTTTCTAACTAACTTGCTGATTGTTTGCACTACCTCAGAAAAGACTTGAGTTCCCTCTTAAAGGGAATGTTCACTTGTTGCACTTTACCTTAAGAAGTTAGATAGTAATAATGTTTACATAGCCGGTAGAATGTAGCTAAAATGTTAGATGATGTACTTTAAGTAAAATGATAGGTTTTAGGAAAAGAAATGCAGTAGGCCCGTGGGGGTAGACAGATAGTCCTGCATATGTAGAAAGATAAGGAAACTATTGATTAGCACCTTAAGGGGTTAATGATAGTATACCCTTAGAGGGTACTTGCACTTAGTAAGATAGAATACCTGTATGGGTAATTATGTTTCATAGTTAGATAATAATTGTTTTATATTTGCCTTTGAAAGTTGTGTGCACAATGTACATATGTTATTGTTTGTAACGTTCAAGTGTTCTCACCTCCCATAAAGGGAAGCACAGTTATATTAATTTGTTTTATAGCATCTCAAAATTTTGCATGCCTGTTGCAAATGCATTGTTGTTTTCTTTTCCCAGTCTGGGAGTACTGGATTTAATGGGGGTCGTGGCGTCTCTAGGGTCCCTATAAACAAGCCTCAGGCCATCAGTCATACGGGTTTGTCCTATCCACTATCTGGGGGACAGAGAGGAAGAAATAACATCTAGAACATCTACAACAGTTGTGAGGACCTTACCGAGTTGCTCAGCAGGGAGGTACTACCACACCCAGGCGCTAGTGGGAAGGCTACTGAATTCCACCTGGATACGGGGACTCTGGATTTGTCTTCAGACCGGCCGGACTCTGCCTACCCTGTGGTCTGGTGCTCTGGGCTGTGGATGCTGAAGCCTTCAGTAAAGGTAAAGAGACTGCAACCTTGTGTCCTCGTTATTCACTGCACCTTACATTATTCCCCATCTACCAGCTACACTCTGGGAAGCCCTAGGGACACACTTCACCTGTGGGAAGGTATACCATCTAGCTGCCATAACATCACCCCAGTGGACCCCTAAACAGCGTCGGTCACCCTGACCGAATACCACAGGTGGCGTCACGAACATTATCTCTTTAAAGACCTTTCCCTTTTACAACGGACGTTCCCCTAGGGCCACGGACTGGGTCAGCCACCGTGACATCCCCACTGAGAACCGAAGGACCCGGTACCGAGTGACCCGATACCGAGTACCCCATAGCCCTACTGGGGGCGCTCCAGAACCACCACCTCAACCACAAGGACCCAGGTACCCATAAGAACTTACACTTTACAGGAGAAAAGGGACCCTGCTGACCATAAGTGCTTACACACTAAAGAAGAGGGAGGCTTATCCAGTGACTTTGGAGATAGAAAATGACTCTGCTGTACAAACTCTGCTGCACTGAGCTGTGGATCTGTGATGGCCTAGGTACAGACCACTAATGTACAAGCAATGATCATCTGCTAGATTTCATAGCTGCAGGGCATTAAGCCCATATAGCCACGCAAAAAGACATTAGCCTGCTCTCTGATGCTGCAGGAGTGTGGGAAATGGTGAATGGCAAGTTTTTTATTTTGAGAACCATGAATTAAATTCCAAAGTGTTTGAATTCACATTAGACTGCAAATTTCAGGAAATTTGACTGGAACTCGATCCTCCATGGATCTATCCACTCATCTTTAATGACAAGAGGTTGTGAATGATCCCTCTTAGAAATATGCCAAGCCTTAGAAAAATGTGAAATGCAAGAAGAAAGGAACTGATTCAGCTTCAAAATCGAGGTAATAATAAAATCTATTCTTTTATTTTTAGTCCTTAAAAATACATACACATTATAAAATGGTAAATGCGTATAGGGTAGGGGGAAAAAACACCAAGAAAAATCAATGTGTATCAGACTCTGGCTGCGTTCTTAATCCTGGTGTGTCTAAAATCAAGCCAAGGCAAAGCAAATCTTTATATGGCATGAACAAAATAACTGGTATAAATATTAATTTCATATTATTTAGAACACAGAAATGTAGACTTCCTTGCATATTTATATTTTTTGCCTATTGTTAATGTTGAAATTGTGTGTCAAGACACTAAAGAAATCTTGATTAGGTCACACTTGAATGATAACTATTGCTGCATACTACAAAACAAGTTTTAATATGCTTTTACACTTGAATATGTTAATCACATTATAATGGGACTTAATTCCCAGACTGTATGGTGTTCTACAACTTAAACTACATATGATCAGCAATGGCAATGAAAGCGTTAGCAATGTTTTAGCTTTACTTTCCAGGCGCTGCATTGTATTGGACTGTCAGTAATGCTACCGGTGGGAGTAATGGAAATTGAGTTGCTGTTTGGATGCATGAAAGGTAATAAATTTGTCTGTCAGTACTTTCTATCGGAGTGACAGATTTAGTTTGTTCAGTAGGCTTGGCCAAGCAGGGCTATTATTGCAAAACAATTCATCTGCTCCTGATTGTGAGGCTGTCATTTAACAAATAAACTCAGGTCACTGCCGGACGACCTGCGCACTACATGTAGAACTGGAGGTATGCATATATGAATTAGAGTTTGCATTATCTCGTGATCATCATGTCAAAAGTACATTACAGAGTAGGCTTTGCCATTAATCTACTTGCCTCGAGACAGATTCT
The DNA here is from genome assembly GCF_032444005.1 of Ranitomeya imitator. NCBI lineage: Eukaryota > Metazoa > Chordata > Amphibia > Anura > Dendrobatidae > Ranitomeya > Ranitomeya imitator. The sequence goes on along the minus strand of NC_091282.1, from coordinate 285,216,676 downwards.
TTCCTTTGAATTCATCAATGTCAGGATCTAAAAAACACATCTGTAGAAGAGTCTGGTAAAGTCTTAAAACTGTTCAGCTCATTCATCCCGGTGTAATGGAATACATGCACTGGGGACTTTGTCTATCTATGTAATAAATCAGTTGGGAGCTGATATATATTTCACACAATGTGTACATAGTAATAAAGAACACATATTTGGCCAGTATTTAACTATAATATTACATTATTAACAGTTTTATTTCAGTTTGAGTTGTGAGTTGGCTGTCACTGTTCAATAGCCATTATGTTGAAAATTTCTGCTTACAACAAGCTCATTCAGATGTCAGTTTTTCCAGATATGAATTCTAGCTGTTCTATCTGTTTTACACACCGGTCTTGATGAGAGGATGTGGCAGACTGCAAGGTGCCTTATTCATTAACAGGCAAACGTTCGCCTCGCAATAATTCAGGCAAAAGACTGGAGTAAGATTTGTGGTGTAAGGAACGTCGCCTCTTGTCATGAATTGAACGGGATTCGCAATGCCCACTTTGTCAGAGCTAGGCAAAAATGGATAAGAAAACGTCAAAAGTTGGAACTTTTCAGAGATTGTTATGAAAAAATTTTGGTGTAAAAGCATTAATAAGGTCCTATGTGGCCTGTAAAAAAATCGCACACACGTGAATGCATTCCATGCGCCATCCATGTACAGTACTATCTGGAGGCCTGATGAAGTTTTAAAACGAAATGTGCATTGGGGTGCTGGGGACGCTTCTACAAATCTCTAACCTTATGTAAGTACCCCAGTCATTTTGTAATCTATTGGCTAAAACTGTGGGGAAAGTGCTACCCCCTATATTATTGCCTGTGTAGATTTATTTAACCTGATAGACATTCTACTATGCTTTATATTGTACTGTTTTGGCGTCCCAATTATTTCTGTTCTGCAGTATGTTTGTTTCCTAGTTCATTTTGATTTTAATTGATTTAATTTAATAAATAACATTTTACGGGTAAGTGCTACAGTAGAAAATCTAAACTAGAGTTAGAGCAAGATTGTTGGGCTTCTATATACAATGGTAGTTTTCTGAGTCCGTGAACAGCTTCTGACATAAAGCAATGACCCAGCTATCCCTTTCTGCATCTACTTGGTAGATTCAATATAAAAACATAATCAGAATGCATCTTTGATTGTTGTTGTCTGGGTATAGCTGCAGCCCAAGTGTCTCCATAAATCAGCAGCGACTGAGTTGCTTTGATCCCCCCTTCCACCACTGTCATCTATACCTAAAGCCTAACTGGATCTCCTTCTTGTGGTCTACCTATATGATCCTTGCGCACATCTGCATGAAGCACAAAAATTAAGAAAGTCTTCAGAAGACTCCTGCAGCTCACCCAAATAGTGATCATGCCTCTCCAACACTGTCTCACAGAAGGTATGAGAGAGATGTTACCAACAACATAGAGGAGGTTACTACTGAAAGAATATAAGTACCAGAATAATGCCTAAGTCCCTGTACTAAGTCCTTGTCTTGTGTTTTTTCTCCCACCCACCAATTCATTATAAAATTGCCTTTTAACCCTTTTACCCCCAAGGGTGGTTTGCACATTAATGACCCTGCCAATTTTTACAATTCTGACCACTGTCCCTTTATGAGGTTATAACTCTGGAACGCTTCAACGGATCCAGGTGATTCTGACATTGTTTTCTCGTGACATATAGTACTTCATGATAGTGGTAAAAATTTATTTCATATTACCTGTGTTTATTTGTGAAAAAAACGGAAATTTGGCGAAAATTTTGAAAATGTCGCAATTTTCCAACTTTGAATTTTTATGCAATTAAATCACAGAGATATGTCACATAAAATACTTAATAAGTAACATTTCCCACATGTCTACTTTACATCAGCACAATTTTGGAACCAACTTTTTTTTGTTAGGGAGTTATAAGGGCTAAAAGTTGACCAGCAATTTCTCATTTTTACAACACCATTTTTTTTAAGGACCACATCTCATTTAAAGTCATTTTGAGGGGTCTATATGATAGAAAATAACCAAGTGTGACACCATTCTAAAAACTGCACCCCTCAAGGTGCTCAAAACCACATTTAAGAAGTTTATTAACCCTTCAGGTGTTTCACAGGAATTTTTGGAATGTTTAAATAAAAATGAACATTTAACTTTTTTTCACAAAAAATTTACTTCAGCTGCAATTTGTTTTATTTACCAAGGGTAATAGGAGAAAATGGACCCCAAAAGTTGTTGTACAATTTGTCCTGAGTACACTGATACCCCATATGTGGGAGTAAACCACTGTTTGGGTGCATGGCAGAGCTCGGAAGCGAAGGAGCGCCATTTGACTTTTCATTGCAAAATTGACTGGAATTGAGATGGGATGCCATGTTGCGTTTGGAGAGCCCCTGATGTGCCTAAACATTGAAACCCCCCAAAAGTGACCCCATTTTGGAAAGTAGACCCCCTAAGGAACTTATCTAGATGTGTGGTGAGCACTTTGACCCATTAAGTGATTCACAGAAGTTTAAAATGCAGAGCCGTAAAAATAAAAAATCATATTTCTTCACAAAAATGATCTTTTCACTCACATTTTTTTATTTTCCCAAGGGTAAGAGAAGAAATTGGATGCCGAAAGTTGTTGTTAGGGTTGGCGGAACGCACCAAATATATTGTTTATTAAATGGAATTGGTGCGTTCGCAACCCGGGATCCACCGTGCAGGAAAGTACCTGCTGCTAAATAATGGCGGCTCTATATGGCGGTATATACTAACTCTGTTAGCTTCACAGAGTAACCGCGAGAGGTGAGCTCTGTGCCCTGTTAGACTTTCACAGAGGCACAGGCCAACTACCCAGATGTGAGCAGTGAGTGGTCATGCATGCATACACAATCTCCTCGCCGGAGGAGCCAGCATTCTAGGGGCTTATTTCAGCCGGGTCCCTGAACACACTTATACACAATCTCCTCGCCGGAGGTGCCAGCATTCTAGGGGCTTATTTCAGCCGGGTCCCTGAACACATACAAACGCATGACCACATTGGCGCAAAGCATATGACAAAAGACGATACTAGCGCATGGCCGTGCGGTCATGCGCAGTTTATATAGTTACAGCACAGGAAGCTGCTACCAAAGTTTTGCCCTTTCAGGACCTTCCTGGAGGACCAATGGGATGCGCTGCAGTACCTGAACATGTGACCGAACATGTGACCCTCGACCTCCAATGGGAGACCTTGCCCTGGGCATGCTCAGTGTGTGTAAATAAGGACTTAGTCGCCAGGAGCAAAAACCGGAGCGGGGCGCCGGTGTGTATCAGCCGAAACCCTCATTCTCTCCTTGGAGGCCCGGATGGCATCCTGTGTGCGGTCCCAGATGTCACGTGCCTCCACCGCCCAGTCGGCCAGTCGGCCACCCTAGAATTGGTGGATGACACGGGCATGGGCACAGGGACACGCGGATGCTGGCCGAAATTAAGGAGAAAAGGAGTTTGGCCAGTGGAAGCGGCTACGGCGTTGTTTAAGGCAAATTCCGCCCAAGGTAGCAAAGATGCCCAGTCATCCTGCCTAGCAGAGACGAAATGTAGCAAATATGTCACCAGAGTCTGGTTGGTTCTCTCCACCAACCAATTCGTCTCGGGATGGTATGCAGAGGAGAGGTTTAACTCTATGCTGAGTAAACGGCAGAGCTCTCTCCAAAACCGAGACGCGAACTGGGGACCCGATCGCTGACAATCTTATCAGGCATACCATGCAATCGGAAAACGTGCTTAATGAACAACACCGCCAAGGCCCGTGCTGAGGGTAACCGAGGAAGCGGCACCAAATGCACCATCTTAGAGAAATGGTCGGTGACAACCCAAATAATGGAGCAGTCACGCGACTTGGGTAGGCCCACCACAAAGTCCATCCCGACCATCTCCCAGGGCCTGTCTGCCACCGGTAGAGGGTAAAGCAACCCAGCAGGCCGTTGCCGAGGAGACCGATTCTGGGCACAAGAAACGCACGCCTGAATATAGTCCCTGACATCTCGGGCCATATGCGGCCACCAGTATGTTCTCGCCAAAAGCTCAGATGTCCTCTTGGTCCCAAAATGCCCACCCACTATGGAGGAATGAGCCCAAGAGAGAACCTCCGGTCGCAAGTTAGCTGGTACGAAAGTCTTGCCCGGGGGCACAGACTCAAGCGAAACCGGAGCTACAGTTCTCAGGCTCTCAGAAGGGACAATAAGCCGAGGCTCCTCCTCTGATGACACTACGGAGCGGGAGAGAGCGTCAGCACGAACGTTCTTCTCCCCGGAGAGGAAATGGAGAGTAAAATGGAACCGGGAGAAGAACAGGGACCATCTAGCCTGGCGAGAATTCAGCCGCTGGGCCGTTTGTAGATATACCAAGTTCTTGTGGTCAGTGAAGACTTGGAAGGGAAAGCGAGCTCCCTCCAAGAGATGTCTCCACTCTGAAAAAGCCAACTTCATGGCTAGCAACTCCCTGTCCCCGATGGAATAATTCCTCTCCGCTGGTGTGAAGGTCTTGGAGAAGAAGCAAGGATGCTTCCGACCTTGAGCATCCTTTTGGAAAAGGACTGCTCCAGCACCAACGGATGAGGCATCCACCTCCAAGATAAATGGTTTATCAACATCGGGGCGATGTAGGATGGGAGCGCTAGCGAAGTGTGACTTGATCGAGAGAAAGGCTTTGGAGACCTCCTCTGACCACAACTTGGGATTTGCTCCCTTTTTGGTGAGGGCAACCAAGGGAGCTACCAAAGTTGAGAAGTGTGGAATGAACTGGCTATAGTAATTAATGAACCCCATAAAGCGCTGCACCGCTTTAAGAGAATGGGGTTCCTGCCAGTCCATTACAGCCTGTAGCTTGGCAGGATCCATAGCCAAACCCTGGGCAGAGATGATGTAACCAAGGAAAGGCAAGGACTCCTGCTCAAACACACACTTCTCCAACTTGGCGTAGAGGGAGTTTGCCCGTAAGAGGTCGAAGACTTTGCGAACATCTCTCTGATGGGAGTCAATATCTGGAGAGAAGATGAGAATATCATCCAGATAGACTATGACCGAGGTGGTGAGCATATCCCGGAAGATGTCGTTCACAAAGTCTTGGAAAACGGCTGGGGCATTACAGAGCCCAAAGGGCATCACCAGATATTCATAGTACCCATCCCTGGTGTTAAAAGCCGTCTTCCATTCATCCCCCTCACGGATGCGAATCAGGTTGTAAGCACCCCGCAGATCTAACTTCGTAAATACCCTCGCTTCCCGTAGCCTATCAAACAGCTCAGATATCAAGGGTAATGGGTACTTGTTCTTAACGGTGATGGCGTTAAGACCCCTGTAGCCTATGCACGGACGTAAGTCTCCAGTCTTCTTCTGTACGAAGAAGAACCCAGCCCCTGCCGGTGACACTGACTTCCTAATGAATCCTCTTGCCAGATTTTCTTAGATGCACTGAGACATTGCCTCCGTCTCCGGGAGAGATAATGGATAGACTCGACCCCGGGGAGGCTCAGCACCAGGCAAGAGGTCAATAGGACAGTCATAGGGGTGGTGAGGCGGAAGGGTCTCCGCAGCTCTTTTGGAGAACACGTCTGCATAGGGCCAATAGTGCTTGGGGAGAGAGGAAAGATCTGCGGGTACCTGTGTAGTAGCAACCTGAACGCACTCCCTCTGACATCTACCCTCGCAGGATTTACTCCATCCCAAAATTCTCCCAGAGGACCACTCAATATGAGGAGAATGGTAGCGAAGCCATGGTATCCCCAACAGGACCTCATCAATTCCCTCAGGAATGACTAATAGGGATATTATCTCCTGATGTGATGGAGACACAGAAAGCGTGAAAGGAATGGTTTGGTGGGTAATCTGTGAGGGTAGTGTTGACCCATTTACCACTCGAACGGTTACAGGCTTGGCGAGCATCACCAAGGGTATTGCGTGACGCCGCGCAAAAGAGGAAGACATAAAATTACCCTCTGCCCCAGAATCCACGCATAGCTCAACCATAAGAGTGGATGGGCCTATGGTAATTGTCCCCTTGAAGGACAACTTTGAGGCAAACATCGCCATGTCTAGTGTACCTCTTCCAACTGCCACTAGACGCTGACGTTTCCCCGACCGCTGAGGACTCTTGGAGGCAAGATGTCCTGACTGCCGGCAAACATGAGGGACCTTATGTGCACGGGCGGACTGAGACTTGGATCCCGCTCGTGTCACCTCTAAGGCGTCATGTGACTCGGACGCCTGGACTGGAGATTCCAAAGGTTTGGCGAAGGTGGGGGCCAGCCGAAACCTCTGCCTACACTGGGCTCGCTCCAACCTTCGCTCGTGAAAACGAAGGTCTATGCGAGTAGATATGGCTATGAGCTCCTCCAGTGTGGCGGGAATCTCCCTAGTGGCCAAAGCGTCCTTCACATGGTCAGCCAGCCCCCTCCAAAATACGGGAATGAGGGTTTTATCTGGCCATTCCATTCAGACGCTAATGTCCGGAAGAGAACAGCAAAATGGCTGACCATGGTTGAACCCTGAGTCAAAGCCAGCAGTTGGAGCGCTGTATCATGGGTGACTTGAGGTCCTAAAAAGACCTGTTTCAGAGAGTCCAGAAACCGAGGAACACTCCGCACCACATGATCGTTGCGCTCCCACAGCGGCGTAGCCCACTCCAACGCTCTGTCCGACAAGAGGGAGATTATGAATCCCACCTTTGCCCGCTCAGTAGGGAAACGTGCAGCTAGGAGCTCGAGGTGTATACCACATTGGCTCACGAAACCCCTACAGGACTTACTGTCCCCATAGTATCTCTCAGGCAAAGGAAGGTGAGATAGGGTCGGAACAGAGGTGGCAGTGGGTAAAGCTGCTGCAGCCACGCTAGCAGCCTGAACAGCTATTGCGGTAACATCCAGCGCCGAGGTTGCACGCTCAAGAGACGCCAACCGGCCCTCCAGCAGCTGGATGTACCCCTGCAATCGCTGTTCATCCGCCATTACTTAGCCAGATCCTGGCGCTAGTATATTGTTAGGGTTGGCGGAACGCACGAAATATATTGTTTATTAAATAGAATTGGTGCGTTCGCAACCCGGGATCCACCGTGCAGGAAAGTACCTGCTGCTAAATAATGGCGGCTCTATATGGCGGTATATACCAACTCTGTTAGCTTCACAGAGTAACCGCGAGAGGCAGGCTCTGTGCCCTGTTAGACTTTCACAGAGGCACAGGCCAACTACCCAGATGTGAGCAGTGAGTGGTCATGCATGCATACACAATCTCCTCGCCGGAGGAGCCAGCATTCTAGGGGCTTATTTCAGCCGGGTCCCTGAACACACTTATACACAATCTCCTCGCCGGAGGTGCCAGCATTCTAGGGGCTTATTTCAGCTGGGTCCCTGAACACATACAAACGCATGACCACATTGGCGCAAAGCATATGACAAAAGACGATACTAGCGCATGGCCGTGCGGTCATGCGCAGTTTATATAGTTACAGCACAGGAAGCTGCTACCAAAGTTTTGCCCTTTCAGGACCTTCCTGGAGGACCAATGGGATGCGCTGCAGTACCTGAACATGTGACCGAACATGTGACCCTCGACCTCCAATGGGAGACCTTGCCCTGGGCATGCTCAGTGTGTGTAAATAAGGACTTAGTCCCCGAGAGGCCTGCTCGCCGCAGATCAGTGCAGGGTACTATAGGAAAGCCAGAAAAGGCAGTAGTGACCCTATGCACCGAATGAGCCTCAGCGAGACACTGGGAGCGACATCTCCACTGAGCAGACCCCACTGCGGCCGATGCTGAATGGGAGACCGCAGCAGACACGGATCGAGATTCCCCCTGTGCAGCAGAGGAAACTCGACTCCTAACAGTTGTTGTACAATTTTTCCTGAGTATGCTGATGCCCCATATTTGGGGGTAAACCACTGTTTGGGTGCAAGGGAGAGCTCAGAAGGGAAGGAGCGCCGTTTGACTTTTCAATGCAAAATTGACTGGAATTGAGATGGGACGCCATGTTGCGTTTGGAGAGCCACTGATGTGCCTAAACATTGAAACCCCCCACAAGTGACCCCATTTTGGAAAGTAGACCCCCTAAGGAACTTTTCTAGATGTGTGGTGAGCACTTTGACTCACCAAGTGCTTCACAGATGTTTATAATGGAGAGCCATAAAAATAAAAAATCATATTTTTTCACAAAAATGATCATTTCACCCCCAATTTTTTATTTTCCCAAGGGTAAGAGAAGAAATTGGATGGCAAAAGTTGTTGTCCAATTTGTTCTGAGTACGCTGATACCCAATATGTGGGGGGAACCACCGTTTGGGCGCATGGCAGAGCTCGGAAGGGAAGAAGTGCCATTTGGAATGCAGACTTAGATGGATTGGTCTGCGGGCATCACGTTGCATTTGCAGAGCCCCTGATGTAACTAAACAGTAGAATCCCCCCACAAATGACCCCATATTGGAAACTAGACCCTCCAAGGAACTTATCTAGATGTGTTGTGAGAACTTAGAACCCCCAAGTATTTCACTACAGTTTATAACACAGTGCCATGAAAATTAAAAATCCTTTTTTAACACAAAAATTATATTTTAGCCCCCAGTTTTGTATTTTTCCAAGGGTAACATTTGAAATTGAACCCCAAAAGTTGTTGTCCAATTTATCCTGAGTACTCTGATACCCCCATATGTGGGGGTAAACCACTGTTTGGGCACTTGGCAGAGCTCGGAAGGGAAGGAGCACCATTTGACTTTTCAATGCAAAATTGACTGGAATTGAGATGGGATGTCATGTTGTGTTTGGAGAGCCACTTATGTGCCTAAACATTGAAACCCCCCACAAGTGACACCATTTTGGAAAGTAGACCCCCTAAGGAACTCATCTAGATGTGTTGTGAGAGCTTTCAACCCCCAAGTGTTTCACTACAGTTTATAACACAGAGCCGTGAGAATAAAAATTCTTTTTTATTCCCACAAAAATTATTTTTAGCCCCCAGTTTTGTATTTTCCCAAGGGTAACAGGAGAAATTGGACCCCAAAAGTTGTTGTCCAATTTGTTCCGAGTATGATGATACCCCATACAGTGGGGCAAAAAAGTATTTAGTCAGTCAGCAATAGTGCAAGTTCCACCACTTAAAAAGATGAGAGGCGTCTGTAATTTACATCATAGGTAGACCTCAAATATGGGAGACAAACTGAGAAAAAATAATCCAGAAAATCACATTGTCTGTTTTTTTTATCATTTTATTTGCATATTATGGTGGAAAATAAGTATTTGGTCAGAAACAAAATTTCATCTCAATACTTTGTAATATATCCTTTACTGGCAATGACAGAGGTCAAACGTTTTCTGTAAGTCTTCACTAGGTTGCCACACACTGTTGTTGGTATGTTGGCCCATTCCTCCATGCAGATCTCCTCTAGAGCAGTGATGTTTTTGGCTTTTCGCTTGGCAACACGGACTTTCAACTCCCTCCAAGGGTTTTCTATAGGGTTGAGATCTGGAGACTGGCTAGGCCACTCCAGGACCTTGAAATGCTTCTTACGAAGCCACTCCTTCGTTGCCCTGGCGGTGTGCTTTGGATCATTGTCATGTTGAAAGACCCAGCCACGTTTCATCTTCAATGCCCTTGCTGATGGATGGAGGTTTGCACTCAAAATCTCACGATACATGGCCCCATTCATTCTTTCATGTACCCGGATCAGTCGTCCTGGCCCCTTTGCAGAGAAACAGCCCCAAAGCATGATGTTTCCACCACCATGCTTTACAGTAGGTATGGTGTTTGATGGATGCAACTCAGTATTATTTTTCCTCCAAACACGACAAGTTGTGTTTCTACCAAACAGTTCCAGTTTGGTTTCATCAGACCATAGGACATTCTCCCAAAACTCCTCTGGATCATCCAAATGCTCTCTAGCAAACTTCAGACGGGCCCGGACATGTACTGGTTTAAGCAGTGGGACACGTCTGGCACTGCAGGATCTGAGTCCATGGTGGCATAGTGTGTTACTTATGGTAGGCCTTGTTACATTGGTCCCAGCTCTCTGCAGTTCATTCACTAGGTCCCCCCGCGTGGTTCTGGGATTTTTGCTCACCGTTCTTGTGATCATTCTGACCCCACGGGGTGGGATTTTGCGTGGAGCCCCAGATCGAGGGAGATTATCAGTGGTCTCGTATGTCTTCCATTTTCTAATTATTGCTCCCACTGTTGATTTCTTCACTCCAAGCTGGTTGGCTATTGCAGATTCAGTCTTCCCAGCCTGGTGCAGGGCTACAATTTTGTTTCTGGTGTCCTTTGACAGCTCTTTGGTCTTCACCATAGTGGAGTTTGGAGTCAGACTGTTTGAGGGTGTGCACAGGTGTCTTTTTATACTGATAACAAGTTTAAACAGGTGCCATTACTACAGGTAATGAGTGGAGGAAAGAGGAGACTCTTAAAGAAGAAGTTACAGGTCTGTGAGAGCCAGAAATCTTGATTGTTTGTTTCTGACCAAATACTTATTTTCCACCATAATATGCAAAAAAAATGATAAAAAAACAGACAATGTGATTTTCTGGATTTTTTTTTCTCAGTTTGTCTCCCATAGTTGAGGTCTACCTATGATGTAAATTACAGACGCCTCTCATCTTTTTAAGTGGTGGAACTTGCACTATTGCTGACTGACTAAATACTTTTTTGCCCCACTGTATGTGGGGGGGGACCACCATTTGGGTGGATGGGAGAGCTCGGAAGGGAAGGAGCGCCATTTGGAATATAGACTTAGATGGAATGGTCTGCAGGTGTCACATTGCGTTTGCAGAGCCCCTAATGTACCTAAACAGTAGAAACCTCCACAAGTGACCCCATATTCGAAACTAGACCCCCGAAGGAACGTATCTAGATGTGTTGTGGGAACTTTGAACCCCCAAGTGTTTCACTACAGTTTATAATGTAGGGCCGTGAAAATAAAAAATCCTTTTTTTTTCCACAAAAATTATTTTTCAGCCCCCAGTTTTGTATTTTTCCAAAGGTAACAGTTGAAATTGAACCCCACACAAATGACCCCATATTGGAAACTAGACCCCCCAAGGAACTTATCTGGATGTGTTGTGAGAACTTTGAACCCTCAAGTGTTTCACTACAGTTTATAACGCATAGCCGTGAAAATAAAAAATCTTTTTTTTTCCACAAAAATTATTTTTTAGTCCCCAGTTTTGTATTTTCTCAAGGGTAACAGGAGAAATTGGACCCCAAAAGTTGTTGCCAATGTGTCCTGAGTACGCTGATACCCTATATGTTGGGGTAAACCCCTGTTTGGGCGCACAGGAGAGCTCGGAAGGGAAGGAGCACTGTTTTGCTTTTTCAACGCAGAATTGGCTGGAATTGAGATTGGATGCCATGTTGCGTTTGGAGAGCCCCTGATGTGTCTAAACAGTGGAAACCCCCCAGTTATAACTGAAACCCTAATCCAAACACACCCCTAACCCTAATTTCAACGGTAACCCTAACCACACCACTGACCCTGACACACCCCTAACCCTAATCCCAACCCTATTCCCAACCGTAAATGTAACCCAAACCCTAACCCTAACTTTAGCCCCAACCCTAACCCTAACTTTAGCCCCAAACCTAACTGGAGCCCTAACCCTAGCACCAACCCTAACCCTAGCCCTAACCCTAGCCCTAACCCTTTTTTTGGATGGAATAGTACGTCCAGTGGCAGAAAGTGGTTAATGTTTTCACTTCCTGTCCTGTCCAGATGTCACCATATCCCAGAATTCCAAGCGGAGGAAGTTCACCGACTGCCATATTGGGACACCCAAGTGATGGTGTCCCAATAAGGAAACTGCTGCTGGTACCAACCTATTGCGTGGTACCACCAGCGGAACACCATCGCACCACACACACACACTCTATATGCCGTATGCACCACACACGCACTCACATACACACACACTCACACACACTCACACTCATGCAGCCTCTTGCACGGGACCATCAGTGGAACACCACCGCAAACACGCCGCCGACGGGATCAGCCGAATGATTCACTGACTGACGCTATCTTTGTACAGGAGGAGCGCATGCGCAGTTTTAATGTGACCACCGCTATCTGTCTGCACAAAAATGGTGGCAGTCTGATTTACTGTGCCTGCGTGAATTACGCGCAGGTGCAGTAAATCATTCAGCTGATCCCGGCAGCAGATGCGCAACATGTCTACAGGCAGAGGGAGCTGGTCACATTAAAGTGGTTTTCTCACGAATGAAAGTTCATTTTAAAAATTGACTGTGTCTGCCCGTGTATGGAGCATACCACATCTCCTGGGCAGGGGAGGAGGCAAAAAACAATACTGACATTACAGCAGGGGATCATAATAGATTCATTTTGTGAGGTAAAATATTTCACTGACTGTTTTTAAAAAATATTTTACCTCACAAAATGTATCCTCTGCGATCTCCTGCTGTAATGTCAGTATTGTCTTTTGCTTCCTCCCCTGCCCAGGAGCTGTAGTATGTTCGGTACACGGACAGACACACACAATTTTAAAAATGAACTTTTGTTCGTGGGAAAACCATTTTAAAAAGCAAATATCAACGCCAACATGGCTCCTCTTGAAAAGTACGCCAATGAAAATTAAAGGAAAGTAGCAAAGGCACAACGTCGAAGACAACAAAAGGAAAATGAGACTCTTGAAGAGCAACATCATCGCTGAGACAAAAATGATGCATATAAGCGTAGCTGTCAAGCACATGAGTCCCCTGATGCAAAAGTAATTAGGTTATAACAGGATGCCATTAGACAACAACAGCACCACATGCCTGCCCCCATCGTGTTCATTATAAATACATATTTGTCACATTGCTATGTCTTTTCTTCTACCCCCTCCCCAATTAATTATACTTCTCTGTATTGTATCCTCTCTCCCTTCCACAATTCATTATATGTTCCTGTATTGCATCATCTCTCTCACGAGTCTAACATGAAAACTATAATCTTAAAACTAAATTTTATTTAAACCATTACAATATTCGCACAGACAACGTTATCAAAAACTACAACCAGCTGGTCCAGTAATGTGGTGGATAAGATAAAAAATCCCCTAAAAGGCCCTATTATACCCTGATACACCTTGTCTTACAGCGGAGGTTGGCACCCTATCTTGAGGACAATATGGCGCCCCCGTTCAACGTCAGCTGACCCTGGATACAGCCTAGAAATCCCTAGCCGTATACCAGGAAGCAAAAGACATGCAGCCAATGTTCAAATCGATGTGCTGCAGTGGTTAGAAAGGAAGAATAGAGTGTATAGGGTATGTCAATTAGTGAACCAAGGGAGGTATGTCCTGTAGCGATTTCACTCACTCAGCTGCGACGGCTGACACTCAGGAGACGTGTTCCTTTAAAGTTCACTGGGTTTATTGCTTCATAAACCATGTGGCAAAACAACAGAAAGCAAAATAGCCTTTGGTTCAGGCAAAGGAAAACAAGTGTCCAGTTCATCCGGCTCAGTCCTGAAGCCGAATACACTCAGGAGGGTTTCACCTCCACACATATCTGCTGTGTAAAGGATTAGCCAGTCTTATATAGGACTAACCACACCCAGTAATCTATCACATGATTAGCCATGTGGTCTGACATCACCACAGGTCCTGAAACACAAACATATGGTTATATAAAACAACGCAATATTCCGGGCTACATTACAGCAACAAGGCACTTATGTGGCACATACCTCCCATCGACTACACACCCTTTAGCCATGCTACATACCTCCCCCCTCTGCCTAAAGCCGTGGGGCTTGGCACTTTCTCCCACTAAACAAGGGATTCTTGATAGGGCATCCGCATTACCGTGCAGCTTTCCGGCCCGATGTTCCACATGGAAACTGAAGTCCTGCAGGGATAAGAACCAACGGGTGACCCTAGCATTTCTACCCTTCGTTTCCCTCATCCACCTAAGTGGGGCATGGTCGGATATCAGTCTAAATTTACGTCCCAGCAGATAGTACCGTAATGTGTCCACTGCCCATTTTATGGCCAAGCACTCCTTCTCAACGACTGAGTAGTTCTTTTCAGATGAGGACAGCTTCCTACTCAGATAGAGAACAGGATGCTCCTCCCCATGTAGTTCTTGGGAAAGGACTGCTCCCACCCCAACATCTGAGGCATCTGTCTGAAGAATAAACTCTTTCTTGAAGTTTGGGGCCATCAGAACGGGTTGCTTACACAAAGCGTTTTTCATTTCTTGGAAGGCTGACTCTGTTTCTTCGGACCACTTAACCATTACTGGTTTTGTCCCTTTTAGCAGGTCAGTCAGAGGCGCAGCCATCGTGGCGAAGTTTGGGATGAACCTCCTGTAATATCCCACGATTCCCAGGAAGGCTTTAACTTGCTTCTTGGAAACTGGTTTTGGCCACGTTTGAATTGCCTCCACTTTACTGATTTGGGGTTTTATTTCTCCGTGACCCACTATGTATCCAAGGTACTTAGCTTCTTCTTTACCCAAGGCACACTTCTTTGGGTTTATAGTAAATCCGGCCTCTCTTATAGCATCCAACACCGCTTGGACTTTCTCCAGATGACTCTCCCAGTCCGGGCTAAAGATGACGATATCATCTAGGTACGCAGCAGCATAGGCCTTATGGGGTGCAAGAACTCTATCCATAGCCCTCTGGAAGGTCGCCGGAGCTCCCTGTAGGCCAAACGGCATCCGGGCATACTGGAAGCATCCATCAGGTGTCGAAAAGGCTGTCTTCTCCTTGGCTTCCTGCGCCATGGGGATCTGCCAATACCCCTTTGTCAGATCCAAGGTGGATATATATCTGGCGTGCCCAAGCCTTTCGATGAGCTCATCAATACGGGGCATGGGATAAGCGTCGAACTTGGAGACCTCATTCAACTTCCGATAGTCGTTGCAAAACCTCCACTCTCCATCAGGTTTTGGGACCAGGACAATTGGGCTTGACCAACCGCTCTTGGATTCCTCAATGACTCCAAGCCTCAACATACGCTCCACTTCCTTGGAGATAACTTCTCGACGAGCCTCAGGAATACGATAAGGTTTCACATTCACCCGCACATGGGGCTCTGTTAGGACCTCGTGCTCTATGACCTTCGTGTATCCTGGCAATTCTGAAAACAGGTCCCTGTTTTTCTGGAGTAACTCCCGGCACTGCTGTTTCTGGGTTTTCGATAGCGTCTCTGCTATAGTAACCGCTCCAACCTCACCTTCTGGGTTGCTTAACAATGACGGAGTAACTGTCGGCTCTCTATCTTGCCATGGCTTGATGAGGTTGACATGGTAAACTTGGAATGGTTTCCGTCTTCCTGGTTGGTGAATTTTATAATTTACCTCACCAAGTTTCTCGACAACCTCATATGGCCCTTGCCATTTGGCCAAGAACTTGCTTTCCACCGTTGGAACTAACACCAGAACTCGGTCTCCCGAATTGAACTGCCTCACTCTTGCAGACCGGTTGTGGACCCTGGCTTGAGCTTCTTGTGCTTGGAGAAGGTGTTCTTTCACGATAGGCATCACCTTTGCAATCCTCTGCTGCATCAGGGCCACATGCTCAATGACGCTTCTGTGGGGCGTGACTTCGGCTTCCCAGGTTTCCTTGGCTATATCCAGGAGTCCTCGTGGATGTCGGCCATATAGAAGCTCAAACGGTGAGAACCCTGTGGAGGCCTGTGGAACTTCACGAATGGAAAACATCAGATAGGGTAAGAGACAATCCCAGTCTCTACCGTCTTTCTCTATAGCTTTTCTCAGCATGCTCTTTAGAGTCTTGTTAAACCTCTCAACAAGACCATCTGACTGGGGATGGTACACCGAGGTCCTCAACTGGGAGATCTTCAGGGCTTTGCATAACTCCCTCATCACCTTGCTCATGAAAGGTGTACCCTGGTCAGTCAGGATCTCCTTTGGCAGACCTGTCCGGGAAAAGACATGGACCAACTCGCGGGCTATGCTCTTTGAGGAAGAATTCCTCAAGGGAATTGCCTCAGGATAGCGTGTGGCATAGTCCAGGATGACTAATATATACTGATGGCCCCGAGCTGATTTAACTAAGGGACCGACCAAGTCCATGGCAATTCTCTCGAACGGTACCTCAATAATGGGCAGTGGCACAAGGGGGTTCCGGAAATGAGGAGTAGGAGCAGTTAGCTGACATGTAGGGCAGGACCTGCAATAGTTCACTATTTCCCGGTGACACCCAGGCCAATAGAACCTCTGCACAACCCGTTCCTGCGTTTTTTCCACCCCTAGGTGTCCACCCAAGATGTGTGAATGGGCCATGTCCAACACTTTCCGTCTATACGGACCCGGCACTATCAACTGCTCTACCAACTCCTCCCTTATTTTCGTGACCCGGTACAACAATTCCCCCCTCAACAGAAAACGGGGAAATCTTTTGTCTGCCCCCGGCTCCTGTACCACCCCGTCAATAACTGTGACATTATTAAAGGCTTCCCTCAGAGTGGGGTCCCTATGTTGGGCAGTCCCAAAATTTTCACCGGTAACCTCTAACTCCAGAATGTCAGATGTAGGGGATACTTCCTCCTCATCCCCAACCAGAACACAAAAAGGAAAGCTGTCTGCCTCTGGGTGTGGCGATACCGTTCCAGGGTTCACTGGTTCCCTGCCAGGGAGCTCAGAACCCTTTCCCCACAAATCCCAAAACAAACAGAAATCCCGGCCAATAATTATAGGGTGCAACAAGTCCTGAACTACGCCGACTATGTGGGATTCAGTGCCACATGCCGTTTCAATGTCCACCCTGGCCATAGGGTAGTCCTTTGCATCACCATGTATGCACCGCACTCCGACCTTCTTTCCTGGGAGCAGATGAAGAGGAAAAGTGGCCCTCACCAGGGTCACTAGGCTCCCCGAGTCTAACAGTGCCGTTACTGCTCGACCGTTCACCTTTACGGGACACGCTTGAGGTCCCTCGTTGGATGGAGAGTTCACACTACAGACTGGATACGCATAGTATGAACAACGGCGTCCCATGCTGCAGTCCATCTGCTCAGTGGCTTGGGAACAACGGGCAGCTATATGTCCTGGCTTGTGGCACCTCCAACAAATAACATCACCCGTGGGGACCTTGGGCACCACCTCCCCCGCCCTTTGTGACCTTGGACGCACCACCCCTTTTTGGGACTCAGCTGCCCTCTGGGACCCCCAGTACGGCATGGGCTGCCTCCCGAAGGAGCCTTCCAACCCTTGGTATCTCTCAACCAGTCCGATCAGCTCGTCGGCATTCTGGGGATCACCCTGGGCAACCCAAGACTGTATAGGCCTCGGGAGGGAATGGACAAACCGATCCATCATCACCCGTTCTACCATCTGTGCAGGCGCAGAGGTCTCTGGCTGCAGCCATTTCTGGACCAGGTGCAACAGATCAAACATTTGGGAACGAGGTGGTTTGTCCCGGTGATAGCCCCAGGAGTGAACTCGTTGTGCCCTGACAGTCAGTGTCACCCCCAGACGTGCGAGAATCTCGGCTTTCAATTTGTGATACTCTTTGGCATCCTGCAAGGTCAAATCATAGTACGCCTTCTGGGGTTCTCCCGTCAGGTATGGCGCAAGTACCTCTGCCCACTGCTCTGGCGGAAGTTTTTCCCTCTCAGCGACCCTCTCAAACACCGTCAGGAAGGCCTCAACATCATCCCCGGGAGTCATTTTCTGCAATGCACGTCTTACCGTCTTCCGGACGTGGGTGTCATCAGCCAAACCTGGGGTTGGGGCGCTCGCCTTGCCCTGGATGGCGGTTGCCAGAAGCTGCATCTGCTGCTGATGCTCCTGCTGGCTCTGTTGTAACTGCTGCCGTTGCTCCTGCTGGCTTTGCTGCATCTGCTGCCGTTGCTCCTGCTGGCTCTGTTGCATCTGCTGCTGGCTCTGTTGTATCTGCTGCATCAACAGCCTGTTGGTCTCTTGCTGCCTTTGCTCCTGCTGGACCAAGTGTTTCAGCAGGTCCTCCATTTTCTCCGGCAATGCTTGCTGGCTTGCAACAGCCTTGACCCAGGACATTCAAAAATAAACTCACGTCTCCGCTGGGAACGCTGCTCGCAGGTCTCCACCAATTGTAGCGATTTCACTCACTCAGCTGCGACGGCTGACACTCAGGAGACGTGTTCCTTTAAAGTTCACTGGGTTTATTGCTTCATAAACCATGTGGCAAAACAACAGAAAGCAAAATAGCCTTTGGTTCAGGCAAAGGAAAACAAGTGTCCAGTTCATCCGGCTCAGTCCTGAAGCCGAATACACTCAGGAGGGTTTCACCTCCACACATATCTGCTGTGTAAAGGATTAGCCAGTCTTATATAGGACTAACCACACCCAGTAATCTATCACATGATTAGCCATGTGGTCTGACATCACCACAGGTCCTGAAACACAAACATATGGTTATATAAAACAACGCAATATTCCGGGCTACATTACAGCAACAAGGCACTTATGTGGCACATACCTCCCATCGACTACACACCCTTTAGCCATGCTACAGTCCATATAATGGTGGTCTATAATTCAGTACCAACCAGACAATAGAAGTTACTCCCTTAGGAGCCCGTAAATTACACTTCAACCACAATATGCTGAAATAGCAACCAGATACACAGATCAAAAAACAAGACAATTCTTGATATACAATCAATGGGTACGGGGAGGGGGGAAGAGTATGCCTAAGCTAAATCACCCTTCACTTACCCACATCACATGTCCCTAACTTGCGGAGCAGGTTGGCACCCTAATTAAACACGCAAAGTGGCGCTCCCGCTCACCGTCGGCTCTCCCTCACTACCCGTCAACAACCTTACTCACACACCATAGCCCAAGGTGCAGCAGGGAAAAAGAAGAGGGGAGGAAGGGGGAGGAGAGATGAAGTTAGCTCAACCTTATTAGTGATGGAAATAGAGGAAGAGCCCCAAGTCTCATAGTCTAGATTAATGGTGTGCTACAGCGACAGATAAAGTACTATAGTGCTTTATGTAAATCATGGATGCAACACAAACAATGATAAATTTCAATGTATGGCACCGGCACCACCGATAATGGATTTCAATGCCTGGTAGTTTCCTTTGCACAATGATGGCCATATAAACAAAATCAATAGCGTAATTTATTTTTTTCACCATTTCACTGTACGTGGAACTTTTTTTCTTATTATTCAGTTCATTATATAGCGTTAAATGAATGGTTTAATTCAAAACTACAACCTATGCAGCAAAAAAACAAGCTCCCATTTGACAATGTAGACATAAAGATAATAAAGTTATCATTCTTACAATAAGTGTAGGGAAACACATAGGCTTGAAAATCAAAAGTCCCCCATCAGGCAGTGGAAAAAATCCCTCATAAAATAAAATGATTTTAATGTGAAATATGCCACTCAAAAATGCAATTCACATTAACTCATGAGTTTTTTTTACCCAAGGAAAAATTCAATGCAGGTCTATGAGAAACAAATTCTACAAACTGGCTAAAGTGCATCAAACAAAAAAAAAATGCTACTAAATGCCACAAAACAAAATGTATGGTATAAAATGCATCAGCAAAAAACCCTCAATAATGTAATGTTTATAATGGGCTTAATATTTCTAGACAACATTTGGTTGCAGTGTCTTTTTGCTACATAATATACATGAAATACTAGCAAGACAGAAAAAATGCTGTAAAAAACATGGTGGTCAAGTGAGCGTTGATGCATGTCATTGACAGGTGTAATATAGCTACATGAGGCCCAGTTACTGCTAGAAGATCCCGACCAAAGTCTGAACCAAATTTACTTTGGCATCTGCCGAAATTTCTCGCTGTGAACTGCCGAGAACTATCTGGGGCTCAGCTTGCAGCAGCTTATTCTTCAGTGGTTTTCAGCCTGGACAGTCGCATCTTGGCACCATCCAGGTTGAAAACTATTTATCCCAGACATGGATTACGGTGTGGGACAGAACAGAACAACTAACAGGTAGGGATATGGTTGTTTTTTATTTTTTATTTTTTTTACAAGAGACCATGGCTTCAATTGAATAGGCATTAGGTGAGTACAACTGTGTTTGTTATTTTTAAATTAAAAAGTGAAAGCGTGTTGTTTATATTTCAAATAAAGGACTTTATTCTGGCTTAGAAATGGATAGGCGTCATATAGACGGACAATACAAAGCTGACATCAACCCCACAAATATGAATCCCACTTGCCACCGCCACAGGGCAAGTGGGTAGAGATAGGCCAGGTGCCAGAATTGGTGCATCTAATAGATGGGCATTTTCTGGGGCAGATATGGGCTAAGAATGGGAGGGCCAATATCCAATTCTCCTTACCAACCTGAGAATACCAGCTCCCAGCTTTCTGCTTTAGTTTGACTGCTTGTCAAAATGGGGGGGGGCACATGCCACCTTTATTAATTATTTATTTAAATAATTTAATAAAATGTTGTGGGAACCCCTCTATTCTTGATAACCAGCCTTGCTAATGTTGACCACTGAGGGTTACAACTAGAGTTGAGCGACTTTTACTTTTTTCGGATCGAGTCGGGTTTCGTGAAACCCGACTTTGTCAAAAGTCGGGTCGGGTGAAATCGGCCGATTATTGCGAAAAGTCGGGGGCCGACTGAAACACGAAACCCAATGCAAGTCAATGGGGAATCAAAGTCGGCAGTGAGTGGAGGACAGGAAAACACCTACAGTGCCCATTTTAATGCCAAAAACATAAATTCTTATTACTTAAGCTTGTCAATCTTAATTTACTTTATAATAATAGTTAGGCATTGAAAACTGGGGGTCATTTAGCTAAAGTTGTGGGGGTAGGGCTGGCTCAAGATTTTCGTGGGCCCAGGAAAAGCGGAATATGCCACGGCGGTGGAGCAGGGAGAGGTAAGTATTTTAACTTTGCAAGTGCTGTGATCCTGAGCAAGCAGGGGGGGCCCACTCGTTGGCACTGCCACAGGGCCCCTCATAGTACGGTGGTGTGTTTGACGGTGGGTGGTGCCTCCCACTGGCAGACATTTTTGCATACTATGAGGGGCCAGTGACATCGCCAAAGAGTTTGCCCCCCACCTGATGAAGGAACCTGCACTTTCATCTGCACCTTCCTCTTTGTCCCCCGTGTAAGGTGGTATAGTATGCGGGAAGGGGAACCTGACTTTCAGCAGGGTCAGATTCGGGCTGTGTAGAGTGCAAGGGGAATGTAGTGGTCTGGGTCAATGTACCAGCAGACTCATCTAGCAGTGGCTGGGCAATGGGCAGGATGAGGAGGAAACACAGATATAGTCCCAAAGAATAAAGTAGGCTAAATGCAGTTCAAAATTGGTAACAGGACTAAACAGGCAGCAATGCTTTGTTCAGTGGAGGAAAACTGTAATGAGTGGCAGACACAGTTAGTAGGCCCAAATAATAAAGTAGGCTAAATGCAGTTCAAAATTGGTAACAGGACTAAACAGGCGGCATTGCTTTGTTCAGTGGAGGAAAACTGTAATGAGTGGCAGACACAGTTAGTAGGACCAAATAATAAAGTGAGCTAAATGTCTGCCAAAAAATTGTTCATAAATAAAGAGGTGACATTGCTTTGCTCAGTGTCGGAAAATTGTAATGAGTAGGAGACTAAGTTAGTAGGCCCAAATAAAAAAGTGGGCTAAATGTCTGCCAAAAAAATGTTCATAAATAAACTGGTGGCATAGCTAGGTACAGGGGTGGGCTCCTCTGCTGAGTAGCAGACAGTGGTAGTAGGCGCAAAGTATTAACTGGTCTAAATGGAGGCCAGGGCCCCTGTATATTTTAACTATCATCTATCATTTCAACAAATTTGTATTGGCAGTGCCAGTGAAGGATTTAACAGCACAGACTACACAGTGGTGGAGAAGGGAGAGGTAAGTATTGCAAGTGGTAGAGCACTGTTTGAGCTGGGGGGGAACACTCTCTCGTGGGCGGCGGTACTGGCACAGGGCCCCTCATATTACGATGGTGTGTCTGATATTGGTTGTGCACCACCACCGTCAGAGACACTTCATTGTACTATGAGGGACCCTGTGCCAGTGCCGTCACCCAAGAGTGGGCCCATCCAGCTGTCTAGGCAAACGGCACTTGCACGGGTGCTTGTTCTAGGTGGTAACCACGGCCCTGTGGGGGGAGTCAGCTCATTTAGGGAGGTATAAAAAAGGCCTATGGTGGACATTCAGCAGCTGCAAATGGAGGAATTGGAGAAGTCAGTGAGAGGAGGCCAAAAGCAAGACATTTTTCAGGCAAGCTACGTGTCAGCAGGGGAAGGTGGGGCAAAATAATTTGAAATCCATGATTGGTTCATTTTAATGAAGGTCAGATCATCAACATTCTGGGTACCAGACGTGTCCTTTTTTCGGTCAGTATTGAACCAGCAGCACTGAAGACTCTTTCTGATAGCACACTAGCAGCTGGGCAAGCAAGCTCCTGTAATGCATATTCTGCCAATTCAGGCCAGGTGTCTATTTTAGATGCCTAGTAATCAAAGGGGAATGACCTGTGAGGGAGAACATCGATAAGGGAGGAAAAGTAGTTCGTAACCATACTGGACAAATGCTGTCTCCTGTCACTTTGAATCGATGCAGCAGTACCTGTCGTATCAGCGGTCATTGCGAAATCACTCCACAACCTGGTCATAAAACCCCTCTGTCCAACGCTACCTCGGATTTGTGCACCTCTAACACCTCTGCCATGTTGCCCCCTACGGCTCATGTGAGAACCATCACTGCCGCTGTGTGCTGGGAATGCCTGAACCAAACGGTCTACAAGAGTTGCTTGTTTGGTAGCCAATATTTGCTCAAGGTTCTCATGTGGCATGATATTTTGTAATTTTCCTTGATCCAGGAGGCAGGCCAACCAGTAATCGTCATCGGTCATCATTTTGATAATGCGGGGGTCCCTTTTTAGGATACGCAAGGCATACTCAGCCATGTGGGCCAATGTTCCAGGTGTCAATTCACTGCTTGTGCTGGGTTGAGGAGCACTTTCTTGCAAATCAACATCACTTGTGTCCCGAAAAAATCCTGTACCTGACCTTGCAATGCCACCAGTTTCTATTGCCCCCTGAGAAGCATACTCCTCTGTTGTGAATTCTGCTCTTGGGCTCCCTCCGGTGGTTATGAGTGCTAGTGCTGCTGTCTGTGGATCGCAGCATTTATCAGGTGTGTTCAATTTGGACTCAGCTATTTAGTCCTGCTTGATCCTTTAGTCAGTGCCAGATGTCCATTGTTTTTGGAGGATTCACATCCCTTCTGGTCTCTCCTGTTTGCTGTGCTTTTCTTCAAAGATAAGTCCTGGCTTTGTTTTTGCTGTCCACCTGCTGTGGACCTTATAGTTCTGTGCATTTTCATGTTTTGTCTTGTCCAGCTTTGTCTGTGAAGGATTTTTTGCAGCCAAGCTGTGTCTCTGGAGATGCAGATATACCCTCCATGTCTTTAGTCAGATGTGGTGATTTGTATTTTCTGTGGTGGATATTTTCTAGTGTTTTAATACTGACCGCATAGTTCTCTGTTCTATTCTTTCTTTTTAGCTAGTATGGCCTCCTATGCTAAATCCTGATTTCATGTCTGCGTATGTTATTTCCCTCTCCTCTCACAGTCAATATTTGTGGGGAGCTGTCTATCCTTTGGGGATTTTCTCTGAGGCAAGATAGGTTTCCTGTTTCTGTCTTTAGGGGTAGTTAGTTCTTAGGCTGTGTCGAGGGGTCTATGGAGTGTTAGGTACCCCCCACGGCTACTTCTAGTTGCGCTGCTAAGTTCAGGGTTTGCGGTCTGTACAGGTACCACCTTCTCCAGAGTACGTCTCATGCTGCTCCAAGGCCACCAGATCATAACACTCCTCCCATAAATATTCATCCCCATCATCCTCCTCCTCCTCCTCTTCATCCGCCACCTCATCCAGGAGAGTTCCCTGAGCAGACAATGGCTGACTGTCATCAAGGCTTCCCTCCTCCTCGGCTGCAGATGCCAGCTCCTTAATGTGCGTCAAAGTTTGCATCAGCAGATGCATTAGTGGGATGCTCATGCTTATGATGGCGTCGTCTGCACTTACCAGCTGTGTGCATTCCTGAAAACACTGAAGGATTTGACAGAGGTCTTGTAGCTTCGACCACTGCACACCAGACAACTCCATGTCTGCCATCCAAGTGCCTGCCCGTGTATGTGTATCCTCCCACAAATTAATTACAGCACACCTCTGTTCGCACAGCCTCTGAACCGTGTGCAGTGTGGAGATCCACCTTGTTGCAATGTCAATTATTAGACGGTGCTAGGGAAGATTCAGCGATCGCTGATGGTTCAGCATACGGCTGGAGTATACGGGCGACCGGCGGATGTGCAAACAAAGTCTTCGCACCTTCAGGAGCAGGGCTGGTAACTCTGGATAATTTTTGAGGAAGCACTGCACCACCAGGTTCAAGGTGTGAGCCAGGCATGGTATGTGTTTAAGTTCTGAAAGGGCTATGGCTGCCATAAAATTCCTTCCGTTATCACTGACTACCTTGCCTGCCTCAAGATGTACACTACCCAGCCATGACTGAGTTTGTTGCTGCAAGTACTCGGTCAGTACTTCCGCGGTGTGTCTGTTGTCGCCCAAACACTTAATTTGTAACACAGCCTGCTGACGCTTACCACTAGCTGTTCGATAATGGACACCTCGTGTGCAACACTGGCAGCTGTGGATGGAGTGGTTATGCGACTGCGCTCTGTGGACGAGCTTTCACTTCTGGAGGAGGAGGTGGGGTGGCGAATGCCTACAGCCAACTGTTTCCTAGACCGTGGGCTAGGCAGAACTGTTCCACTATGGCTGTTCCCTGTGGACCCTGCATCCACCACATTAACCCAGTGCGCCGTGATGGACACGTAACATCCCTGGCTATGCCTACTGGTCCATGCATCTGTTAGGAGGTGCACCTTTCCACTGACTGATTGCCTCGGTGCATGGACAATGTGGTCTTTGACATGCTGGTGGAGGGCTGGGATGGCTTTTCTCGCAAAGAAGTGCCGACTGGGTAGGTCATAGCATGGTACTGCGTAGGCCATCAGGTCTTTGAAAGCTTCGCTTTCAACCAACCGGTAGGGCATCATCTCTAACGAGATTAGTATGGCAATGTGGGCGTTCAAACCCTGTGTACGCAGATGAGGGGATGAGTACTTTCTTTTCCTAATTAGAGTCTCTTGTAGGGTGAGCTGGACTGGAGAGTTGCATATGGTGGAACTAGCGGTGGTGGTGGTGGACATGGCGGATTGAGATAGGGTTGGTGATGGTATTCTTGATGTTGGCCTACATACAGTGTTTCCTACCAAGAACCTTGTCATTCCCTGACTGCTTTGGCCTTGCAACGATACCTCCACATTTGCTGCTGGTGGTGTCCTAACCGGTGGGCTTACAGTGAGGGAAGCAATGTAGCGTTGCTGACTACCTTCATTCTGAGCAGGTGCACCAACGGTACGGGACGTTTGGTAGTTAGTCCAGGCTTGCAAGTGCATGCTGGTTAAATATCTAAGCATGCACGTTGTATTTACATTTTGAAGATTCTTCCCTCTGCTAAAGGTCTTTGAGCATTTCTTACAGATAACTTTTGACTGATCATTCGGATCTTGGTTAAAAAATTGCCACACTACACTCTTCCTACTATGGAATACCTTTTCAGGCATTGCACGCTGTGCTACTTTCACCAGATGGCCACGCTGTCCTAAAACTGTTTTTGTTTTTGACAAACGTTTTTGGCCTGATACGGGCCTGCCAGATGACAGCTGTTGCGATGTAGATTGCTGCTGCGGATCATCCTCCCCCGCCTCTGAGCTGCTGTCAGCGGCACCCTCTTCCCCCAATGGCTGCCAATCTAGGTCAACAACTGGGTCATCTATCACCTCCTCTTCAATGTCATGTGCACCTTCCTCTGTGTCACCGTGTAAGGTGCTATAGCGTTCGGGACGGGGCACCATAGTCTCATCAGGGTCAGATTCTGGCTCAGTACATTGCGAGGGCAATGTAGTGATCTGAGTCAATGGAACAGCATAATAATCTAGCTGTGGCTGTGCATCAGTGCACTCCATGTCCGATTCATCTTGTAATGAGCAGTTAACAATTTCCCTTTCTAACCCAGGCACGGTATGTGTAAAGAGCTCCATGGAGTAACCTGTAGTGTCGCCTGACGCATCCTTCACTTTTGGTTTGGGTGAAGGACACAAGGAAACGTCTTGTTCCTGAACGGGAGCATCCACTGAGGACTCGCTGCTTTTATATTTGGAACTTTCTGAAGAGGAGGCGAAAGAGCTAGAGGCTGATTCAGCAAGGAAAGCCAAAACTTTTTCCTGCTGCTACGGCTTTAAAAGCTGTTTTCCTACTCCCAGACAAGGGAGCCTTTGAGGCCTTGTGTAGCCAGACGATGACGCTGGTACAACACCTCCAGCATTAGGTGCTATTGTGCTTTTGCCACTACCACCAGATGCACCACCAACACCATCAATACCAGCTGGCAACCACCGCCCACGGGCTCTTCCATCAGACTTCCTCATTTTTTGGAAAATCTAACCAAAATAACAACCGTTATATGGTACTGTAAAACAGGGTAGAAGGTGTATATAATTTTGTTGAGAATTTAAATCTCCCTTTTTTTTGGGAAACTGAACCAAAACTCAGGCCCTGTGGATATAACAACACAATCTAAGTGGCAGAAAGTGGCTGGCTGACATACGACAAACTAACATGTTATGAATAGGTAATTCAGAACCACAATGGACCTTGAACTTCAGAGCACACAAGTGACCTGACAAAAACCACAAAACATGGGACGAGCTCTGAGACGTGGAAACTCTGCTGACCGCAATCCCTAAACCTATCAAACCACACTAGAGGTAGCCGTGGATTGCGCCTAACGCTCCCTATGCAACTCGGCACAGCCTGAGAAACTAGCTAGTCCTGAAGAAAGAAAAATAAGCCTACCTTGCCTCAGAGAAATTCCCCAAAGGAAAAGGCAGCCCCCCACATATAATGACTGTGAGTAAAGATGAAAATACAAACACAGAGATGAAATAGATTTAGCAAAGTGAGGCCCGACTTACTGAATAGACCGAGGATAGGAAAGATAGCTTTGCGGTCAACACAAAAACCTACAAACAACCACGCAGAGGGGCAAAAAGACCCTCCGCACCGACTAATGGTACGGAGGTGCTCCCTCTGCGTCTCAGAGTTTCCAGCAAGCAAGCAAAACCAAAAAAGCAAGCTGGACAGAAAATATAGCAACAAAAGTAACACAAGCAGAACTTAGCTTATGCTGAGCAGACAGGCCACAGGAACGATCCAGGAGGAAGCAAGACCAATACTAGAACATTGACTGGAGGCCAGGATCAAAGCACTAGGTGGAGTTAAATAGAGCAGCACCTAACGACTTAACCTCATCACCTGAGGAAGGAAACCCAGAAGCCGCAGTACCACTCGTGACCACAGGAGGGAGCTTGATCACAGAATTCACAACAGTACCCCCCCCTTGAGGAGGGGTCACCGAGCCCCCAGGCCAACCAGGATGAGCCATATGAAAGGCACGAACAAGATCGGCAGCATGGACATCAGAGGCAAAGACCCAGGAATTATCTTCCTGACCATAACCCTTCCACTTAACCAGATACTGGAGTTTCCGTCTCGAAACATGAGAATCCAAAATCTTCTCCACTATATACTCCAACTCCCCCTCCACCAAAACCGGGGCAGGAGGATCAACAGATGGAACCACAGGTGCCACGTATCTCCGCAACAATAACCTATGGAATACGTTATGGATGGAAAAAGAATCTGGAAGGGTCAAACGAAAAGACACAGGATTAAGAACCTCAGAAATCCTATACGGACCAATGAAACGAGGCTTAAACTTAGGAGAGGAAACCTTCATAGGAATATAACGAGATGACAACCAAACCAAATCCCCAACACGAAGTCGGGGACCCACACAGCGTCTGCGATTAGCGAAACGTTGAGCCTTCTCCTGGGACAAGGTCAAATTGTCCACTACATGAGTCCAAATCCGCTGCAACCTGTCCACCACAGTATCCACACCAGGACAGTCCAAAGACACAACCTGCCCTGAAGAGAAACGAGGATGGAACCCAGAATTGCAGAAAAACGGTGAAACCAAGGTAGCCGAGCTGGCCCGATTATTAAGAGCGAACTCAGCCAACGGCAAAAAGGACACCCAATCATCCTGATCAGCAGAAATAAAACATCTCAGATATGTTTCCAAGGTCTGATTGGTTCGTTCAGTCTGGCCATTTGTCTGAGGATGGAAAGCCGAGGAAAAAGACAAATCAATGCCCATCCTAGCACAAAAGGCTCGCCAAAACCTCGAAACAAACTGGGAACCTCTATCAGAAACGATGTTCTCTGGAATGCCATATAAATGAACCACATGCTGGAAGAACAATGGCACCAAATCAGAGAAGGAAGGTAATTTAGACAAGGGTACCAAATGGACCATCTTAGAGAAGCGATCACAAACTACCCAAATGACCGACATTTTTTGAGAGACGGGGAGATCCGAAATAAAATCCATAGAGATATGTGTGCAAGGCCTCTTCGGGATCGGCAAGGGCAAAAGCAACCCACTGGCACGAGAACAGCAGGGCTTAGCCCGAGCACAAATCCCACAGGACTGCACAAAAGAACGCACATCCCGCGACAGAGACGGCCACCAAAAGGATCTAGCCACCAAATCTCTGGTACCAAAGATTCCAGGATGACCAGCAAACACCGAACAATGAACCTCAGAGATAACTTTATTCGTCCACCTATCAGGGACAAACAGTTTCTCTGCTGGGCAACGATCAGGTTATTAGCCTGAAATTTTTGCAGCACCCGCCGCAAATCAGGGGAGATGGCAGACACAATTACTCCCTCTTTGAGAATACCCGCGGCTCAGGCAAACCCGGAGAGTCGGGCACAAAACTCCTAGACAGGGCATCCGCCTTCACATTTTTAGAGCCTGGAAGGTACGAAACCACAAAGTCAAAACGGGAGAAAAACAGCGACCAACGAGCCTGTCTAGGATTCAACCGTTTGGCAGACTCGAGATAAGTCAAGTTCTTGTGATCAGTCAAGACCACCACGCGATGCTTAGCTCCTTCATGCCAATGACGCCACTCCTCGAATGCCCACTTCATGGCCAGCAACTCTCGATTGTCAACATCATAATTACGCTCAGCAGGCGAAAACTTCCTGGAAAAGAAGGCGCATGGCTTCATCACCGAGCAATCAGCACCTCTTTGCGACAAAACAGCCCCCGCTCCAATTTCAGAAGCATCAACCTCAACCTGGAACGGAAGCGAAGCATCTGGTTGACACAACACAGGGGCAGAAGAAAAACGACGCTTTAACTCTTGAAAAGCTTCCACAGCAGCAGAAGACCAATTGACCACATCAGCACCCTTGTTGGTCAAATCGGTCAATGGTTTAGCAATACTAGAAAAATTACAGATGAAGCGACGATAAAAATTAGCAAAGCCAAGGAACTTTTGCAGACTCTTCAGAGATGTCGGCTGAGTCCAATCATAAATGGCCTGGACCTTAACAGGGTCCATCTCGATAGTAGAAGGGGAAAAAATGAACCCCAAAAATGAAACCTTCTGAACACCAAAGAGACACTTTGATCCCTTCACAAACAAAGAATTAGCACGCAGGACCTGGAACACCATTCTGACCTGCTTCACATGAGACTCCCAATCATCCGAGAAGACCAAAATATCATCCAAGTATACAATCAGGAATTTATCCAGGTACTCTCGGAAGATGTCATGCATAAAGGACTGAAATACTGATGGAGCATTGGCAAGTCCGAATGGCATAACTAGGTACTCAAAATGGCCCTCGGGCGTATTAAATGCAGTTTTCCATTCATCGCCCCGTTTAATACGCACAAGATTATAAGCACCACGAAGATCTATCTTGGTGAACCAACTAGCCCCCTTAATCCGAGCAAACAAATCAGATAGCAGCGGCAAGGGGTACTGAAATTTGACCGTGATTTTATTTAGAAGGCGGTAATCAATACAAGGTCTCAGCGAACCATCCTTCTTGGCCACAAAAAAAAACCCTGCTCCCAATGGCGATGACGACGGCCGAATATGACCCTTCTCCAAGGATTCTTTTACGTAACTCTGCATAGCGGCGTGCTCAGGTACAGATAAATTAAACAGTCGACCCTTAGGAAACTTACTACCAGGAATCAACTTGATAGCACAATCACAATCCCTATGCGGAGGTAGGGCATTGGACTTGGGCTCATCGAATACATCCCGGTAATCAGACAAGAACTCTGGGACCTCAGAAGGGGTGGATGATGAGATAGACAGAAATGGAACATCACCATGTACCCCCTGACAACCCCAGCTGGACACAGACATTGATTTCCAATCTAATACTGGGTTATGGACTTGTAGCCATGGCAACCCCAACACGACCACATCATGCAGATTTTGCAACACCAGAAAGCGAATATCCTCCTGGTGCGCAGGAGCCATGCACATGGTCAGCTGGGTCCAATACTGAGGCTTATTCTTGGCCAAAGGCGTAGCATCAATTCCTCTCAATGGAATAAGACACTGCAAGGGCTCCAAGACAAACCCACAGCGCCTAGCAAACTCCAAGTCCATCAAATTCAGGGCAGCGCCTGAATCCACAAATGCCATGACAGAATAGGAAGACAAAGAGCAGATCAAAGTAACGGACAAAAGAAATTTCGACTGTACTGTACCAATGGTGGCTGACTTAGCGAACCGCTTAGTGCGCTTAGGACAATCGGAGATAGCATGAGTGGAATCACCACAGTAGAAACAGCCCATTCTGACGTCTGTGTTCCTGCCTTTCAGCTCTGGTCAAAGTCCTATCGCACTGCATAGGTTCAGGTCTATGCTCAGATAATACCGCCAAATGGTGCACAGATTTACGCTCACGCAAGCGTCGACCGATCTGAATGGCCAAAGACATAGACTCATTCAGACCAGCAGGCATAGGAAATCCCACCATGACATCCTAAAGGGCTTCAGAGAGACCCTTTCTGAAGATTGCTGCCAAAGCACATTCATTCCATTGAGTGAGCACAGACCACTTTCTAAACTTCTGACAATAAATCTCTATCTCATCCTGACCCTGACACAGAGCCAGCAAATTTTTCTCTGCCTGATCCACTGAATTAGGTTCATTGTACAGTAATCCGAGCGCCAGAAAAAACACATCAATATTACATAATGCAGGATCTCCTGGCGCAAGGGAAAATGCCCAGTCTTGAGGGTCGCCACGTAATAAAGAAATAATGATCTTAACTTGTTGAACTGGGTCACCAGAGGAGCGAGGTTTCAACGCCAGAAACAGTTTGCAATTATTTTTGAAACTCAGAAATTTAGCTCTATCTCCAGAAAACAAATCAGGAATAGGAATTCTTGGTTCTAACATAGAATTCTGAGCCACAAAGTCTTATATTTTGTATTTATACTTATATTTTGTACTCTTGCAGTGAGAAGATCCACACATGAAGACAGACCTTTAATGTCCATCACCACACCTGCGTCCTGAACCACCCAAATGTCTAGGGGAAAAAAAGGCAAAACACAGTGCAGAGAAAAAAAAATGGTCTCAGAACTTCTTTTTTCCCTCTATTGAGAAGCATAGTACTTTGGGCCTCCAGTACTGTTATGAATAGGTAATTCAGAACCACAATGGACCTTGAAGTTCAGAGCACACAAGTGACCTGACAAAAACCACAAAACATAGGATGAGCTCTGAGACGTGGAAACTCTGCTGACCGCAATCCCTAAACCTATCAAACCACACTAGAGGTAGCCGTGGATTGCGCCTAACGCTCCCTATGCAACTCGGCACAGCCTGAGAAACTAGCTAGTCCTGAAGAAAGAAAAATAAGCCTACCTTGCCTCAGAGAAATTCCCCAAAGGAAAAGGCAGCCCCCCACATATAATGACTGTGAGTAAAGATGAAAATACAAACACAGAGATGAAATAGATTTAGCAAAGTGAGGCCCGACTTACTGAATAGACCGAGGATAGAAAAGATAGCTTTGCGGTCAACACAAAAACCTACAAACAACCACGCAGAGGGGCAAAAAGACCCTCCGCACCGACTAACGGTACGGAGGTGCTCCCTCTGCGTCTCAGAGCTTCCAGCAAGCAAGCAAAACCAAAAAAGCAAGCTGGACAGAAAATATAGCAACAAAAGTAACACAAGCAGAACTTAGCTTATGCTGAGCAGACAGGCCACAGGAACGATCCAGGAGGAAGCAAGACCAATACTAGAACATTGACTGGAGGCCAGGATCAAAGCACTAGGTGGAGTTAAATAGAGCAGCACCTAACGACTTAACCTCATCACCTGAGGAAGGAAACTCAGAAGCCGCAGTACCACTCGTGACCACAGGAGGGAGCTTGATCACAGAATTCACAACACTAACAGGACTGAAGTATATCCACTTTGTGAGAATTTGAATCTCCCGTTTTTTGGGGAGACTGAACCAAAATTCAGGCCCTGTGCATAAAACAACACAATGTAAGTGGCAGAAAGTGGCTGGCTGATATACGACAATCTAACAGGACTGAAGTATATCGACTTTGTGAGAATTTGAATATAACTTTTTTTTGGGAGACTGAACCAAAACTCAGGCCCAGTGTATATAACAACGCAATCTAAGTGGCAGAAAGTGACTGGCTGACATACGACAAACTAACAGGACTGAAGTATATCCACTTTGTGAGAATTTGAATCTCACTTTTTTTTGGGGAGACTGAACCAAAACTCAGGCCCTGTGCATAAAACAACAGAATGTAAATGGCAGAAAGTGACTGGCTGATATACGACAAACTAACAGGACTGAAATATATTCACTTTGTGAGAATTTGAATATCACTTTTTTTGGGGGAGACTGAACCAAAACTCAGGCCCAGTGTATAAAACAACACAATGTAAGTGGCAGAAAGTGACTGGAAGATATAAGAAAAAATACAAGGACTGTAGTACAATTTCAATCTCCCTACAATGATCTCAGGACAAGTATGGCAGCAATAACAAGGACTGCTGCACACAAGTGTGGACAAATAAACAAGATAACTGTGCAGAAAGGAGCAACAGGATTTTTGCTTTTAAAAAAACAGTTGGTTTGCACAGCAGCATGTAAACAGCAATGCAGCTATAAGGGAGCAGCCTAAATAAGCAGCCTAATAAGCTACAGAGCTGATGCACAAAAATATAGCCTCCACTGTCCCTGCAAAAAAATGGTGGTGTTGGACAGTGGAAATGGCTACAGCACAAGCAGTTTGGGGGTTAATCTTCCCTCGCTAACTATATCCCTTCTTCTGATGAAGCTGCAGCAACCTCTCCCTATGCTAAGATCGGCAGAAGTAAGATGGCGGTCGGCGTGCATGCCCCTTTGTAGCCCCTGTGACACCGCAGAAAGCAAGCCAATCACTGTCATGCCCTTCTCTAAGATGGTGAGGACCGAGATCTATGTCATCACGCTGTCCACACTCCTCGTCCTCCTTCATTGGCTGAAAAATGGTGCTGAAAGCGTCATATGAAACTATTGCGCGCAGATCGGCGACCTCATGGCTGATCCCACAGTGGGTTTCATGAAACCCGACTTTGCGGAAAGTTTGAATTTGTCCGATCCGTTTCGCTCAACCCTAGTTACAACCTGCAGCTGTCAGTTTTGCCTGGCTGAATATCAAAAATACAGGGGAACCCACGTCGTTTAAAAAATATATATTTATAGCGCAGAAGTAGACTGATGAATACTCCCATCAGCGGCCACCTGCTCTCTCTGTTATTAGCAGCAGCAGGCATAGACTGATTGGAGTAGTAGTCCCATCACCCAACACCAGTGAATGGAGCTAAACGTTTTACCTCTGGTCAGAGCTGCAGGCTCACACTTTTTTTTGCAATTTCACCGTACTCTTTTCCCATTTTCCAGTACACGATATGGTAAAACCAGTGATGCAACTCATCCTGCAAAAAACAAGCCCTCACACAGCCATATTGACCAAAAAAATAAAAGTTATGGCTCTGGGAAAACGGAACAAAAAATGGAAATGCAAAAAAGGAAAAACCCCAAGGTTATGAAGGGGTTGAAGTATGGAGACATAGGGTCTGTTTTCAATGACAAACTGACGACACTTAAAAACCACCGATCGGTAAACCTTTACTGATAGGCTATTAAACAACTGCCAATTTCCACAGACAGACCAAAGTAAATGCACTGTGAGAACTGCAATACATTGTTCAGTTCACATAGGCTAACATGGTTCTGGTTAGTGCGAGTTTACACAGGACTATGCAGTGAAAAAAACAATTATCTTTTGCACTGCGCAAAAAATCATTTTCCCCGAAAGAAACGCCTGTTCTGGTCCAAGCAGATGACTGAAAAACTGCTTGTATGATTACAACCAGTTGGAATATGAACATTTTTAGAGAAAAATACAACAAACCAGTATTTAAGTGTTTTGAAAGTTTTTAGCAAATTTATCCTATTTGAAAATTAGTGCTAAATTCCTATAAATTTCCCCTAGGTTTACTTGTCTCCCACGATCAATTCACTCCTCCCAAAAACATAAAAATAAATGGTTATTTGAGAAATTTCAAATCAGTATACATAAGTTTGCAGCATTTCCTCTGATTTTTAGTAGTGTAATTCAGGATTAAAAAAGCTTAATAGCTGAAAATTGAGCCTTTTGAGCACTTTTCTATTGTTTCTTATTTTCTATTTGATTGCTGCATAATGTGTAGTGATTACACTGTCAGCTAAAAGGTGATTACTGAATGTAACCATGTTTGCCAAATTACTGAGAATTGTCAGTCATTATCCTGAAGAACTTAGCATGTTATCTGAAAATCTTACATTTTTGCTCATCTGTTTTAGCTGTAAGTTTGCTAGAAAATAAAACCTTGGTAATTGGAACTAGAGATGTTTCTGAAACTCTGCAAGTAGTGGCATGTTTTTAAATAAGCTATGGAAGTTTATTTAAGGGTATGGTGCCAAAATTTCTGTGAATGAGCTATACATCTGAATGTGGCTTGTATAAATACATAATAATCTTTATAAATAATCTTTATTTTTATATAGCGCTACCATATTCCGCAGCGCTTTACAGTTTCTGCAAACATTATCATCACTGTCCCCTATTGGGCTCACAATCTAGAATTCCTATCAGTATGTCTTTGGAATGTGGGAGGAAACCCACGCAAACACGGAGAGAACATACAAACTCTTTGCAGATGTTGTCCTGGGTGGGATTAGAACCCAGGACCCCAGCGCTGCAAGGCTGTAGTGCTAACCACTGCGCCACCGTGCTGCCATGCACATGCAGCAGAATTTATAGGTGAATTCATATATATACCGTGTTCCAAATTATTAAGCAAATTGGATTTAAGTGTCATATAGATTTAATTGTTTTGTTTTTCAAATAAACTCATGGATGGTATTGTGTCTCAGGGTTCAATGGATCACTGAAATCAATCTTAAACACATGTGATAATTAGTTTTCCGGGTGATTCTAATTAAAGGAAAACTACTTAAAAATGATGTTCCACATTATTAAGCAGGCCACAGTTTTCAAGTAACATGGGAAAGAAAAAGGATCTCTCTGCTGCCGAAAAGCATCAAATAGTGCAATACCTTGGTCAACGGATGAAAACATTAGATAGTTCCAAAAAAATAAGCGTGATCATCATACTGTTAAGAGATTTGTGGCTGAATCTGAGCACAGAC
Source organism: Ranitomeya imitator (assembly GCF_032444005.1). Lineage (NCBI taxonomy): Eukaryota > Metazoa > Chordata > Amphibia > Anura > Dendrobatidae > Ranitomeya > Ranitomeya imitator. The sequence continues at coordinate 285,180,961 of NC_091282.1, read as the reverse complement.
GTGTTTGTGCTGATAAAGGCATAATGAGGAAGGTTTCCGCCAGGCACGTTCATTGGATTAAGAGAGCAGCTGCTAAAAAGCCATTACAAACCAGCAAACAGATATTTTAAGCTGTTGGTGCCTCTGGAGTCCTGCGAACCTCAAGGTGTATGATCCTTCAATGGCTTGCTTTGGTTCATAAACCTACTATTTGGCCACCCCTAAACACTGTTCACAATCAGAAACAGTTGCAGTGGGCCCAGACATACATGAAGACTAATTTTCAAACAGTCTTGTTTACTGAAGGGTGTCAAGGAACCCTGGATGATCCAGATGGATGGAGTAGTGGATGGTTGATGGATGGCCACCTTGTCCCAACAAGTCTGCGACATCAGCAAGGAGGTGGAGGAGTCATGTTTTGGGCCGGAATCATGGGGAAACAGCTGGTATGGCCCTTTAAGGTTCCTGAAGGTGTGAAAATGACCTCTGCAAAGTATATAGAGTTTCTGACTAGCAACTTACTAAGAGAACTAAGTAATGTAATAGATAAACCATTATTTCTTATTTTTAGTGACTCTATAGCGACAGGGTCTGTTCCGCAGGACTGGCGCATAGCAAATGTGGTGCCAATATTCAAAAAGGGCTCTAAAAGTGAACCTGGAAATTATAGGCCAGTAAGTCTAACATCTATTGTTGGTAAAATATTTGAAGGGTTTCTGAGGGATGTTATTCTGGATTATCTCAATGAGAATAACTGTTTAACTCCATATCAGCATGGGTTTATGAGAAATCGCTCCTGTCAAACCAATCTAATCAGTTTTTATGAAGAGGTAAGCTATAGACTGGACCACGGTGAGTCATTGGACGTGGTATATCTCGATTTTTCCAAAGCGTTTGATACCGTGCCGCACAAGAGGTTGGTACACAAAATGAGAATGCTTGGTCTGGGGGAAAATGTGTGTAAATGGGTTAGTAACTGGCTTAGTGATAGAAAGCAGAGGGTGGTTATAAATGGTATAGTCTCTAACTGGGTCGCTGTGACCAGTGGGGTACCGCAGGGGTCAGTATTGGGACCTGTTCTCTTCAACATATTCATTAATGATCTGGTAGAAGGTTTACACAGTAAAATATCGATATTTGCAGATGATACAAAACTATGTAAAGCAGTTAATACAAGTGAAGATAGTATTCTGCTACAGATGGATCTGGATAAGTTGGAAACTTGGGCTGAAAGGTGGCAGATGAGGTTTAACAATGATAAATGTAAGGTTATACACATGGGAAGAGGGAATCAATATCACCATTACACACTGAACGGGAAACCACTGGGTAAATCTGACAGGGAGAAGGACTTGGGGATCCTAGTTAATGATAAACTTACCTGGAGCAGCCAGTGCCAGGCAGCAGCTGCCAAGGCAAACAGGATCATGGGGTGCATTAAAAGAGGTCTGGATACACATGATGAGAGCATTATACTGCCTCTGTACAAATCCCTAGTTAGACCGCACATGGAGTACTGTGTCCAGTTTTGGGCACCGGTGCTCAGGAAGGATATAATGGAACTAGAGAGAGTACAAAGGAGGGCAACAAAATTAATAAAGGGGATGGGAGAACTACAATACCCAGATAGATTAGCGAAATTAGGATTATTTAGTCTAGAAAAAAGACGACTGAGGGGCGATCTAATAACCATGTATAAGTATATAAGGGGACAATACAAATATCTCGCTGAGGATCTGTTTATACCAAGGAAGGTGACGGGCACAAGGGGGCATTCTTTGCGTCTGGAGGAGAGAAGGTTTTTCCACCAACATAGAAGAGGATTCTTTACTGTTAGGGCAGTGAGAATCTGGAATTGCTTGCCTGAGGAGGTGGTGATGGCGAACTCAGTCGAGGGGTTCAAGAGAGGCCTGGATGTCTTCCTGGAGCAGAACAATATTGTATCATACAATTATTAGGTTCTGTAGAAGGACGTAGATCTGGGTATTTATTATGATGGAATATAGGCTGAACTGGATGGACAAATGTCTTTTTTCGGCCTTACTAACTATGTTACTATGTTACTATGTTACTTTCTTCCATGGTATAAAAAGCAGAAACGTGCCTTCAGGAGCAAAATCATCTTCATGCATGACAATGCACCATCTCATGCTGCAAATAATAACTCTGAGTCATTGGCTGCTATGGGCATAAAAGGAGATAAACTCATGGTGTGGCCACCATCTTCCCCTGACCTCAACCCTATAGAGAACCTTTGGAGTATCATCAAGCAAAAGATCTATAAGGGTGGAAGGCAGTTCATATCAAACCAGCAGCTCTGTGAGGCGATTCTGACTTCATGCAAAGAAATACAAGCAGAAACTCTCCAAAAACTCACAAGTTCAATGGATGCAAGAATTGTGAAGGTGATATCAAAGAAGGGGTTCTGTGTTAACATGTAACTTGTCCTGTTAGGATGTTTTGGAGGTAAATAGCTTTTTTGTTCAGTGAATGTGACCTCCTAATGCTGCAAATTCCACAAATAAGCATTTTCAGTTCTTTAAAACATATCAAATGTATAGAAATGCTACTGTGCCTAATAATTTGGAGATTATACTGTTATCCTTGAGCGGTTTCTTCAATAAAATTCGATGTATAATCTAACAGGTGATGACTTTTATTAGACTGACTGTCATTTGCACCGACCATTTAGGAAAATCCGAGAAAAATATAATTTGCATAATAATTTGGAACATGGTGTAGCCATTGCATCAGGCTCAGTTTATTTAACCTGATGAAATGAATAGGTCACAGGTAGTGTTGAGCGATACCTTCCGATATCGGAAAGTATCGGTATCGGTTTGGATCGGCCGATATTCAAAAAATATCGGATATCGCCGATACCGATACCCGATCCCAATGCAAGTCAATGGGACCAAAATATCGGAATTAAAATAAACCCTTTCTTTCCTTGTAGGTTCATTCTACATGAAGGAAAACAACTAAGAATAATGCCGGATGTATTTGGGGAGGTGGCGGAGACATTAAAGTCATAGAGGTTTATCCCAATCAAATAGAATAGCATGTTTTTTGTTTTTTTTTAAGACGTTCGGAGTGACAAAGATATTGACTATGTAAATTTTTTTTTTATTTTGTCAGATATTGATGTTTCACTATTCCACGCCCTTCCCCTTCTTTTTTTTCTTTTTTTTTTTCTTTTCCCACACTTTCATCTTCATCATCATCAGCATCTTTGACATCAACTTCTTCACCTTATTCATCTTCTTCTTCATCTTCTACCTATTTTTTTTTTTTTATTACATTCTTCATATTCATTTTATTCAACTATTATTATTCTTCTTATTCTACATATTCTTTTTATTCCACTGTTATTATTCTTCCTATTCTACTTCTTCATCATATTCTCATTTGTGACAGGCATTCCCGTAGTTGTTATCTATAAAAGTTGGAAGATTACACCTTCCGTTCTGCCAGTCACAAAAGTTACATTTTTCCGCGTTCAGTTTGGCCTGCAGCATCAGGCTTTATCCAGGGGCACCACGAGGAGGAACGGACTCACCCCCATACACTGCTTAGTCTTCTTCTGCATATAATTTAGATAATATCTTTTGCTCTGATATTAAGTCTTATGCTTAATGTTCTTCTGCTCTTTGTTCTGCAGCCTCTTGTTCTTCTGCTTCTCGGTCTTCCATGTTGTCGTCTCCAGGGTCGTCGTCTCCAGTGTCGTCATCTCCGCCGTCGTCGTCTCCGCCGTCGTCGTCGTCGTCATCGGGGTGGTCTTCCGTGTCGTCGTCATCGTGGTGGTCTTCCGGGTCGTCGACGTTAGGGTCTTCAACTTGGAAATGTAGCAGAAGGTACAAGAAGGCTGAGAAAATGCCAAGAACCAGCTGATGGAACTGGAACTCGGATGGCTACCCGAAGGTTCAAGAGCCTATGGAACTACCGAGGACCAGCTGACGTTACTGGAACCCGGTTACTAAGCAGGAGGTACCCGTGCTAAAAAGCACTACCAAGGACCGCCTGACGTTGACGGAACTCGGATACCCAGAAGGAGGCACCTAAGCCAAAGGCTCTGCCCGGAACCAGCTGACGTTACTGGAACCAGGATGGGGAGCAGAAGGTACAAGAGCAAAAGACACTGCCGAGAACCAGCTGACGGTACTGGAACCCGGATGGGTAGCCGAAGGTCCAAGAGCCAATGGAACTACCGAGGACCAGCTGACGTTACTGGAACCCGGTTACTAAGCAGGAGGTACCCGTGCCTGAAAGCACTACCAAGGACCACCTGACGTTGGTGGAACTTGGATACCCAGAAGGAGGCACCTAAGCCAAAGGCTCTGCCCGGAACCAGCTGACGGTACTGGAACCAGGATGGGGAGCAGAAGGTACAAGAGCAAAAGACACTGCCGAGAACCAGCTGACGGTGCTGGAACCAGGTGGTGGACCCGAAGGTCCACAGGAGAGGAGAGAACAGCTAGGCCGCGAGGCAGCCGCAGTTACCGAACCCCAACAGTCCTACAGGGGGAGCTGGGCCTACTGGCACTACAGAACCAGCCTTGACTACCAGTTCACGCAGCCCACATAGGAAGCTCCTAAACTGGAGGCACCCTGGAGTTGGCTAACCCGACCGCACCACGACGAGGCAAGCATAGGTGTCTCAGTGAGCTTGACACAACCCGGAAACAGCTGACGGTGCTGAAACCAGGCTTGGCACGAGGGAGTACCTGTGACAAAAACACTGCCGAGAACCAGCTGGCGGTGCTGGAACCCGGATGCGTTGCCCCAGTGTGCAAGAGCCAATGGCACGACCGAGGACCAGCTGACGGTGCTGGAACCCGGTTACTAAGCTGTAGGTGCCCGCGCTTAAAAGCACTACCAAGGACCGCCTGGCGTTGGCGGAACTCGGATACCCAGGAGGAGGCACCTAAGCCAAAGGCTCGGCCCGGAACCAGCTGACGGTGCTGGAACCAGGTGGTGGACCCCAAGGTCCACAGGAGAGGAGAGAACAGCTAGGCCGCGAGGCAGCCGCAGTTACCGAACCCCAACAGTCCTACAGGGGGAGCTGGGCCTACTGGCACTACAGAACCAGCCTTGACTACCAGTTCACGCAGCCCACATAGGAAGCTCCTAAACTGGAGGCACCCTGGAGTTGGCTAACCCGACCGCACCACGACGAGGCAAGCATAGGTGTCTCAGTGAGCTTGACACAACCCGGAAACAGCTGACGGTGCTGAAACCAGGCTTGGCACGAGGGAGTACCTGTGACAAAAACACTGCCGAGAACCAGCTGGCGGTGCTGGAACCCGGATGCGTTGCCCCAGTGTGCAAGAGCCAATGGCACGACCGAGGACCAGCTGACGGTGCTGGAACCCGGTTACTAAGCTGTAGGTGCCCGCGCTTAAAAGCACTACCAAGGACCGCCTGGCGTTGGCGGAACTCGGATACCCAGGAGGAGGCACCTAAGCCAAAGGCTCGGCCCGGAACCAGCTGACGGTGCTGGAACCAGGTGGTGGACCCCAAGGTCCACAGGAGAGGAGAGAACAGCTAGGCCGCGAGGCAGCCGCAGTTACCGAACCCCAACAGTCCTACAGGGGGAGCTGGGCCTACTGGCACTACAGAACCAGCCTTGACTACCAGTTCACGCAGCCCACATAGGAAGCTCCTAAACTGGAGGCACCCTGGAGTTGGCTAACCCGACCGCACCACGACGAGGCAAGCATAGGTGTCTCAGTGAGCTTGACACAACCCGGAAACAGCTGACGGTGCTGAAACCAGGCTTGGCACGAGGGAGTACCTGTGACAAAAACACTGCCGAGAACCAGCTGGCGGTGCTGGAACCCGGATGCGTTGCCCCAGTGTGCAAGAGCCAATGGCACGACCGAGGACCAGCTGACGGTGCTGGAACCCGGTTACTAAGCTGTAGGTGCCCGCGCTTAAAAGCACTACCAAGGACCGCCTGGCGTTGGCGGAACTCGGATACCCAGGAGGAGGCACCTAAGCCAAAGGCTCGGCCCGGAACCAGCTGACGGTGCTGGAACCAGGTGGTGGACCCCAAGGTCCACAGGAGAGGAGAGAACAGCTAGGCCGCGAGGCAGCCGCAGTTACCGAACCCCAACAGTCCTACAGGGGGAGCTGGGCCTACTGGCACTACAGAACCAGCCTTGACTACCAGTTCACGCAGCCCACATAGGAAGCTCCTAAACTGGAGGCACCCTGGAGTTGGCTAACCCGACCGCACCACGACGAGGCAAGCATAGGTGTCTCAGTGAGCTTGACACAACCCGGAAACAGCTGACGGTGCTGAAACCAGGCTTGGCACGAGGGAGTACCTGTGACAAAAACACTGCCGAGAACCAGCTGGCGGTGCTGGAACCCGGATGCGTTGCCCCAGTGTGCAAGAGCCAATGGCACGACCGAGGACCAGCTGACGGTGCTGGAACCCGGTTACTAAGCTGTAGGTGCCCGCGCTTAAAAGCACTACCAAGGACCGCCTGGCGTTGGCGGAACTCGGATACCCAGGAGGAGGCACCTAAGCCAAAGGCTCGGCCCGGAACCAGCTGACGGTGCTGGAACCAGGTGGTGGACCCGAAGGTCCACAGGAGAGGAGAGAACAGCTAGGCCGCGAGGCAGCCGCAGTTACCGAACCCCAACAGTCCTACAGGGGGAGCTGGGCCTACTGGCACTACAGAACCAGCCTTGACTACCAGTTCACGCAGCCCACATAGGAAGCTCCTAAACTGGAGGCACCCTGGAGTTGGCTAACCCGACCGCACCACGACGAGGCAAGCATAGGTGTCTCAGTGAGCTTGACACAACCCGGAAACAGCTGACGGTGCTGAAACCAGGCTTGGCACGAGGGAGTACCTGTGACAAAAACACTGCCGAGAACCAGCTGGCGGTGCTGGAACCCGGATGCGTTGCCCCAGTGTGCAAGAGCCAATGGCACGACCGAGGACCAGCTGACGGTGCTGGAACCCGGTTACTAAGCTGTAGGTGCCCGCGCTTAAAAGCACTACCAAGGACCGCCTGGCGTTGGCGGAACTCGGATACCCAGGAGGAGGCACCTAAGCCAAAGGCTCGGCCCGGAACCAGCTGACGGTGCTGGAACCAGGTGGTGGACCCGAAGGTCCACAGGAGAGGAGAGAACAGCTAGGCCGCGAGGCAGCCGCAGTTACCGAACCCCAACAGTCCTACAGGGGGAGCTGGGCCTACTGGCACTACAGAACCAGCCTTGACTACCAGTTCACGCAGCCCACATAGGAAGCTCCTAAACTGGAGGCACCCTGGAGTTGGCTAACCCGACCGCACCACGACGAGGCAAGCATAGGTGTCTCAGTGAGCTTGACACAACCCGGAAACAGCTGACGGTGCTGAAACCAGGCTTGGCACGAGGGAGTACCTGTGACAAAAACACTGCCGAGAACCAGCTGGCGGTGCTGGAACCCGGATGCGTTGCCCCAGTGTGCAAGAGCCAATGGCACGACCGAGGACCAGCTGACGGTGCTGGAACCCGGTTACTAAGCTGTAGGTGCCCGCGCTTAAAAGCACTACCAAGGACCGCCTGGCGTTGGCGGAACTCGGATACCCAGGAGGAGGCACCTAAGCCAAAGGCTCGGCCCGGAACCAGCTGACGGTGCTGGAACCAGGTGGTGGACCCCAAGGTCCACAGGAGAGGAGAGAACAGCTAGGCCGCGAGGCAGCCGCAGTTACCGAACCCCAACAGTCCTACAGGGGGAGCTGGGCCTACTGGCACTACAGAACCAGCCTTGACTACCAGTTCACGCAGCCCACATAGGAAGCTCCTAAACTGGAGGCACCCTGGAGTTGGCTAACCCGACCGCACCACGACGAGGCAAGCATAGGTGTCTCAGTGAGCTTGACACAACCCGGAAACAGCTGACGGTGCTGAAACCAGGCTTGGCACGAGGGAGTACCTGTGACAAAAACACTGCCGAGAACCAGCTGGCGGTGCTGGAACCCGGATGCGTTGCCCCAGTGTGCAAGAGCCAATGGCACGACCGAGGACCAGCTGACGGTGCTGGAACCCGGTTACTAAGCTGTAGGTGCCCGCGCTTAAAAGCACTACCAAGGACCGCCTGGCGTTGGCGGAACTCGGATACCCAGGAGGAGGCACCTAAGCCAAAGGCTCGGCCCGGAACCAGCTGACGGTGCTGGAACCAGGTGGTGGACCCCAAGGTCCACAGGAGAGGAGAGAACAGCTAGGCCGCGAGGCAGCCGCAGTTACCGAACCCCAACAGTCCTACAGGGGGAGCTGGGCCTACTGGCACTACAGAACCAGCCTTGACTACCAGTTCACGCAGCCCACATAGGAAGCTCCTAAACTGGAGGCACCCTGGAGTTGGCTAACCCGACCGCACCACGACGAGGCAAGCATAGGTGTCTCAGTGAGCTTGACACAACCCGGAAACAGCTGACGGTGCTGAAACCAGGCTTGGCACGAGGGAGTACCTGTGACAAAAACACTGCCGAGAACCAGCTGGCGGTGCTGGAACCCGGATGCGTTGCCCCAGTGTGCAAGAGCCAATGGCACGACCGAGGACCAGCTGACGGTGCTGGAACCCGGTTACTAAGCTGTAGGTGCCCGCGCTTAAAAGCACTACCAAGGACCGCCTGGCGTTGGCGGAACTCGGATACCCAGGAGGAGGCACCTAAGCCAAAGGCTCGGCCCGGAACCAGCTGACGGTGCTGGAACCAGGTGGTGGACCCCAAGGTCCACAGGAGAGGAGAGAACAGCTAGGCCGCGAGGCAGCCGCAGTTACCGAACCCCAACAGTCCTACAGGGGGAGCTGGGCCTACTGGCACTACAGAACCAGCCTTGACTACCAGTTCACGCAGCCCACATAGGAAGCTCCTAAACTGGAGGCACCCTGGAGTTGGCTAACCCGACCGCACCACGACGAGGCAAGCATAGGTGTCTCAGTGAGCTTGACACAACCCGGAAACAGCTGACGGTGCTGAAACCAGGCTTGGCACGAGGGAGTACCTGTGACAAAAACACTGCCGAGAACCAGCTGGCGGTGCTGGAACCCGGATGCGTTGCCCCAGTGTGCAAGAGCCAATGGCACGACCGAGGACCAGCTGACGGTGCTGGAACCCGGTTACTAAGCTGTAGGTGCCCGCGCTTAAAAGCACTACCAAGGACCGCCTGGCGTTGGCGGAACTCGGATACCCAGGAGGAGGCACCTAAGCCAAAGGCTCGGCCCGGAACCAGCTGACGGTGCTGGAACCAGGTGGTGGACCCCAAGGTCCACAGGAGAGGAGAGAACAGCTAGGCCGCGAGGCAGCCGCAGTTACCGAACCCCAACAGTCCTACAGGGGGAGCTGGGCCTACTGGCACTACAGAACCAGCCTTGACTACCAGTTCACGCAGCCCACATAGGAAGCTCCTAAACTGGAGGCACCCTGGAGTTGGCTAACCCGACCGCACCACGACGAGGCAAGCATAGGTGTCTCAGTGAGCTTGACACAACCCGGAAACAGCTGACGGTGCTGAAACCAGGCTTGGCACGAGGGAGTACCTGTGACAAAAACACTGCCGAGAACCAGCTGGCGGTGCTGGAACCCGGATGCGTTGCCCCAGTGTGCAAGAGCCAATGGCACGACCGAGGACCAGCTGACGGTGCTGGAACCCGGTTACTAAGCTGTAGGTGCCCGCGCTTAAAAGCACTACCAAGGACCGCCTGGCGTTGGCGGAACTCGGATACCCAGGAGGAGGCACCTAAGCCAAAGGCTCGGCCCGGAACCAGCTGACGGTGCTGGAACCAGGTGGTGGACCCGAAGGTCCACAGGAGAGGAGAGAACAGCTAGGCCGCGAGGCAGCCGCAGTTACCGAACCCCAACAGTCCTACAGGGGGAGCTGGGCCTACTGGCACTACAGAACCAGCCTTGACTACCAGTTCACGCAGCCCACATAGGAAGCTCCTAAACTGGAGGCACCCTGGAGTTGGCTAACCCGACCGCACCACGACGAGGCAAGCATAGGTGTCTCAGTGAGCTTGACACAACCCGGAAACAGCTGACGGTGCTGAAACCAGGCTTGGCACGAGGGAGTACCTGTGACAAAAACACTGCCGAGAACCAGCTGGCGGTGCTGGAACCCGGATGCGTTGCCCCAGTGTGCAAGAGCCAATGGCACGACCGAGGACCAGCTGACGGTGCTGGAACCCGGTTACTAAGCTGTAGGTGCCCGCGCTTAAAAGCACTACCAAGGACCGCCTGGCGTTGGCGGAACTCGGATACCCAGGAGGAGGCACCTAAGCCAAAGGCTCGGCCCGGAACCAGCTGACGGTGCTGGAACCAGGTGGTGGACCCCAAGGTCCACAGGAGAGGAGAGAACAGCTAGGCCGCGAGGCAGCCGCAGTTACCGAACCCCAACAGTCCTACAGGGGGAGCTGGGCCTACTGGCACTACAGAACCAGCCTTGACTACCAGTTCACGCAGCCCACATAGGAAGCTCCTAAACTGGAGGCACCCTGGAGTTGGCTAACCCGACCGCACCACGACGAGGCAAGCATAGGTGTCTCAGTGAGCTTGACACAACCCGGAAACAGCTGACGGTGCTGAAACCAGGCTTGGCACGAGGGAGTACCTGTGACAAAAACACTGCCGAGAACCAGCTGGCGGTGCTGGAACCCGGATGCGTTGCCCCAGTGTGCAAGAGCCAATGGCACGACCGAGGACCAGCTGACGGTGCTGGAACCCGGTTACTAAGCTGTAGGTGCCCGCGCTTAAAAGCACTACCAAGGACCGCCTGGCGTTGGCGGAACTCGGATACCCAGGAGGAGGCACCTAAGCCAAAGGCTCGGCCCGGAACCAGCTGACGGTGCTGGAACCAGGTGGTGGACCCCAAGGTCCACAGGAGAGGAGAGAACAGCTAGGCCGCGAGGCAGCCGCAGTTACCGAACCCCAACAGTCCTACAGGGGGAGCTGGGCCTACTGGCACTACAGAACCAGCCTTGACTACCAGTTCACGCAGCCCACATAGGAAGCTCCTAAACTGGAGGCACCCTGGAGTTGGCTAACCCGACCGCACCACGACGAGGCAAGCATAGGTGTCTCAGTGAAGTTGACACAACCCGGAAACAGCTGACGGTGCTGAAACCAGGCTTGGCACGAGGGAGTACCTGTGACAAGAACACTGCCGAGAACCAGCTGGCGGTGCTGGAACCCGGATGCGTTGCCTTGCCTATTAAAGATTGTCTTCCTAGAGCCCCAACTAGCGGTGTTGGAGCAAAGGGTAAGCAGGGGGAGATGAGTGTAGGCCGAAGCCTGCACTGGAGGCAGCTTTGTGTCTGCGTTGCGTTTGCAGGACACTTTGCCGGCTACACACTGGGGGAACAGCTGGCGTTGCTGAACCCCACTAACACAATGGCGTGTGTTTTTCTCTGTGCAGCTAGCACTTGCGGGCAAAAACTAGCGATGTTAGAGCCCGTGTTGAAGCAGGAGGAGGAGGAGAGGAGCAGAGTGTAGGCCGAAGCTTAGTTGAACCAATTTCAAAGGAAACCTTTAACCCCCCCCTCAGGTGTTACAAAGTACAAGAGACACACCTTGTGCAGTATTAATGCTGCACAAGTGAAAGGTTGCTCTATTAATTTGTCTACTTGCACACGCTGAATGAAAGACATACACAATTTACCCCATTCTACAGTCAAACTGTAGTGGATGCGTGACTTGGTTTTTTGATGAGACGCAGCACAGGTGTCCAAAATAACGCCTTGGTGCTTGGAGCAGCTTCCTGAGCGTTGTTATTTGCTGTACAGGAGTCTGCGCTCTTGTGTTATCCCTTGGCAATGCCCTGTTAGCGCTGCCCATCTTATGACATCATTTCATGTTGGCCGGTGCGGTTAACGATGGCCATAAATCCCAGACCCACAGTGTCTTTTCATAAAGCCACACTGCGGTGCTGGGATTCGTGGCCTTGAGCAGTAAATATTTTGGCCGCTCACACACGTCCTTACACCTGCTTCAGACTGGGCGGCCTCTGCTGATCCCTTCTCGCATGCCGCGGCCATGAGGCTGCACAGTCTGAAGAAGGCTGAAGGAGATGAGTTAAGACAGGCGAAGATATGCACTGCTCGTGCCCATCAATCACACCCTCGCAGTCAAAATAATTAAGACAACGAGGAGCATTTTATTCAGGCAGGGCGGACGAACAGGCGCAAGTAGCCAACCAATGATGTCAGAAGACGGGAAGCGCTACCAAGGGGGGTGCTGCGTATCATTAGAAAGGAAAGTCACACCTCAGGGACAGTGGAATGGTCTCAAAGAGACACATTTTGTACGTGTTGAGTTCCACGTGGGCAAGGAGAAAACATCAGCCACCTTGTACAAATGCAGCAGTACTGCTGTACAAGGTGGCTGTTATACATAGAAACACCTGGGGGTGGGGGCCAGGCTCCCTTCAATTTCAGTTCATGTGCCTGCGTGGCGTTTGCAGGTCACGTTGCAAGCTGCACAGCAGGGGAACAGCTGGCGGTGCTGAACCCCACTAACACATTGGCTGGTGTTTTTCTCTGTGCAGCTAGCATTTCCGGGCAAAAACTAGCGGTGTTTGAGCCCAGGGTCAGCAGGAGGAGGAGGAGAGGAGCAAAGTGTAGGCCGAAGCCTGCACTGGTGGCAGCTTTTGGTCGGTTGTGCCAGCGTGGCTTGTGCTGGACACGATGCCGGCTACACAGCGGGGGAACAGCTGGCGTTGCTGAACCCCACTAACACATTGGCTGGTGTTTTTCTCTGTGCAGCTAGCATTTCCGGGCAAAAACTAGCGTTGTTAGAGCCCAGGGTCAGCAGGAGGAGGAGAGGAGCAGAGTGTAGGCCGAAGCCTAGTTGAACCAATTTCAAAGGTTACCTTTAACCCCCCCTCAGGTGTTACAAAGAACAAGAGCCACTCCTTCTGCAGCATTAATGCTGCACAAGTAAAAGGTTGCTCTATTAATTTGTCTAGAGAAAAAAATAAAAGAAGAAAACACCCCCCCCCCCACCCACCCCCCTCCCCCCTCCCACCCCCTCCCCCCCTCCCCCCCCCTCCCCACCCCCCCCTCCCCGCCCCACCCCCCCCCCTCTCCCCCTCCCCCCCCCTCCCCTCCTCCCCCTCCCCCTCCCCTCCCCCGCCTCCCCTCCGCCCTCCCCCCCCCCCCCCCCCCCCCCTCCGCCCCCTCCCCCACCCGCCCCCTCCCCCCCCCCAACCCCCCCCCCCCTTCCGCCCCCCCACCTCCCCCCGCCGCCTCCCCCCCACCCCCCTCTGCCCTCTCCCCCCCCTCCCTCCTCACCCCCCCCCCCTCCTCCCCTCCCCCCCACCCTCTCCCCACCCCCCCCCGCCTCCCCCCCCCCCCCCCCCCCTCCGCCCCCCCCC